>NC_091950.1:45162137-45762137 GCF_031021105.1 Erythrolamprus reginae
AACACACCATTGCTATGTTTTTATAATGTACCATGTCATCATATAAAAATCCTTATTATACCTCAGAACAGTCTTTCCCTGCTTCATGTCCTCCAACTGTGTTATTACATGTTATGCATCCATGAATTTTTTTAGACAAAACTGCTTCCTGAGGCCCAGA
Source organism: Erythrolamprus reginae (assembly GCF_031021105.1). NCBI lineage: Eukaryota > Metazoa > Chordata > Lepidosauria > Squamata > Dipsadidae > Erythrolamprus > Erythrolamprus reginae. The sequence goes on from NC_091950.1 coordinate 45,162,298, forward strand.
AGGCTACTATTCTAAACTGAATCATGATAAGATAGATTGATTTTACCTCATTAGCCTTTTGTTGTTGTTGTTTTTAAAAAAACTTAAATAGAAATCTGAGTCTACTATGCAAAGTCAGGTTAGGGTGACATATTAGCTGAACTGAAGGAGTTAAATGTAAAATATTGGCTCAACCATTCAGCCAACTACTACATTTTATGAAATGTATAGGACATATTGATATACAAATCAACATTTACTTTAAGTTGTCATGAATTAGGTATTATAACCATCCAAATATAGTGTATCACTTTGATTTCCCCCCCTCTTTTCCTGTCATAAAATCACTTTTTATCTACCTTTTTGGAATTCAAAAGTAGATAGAATATACTGTTTGAGAAGAAAACTTCCAGTTCTGTTATGAAGTGATTTGGCAAACCATCACCTGAAGGACTAATGAAATTTTCAAGTTCTTTTCAATTTAAGAGTCCTTTTTTGCCCAATGATTCTTAAGACTTTTTAGAAAGTTCCCCCATTGGGCACGTATATGCTATGATCTCTATATAAGAGATTTGGAAGCTGAATTAAGGAGATGAGGGACTTTCCCAAAAAAATATAAAGGAGAAGAAAATTAGAGGAGGAGAGAAAGCATTTTAATTGAGCAGTGATTAAAGGAAGGCTCATTAGAATTAAGAACAGTGTCTTCTAGCAATTTCAAAAGCACTTTGAGAAATAGGCCAAAAATCCATCAATGTCTCTCTTGCTTTCTTGACACCAAAAAATAGTGTTTTATCCATGGGGTTGACTCTGCTTCAGCATAATATAAGGGGAAGATGAAATATTATTTCTAGACTTAGGACACCTACTTGCTGATCTCTCTTTACAAGCACAAATTTTGCATCTGATTTGTATTGTTTCACTATGATTTCTTTTAGTCATTTGTTGTATATCCTATTATTTACATTAAAATTAACCCAAGAAAGACACATTGATCCAATAAAGACATTTCTGTGTCACTTACTCTTACTTCCTAATCATAAATGTATAGAATAAGGCTGTAAATTTAACAGTAGATATCGATATTTAATAGTAGTAATAGTATTTAATAATATTTAATAGAATAATCTCATTTTTCCCCCATCCTAAAACTAAAACAATGCTTTATTTCTCAGCCTAACCGATATTTGAAAATAATTGGGTATTTTTAACCAGGTCTTTGTGCAGAAGTGTTAACTATTTTGTATTTCTTTTCTGCAGTTTTAGGTTTCATAAACGTAAGATATCCGTAAGAATAGGATTTACATCCATTATGAGTAAGATTTTAAAATTACTGAAATGCCCAGATCAGCCCAATAGATCATGTAATTGATTGTACGCCCAGTTTTCTTGTCCACATCACTGTTGTTGATTTTTAATGAGATTCCAGTTTTAGATATTAGAGTTTTAGCGAAGTTCACCCATGCTGTAAAAACCCCACCAAAAAAGATTGTGCTAGAAACCATATATGAGTCTGAAATAGCAAAATATGTAATCTAGCACTGATGTTGTTACCCAGTTTGGCTAATGAAATAGCTGCAGAAAAACACTCAAGCCCAGCCAGCACAAACACACACACACACACACACTCCATTTCAACCCCTGAGCTGCAAATGTTCTCCTTTATTGAAAACATGTAAGCAAATTGTGTCCATCAGCCTTTAGATTCCCATTCTTGGGAGCTGAATGAAGATGCATGTACATTAAGCCAACATCAGTAAAAGTAAGAATTATCTTAAAATATGCAGTATTCCTCCAAGGTGTACACTCTGTTCTTAACACTGTTAAGAGCACTACACACCAAGACAACTAGACACAAGAACAATTTATCCAAATGCCATCGCTCTGCTAAACAAATAATTCTCTCACCACTGTCAAACTATTCTCTAAAGCTGCATTACTATTACTATTAGTCTTATGACTGTAACTTGTTGCTTGTATCCTTACAATTTACATTAACATTGATTGTTTCCTGATTGCTTATTTGTACCCTATGACAATCCTTAAGTGTTGTACCTCATGATTCTTGACAAATGTATCTTTCCTTTTATGTACACTAAGAGCATATGCACCAATGACAATTCCTTGTGTGTCCAATCACTCTTGTCCAATAAAGAATTCTATTCTCTTCTGTCCTATCCTGTCCTGTCCTGTCCTATCCTATCCTGATTGTTTAATATTCTTTATTACTATTCTACTTTAAGGTAGATTTAAAATGTTTTGGGACTTTTAATAGGGAAAATCAAGGCTTAATAGTTCATCTAACATTAGTTTTCCATAAAGTATAAATGATCTAACAATGAAGGGTTTTAAGACAAGAGTTTTTGCACTAGCTTAGGCTGTTCCCTCATGGGTAACTATTGGAATTGAATCATAGATAGCATATTCTTGGAAGAGAAGCTTTCTAACATGGAACTCCCAAGGAATGTGGAAACGGATATGTTCTATAATAAGACCGATATGGTATCAACAAGAACTTTGTGTTAGCTGCAACAGGAGCATGAGAAATTGACATATGGATCACAGACACTTTTTATCTTAGAGCCAGAAGTGACTGCTACCAAAGAAGAGAAATTGAAGCACTTGAGGTCCATTGAGAAGATTTCTCCAACACTGAACAGAGCCTGCCACCATTTTCTCACCTCACATTTGAGGTGTGCATGGAGCTGTTTGGTACTTAGGCATTTGAGAAGGTGTGCTTGACATGCTGTGATTTCATGTGTGTCAGAGACTGAAAATGCCTTATAATCCCAAATTTACACTATTCCATAATGTCTTGCAATTAAGCCTTGGTAATTTATTTATTTATTTATTAGATTTGTATGACGCCCCTCTCCACAGACTCAGGGCAGCAGTGATAAAACAGTACACAATGGCAAATCTAATATTAAGTCTAAAATAACAATTTTACATTAAAAACCTTTAAAAAACCTTATATAAAAACATACACGCAAACATTCCATACATAAAACTACATAGGCAAGTGGAGATGTCTCAGTTCTTCTATTCCTGATGGCAGAGGTGGGTTTTAAGAAGTTTACGAAAGGCAAGGAGGGTGGGGGCAGTCCTAATCTCCGGGGGGAGCTGGTTCCAGAGGGTCCGGGCGGAACAGAGAAGGGTCTTCCCCTAGGTCCCACCAGCCAACATTGTTTAGTCGACGGGACCCGGAGAAGGCCAACTCTGTGGGATCTAACTGGTCGTTGGGATTCATGCGGCAGAAGGCGGTCCCGGAGATATTCTGGTCCAGTGCCATGAAGGGCTTTATAGGTCATAACCAACACTTTGAATTGTGACCAGAAACTAATTGGCAACCAATGCAGACTGCGGAGTGTTGGTGTAACATGGGCATACTTAGGGAAGCCCATGATTGCTCTTGCAGCTGTATTCTGTACGATCTGAAGTTTCCGAACACTTTTCAAAGGTAGCCCCATGTAGAGAGCATTACAGTAGTCGAGCCTCAAGGTGATGAGGGCATGAGTGACTGTGAGCAGTGAATCCCGGTCCAAATAGGGCCGCAACTGGTGCACCAGGCGAACCTGGGCAAACGCCCCCCTCGCCACAGCTGAAATATGGTTCTCTAATGTGAGCTGTGGATCAAGGAGGATGCCCAAGTTGCGGACCCTCTCTGAGGGGGTCAATGATTCCCCCCCCCGGATGATGGACGGAAGATGGAATTGTCCCTGGGAGGCAAAACCCACAGCCACTCCGTCTTATCAGGGTTGAGTTTGAGTCTGTTGACACCCATCCAGACCCCAACAGCCTCCAGGCACCGGCACATCACTTCCGCTGCTTCATTGACTGGACATGGGGTGGAGATGTACAACTGGGTATCATCTGCGTACTGATGATACCTCACCCCATGCCCTTGGATGATCTCACCCAGCGGTTTCATGTAGATATTAAATAGCGGGGGGGAGGACCAACCCCTGAGGCACCCCACAAGGGAGAAGCCTAGAGGTCGACCTCTGACCCCCCACTAACACCGACTGCGACTGATCGGAGAGGTAGGAGGAGAAGCACTGAAGAACAGTGCCTCCCACTCCCAACCCCTCCAGCCGGCGCAGAAGGATACCATGGTCAATGGTATCAAAAGCCGCTGAGAGGTCGAGAAGCACCAGGACAGAGGGTAAATCCCTGTCCCGGGCCCACCAAAGATCATCCATCAACGCGACCAAAAATTTCCATGCTGTAGCCGGGCCTGAATCCTGACTGTTGAGGGCCTAGATAATCAGCTTCTTCCAAGGACTCCTGGAGCCGGAACGCCACCACCTTCTCAACAACCTTCCCCATAAAGGGAAGGTTGGTGACTGGCCAATAGTTATTAAGAATGACTGGGTCCAGGGAAGGCTTCTTGAGGAGGGGGTGCACAAGTGCCTCCTTGTAGGGATCCGGAAAGGACCCCCTCCTCAAAGAAGCGTTGACAATCTCCTGGACCCAGCTCCGTGTCACCTCCCTGCTGGCTGGGACCAGCCAGGAGGGACACGGATCCAGTAAACAGGTGGCGGAACTCACAGCTCCAATGGCCTTGTCCATTTTATCAGATGTCACAAGATTAAACTCTAGTCAGTCGACTCTGTTATCCAATTGGAGTTGAGGTCTGCCCAGATCCGAGCGATTTTATCAGCGAAAAACGTGTTAAAGTCCTCGGCACTACTCTGTAAGGGCTCCCAAACTCCCCCCTGGTTAAGGAGGGAGCGGGTCCCCCTAAACAGAGCAGCCAGGCGGTATTCTGCTGATGTGCCACTTTGTAAGTCTTCATATGAGCTCTTACAATTGTTCGATTGGATTCGGACTTACTCTTCCTCCATCGCTTCTCTAGACGTCTCTTCTGGCGTTTCAACTTCTGGAGCTCCTCATTGAACCATGGAGCTCTACGGGGTCTAGTGCCGCGGAGAGGTCGAAACGGCGCAATCCGGTTAAGAGCCTACGTTGCAGCCATGTTCCAAGCCTCAGCAAGAGACTCTGCCGACTCCTTATTTTTTTAGAGAAGGCCAAGTGAAGTGCTGACAGCTCAGTGGACCTTTCCAAACTTCAGCAGCATCTGAGCAAAAAATGGTTTGCTGCGTGTATCATTAGCAAAGCAAGAGGGGGATAAATAGCAATAGCATTCAGACTTATATACCACTTCATAGTGCTTTTACAGCCCTCTCTAAGTGGTTTGCAGAATCAGCATATTTCCTGCAACAATCAGAGTCCTCATTTTACCCACCTCGGAAGGATGGAAGGCTGAGTCAACCTTGAGCTGGTGGTGAGATTTGAACTGCTGAACTACAGCTAGCAGTTAGCTGAAGTAGCCTGCAGTACTGCACTCTAACCACTGCGCCACCCCGGCTCTGAAAGAACCCAACTCTGGTAAATTCATGTGACAAGGAGGCCTCTGTGAATAGAATGGATGCCTATGGTTATACATATTATATCCTAAGTGGATGTAAATGAAAAACAGAAATGCTTGAGGGCATAAAATGCATAAGTTTGAATTCCCGGTCCCTACTTAGAATAGCCAGCATCTCTAATTGGAATTGAGGGTATAATTGCCAGCAGTGCATGGAAAACACTCTTACTTGGAAGTATAGAAGTGTTAAAAGAGGAAAAGTCAAAATCACTCTGGTAACAGGAAAATGGAAATTCAAACTCACTGAGCTTCACTCTGCCCACCTTCTTCCCTCCATCAGATTTTCTGGGAAATCTGATGATCCCAATTAGGCTTCAAAACTGGATCAATAAAACTACTGAGTAAGTCGATGCATGATTCGCTTTGCTTGGGGCAAAGAGAATTGAGAATTCTCTGCAACACATCAGTGGAATGCAGGTAGGAAAGGAGAAGATTAGGGCACAAAACAAATCTGGATAGATGTTTAAATTATTTCCATGCCCATCATGATGGCAAATGCCTCTGCTTTTTCTAAAGCTCTTTTTATAGAATCAGAAGCTAGTCAAGCTGTAAAAAACCCACTATGCAGTTTAGACCAGCAAGAATGGGGAAGACAAACCTGGAGAAGAAAGGAGTGAGTAAAACACGATAATCTTCTTCGGACACGTGAAAGGTTAGTTTAGTTAGTTAGTTAGTTAGTTAGTTAGTTAGTTAGTTAGTTAGTTAGTTAGTTAAATTGAACGGGTCCAAAGACGGGCTACAAGAATGGTGGAAGGTCTTAAGCATAAAACGTATCAGGAAAGACTTAATGAACTCAATCTGTATAGTCTGGAGGACAGAAGGAAAAGGGGGGACATGATCGAAACATTTAAATATGTTAAAGGGTTAAATAAGGTTCAGGAGGGAAGTGTTTTTAATAGGAAAGTGAACACAAGAACAAGGGGACACAATCTGAAGTTAGTTGGGGGAATGATCAAAGGCAACATGAAAAAATATTATTTTACTGAAAGAGTAGTAGATCCTTGGAACAAACTTCCAGCAGACGTGGTTGGTAAATCCACAGTAACTGAATTTAAACATGCCTGGGATAAACATATATCCATTGTTAGATAAAATACAGGAAATAGTATAAGGGCAGACTAGATGGACCATGAGGTCTTTTTCTGCCGTCAATCTTCTATGTTTCTATGTTTCTATGTTAGTTAGTTAGTTAGTTATCTTATTGATTTAATTGTTTTGTCAAGTACATATTGGTGGTATACAAAGATATAACAATATTTATATACATGATACTAGTAAAAGAGAAACATTAGGACAGGGACGGAAGGCACTATGGTACACTTATGCACGCCCCTTACTGACCTCTTGGGAATTGGGAGAGGTCAACAGTGGATAGTCTAAGGGTAAAGTCTTAGTGGTTAGGTGATGAAACTACAGAGTTAGGTAGTGAGTTCCATGCATCAACTACTGGGTTACTAAAGTCGGATTTCCTGCAGTTGAGTTTAGAGCTGTTTACTTTAAATTTGTTTCTGTTGTGTGCTCGTGAGTTGAAGCTGAAGTAGTTGTTGACAGGAAGGACGTTGTAGGATATGATTTTATCGGCTATGCTTAGGTCGTGTTTAAGGTGATGTAGTTCTAGGCTTTCTAAACCTAGGATTGTAAGTCTAGTTGCTTAGGGTCAGGGGTGGGCTACTGCCTGGACAGGAGGGAATGCAGTGGGGTAGGGAAAATGGAGCTTCACCCGAGAGTACCCAATTTGCACTGAAAGATATTGAAAGAAAATGCATAAGCCACGCCCACAGTGTGGTAGTAAAATGTTTGGTAGCCCTTCACTGTGTAGGGTATTCTGTTGTAAATTGAGGAGTGGAGGGCTCTTCTAGTAAAGTATCTCTGGACATTTCTTAAAATGTTTATGTCTAAAATGTGATTTGGGTTCCAGACAAATGAGCTGTATTCAAGGATTGGTCTGGCGAAAGTTTTGTATGCTCAAAAGCATAGAAAACTTATAAGTTGTATATTAATGAGGTTATCTCACTAACTCGTCCTCTGCTTTTCCCTGTGGATCACATTAAACCAGATTAATTTGTCCATCCAATAATAGGAAGACAGATTTTGGTTGGCTGTTAGGAGAACCATCTTTATAATGATAATGCAGGGATAGTGAGCATAATCTTTGAATCTCCTCCAGTGACCAAGGCGGCTAGTCAAACACTACGGTTTATTAGGTCTCTCTCTATTTGTTTTTCTTTCTTTCTTTTAAATAAATTTTATTGATTTTCATAAAAATAGACAAACTGACACACATACATTTAACATAAAAGTGGGGTTGTAAAGCAAGATATAGAAATAACCCCGGAATTTTATTTATTAGGAATTACAAACCAGACTTATAAGAAAGAAATTCTATATTTAGTTATACAGATTTTAACTGCGGCTAGGATAATATATGCGCAAAATTGGAAAGGGGAGAATATCCCCAAAGAAGAAGAAGTTATTACAAAAATATTAGATTGCGCTGAAATGGATATGATGACAAGATGCTTAAAAGATCAAGAAGATATGGAATTTTATGAAACATGGAACAAAGTTTGTATATGGATAAATAAGAAGAAACAGTAGAAGGCTAAGATAAATAAATAAATAAATGAGTGAATTGTTTCTGCAAAGACAGATTTATGTGTTATAATAGAATTAGTTAGAATATGTTTGTTTTAGAAATATATTAGAATTAGTCTATATATGTGTTGTGATTCCGTCTGAGGCCCCTCAGGGAACAGCTGATCCTCTGCCGGCTTCCTGCTCAGAGGGGGAGGATGAGGAACAGGAGGTTCAGGCAGACGGGGAGGAGGAATCTCAGGCTGAGGGAGAGGGAGGACAGCCAGAGTCCCCCGAGAGAGAGCTCTCCCCAGCAAGCAGCCTGGATTCCTTAGATGAAAATGCACAAGCAATAATCGATCTCTGGCAGAGAAGAGCAACACAACGAAGGGGACAATTAGCCAGGTACTTTCAGCACTAAAGAGGCAACAGCTGGGTTTGGGTGTGGTGCTCTCTGGAAAGGCTGAAAAGGCAGACCCACCCTTCCTGGCTTGTGGAGTATTATCTTTGGGAGTCCTGGGACCTGGCTGTGATCTTTGGCGTCTTGGAATTCTGGTTTGTGACTTTGAATACTGAAACCTTGGGGGGAAAAGGTGTGGGTCTTATTCTCTACAGTGGTGGGTGTGCCAGCAAGAAGTCTGCTGTATTGTCTGGCCATCAGGACTCTGCTGTGAAGTCTCATAGCCTGCCTGTTGGGAAGAACAGGTTTTTCTCTGTGTTTATTTTTCAAACTATAAAGTGCTTTTGCTTTTACCAGCGTGTCTGGCTGCTTTTTCCAGTTGGTGTTGAAGTCTGGGGGCACCCAGACAGAACAATATGAAGAACTATTATGAGAAGAATTTTAGATTTATATTAGAATTAGTTTAAATATGAAGAACTATTATGAGAAGTTTAACAAATTATTTCTTAACATTTACAATAATGAATTGAATTTTAAATATGTATTCTTTTTTCTGTATTGAAATTTATACTTCTGTTTGTTTTTCTAATAATAAGAAACTAAGAAGAAAAAGCATCTTGCTGTGGAGTATAGAAGCAGGCTGTCGCAAAAGGGCATTGGATTTCCAGCATATCAAGAGCTGCTGGTCTAACACTAGAAACAATGAGGACATTTTCCTTGATATTTCTGTCTTGCCTAGCCCTCCCACCCACCCACACCCACCCACCCCATGCCCAGTTGCTTTCTTCCTTTCTCTCATCCTCTCATCTGCTATTGTCTCATCCGTACAAATTTAATCTGGAGACTTTAAACCTTAAGAAAACAATCCCGGCCCCCTGTCTTCAATTGAGTAGGTCACCACATAGCTCCTGTGTAACTTGAACTTCACTGCAAGATTAATAAGATTCTTTTTTGGAGGAACAACCTGATAAAAAGAGCTACAGTGAGCAGGTGGGCTAATGGCAAAAAAGAAAAGACGCAGAGATCAAATATAGCCTTTGAGCAGGGCTGCTTGGCTGTGTATCAGATAACTGCCAATTCTCTTAAAATCTTTCACTACGCAGCAGTTGTCAGGCAGGGCGAAGGGTGAAGTCCCTGGTCTTAACGAGGCCAGGTGGGGTGACGCCTCTTACAGAAGAAAGAAACCGGGGGCTCCCGTGACCCCCAGCATGTGCACACATGTCAATTGCGTGTAGAATAAAGAGGTCCCTCCTGAGGGAGCAGACGGCACAGATGTAACTTTGTTTGGGAAGGAAGGGGATTTGAACGCCAGGAGCACACAGGAAATTCATTATCCATTCACAATGCGATCATCCAGCCGATTAAGCAGGCATGCTGTTTTTATTCATTCTCTCCTCTTGGCCAAAGATGTGCCTCTTCTCCTTTTTAAATGTTGCAAAAGATGTGTTTTTTTTCCATCTCTGTGTGCTCAGTAGAAACATTGGCCTGCGGGATAGCACTAGCGATAGCATTTAGACATATACCGCTTCATAGTGCTTTCACATCCCTCCCTAAGCAGTTTACAGAGTCAGCATATTGCCCCCAACAATGTGGGTCTTCATTTTACCCACCTCAGAAAGGATGGAAGGCTGAGTCAACCTTGAGCTGGTGGTGAGATTTGAACTGCTGAATTACAGCTAGCAGTTAGCTGAAGTAGCCTGCAGTGCTGCACTCCAACCACTGCGTTACCCCAGTCATATCTTGTCTCCTCCCTGAACAGACTCTTACGAGGGTCACCCAGAAAGTAATGCACCATATTTTTTTTCTTCAACAATTGTTTATTGAACACAATGAAACTTACACGCAAGAAAGAATGATGTTTTTTCTACACTCCCTATTTTTTCCACACAATCTCCATCCCGTTCTATGGCCTTCCTCCAGTGAGACACAAGGGCATGTATGCCCTGTCGGTACCTCTCCTTGTTCTGGTCATGAAGCCATTTCTACACTGTGTGAATCACATCTTCATCATCCTCAAAATGTCTTCCGCGAATGGCATCCATTAATGGCTCAAACAAGTGAAAGTCTGAGGGAACAAACATTTGTGAATGTTCCCAACAGTTTCTTTCTCCACAGTGAGAAATTCAGTGATGACACACTACTTGTAACAAACATCACTTACAGACGCCATTTCAAAACAGTGCTGCAGCTACGCTATCTGTTTGAAGAAACGCAAAATCTACACATGGACTCCTGACAATTCAAATAATGTATATCTAAAGTTTTGCATTTGTACCATTTCTGTAACCTGAGAAAAAAAAATTGGTGCATTACATTCTGTCCGACCCTCGTATGTTAATTCATACCCAAATCAGGCCTAACCAACTCCCCAAATCATCTGCTCATTCACATCATCCAGATGACAGGATTTATCTCTTCATTCCTACAACAGTTACTTGTCTTCTCCTAGATCCATATCTATCTTTCCCATTGAGCTTTGGATCAATGTCTACTAAATCTAATGTAAAGTGTCATTCCAGTAGAAATCAACTTGCAAATAGTGATGGGTGAACCGAACCTGCACAATTTGGGTCCGTACCGAATTTTGCGGTGTTCGGTATGCTGAACCCAAACCTGATATTTTTTGAAACTTTGGGCAAAGTTCGGGGTCGCGTTCGGCACTTTGACGTCACCGGCAGGTTGCTAAGGATGCCAAGGTGATCACTTCCTGGATTCCATAGAATCCAGGAAGTGATCACCTTGGCGTCCTTAGCAACCTGCCGGTGACGTCAAGGTTCCGCCCCCGTAATCTCTTCGTGGGAGGGATTCCCCAACTCCTTCAAAGGGCGGTCCTTTCACGTAAAAATAAACATAATCTCTATCGTATTTTTTAACCTTCAAATCCCTGTTCATTTTCCAAAAAGAACAAAAGGCACAAACACATAACATAGTAATGTGTTTAATAACATAGTAATGATCCAGAAACTGCTTCCTTTTTACTTCAAATAATTCTACTGTAAAAAGTTATGGTGACCTTATAGATATCTGCTTTATAATCATTTCACATTAGATAAGTCATTTTAAAAATAAATAAGTCTATTAAGAGCACTTGTGCATTATTTGTCCATCTTCTGTACTTGTGAAATATTATTTTACCACACAAAGGCTTCCTTACAACAGCCATTCATTCAGATGCCAGTCTGATTGATCTGTATGATTGTTCATAACAGCAGCAAAAGTCAACACTGGCACCAAGAGTTTACATACCTCAAATTTACACAGCTGCTCCTTGATGAAGATACAGTAATCATGTTTTATTATCAGTCTAAACTGTAGTGGTTTTTAACAAAGTCAAGGATGTTTGCTTCATTAGGCATTTAAATACAATCTTTTGAAAATATTTACCAAGCTATAAAATAGGAATTGTTCCTTTTTCTGGGTCAAAATGTTTTTGAAACATCCTTGGGCAACCTAAAAAGTTCCAATAAATTATCAGTCTATTGTCTGTCTGTTTTCCTTCCTTCCTTCCTTCCTTTTCTCCTATTAGATGCAAATATTTTGGCCATATCCATTAGTTAGATAGTTGCAGCAATGCAGCAGTCACTTTAGCATGTCACTAAAAAGTTATTCTTCTCAAGTGAATCTTTAGAAACCAGGAAATGGACTAAAACACAGGACAATTTTATTTTGGATAATGGATTTTCCTCATCAAGACATTCAGCAGAATAAAACAGCAGTGGAAATAAAGTAGAGAAAACCCAGCAGTGCCTTAGAGGCATTTATTTCTAGCTAATGATCATGGATCCCTCCTCATTATTTTTCTTCAGTCCCTGTTTTGGCTGATGTTATGTCTCTCTTCTGTTTGCAAATAACAGAGTGATGGGGCCTGTAAGAAATAAACTACTGTTCTGGTCCACATTCCTTTTCATATCCTGACCTTGTCCCTCATTGGAAAAGAAAACCTCTAGTTCACTGTTAGCATTGCTCAAAAATCAGTCAATGTTCCATACTAGCATCTGGAAAGTGCCAGTGGGCTTGCCTGGCCTTGTTTATATCTTTATCATTTTAATTAAAGTCTGGATGGGGGGGTGGGAGGGAATCCCAAGCTGTTAGTTTGAGATTCATGACTTCGGTATTTGCTCTTGGCTCTGAGAAGAATGTTCTTACTTCTGCTTTCAGGTAGAGGAAGAGGGGAGAAATACCAAAAAAGTCTATAGGAGCTCCCCTTCAGTTCATTCATTGGATTGTTCATATGGGCCAACACAGGAAGGGAATTCAGACAAGTTCCTTTAAGGGGATTTTTGGTGTTTTGCACATCTTAATACTTTGGCATTTGAATGAATCTACTGTACATTAACACAGCTCAGTGAGGGTATACTTGTATTACTCAATGTGTATTATGTATTGGACAAAATAAATAAATAAATAAATAAATAAATAAATAAACAAACAAACAAACAAACAAGCACATACATACATACATACATACATACATACATACATAAATACATAACGATTTTGAGAGTAGCACAGTTGCTTTCCAAAACCCTCTGATCAAAATACATTTTTTTACAATTTTTATTTTTACATTTAAAAACATACAATTATATATAACAATCATTATTATTACAATTGAACCACAGTTAATCAAAGTTAATATGAATACTGTACTATTTACAGTATATATCCAGCTAATACATATAAATATTTATATTTTCTACTGTTCAATATATACAAATCTACTTTCTGCTCCTAGTTAATATATTAATATTTATACCTCATACATTCTCCTCCTTGTTTTTTAACCATCTGTACAATCTGTTCCATGTTGCATAATATTCAAAATCTTCTTTATCCTGTAGTTCTTTAGTCATTTTGTCCATCTCTGTATATTTGAGAATTTTTTAAATAATGTCTTCATCATTGGGTGTCTCATTTTGTTTCCATTTTTTTGCATACATTATTTTGGCAGCTGTTGCTATATGTACTATTAAATAATATATTTCTTTTGAGTGGTTGCCTGTAATGATTCCTAATAAAGTTCTGGTTTCCAATCAATACGATTTTTTATTATTTCTTCTATTGTTTTTCTAATTTTGATTCAAATTTTCTTAGCTTTCTCACACGTCCACCACATATGGAGATATGTACCATGCGTATTATGAAACTTCCAACACAGTGGTGAGATTTTATTTGACATTTTTGCTAATCTTGCGGGTAGCAAAACACACTTTATATACATGCATACACATAGGATTTCTTTAACAGAAATACTTTAATACATGTAGCAAGATCATATTTGTTTGCTAAGCATAAGCGTGATTTTGAGTCATTCAATTCCATCAAACCAGGTTTTCCTTCATTCTGTGGCTGCATTGGCACCTATTTTCCTTAGTTGCCTTAGCCTTAATAACTATATAGTAAGACAGGTAGAGTTAGTTCTTATCTTGAGGGAATAGTGAATCTTTTAAATTTGCCTCGTGTAGTCTTCATAAATGGGAGCTAAAGAACACAAGAGTTTAGATATGCAGAAGAAGGACAATGAAAACTTTATCCACTCCTAGCAAAGTTGTAGCAAGATTTGCAAGTAACTTATGCCTGTATGAAATACAAAAAGTAATGAACTATTTATTATTATTGGAGTATTGCATTCATATACAAAGTTTTCTCTGTGGACGACCCAAAAGGCTGGAGTACAAAGGCTTATTCATGGCAATTTGCCATGATGCAGCACTAATGTAGGCCTTGTGAATATTTTAACAGTTAGCAGTTAAATCGGTTGCTGTGTCAAATTCTATACAACTGCCACAATAGGTCAACATCTGCTTATTTTTCAGCAAGCATCCATTGAATTTTGCATTTAGATTTGTTTGGTAACAAGACAATTTTGACTCAATAATTACCTAAAAAGCACAATTTCACCCACACAGTTTTTACTTAGCAAAAGGCCACTGTTATTATTAATGGCCTTGTGCAAATTCAAGCCAGTTTAATAAAGTGGGCAAAGGCCTCTGCTCAAATTCTTCCAGGCAGCAGGGAAATTGATTCAGAATGTGTAGAGACACAGGCCTTCTACATTCCTTCTGTTTGCAGCCCTTGCCACCTCTTCTCCGCTAATCCTCTCCTCATTTCCCAAGAAATATACCAAATATGAGACGGTAACCAGCAAAGAGCTTCCTTGTAGAAGGGAAAAACTTGTCAGTATTGTTTGAAAATGATAATGTTGGCAGGTGCTAACAGCTGCCAATTCTGGAGAATTTGAAAGTTTGCAGACTAAAACATAGAAGATTGACGGCAGAAAAAGACCTCATGGTCCATCTAGTCCGCCCTTACACAATTTCCTGTATTTTATCTTAGGATGGATATATGTTTATCCCAGGCATGTTTAAATTCAGTTACTGTGGATTTACCAACCACGTCTGCTGGAAGTTTGTTCCAAGCATCTACTACTCTTTCAGTAAAATAATATTTTCTCGTGTTACTTCTAATCTTTCTCCCAACTAACCTCAGATTGTGCCCCCTTGTTCTTATGTTCACTTTCCTATTAAAAACACTTCTCTCCTGAACCTTATTTAATCCTTTAACATATGTAAATGTTTCGATCATGTCCCCCCTTTCCCTTCTGTCCTCCAGACTATATAGATTGAGTTCATTAAGTCTTTCCTGATACGTTTTATGCTTAAGACCTTCCACCATTTTTGTAGCCCGTCTTTGGACCTATTTAATTTTATCAATATCTTTTTGTAGGTGAGGTCTCCAGAACTGAATACAGTATTCCAAATGTGGTCTCACCAGCGCTCTATACAGCGGGATCACAATCTCCCTCTTCCTGCTTGTTATACCTCTAGCTATGCAGCCAAGCATTCTACTTGCTTTCCCTACCGCCTGACTGTACTGTTCACCCATTCTGAGACTGCCAGAAATCACTACCCCTAAGTCCTTTTACATGAGTGTGCTCTTTTACATGACTGTGCAAACTTTCAAATTCTCCAGAATTCTTCTCTAGACGAGAAGCTAAAAGGGGAGAAAAGTTTTTTTTATTAAAGGAATCCAAAATTAGACTCAAATATTATAGCCATGATGTCTATGATTCAAAATTAGTCTTAGGGTGGATTTTAGAAATTGATTGGATTTATTGCAATTAAATATAATCAATTTCAATTTCCACATATAATTAGGATTCCCCACCCCTTATAAAGTACAGTGATCCCCCGCTCGTTGCGAGGGTTCCGTTCCAGGACCCCCCGCAACGAGCGGGTTTTCGCGAAGTAGCGCTGCGGAAGTAAAAACACCATCTGCGCATGTGCAGATGGTGTTTTAAACTTCCGCAGCGCTAGCGAGGAGCCGAAGATTGGGGGGCGGCGCGGCTATTTTAAAACATCGCCGTCGACATGGGGGGCTCGCTAGCACCCCCCCGAACCCCCAACCCGGGTTTGGGGGGGTGCTAGCAAGCCCCCTATGTCGGCGGCAATGTTTTAAAAGAGCCGCGCCGCCCCCAATCTTCGGCTCCTCAGCGGCGAGCGAGCGAGCGAAGCCAAGCCGGCTCAGTCACGGAAGACAGTCGCTTGGCCCGGGATGCTGGGCCGAGAGGAGCCGGGCTTGATCCGCTGAGCCTGGCTGGCACGGAAGATCGTAGCATGCGTTGGCTGCAGCGGTGGCGACATTGCTGCCGGCTTGGCTTCGCTTGCGCGCCGCCCCCCAATCTTCGGCTCCTCAGCGGCGAGCGAGCGAAGCCAAGCCGGCAGAAATGTCGCCACCGCTGCAGCCAACGCGCGCTATGATCTTCCGGGCCAGCCAGGCTCAGCGGATCAAGCCCGGCTCCTCTCGGCCCAGCATCCCGGGCCAAGCGACTGCCTTCCGTGACTGAGCCTAGCTGGCCCGGAAGATCGTAGCGCGCGTTGGCTGCAGCGGTGGCGACATTGCTGCCGGCTTGGCTTCGCTCGCCGCGCCGCCCCCCAATCTTCTGCTCCTCAGCGGCGAGCGAGCGAAGCCAAGTCGGCAGCAATGTCACCACCGCTGCAGCCAACGCGCGCTACGATCTTCCGGGCCAGCCAGGCTCAGCGGATCAAGCCCGGCTCCTCTCGGCCCAGCATCCCGGGCCAAGCGACTGCCTTCCGTGACTGAGCCTGGCTGGCCCGGAAGATCATAGCGCGCGTTGGCTGCAGCCAACGCGCGCTACGATCTTCTGGGCCAGCCAGGCTCAGTCACGGAAGGCAGCTGCTTGGCCCGGGATGCTGGGCCGAAAGGAGCCGGGCTTGAAGATCGCAGCGCGCGGTGGCTGCGGTGGCGAGGGCTTGCGATGGAGGGTGGAGGAAGCGGCCATGGGAGGGCGAGCTGCCTCAGGGAGGAGGATCGGGCGGGACCAGGTGGGGGCTGGAATTTCTCCGCCAGGGCGAAGGGCGGGCGAGCGGCGAAGGGCGGGCGAGCGGGTGCTGGGGAGGGCTTCTCGCCCTCCTGCCAGCAAGAGGGGGAGCGAATGGCGTGGGCAGGCGAAGGGCGGGCGAGCGGCAGCGAGGAGTTTGCGTGGGCGGTGGGGAAACTCCTCGCTGATGCCAGCAAGAGGGGAAGACACAGGGAAGCCGCCCAGCAGCTGATCTCCCGGTTGCCATCTACGCATGCGTGCCCATAGAAAAAAAAAAGGGCACGCATGCGTAGATGGTATTTTGACTTCCGGGTTGAAAAATCGCGAATTACCCTGTTCGCAATGGTCGGGGACGCAATAAACGGGGGATCACTGTATTTCAATATAGCTGCAATTGCCATATACTGTATGTTGATTTGGTGGGGATTTTCAAACATTCAAAAAAGTGTATACAAAAGACCAGGTTCACTTTTAGGCTAAGAGCAAGGTTGTTCAGCCACCTTTGTTGACAATGGCACAAACTGCACTCCAGCATCTCTTTTTATGCAATATTAAAGGAAAGTGTTCTTTTAAAGTTGGGAGCAGTGTAATTGGACATTGATCTGTACTGATCTTGTATACTGGAAATAATTCATTCATCAAAGTAAACAAACCATGAATCAATGTAGTGGTTTTCTTCAACTTAATGGCCCTCGGGTCAGTGACTGAACCTCAGTTTCGGTAATTCCATGTTAACATAGCCCAAAGCTTAGAGATGGGAGATATTTAGAGAATGTTCTCCTTGCTGATTAAAACATCACCTGTGGCAACTGAAAGACAGGTATTTGCATAGGTGATCCTTTCAAAGGGCAAAGTTCACAGATCAATTTGCAATTGTTCATTTTGGAGATATCTGTATTCATTCATTCATTCATTCATTCACTTATTCATTCTTCTTGCCAAGATTTGGCTGGTAAGCACATGATTAGTTGCATTTTATATCATCTGAAATATCCAAGAAGTCTTCAAGGCAGACCTGGATAGACCAAATTAGAGCTGTGACAGCTGAAGTTGGATAAAGTTTCTCTTGATCAATGACTAAGGAACCAAGTGTCCTTAGACTGCATTCTGCTCCCCAGATTGTATTCAACTTTTTGGGGAGAACACAATCCTATCAAAAACCAAATTAGGTACCAATAAACTGAAACTGAGAGTCTGTGTATCTTGGTGGAATTGATTCCTGTTTCTCCTCTTTCTTGCTTCAAGTACCAAGTTAGGACTTGTACAACCAATTAAATAACAATGTATGATGGCAGACAAAAAAGCCAATGCAATCCTAAACTACATTAACAGAGGGATACAATCAAGATCAAGTGAGATACTAATACCACTCTATAAAGCCTCAGTAGAAGGCTTAGAATAGTGCATCCAATTTTGATCACCACACTATAAAAAAAGATATTGAGATTCTAAAAAGGAAGCAACCAAGATGATTAGGGACTGGGAGCTAAAACATACAACGAATGGTTGCTAGTCTTGGGCATGGCTAGTCTTGCAAAGAGAAAGACATGATAGTAGTGTTCCAATATTTGAGGGACTGCCAGAGAAATGAGGCAATCAAACTATTCTCCAAAGCAACTGAAGACCAGACAAGGAATGATGATGGAAACTGAATAAGGAGAGATTCAACCTGGAAATAAGGATACATTTTCTGACAGTGAGAACAATCAACCAATGGAACAGCTTGCCTTAGGATGTTGTGGGAGCTTCATCACTAGAAGCTTTCAAGAAGAGACTGGACTGCTATCTGTCAGAAATAGGTTCTTCTACTTGCATTGAACTAGATGACTTACAAGGTCCCTTCCAACTCTGTTAATCTATTAAAGTACAGTGATACATCGTCTTACGAACTTAATTCGTTCCGTTACCAGGTTCATAAGTAGAAAAGTTCATAAGACAAAGCAATTTTCCCCATAGGAATCAATATAAAAGCAAATAATGTGTGCAACCCATCCCAAAAGTCACCCCTTTTGCCTTGCACCACTGGGAAACCCCACCTCCGGACTTCCATTGCCAGCCGAAGCGCTGGCATTCCCCTGAGGCTCCCCTCACTGGGAAACCCCACCTCCGGACTTCCATTGCCAGCCGAAGCGCTGGCATTCCCCTGAGGCTCCCCTCACTGGGAAACCCCACCTCCAGACTTCTGTTGCCAGCCGAAGTGCTGGGATTCCCCTGAGGCTCCCCTCACTGGGAAACCCCACCTTCGTTCCGTTACCAGGTTCATAAGTAGAAAAGTTCATAAGACAAAGCAATTTTCCCCATAGGAATCAATATAAAAGCAAATAATGTGTGCAACCCATCCCAAAAGTCACCTCTTTTGCCTTGCACCACTGGGAAACCCCACCTCCGGACTTCCATTGCCAGCTGAAGCGCTGGCATTCCCCTGAGGCTTCCCTCACTGGGAAACCCCACCTCCGGACTTCCATTGCCAGCCGAAGCGCTGGCATTCCCCTGAGGCTCCCCTCACTGGGAAACCCCACCTCCGGACTTCCATTGCCAGCCGAAGCGCTGGCATTCCCCTGAGGCTCCCCTCACTGGGAAACCCCACCTCCGGACTTCCGTTGCCAGCCGAAGTGCTGGGATTCCCCTGAGGCTCCCCTCACTGGGAAACCCCACCTCCGGACTTCCATTGCCAGCCGAAGTGCTGGGATTCCCCTGAGGCTCCCCTCGCTGAGAAACCCCACCTCCGGACTTCCATTGCCAGCCGAAGTGCTGGTATTCCCCTGAGGCTCCCCTCACTGGGAAACCCCACCTCCGGACTTCCGTTGCCAGCTGAAGCGACCATTCTTGCATTGCTGGGATTTCCCTGAGGCTCCCCTCACTGGGATTCCCTTCATTTCCTTCATTTTTGCCAGCGCTGCTTTGAATCCCAGCGAGGGGAGGTTTAGGGAAATCCCAACACTTCATCTGGCAATGGAAGTCTGGAGGCGGGGTTTCTGAGTGAGGGGAGCCCAAGGGGAATCCCAGCGCTTCGGCTGGCAACGGAAGTTCAGAGGCGGGGCATCCCAATGGCAGCGGCTCGGGTTCGTAAGGTGAAAATAGTTCAGAAGAAGAGGCAAAAAAATCTTAAACACCGGGTTCGTATCACGAAAAGTTCGTATGAAGAGGGGTTCGTAAGACGAAGTATCACTGTAGCTCCCATGCAGCTCAGGGTGAATGTATGTAACTGGATGGGGGTGTAGATGAAACTTTGGAAATTTGTTAGATTCTCAATTTGGGCCTCACTGCTAAATCTGATTCTTAAATCTTTGAACTGCTCATTTGTATATACTGTACTTACATATTAAACAATCACACACAAACACAAATCCCAACATCCAACTCAGCATTTCTTTGACTTTGAGGCTGCACTTAACTGCTCCATCTGAAAACAATATATCCTGCTCTAGTTATAAAAAGATAATAGTTGATGTATTTTTGGTTTGAGAGATAGAATAAAAATAATAAAGAAGACAACACCATCTTTTTATAGTTAAGGGACAGAGCAGAGCTTCTCCAAATGCCAATTTAAAACATTTTTGCCCACTAGCAATGCTCAACTTCTTACTCCTGACCTGTTCACCTTCAATGTTCATGAATATTACATAGCACAGCAACTCAGTCAGTGGATGTGTTGAAAGGGTTTTTCCCAAAAGCTATAAAACTGAATGAGAGACGTCTACCTCAGAAAGAAGGCTGGCACAGAAGTGTTGGCGCTTTGTGCTCCCTGTTCTTGCAACCATGATTCATGCTTCGTTGCTGTTTCAATTCCTGCATTATTTTTCTCTTCAGCAATATTACTGATAAGGCAGCCTTATTACCATGTTGAACTTACTCCACCTCTGCTCAGGTCAGCTTCTGACCAGGGAATGAAATGGTGAGAGCTGTCATCAGTTGTTTGTTTGTTTGTTTGTTTGTTTGTTTGTTTGTTTGTTTGTTTGTTTGTTTGTTTACCCAGGGGTCTCCAAATGTGGCATCTTTAAGACCTGTGGACTTCAACTCCCAGAATTCTCCAACCAGCTTGTGGACTTCAACTCCCAGAATTCTCCAGTCAGCTGGGAGTTGAAATCCACAATCTTAAAGTTGCCAAGTTTGAAGGCCTCTATCCTATTTATAAACTGTCTGTCTTCTTCTCTAAGGGACCCTTCCACCTAGAGAGCAAATCTCAGATTAGCCTGCAGAATAGTAGGGCAGTAGATTAATAATCTTATTGTTATCCATGACACAGTGTCTCTTTTGGTGGGATGGGGGCAGTAATGGGCAGCCAAAAATTTTACTGCCACACTGCAGGTGTGTCTTATTTTGTGGGTGTGGTTTAATGGTCATGTGACTGGTAGGTGTGGCTTGCCGGCCATGTGACCAGGTGGGAGTGGTTTGAATGATCATCATTGTTCAAGTGAACTGTTAAGTCCTCAACTTACAACCTTGTCAGTTGTAAGTATCACTCGCTGGGGTGACAATTTGCTTCGTGTTTCCTGCGCTCTCCTTCCTGGGTCCCCCCCCCACCTCAGGCTGGGTAGCTAGGCAATCAGGTGCTGCCAGAAGCATAAATGCTGCTAGCGCCGCTTCCACCTACGCCTTCTGCTTACACCTCAGGTGGGAGGTGGCTGTGTGAGGCTGGAGGGGAGCCGGGCAGGAGAGAAGGAAGCTCATCCGAGGCCAGGAAGGAGGAAAGAAGAAAAAAGCAAGGAGCCCAGATGCAGCAGCAGCTGCAGGGAAAAAAAGGAAAGCTGAGCCGAGACCAGTAATCCAGGAAGTGACAGCCGCTGATCAGCTGGAGCTGCGTATGCATCTTTATTTCCGCCGGTGGAACTGCGTTCCACCCCGTCCTGCCTGCTGCCCACCCCTGGATGGGGGACTATACAAATTTGATAAATAAGTAATACACAATTGCCAGTCTGATTCTTATCCTTCAGTTTACTCAGAAGGAGGCATGTACCAACATATTCCACTCTTCCCCCTGCAGTTGGTGGAATTTCAAAATCAACCCTCCAAAAAAAACCACAACCCACCACCTCCGCAGCAGTTCTATTTCCCAGATTGAACCCTACATGAGTAGGAAGTGTTTTGTCAGTTGCAGAGCACTAACAGTGGTGCGTGCCCAGAATGAGCCTGGCACCAGATTGGCCTGCATACTTTGGGCACTGCTTAAACTTGCTCGCTGGTGACTTCTTGCAAAATTGCTGGAATCCTGACAATGCAAAGTGCTTTTAAAAGGCAGCCCAAGGGCAGAGGGGCCAGTTTGCCTAGGAAAACCCCGTTCGAGATTACATTCTCCCCTGTTTCCATGCATCTGAACCCAACTTCCCTAATGGTTGGATTCTCTAGAAAAAAAAAAGATTTATAGTGTTCTTCTGTAATGCTTAAATCATCCCAAGGAGCAATCCTGTATTTTATCTTATGAGGATAAAGTGTCGTCACCACCCATTTCCTTGGAACATCAGTCAGGATATTGTAGGTCACAGAACTTTTTTTCCCCTTGAAATATACAATCCTCTACTACATTTTTGAGCAGCTGGAATTATGGCACTCAAGAGAGATGCTTTTTATTTCCAATATTCCTGGTTTAAAAAGTTTATTTTATCTGGTCTACAAAATTCAGACGACAATAGAAAAATATAACAAATTCTCTCTTTCCTGGCAGCCGGTATTTGCCAGATTTTTGCAACCGTTTTGAGACTGAAGCTCTCAAATGGGATGAAGTTCAGAAATGAAAGGTTGGCACCCAGGTGCCCAAGGCAAGGCATTTAGGAGGCAGCGCTTGGCAGACAAAGAGCCGCTGTGCTTCGCAAATAAGGAGGGGCTGGTTAGGAACTGGAGCCAAATAAAAGGTTGGAAACTGAAGCCAATAAATGAGGGTATCCCCCAGGCCACGGGTGGAATTTTAGTATTGTAAATTGAGAACAGGGGTGGGGGGAGTGAAAAAACCAAATACAGTATATATTTTTAATAATATGTTTATTGAAGTTAGTTAGTTGAAGTGTTAGCAAAAACTTCAGAAGAGAAGGATTTAGGGGTAGTGTGGTCGGGCGGTAGGAAAAGCAAGTAGGATGCTTGGCTGCATAGCTCGAGGTATAACAAGCAGGAAGAGGGAGATTGTGATCCCCTTATATAGAGCGCTGGTGAGACCACATTTGGAGTACTGTGTTCAGTTCTGGAGACCTCACCTACAAAAAGATATTGACAAAATTGAACAGGTCCAAAGACAGGCTACAAGAATGGTGGAAGGTCTTAAGCATAAAACGTATCAGGAAAGACTTAATGAACTCAATCTGTATAGTCTGGAGGACAGAAGGAAAAGGGGGCACATGATTGAAACATTTAAATATGTTAAAGGGTTAAATAAGGTTCAGGAGGGAAGTGTTTTTAATAGGAAAGTGAACACAAGAACAAGGAGACACAATCTGAAGTTAGTTGGGGGAATGATCAAAGGCAACATGAGAAAATATTATTTTACTGAAAGAGTAGTAGATCCTTGGAACAAACTTCCAGCAGACGTGGTTGGTAAATCCACAGTAACTGAATTTAAACATGCCTGGGATAAACATATATCCATTGTAAGATAAAATACAGGAAATAGTATAAGGGCAGACTAGATGGACCATGAGGTCTTTTTCTGCCGTCAGTCTTCTATGTTTCTATGTTTCTATATACATTAAAAATGGGGTACAGGAAAGTAAAGGGAATACATATAATGTACATTCTAGCAATTATAGTTTATTTATATAGTACGCGTCAGTGGGGAAGGAAAAAAGAAGAAAAGGAAAGGGATAGGAAAGAAGGGAAAGAGATACAAGAGGAAGAAGGATAGAAAATTAGAGCAAAAAAGAGTAGTAGGAAGAGTGTAGAGGGCCAGCGTTAGAGCTGAGGCTTCCATGCTTTGCGGCCTGTGGTTTAAACATATAGGTGGTGTAGATTTTCCTGAAGTTTTATCCATATGTGTTTGACGTAGTTGCTAGTGCCAACACATATCAGTGGTTTAAGGGTTTGTTCATTCAGTTTCTTTGTGTTTCAAAATTTGTGTCGATCGATGTTTACAGTTTGTCGTTTCAATTTGATATTATGATTCGTGTCGTAGTTTGCTGGTTTTACACGTTGTTTTAGTTGGACATTTCTCTTGATGAATAATTTTTAAGTAATTTCTTTTTTTTAACCAATGGTACCATTTGTCCCAGGCCTTGTAGAAATCTGTCTCATCCTTAGTTTGCAGTTCCATTGTTAACTTGGACATTTCTGCACATTCCATTATTTTAATCAAAAGAGATAAAACAGTTGAGTCTGATCTTGACCGAAGCATTATTCCTTGAGAAAAAAGGAAGGCTTGAAATCCCAAACATTTGGTTTGTTTTTTTGTTCCTCCAATGCTGTCTTGAACCCTATTGAGAGAAATGAGTTCTTAATATCTGTGAATGGCACTTCTTTAGCAAGGCGTAGTAAGCATTTACTGGCCATCTTTTCTTTTTCAAAAGCCACGAGGAAGGTTGAATATGATGTCTTTTTTTTTCATTTTAGCTTCCTGTTGAAAGCTGGTTTTACTGAAACTTGGTATTTGAAACCTTTGCCTCTTGTTTGCAGAACACCTCTGCTCCAAACATGAAGCTACATGTTGATTTCATAAATTGCTTAGAGAACAAGGTGAACTTTTTGAATGAAAAGGAGAATATTTTCAAAGCTATACCTTTTTACATAAAAGTACATGTGTACACACGTGTGTATGGAAGCAGTCTAAAAGAAAAAACACCATACAATTACTGCTTCCTTCTGACTGTCCATAGCAAATGATTGAAAATTTTTAGAAATTATATCCGTACTACCCTGTTTCCCCGATAGTAAGACACCCCCGATTGTAAGACGTATCGGGGGTTTCAGGGGGGTTGGCTAATATAAGCCGTACCCCGAAAGTAAGACATATGTCTTACTTTCGGGGAAACACGGGGGTACTGCCGGGGGGGTAGCCCGATGACGTCGCTTCCAAGCTCCCCGCGCGCCCCTTGCCTTCGCCTCGCTGCGGCGCCACCGCCTCTTCCCCGGCTTGGCAAAGCGAAGGACGGCGCTGGTCTGAAGCGAGCCGAGCGGGCGGCGGCTTGCAGCGAAGGCGATCGTCCCAGCAACCGAGCCCTGCCGAGGCTCGGCTGCAAGTGGCCAGCGAGGCCGGCCGGCTCCGAGGCGAGCGGCCAGAGCTGCGCCCTCCTTCGCCCGCCTCCTTTCCGGCAGGCAGGTGGGGCTGCCCAACTGCGCAGAGCGGCTCCTCCCCTCCAGACACACGCTTCCCCGACACGCGTCTGCGGCTCCACGCGTGCACGCCGCTTGGAGCCCTGAGGTTGAACTTGGAAAAGGGCTAACGAGGCTCCTGTTCCGCGGCTGCCCTTCTGGACTCAGGGGAGATGCCTTCGGGAACGCGACCCTTTCAATTTTTTTCCAATGTAAGACATACCCCGAAAGTAAGACGTAGTGGGGCTTTTGGGGGTAAAAAGAAAGTAAGATACTGTCTTACTTTCGGGGAAACACGGTATTTGTCAGGCTGAAAATTAACCATTCATAGGTGAAAGGTGAAATATTTCTCCCCACAATGGCTTACAACAAACTCCATCAAATTCTTAGAGATCATCTCAAAATAAGTAAGACACCTAAATATATTAAAACTAAGGTTAATGGATATTTACAAGCTGGTATCTGATCCACAAATTAACATGGCCCACTGTGATTCACAAAATGTCTCTAGCAGATTAATGCTACATTTTTATTTTTATGTATTGGCTTTATAGTTCCCCTTTCTTCCAGGACATAAAGGTGTTTTGCATTAGAATGTCTCTGCTTTTATACTCAAAACAGCAACTTGGTGAGATAGATTGGGCTGAAAGAAAATGATTGTCCCAAAATTAGGTTTAGAGATGAAATAGTATGGAGGAGAATCATGTTTAGCATTCTCATTTGAAAAACCAGAACATTGATGTAAAAATAAAAGATAAAAGCCCAAATAAGAACGAAGCATTATGCAGCTGCCAATGACTGCCTTGGATTTTTATGGTCAGGGACCAAGAATGAAATTTGCAACTTAAAGTTGTGTAGAATTGATATTAGAGATGCACAGCTTAAAATACCAATGCTTTGTGAAGCCCCTCAAAAGCTGTGAATACAGTCTGAAGTCCATTCCAAATACTGCTATTTAATTTTAGTTTTTATTGTAATAGAAGGAAGAAATAATTGAATATTTTTAAGTTTTTAGGATGTTTTTAAGTCTTTTAACTGTTATCAATTGGATCAAATGGTTTTATTATGTATTCTATGTTTGTGGTGAGCTGCCCTGAGTCCATGGAGAGGGGTGGCATACAAATCCAATGAATGAATGAATGAATGAATGAATGAATGAATGAATGAATGAATGAATGAATGAAGTGTATCAGAGATGGATTCCTCCCACTTCGGACCAGATCGCCCAAACTATTAGCGATTCACTGGTGACATAATTTTGGCATCATGGATCCAGTTATGTCTGTGTCAGTCCGTGCACGCCACCATCGGGGTTTTTTTTTGGAATTTTGGGGATTTTTTTTCATTCTTTATATTAACCCACCCTTGGGTTAATACTTATCTTTATTTCTGTATCAGAAGCACAGTTGTGTTTTGGCCTGAAACCACCTTTTGAGTATGCATGGAAATAAAATTGCAGGAAAAAACAGGGGCATGCACGCAAAACATCGCGATATGCACCGGTAGCTAAGGTAAGTAGCACCCACCCCTGAAGTGTATTCATATTTGCAATATTTAAATAGACATTTAAAAGATGTAAAACCAGTCCCCACAATCCTTTTGGGAAAGCTTTTGGGTTTGGGCATCAAGGCCTTGTTGCTGACTCCAGCAGCAGCAGTAACATTCAGTCTTAACAAGAAGTGAGGAAGTGAGTTAGAGGGAAGCTGCAATAACATTGAAATCCTTCTTTCCAGGACAAAAAACATGCGGTTAGTGGAGTGGTGCCAGGTATCAGAGGTTGTTATATTTTAAATTGACACATGTCCAAGTAGTAAACATCTTGTCTGGATAGTTTAACTTATCTGACAACCTGTTGAAACAGTTTTCTTCCCTTTTGAGATTTTAAACATAAAATATCCAAAGCATCCATTCTAAGAGAAGGCAGTAAGGAGTATGCATAAGTGCACCAGCATGGCTTCCGTCCCCCTGTCCTAATGTTTCTTTTATTTTTTTCTGCTAGTACCATGCATATGAATATTCATTCATTCATTCATTCATTCATTCATTCAATTATTATTATTATTATTATTATTATTATTATTATTATTATTATTATTATTTATTGGATTTGTATGCCGCCCCTCTCCGCAGACTCAGGGCGGCTAACAACAGCAGTAAAATAGTACAACAAAATCCAATACTAAAAAAACAGTTAAAAACCCATTATATAAAAACCAGTCATACATACAAACATACCATACATAAAATTGTGAAGGCCTAGGGGGAAAGTGTATCTTAGTTCCCCATGCCTGGCGGCAGAGGTGGGTTTTAAGCAGCTTACGAAAGGCAAGGAGGGTGGGGGCAATTCTAATCTCTGGGGGGAGTTGGTTCCAGAGGGTCGGGGCCGCCACAGAGAAGGTTCTTCCTCTGGGTCCCGTCAAGCGATATTGTTTGGTTGACGGGACCCGGAGAAGACCCACTCTGTGGGACCTAACTGGTCGCTGGGATTCGTGCGGCAGAAGGCGGTCCCTGAGATATTCTGGCCCGGTGCCATGAAGGGCTTTATAGGTCATAACCAACACTTTTATTTATTTATTTATTAGATTTGTATGCTGCCCCTCTCCGAAGACTTGGGGCAGCTCACAGCAACAGAACAATACAAATCCAATAGTTAAAAACAATTTTAAACCCTTAATATAAAAAACAATCATACGTCTCATACAAACCATACATAAAGTGGGAACGGCCCAGGGGAATCAATTTCCCCATGCCTGGCGACAGAGGTGGGTTTAAGGAGTTTGCGAGAGGCAAGGAGAGTGGAGGCAATCCTAATCTCCGGGGGGAGTTGGTTCCAAATGGTCGGGGCTGCCACAAAGGAGGCTCTTCCCCTAGGTCCTGCCAGATGACATTGTTTCTTCGATGGGACCTGAAGAAGGCCAACTCTGTGAGACCTAACTGGTTGCTGGGATTCGTGCGGCAGAAGGCGGTCTCGGAGATATTCTGGTCCAATGCCATGAAGGGCTTTATAGGTCATAACCAACACTTTGAATTGTGACCGGAAACTGATCGGCAACCAGTGCAGACTGCGGAGTCTTGGTGTGACATGGGCATATTTGGGAAAGCCCATGATTGCTCTCGCAGCTGCATTTTGCCCCGATCTGAAGTTTCTGAACACTCTTCAAAGGTAGCCCATGTAGAGATATTATTATATCTAATGTTTCTCCTCATTCTTTCTTGTTACTAGTATCATGTATATGAATATGATTATACCTTTACATACCTCCAATATGTACTTGACAAAACAAATAAAAATAAAATAAATAAATAAGTCAGAAAATCTAGCTAAGAGTCATCACTACACAATTAAAGCCCTGCCCATTAAAAAAAAACCCCAAACAGACGGGGCTTCAATCTTTTGGCTTCCGTTTTTACTCTATTGAACCCCTTCAGGATCTTAACAAAACTCTTGGATAAAATCAGTGCAATTCTAAAGAAATCTAAACCCTTTTGAAATCCCAGCCTTATTAATATATGATTCAGCCTCTTTCACTTTGCATCTTTGTCCTACTTGCTGTGATACTTGGCTCACCCAAACATACTAATTACAGTTTCCAGCCACCAAATGATTGATCATCCTGTTTTACTGCTTAGAGTAATTGTTCTGCAGGTTGTAGCGGCTGAATTTTCATGGTGGCAATACCATTATTTTCAATTGGCTTGCAAGCTGAAAAAGGGTTCGTTACATAAATAACGATATTACATAAGTAATAATAATTCTTAGAAAAAAAACTTGATAGACAGATAGAAATGCCAAATCCAAACTAAACATTTTGCTGACTATGCAACCCAGCCAATAATAATAATCTGGGATTAACATGTTAGAATCACAAGAAAACATTGTGAATGCAAACCTATAATTCTCATTCTAAGCCTGCATAATAAAATACTACTTCGACAAGGCGGTAAAGCTTGTTGACCTATGGGGACCTGTTTTTATTTCCACATTCATTTGTATAAGATACAAGTTTTTATTTCCGCATTCATTTGTATAAGATACAAGTGTACAGAATAACCTTGATTTCTCCCACTCAGACATACACAATGAACCCTTGATATGATCACAAGAACAAGCAATTGGCATCAAGGAATTGCTGCTGAATTCAGCAGAAGAAAGTGTTCAGTATTTGAAGACTGAAGTGTGCAGCAGCTGCTAAAAAAGCCAACACAGTTCTAAACTGCATTAACAGAGGGATAGAATTAAGATCATGTGAAGTATTAATAGCACTTCATAAGGCCTGGTAAGACCACACTTGGAATACTGCATTCAATTTTGGTCACCACGATGCAAAAAAGATGATTAGGGGACTAGAAGCTAAAACATATGAAGAACAGTTGCAAGAACTGGGCATGGTTAGTTTAACAAAAAGAAGGACAGGGGAGACATGATAGCACTGTTCCAATATCTCAGGGGTTGCCACAAAGAAGGAGTCAACTTATTCTCCAAAGCACCTGAGGGTAGAAGAAGAAGCAATGGGTGGAAACTAAACAAGGAGAGAAGTAACTTAGGACTAAGGAGAAATTTCCTGACAATTAGAACAATTAGATAATTAGATAATAGAACAGCTTGCCTCCAGAAGTTGTGAATGCTCCGACACTGGAAGTTTTAAAGAAGATGTTGGATAATCATTTGTCTCAAGTAGTGTAGGATTTCCAGTCTAAGCAGTGGGTTGGACTAGAAGACCTCCAAGGTCCCTTCCAACTCTGTTATTATTGATGTTGTTGTTGATGATGTTGTTGTTATTATTGTTATTGTTATTATGAAAAAGTGAAGACCTCATCTGTAAGTGGTTACAAAGTTCCAGTAACAAGGAAGCCCTTATCTTGAAAAGAAGAAAGGTATGGTTGTGGACTGGTGGCCAGGATCCCTCTTCACTTGTTATCTTTTAAAATGACGCATTTCCAAGTGGTAAACATCTTGTCTGGATAACTTATTTGACAAGTGCTTATCTTTACATAGGCCATTCAAAAGAAGGCAGAAAGGCTTCCTTGGTGACAGCATTCAAAAAGTTCTCACTTCTTCCTCTCTCTCTCTCTCTCTCTCTCTCTCTCTCTCTCTCTCTCTCTCTCTCTGTGTACATACACACACATTATATATAGTAGATAATATATATTTTTGTGTGCTTGTGTGTGATAGGTAATGTACACATATGGCATATATGAATGAGATTAAATAGTATATTTTGGATATTCAATAGTAGTAAGCAAACAGGGAAATTGTATCTTGTTGAGGCGTTTGAGGCGAGGAAAGGCCAGGCACCCTAGCCCTAATCCTTGACATGATGGATGTCACGTTGGCCACGCCCACCCAGTCACATGACCACCCAGTCCCATGATCACCCAGTAATCCCCACTCTGTCACATGACCACAAAGTCATTCCTACTCAGTCACATGATTGCCAAACCACTCCCCCTGTCACATGATCATGAAACCAGGCCTACCATCACATGCCCATCAAGCCACACCCATAAAATAAGCCATGCCCAGAGCAGTACTAAAAAAATTTGGAACTCATCCCTGATTCAATCCTAGGCAGCAACAGTTTGCTGCTTTCTCGGGGTGCAAAGAGAAAATGTCTGCTGCAAACTCTGCATAGGCATCAGGAAGGGCATCCATTCAGTCACTTCAACTCTATCCCAAATCAAGGGATTACAGAATCATAAAAAGAAAACAAAATATTTCCTAAATGGAACAAAGTTTCCTATGAAATGGTTTCGCTTTTTCATGCAACAGATCCAGTCTCTAGCAAGTTACTTCATGATCAAAGCATGCAGCAATATGCAAGTCCAAAAACTGAGGCAGGAATTCCTGAATGTTTGAAACTAGCCTGATGGCTTTACTTTTAAACCACTTCCTTCCGATGTTTGTGTAGCGATGGGTAATGGAAGAGTTTCTTGGCTCTTGTAGTTACCAAAGGTTAAAGATCTCTTTTCATGTATACACAGTTTGGGCTGATAACCAACAAAAGTCTGAACCTTTCTCCTGGATTTTGTCCAGTTTTCACATGTAATTACCCGTTTTACCGATTCTGTGCCCCTTTGCTAGAAGACAGCTGTGCAGACATGCTGATAACAGTTGTGTCAGCTTTTTAATTCATGTTCCTAGATGTGCTTCTAATCATAGTTTGCTAAGCCAGAAATCAGCAAGTGGCTTTTTTTTTATGCTGTGAAAAATCAGTGCTATTACTAAATAATACTACCTGGTCACTCAGGTAGCATTAAAAAAAACACACTTCTCTTCGCTTTCATAAAACTTTGGGAGAATTACACTTCGTCCCAAATCTATTTGGAAACAGCATTCTGTGTTTCCAGCGCAGTACCCTCTAGATCAGTGTTTCCCAACCTTGGCAACTTGAAGATATCTGGACTTCAACTCCCAGAATTCCCCAGCCAGCATTCCTACGCATGCACAGGAAGCAAAATCTCACGAGGGGACATGCGTGCAAGAGAGATTGTAGTGATTTTTTTTGCTTCTGCACATGCACAGAAGCAAAAAATGCTGAAATCCCGCGTGCGCATGCATCCCCTTGCAAATTTTTGCATCCTGCGCATGCACAGAAGCAAAATCTCACTCGGATATGTATGCATGCATGCTGGAGACACAAAGCTGTGTGTGCAGCTCAATTTTCGCTACCAACGCGATGGCGTCGACCATACCAATAGGAACCTGCTACTGCTTACAATACATCTTGTCATGCCTGCCACCTCTGCTAACTGTGGCCAATGGGTCTTGGAATAGGGGGGGGGGGGTTCTGTCTAAAACAGCTGTATGTATTTCCACATACAAGCACTGCAGTATGGACCAGAAAAAGAAGCCATGCTAGGCTTTGTATAATACCATAATTATCTAAAATCCACAAGTAAAGAGCCTTGAGTTCTCCTGCTTTTTAATCATGGCTTTCACAAATTCTTGACTGATTTATTAGAAAATGTTGCCTTTTCCCCAAAGCATCTTAGTGGCTCTAAAAACCAAGGCATACAGGTAAAAATTGGTGGATAATCAACTAAACATGAGCCACCAATGTGCAGCAGCAGCCAAAAAAGCCAACACTATCCTAAGCTGCATCAACAGGGGGATACACTCCAAGACTAGGGAAGTATTGATACCACTCTACTACGCCCTGGTCAGACCACATCTGGAGTACTGCATCCAGTTCTGGTCACACACTTCAAAAGAGACATTGAAACTCTGGAGAAGGTGCAGAAAAGAGCAACCAAAATGATTAGGGGACTTGAAACCAAGACTTACGAAGAGAGTTTGTGGGAACTGGGCATGGATAGCCTAGAGAAAAGGAGGGCCAGAGGGGACATGATAGCTGTATACAGGTATATGAGGGGTTGCCGCAGAGAGGAGGGGGCCACTCTATTCTACAGAGCACCAGAGGGCCGGATGAGGAACAATGGCTGAGAGCTGACCAAGGAGAGATTCAACCCAGAAGTAAGGAAGAACTTCCTGACGGTCAGAGCAATCAACCAGTGGAACAACCTGCCTGCGGAGGTTGTGAGCTCCCCAACTCTGGACACTTTCAAGAGGAAATTGGACTGCCACTTGGCTGGGGTGCTTTAGGATTCCTGCTCAGGCAGGGGGTTGTACTTGATGACCTGCATGGTCCCTTTAACAAACAAAAAAATAAAAAAATAAAAAAATAATAAATAAAATAAAATAAAATAAAATAAAATAAAATAAAATAAAATAAAATAAAATAAAATAAAATAAAATAAAATAAAATAAAATAAAATAAAATAAAATAAAATAAAATAAAATAAAATAAAATAAAATAAAATAAAATAAAATAAAATAAAAATAAAATAAATAAAATAAAATAAAATAAAATAAAATAAAATAAAATAAAATAATAAAATAAAATAAAATAAAATAAAATAAAATAAAATAAAATAAAATAATAAAATAAATAAAATAAAATAAAATAAAATAAAATAAAATAATAAAATAAAATAAAATAAAATAAAATAAAATAAAATAAAAATAAAATAAAATAAAATAAAATAAAATAAAATAAAATAAAATAAAATAAAATAAAATAAAATAAAATAAAATAAAATAAAATAAAATAAAATAAAATAAAATAAAATAAAATAAAATAAAATAAAATAAAATAAAATAAAATAAAATAAAATAAAATAAAATAAAATAAAATAAAATAAAATAAAATAAAATAAAATAAAATAAAATAAAATAAAATAAAATAAAATAAAATAAAATAAAATAAAATAAAATAAAATAAAATAAAATAAAATAAAATAAAATAAAATAAAATAAATGCATTAATTCTTCCTATCCCAATTAGATTAATAAGATGGCATGGAAAATTTTGTATTAATGGAAATTTATTCCCTCTTTCTTCCTGGAGAAAAGTTTCTTTTTTTCCTGTTTACTCGATCTGGGCTGAAAATTGAATTATACATAGTCCTCAATTTACAACATTCATTTAGTGAGGGTACAAAGTTTACCATGGTACTTGATTTTGTATTTTGAGCACTTAGCAAGCAGCATGTATCTATGCAGTGTCCCAGCATCATGTGATTGCAACTTTTCCAGACAGCTTCTGACAAGCAAATTCAATGGGGGAGCCAGATTAACTTCATGATTGTCTGATTCTCTTAACAACTGTAGTGATTCACTTAACTATGGCACAAAAAAAAGATAGTTAAAAAGGGGGCATAAAATTTGAACAATCATGCCAACTAGATGTTCTTGTAAAGTGAAGGTCTTTTGTTACATTACTGGCACCATTTTTATAGACTTCCTTTCAGCTTAAACTCTGTACCTCTTTATCTACTTATGGGAGTCACTTTCCTCAAGTAACTAAAGGAATGTCTTTTGACCTGGAGGTCTTAACATCTGGCATACAAACTAATCTACAGTAAGCATTATAGTCATGTCCGCATCAATTTCTTGGCAAGTGTACCAATGTAGTTTGCTACTGCCCTCTTCTGAATTTAATGTTGGCTTAATATCCAATATTTTATGTCTTGCTCTACAATTTTGACTCTGTCGCAATCATTATTTCCATTTTACATAAATGGAAATATCCTTGAGGTTACTGTTAGTACTATGCACAAGGCAGTTGGGTTTGCAATGTATAAACAAGCTAACAATGAATGTTTGTTTGTACTGAAGTACAAGTATATATTTAAAACAAGGTATATATTTAAAACCAGGTTGATCTGGAAGAATCAGGAAGGAAAATTAATGAGATATGGAATAAAGCAATCCACACAATTGCCCCAAATACAGATATTGAAGCACAACCCTGAGTCACAAGTTTTAGATATATTTACCATCAATATTTTGCACCTTTTCAAGGGGGAAACCAATTTTTTCATGTTAATTTATCTGCCAAGGAAACCCTGGAAGATGTTTTCAAACAACAGTCTTCAGACCTTTCAGTTCTGGGACACAGTCTTAATACCAATAATATTAGAAGTGATGTGCCGGTGCCTGGAGGCTGTTGGGGTCTGGATGGGTGTCAACAGACTCAAGCTCAACCCAGATAAGACGGAGTGGCTGTGGGTTTTGCCTCCCAAGGACAATTCCATCTGTCCGTCCATCACCCTGGGGGGGGAGTCACTAACCCCCTCAGAGAGGGTTCGCAACTTGGGCGTCCTCCTCGATCCACAGCTCACATTAGAGAAACATCTTTCAGCTGTGGCGAGGGGGCCGTTTGCCCAGTTGCGACCCTATTTGGACCGGGAGTCACTGCTCACAGTCACTCATGCCCTCATCACCTCGAGGCTCGACTACTGTAATGCTCTCTACATGGGGCTACTTTGAAAAGTGTTCGGAAACTTCAGATCGTGCAGAATGCAGCTGCGAGAGCTATCATGGGCTTTCCTAAATATGCCCATGTCACACCAACACTCCGCAGTCTGCATTGGTTGCCGATCAGTTTCCGGTCACAATTCAAAGTGTTGGTTATGACCTATAAAGCCCTTCATGGCACTGGACCAGAATATCTCCGGGACCGCCTTCTGCCGCACGAATCCCAGCGACCAGTTAGGTCCCACAGAGTTGGCCTTCACCGGGTCCCGTCAACTAAACAATGTCGTTTGGCGGGACCCAGGGGAAGAGACTTCTCTGTGGCGGCCCCGACCCTTTGGAACCAACTCCCCCCAGATATCAGAGTTGCCCCCACCCTCCTAGCCTTTCGTAAGCTCCTTAAAACCCACCTCTGTCGTCAGGCATGGGGGAATTGACATGTTCTCTCCCCCTAGGCTTATAAAATTTATGCATGGTACGCTAGTATGTATGATTGATTTTAATTTGTGGTGTTTTTTAAATTAACTTCAATATTAGATTTGTTTTACATTGTATTGTTATTGCTGTGAGCCACCCCAAATCTGCGGAGAGGGGCGACATACAAATCTGATTAAACTAAACTAAACTAATTAGAAATGGCATTTCAGGAAATAAAATGACAATTTGCATCCACAAAATTCCATTTTTTACTACTCGTGTTTGTTAATTTCCTGCCTTCCAGTTTGGCCAAAGGAAATTAGCAATACCGGAAAAAGGCTTTATTTTTTTTTTGCATTTGATCTTGGTCTGTTTTTTAATCTGGCAGAATTTACACTGGATTTCAACCCCGGGGGGGGGGGGGGGCTAAAATTTTAAGTGGAAAGATTATCAGAAAGATAACATCCATCATATATTGCCATAGATGTGCAGTACAAAATGCTGTGATAAAAATATGATAAAAATGCTGTGATAAAAATATGATAAAATATTATGATAAAATATTCATGTTACACATGAATTTTGATGGGTGCAAAATACATGAATCATCCTTTATCCCTGAAGGTACCTATATAGTATTTAAGACCTTTGATAAATGAAAATATATATTTAAATAGAAACTGACTTTATCTATGTTGCATTTTAGATATCATTGCAGTTTTGTAAAAATAAAAAAAAAGAGTTTAAGGAAAATGCAAGGATGGAAATTGTTTAGGTGGACTTTTATTCCATCAGGGAAATTGTCTTCAGATTGATTGAATGCGTTGTCACTTGTTCCTAACCACAGTGATGCCAACATGATGAAATGTGTCATGATGTCACATTGTACACCCCGCCCTTTGCGGTTGCATCATATGCAAGAACAGTGTTTTTATGGCAATTCCTAACCAGAAGATGAGGGTAGTTAAAACAAGCTCCTTTGTACATTTCTACACATACAAAACAGCCAATGTGATGCTGTGTTTATCATCTCATCTACTTTGACCCCCAAATGCAGGTGCAATGGGTCACGATGCACCTTTTGTCAAGGTGAAAATTACCCGCCTTTTATTCAGGCCACCTAATCCGAATAATTGGCTTTCAGTGAGTTGCTGCTATAAGCATAAGAGTCTGTTTTATTTATTATCATAGCCAAAGGCAATAAAGTGATTTGTCCTTCTTCTTCTTCTTCTTCTTCTTCTTCTTCTTCTTCTTCTTCTTCTTCTTCTTCTTCTTCTTCTTCTTCTTCTTCTTCTTCTTCTTCTAAAATTCTAGACAAGTTGGGAAAATGGTTATCTGTGCCTCCAGAGATATAGGACCTTTTCTGGAAGTAGAATTGTTTGCCCACATTCCCTGCTAACTTCACGGGCCATATGAATATTTCTCTGCCATCATGTGCTGCAGGTTCCAGCAACAACCTGCATCTTCCAAGAACAAAATAAAAGTAACTAATCACTGGATGGAGTTTTATTCCTAATTTTCTTTGAGGTCTAGAATTGGTAATTTGAAAGTGGAATGCAAAACAATTCTGCCACTTTTCAACAGGTCAGTTGCTCTAAAGTCTGATACAAATGGCTTTATGGACCTTCTCCCCCTCTCCATTATTCCCTTCTCTCTTTAAAAGGATATGGATATGGCTCAGTTTAAACATCTTGGGTTAGGATTTCAGAAGCTGCTTCAAGCTGTGTGTGAACTGCGGCTGTCACCCAGAATTATTTCTCCCAAAGGAAATTTTTCTGTATAATTGCTATGGGCAATCCTCTTTCTCTGGGAGGTTTTGACTATGGATGCAACATCTTCCTTGTAGAATGGCCCAATGATTTTCATCCTCAGATTTAAAAATGAATGCAGATCTCTGCTTTGATGTTTCTCAGATATCTTTTTCCTTAGTGAAAGACGTTTCTAGTTGTCTTCCTTATGTTCAAGGTGCTTGGAAATCTCCTTTAACGTGCTCTTGGTGGTACTTTTCAGTTCATTTAGTTTTGGAAATGGGAGAGAGTTACTGCTGGGGCTACATTCTCTGCCACACAGCTTTTCATCTCTCTGGAAGGTCCATTGGCTGCCTCTGAAAAATCCCAATGGGAAGAGGATTCCCATCGTTACGTTGTTTTGAAGGAGAGATATAACTGAAATATGAGAGATCAGGATGGCTGCAAGTGTTTGCAGCTCTATTCTAAACTGATACTTCATGCAAAAAGTCTGAATGACTATTAAATGGCAGAAAAGCAATACAATGAACTCTAACTCTTCTGGGCATTTAGGTTTGGTTTGGTTTGGTTTTCTTTTCTTTTCTTTTGTTTCTTGAGACTATATTTGATTGCTCTGCTTAATATATAATATGGCTGACTGCATTTATGCCTCTTTTCTAGCAATAGCATTTAGGCTTATATAATGCCCCATAGAGTCTTATAGAATAGAATAGAATAGAATAGAATAGAATAGAATAGAATAGAATTTTATTGGCCAAGTGTGATTGGACACACAAGGAATTTGTCTTGGTGCATATGCTCTCAGCGTACATAAAATAAAATATACATTTGTCAAGAATCATGTGGTACGACACTTAATGATTGTCATAGGGGTCAAATAAGCAATGAAGAAGCAATATTAATAAAAATCTTAGGATATAAGCAACAAGTTACAGTCATACAGTCAACATGGGAGGAAATGGGTGATAGGAATGATGAGAAAAACTAGTAGAATAGAAGTGCAGATTTAGTAGAAAGTCTGACAGTTTTGAGGGAATTATTTGTTTAGTAGAGTGATGGCGTTTGGAAAAAACTGTTCTTGTGTCTAGTTGTCTTGGTGTGCAGTGCTCTGTAGCGACATTTATGGGACTTTATATAAGCCTAAACGCTATTGCTAGAATTGATATAGACTTGGAGTCTCAGGGTGGTTTACAGAGTGTGCATTATTTGCATTTTGCTACAAAACAATCTAGGTCCTTATTTACCAACCACAGAATAATAGAAGGTTGAATCATCAGGATCGAACTCCAGGCTGTGGGCAGAGTTTATCTGAATACTCCACTTTAACCACTGCATCACCAGAATTGTGGTTTCTAGCTAAATGTATGCCACCATTTCCTGCAATGTAAATTAAAAGAATATGAATCACACCAAAATGGAAAAGAGTTATCTGGCAACTTTTTGGATATGCTCTTGGGACCAATCCACCCACTTGAGATTCCAGGGAGGAACATGAATTGAGAAATTTGCTCTAAGGATGGGAAAATCCACTGAGCCACACTCTGTAATCTTGTTCATTAATTGTATCAACTTTGATGGCATTTTAGGTTCCTTCCTTCTTCATGTTTTGCCATTCAACAGCATCTGTGTACTGTAATCTGATACATTTAAAGAAAACTGAAATTAGATATTATAAAATTACTCAAGTTATTTTGGTAAGATGGAAAGTTGGAATCTACTATTCGATTCCATATAGACAGGAATCTATCTATCTATCTATCTATCTATCTATCTATCTATCTATCTATCTCTATCTCCATTTGCTACATTACACCATAGATGTCAAGGTATATGATTACTTCTGCCAATTTTTCTAAGTAAAAAAGCAAACATGGCTCTTTTTTGACAGAGCTCTGTCCCCTCAAACATTTGGGCTTTGTCTTGTTTTGTTTCTATCTTGTAAGTATACAGAGCAAGTAGAAGTATTATGTGCCCACCCCACTCTTTAAATACTTCCTGTTCTGCCACAAGATTAGGAGCTTGAATTTTTTTCTGACCAAATAAGATGATGGATAAATAACAAATTTGGTAGGTTCTTCTAATAAATGATGTAACACTGTTCACTGACAATTCAATGGCCCACCATTTAGAACAGAGATGTTAAACTCACGGCATCACAATGGCATCATGTGACATATTGGGATTCCCCTCCCCCTTTTTGCTAAACCGGGCACGGGCGTGGCCAGTGTATCCAGCCCGCGGGTTGTGAGTTTGACAGCTCTAATTTAGATGGTCCACGAAGTAGGCATTTTATGAGAAATTTATGATTTGTGGCATTGTAGATAAATTTAAATTGAAATTTAATGTATTTGACTTCTGTGCTGCCCAATCCCATAGGACTCAGGGCAGCTTACAACAATACAAACAATACAATAATACAATAAATAAAAATAAGTCAAATTAATAATACAGTAGTTATAAAAACCCCATTATAATGAATTTTAGAATCCGAATATCTAATAAGCAATTGCAAAACCTGCAGAGAATGGGGAAATTTTAGTTAGATGGCCAAGAAGTCTGTATCAATGTCCTACCTCATATTATACTGTCCTCTCTTCAACATCCTGGGCAAGTTTCAATATACTTCCCATTTATGAGAGAACACTCTATTTGAATCCTGGTGAGTGTGAGCAGCCTGGGAGGTTGCAGTGTGATGGAAAGATGTATAACCCCCCCAAAAAAAATCTTACAGCCTGGTCAACATGCAATGCACATAATGAACTACCCACTTTTCTAGGCTTGCACAACAGTTAAGCCACAAAAGCCAAACCAAACAAGATTAAACTAAACAGCCTTAGATTATTGTGTGACCGTAGCCTAACTGAAGGAAGTTCCAGTTCCTTTGAAAAAATGCATTCAGAAATCCCATCAAAAAGCATCTATATAAATACTCAGGTACCCTAAAAGAGGCTCTTTTGTTGGAGAATAGGTGCACAATCTTGGTAAATATTTATCCAGAATTATAGCCAAAAGGACCTCTGTCAAGAGGTGTAGTAAGAACCATTAACACTGATGCTTTTAAAAAGAAGTTAGACTGATTCACAAATGACAATTCTATAATGTATATTTATGGCTTCCTGGTTTAAAGACCATATACCTATGGATATCAGTTGTCATATTCAGCAATGAAACAAAAGCTAAATTATTGGACCAGTGAAATGCTGTGAACCTAGTATACTTTGATTTCAGTAAGTCATTTAACAAAGTAGAGCATAACCTTCTTAGCAACATAGAAAAAAGAGGGATGAACAGCATCACTACCAGAATGATTATTCTACATCAGTGATGGCGAACCTATGGCATGGGTACCACAGGTGGCACATGGAACCATATCTGCTGGCACGCGAGCCGTTGCCCTAGCTCAGCTTCAACGTGCATGTGTGTGCTGACCAGCTGGTTTTTGGCTCGCACAGAGGCTCTGGGAGGGTGGTTTTGGCTTCCAGAGAGCCTCCATCCCCCAGATTGTAAAAATATGTCCCAAGGCACCAAGCTTTGGTTCCTAACACCATGAAAAAATTGTCTTTTCCCATGGTCTTAGGCAACCCCTGAGAAATAGTCATTTGACACCCCCCCAAAGGGGTCCCAACCCTCAGATTGAGATATAGGATCTCCTCCTTGAACATAGAGTTGCAGTAGAAGACCTCAGAGGTCCCTTCCATCTCTGTTATTCCGTTAAGATGGTTTGGGAGTGTCGTCGAAGCATCTGTTTTATTGTTCTGGAAAACAGGATGCTGAATTTCAAAGATCCTTTGGGTGTGATCCAGAGTCTTCTTACCTATCTTATGGGTAAGATCCAGAAAAGCACAACTGAGGAAAGAATTAGGCACTTTTATTTTTCATTTCAGATTGCATTTTTGCCCAAACCCTTTGCAGGGAAATAAACCCCAGATCAAGACTTCTTTGAATATTTTGTTTTGGCCAGAGAGAAAGAAAACCCCTTCTAATCTAGGTGGGAACATTCTAAGAATTGGTGCCTTGTCAATTCAGTTTGTCAGGCTGAAAGTGACGCATAGTCTGCCTCCAACATCCTTTGTTGGCTATTTTAAGAGATCTCCACTTCAGGAAGCACAGGAAATTACAGCGTGTGCATCTTCCGTGTAGTAATCTAGGAGGTGATTGGCTGGAATCGTCTTTGATCCTGACACTTTGTTCCCATCAGGCTCCTTATTTTTATTCCTTATTGTCTTAAATGAAAGCTAATTCCCCATACAACTTGTCCTGTGGAAAAAAATTATCCTACAATTTTTTGACAGTTAATGCAAGTGATGAAGTAGAGGATGTTGCCTATACAAACCTTATACAGTGGTACCTCTACTTAAGAACTTTTCTAGATAAGAACCGGGTGTTTAAGATTTTTTTGCCTCTACTTAAAAACAATTTTCTACTTAAGAACCCAAGCCCGGAAAAATTTCCCAGGAAATTTGAGAGCAGCACGAAGGGCCGGACAGTTTCCTAACATTCCCCTTTTAATCCTGGCCATCTCGGGCTTTTCTGGGCTGCCAGAGGAGCCTTTTGGTTGCGCTCCCCCTCTCGCCCACCTGGGTTTCTCTCTCTGGCGCTATGTATGGGAGGCAGCCTAGCACAGGGTGTATGGGAGGCACGTACTCCTCCTCGTCGCCTCAGAGTCCCTCTTTTTTTAAAAAAGCCTTAAAGTTTTGGATTTTTTTTATTCACCTCACCTCACCTTCTTCCTTCTGCAACGACTGTCTTTCTCTTCTTCTTCCTCCTCCTCCCACCCAAATTCTGAGCTTTTATTTATTTCCTAATGGTTTTGCATGCATTACAGTGGTACCTCGACATACGAGTCTAATTCGTTCCAGACCCAAGCTCGTATGTCGATCAACTCGCATCTCGAACGAATGCCTTTAAACTTTGTTTTTCGCACCGAGATAACTGGAAGCAAGGAATTCTTGCATCACCTAGTGGAAGCTCGGCTCATATCCCAAATTTGAGCTCGGGTGTCGAACAGAAATTTTGCTCGCATCTCGGCTCATAACTTGGAATACTCGCATGTGGAGCAGCTCGTATCTAAAGGTACTACTGTATTTGCTTTCACAATGATTCCTATGGGGAAAATTGCTTCTACTTACAAACTTTTCTACTTAAAAACCTGGTCATGGAAAGAATTAAGTTTTGGATTTTTTTGATTCACCTCACCTCACCTTCTTCCTTCTGCAGCGACTGTCTTTCTCTTCTTCTTCCTCCTCCTCCTCCTCCCACCCAAATTCTGTGCTTTTATTTATTTCCTAATGGTTTTGCATGCATTACAGTGGTACCTCGACATACGAGTCTAATTCGTTCCAGACCCAAGCTCGTATGTCGATCAACTCGCATCTCGAACGAATGCCTTTAAACTTTGTTTTTCGCACCGAGATAACTGGAAGCAAGGAATTCTTGCATCACCTAGTGGAAGCTCGGCTCATATCCCAAATTTGAGCTCGGGTGTCGAACAGAAATTTTGCTCGCGTCTCGGCTCATAACTTGGAATACTCGCATGTGGAGCAGCTCGTATCTAAAGGTACTACTGTATTTGCTTTCACAATGATTCCTATGGGGAAAATTGCTTCTACTTACAAACTTTTCTACTTAAAAACCTGGTCATGGAAAGAATTAAGTTTTGGATTTTTTTGATTCACCTCACCTCACCTTCTTCCTTCTGCAGCGACTGTCTTTCTCTTCTTCTTCCTCCTCCTCCTCCTCCCACCCAAATTCTGAGCTTTTATTTATTTCCTAATGGTTTTGCATGCATTACAGTGGTACCTCGACATACGAGTCTAATTCGTTCCAGACCCAAGCTCGTATGTCGATCAACTCGCATCTCGAACGAATGCCTTTAAACTTTGTTTTTCGCACCGAGATAACTGGAAGCAAGGAATTCTTGCATCACCTAGTGGAAGCTCGGCTCATATCCCAAATTTGAGCTCGGGTGTCGAACAGAAATTTTGCTCGCGTCTCGGCTCATAACTTGGAATACTCGCATGTGGAGCAGCTCGTATCTAAAGGTACTACTGTATTTGCTTTCGCAATGATTCCTATGGGGAAAATTGCTTCTACTTACAAACTTTTCTACTTAAAAACCTGGTCATGGAAAGAATTAAGTTCTTAAGTAGAGGTACCACTGTATTGGCTAGGAATTATGGGAGCTGCAGAAGAGCATCTAGTTACTTGCAGAGCTCTTGGAGCTCTTATTACATAGCGATGCTAGAACCCTGGAACCCTTCCTGGGGGCATCTTGTGTTGCCTCCTCTTTAAATCAATTGATCAAAACATCCTTTCTGGAAATTCAGTTCGTGCTATGAAGGCCTGTCCCGCATTGCGGTGATTTCAAATAATGAAATTATTTTCCATGTTTGCTATACTTGCTCTCCCCTCTGACCTGTTGTGTATATGTTTTCTAGGATGAAGATTGAGGATTTTATTTCCTCTGAATTTTGAAATCTGTTGCAAGCTCAGAGAATGGCCACACCATTTGGACTGTTGAGCCCATTTATAACTTGAGAAGTCCATAGCACAATGTTAGTTATCATCATAATCCCCACCGTTTCCCCCAGGATTATTATTATTAATAATATTATATATTATATTTATATGCCGCCCCTCTCCGAAGACTCGGAGGATGCTCTGAACCGTAACAACTAACCATTTTAGGGACAATCGGGCATGTTTATGAAAAGCAACTACTCACTGATTTTTTGTTTTTTTAGAATAGAATTATTTATTGGCCAAGTGTGATTGGACACACAAGGAATTTGTCTTTGGTGCATATTCTCTGAGTGTACATAAAAGAAAATATACATTTGTCAAGAATCATGAGGTACAACACTTAATGATTGTCATAGGGGTCAAATAAGCAATCAGAAAACAATAATAAAAATAATCTTAAGGATACAAGGAACAAGTTACAGTCACAAGTAGGAGGAGATGGGTGATGGGAATGATGGGAAAAATTAGTAGTAATAGTAGAGCAGAGTTAGTAAATAGTTTGATAGTGTTAAGGGAATGATTTGTTTAGCATTAGCAGAGTGATGGCATTTGGGGAAAACTGTTCTTGTGTCTAGTTGTCTTGGTGTGTGGTGACATTTTGAGGGTAGGAGTTGAAACAGTTTATGTCCAGGATGCAAGGAGTCAGTAAATATTTTCCCCACCCTCTTTTTGACTTGTGAAGTATACAGGTCCTCAATGGAAGGCAGACTGGCAGCAGTTGTTTTTTCTGCAGTTCATTACATTCAAAGAATGGGGTCTAGGTTGGCCCAGAGTTAGAAATAAAACTAGCATTAAAATTTTGGTCCTTTGCTTTACAGTGT
This sequence comes from Erythrolamprus reginae, assembly GCF_031021105.1. Taxonomy (NCBI): domain Eukaryota; kingdom Metazoa; phylum Chordata; class Lepidosauria; order Squamata; family Dipsadidae; genus Erythrolamprus; species Erythrolamprus reginae. The sequence goes on from NC_091950.1 coordinate 45,206,574, forward strand.
GCCAGCTGTTTTTTGAAACACAAAAATAATAATGAAGAATTGAAGCCAAGAGACTGCTGGATGCTGAGGACACATTGGATCCTTTAATCATCAAACTGCTCCCTTCTCTCCTGAATCAATAGTGGGATCAGAATATAATTAGCCTTTAGATTTTGAACTTAGTTATAATTGGGGGAACAGTTGTAGTCTTAACCAAAAGAAATCCCAAATGCCATAATAAAATGTTGCTGCAAGACACAATGTATTTAAAAATGTGTGATTTTATGATAACTTATGCTAAACCACATATTAAATGTAAATCACAGATGAATATCTAGTTTCATGACTTTTGGCATGGAGGGAGTCTTTATGTAGTGACATGGTTAAACTTATTATTTTAATGGATTTATATAGCACTTGAGTCAAGGTGGGCATGGATATTGCTTGATGCTGCACCCTAGTTGCAAAAGGATGGAGAGGGATACACAATTCAAAGTTTAATTGATATAATTGATTTCCAGCCACTGAAGACATTTTGTGGGTACCTAAGCAGCTCTAGATTGTCTTGTTTGGATCCACAGACTGTTGTGGTTGGCTCTGGCTCCTGCCCCAGGGAATGGGGAGGTGGATGCAGGGGAAAATTCAACATGTCACAGGCCTGTGTTATTGCTGACAGAATCAGTTCCGAGTTTACGGTAGTTTCCTCGGACAAAGAAGAAGGTGGGAGTGACTCGGCAGAGGAGGGCTTGGCACACAGCCAAGGCAGTCAATCTTCCTTATCTCCTATTGCTTCAGATGATGACATTTTGGACCCACGCAAGCACAGAATTATGCGTAGAAGAGACCAAGTAAGAACATATTACAGGAAATAAGGGAGGCCACCTGTGTTTGTATGGGGCTCCAGTAATTAGGGCTGCTGCTATAAATAGCAGCATGTGGGTTTGGCCATTGTGGAAGAATATCTGGTACAGTTCGTCAGGATTCTTGTGTGCTGGACTTTGTTGCTTTTTCATGCCTTTGAAACCAAAGCAGAGCAGTGTGTGTGTGTGTGTGTGTGTGTGTGTCTCACTTCATTGGAAGAAGAAGGGGTGTGAAGTTTCATCACAGCTGCTGGCTAAGTACTTAATGACTGCTTAAGAGAAATTGTACAGACTACCGGGTTGTTTTAGGAAGAGTGCTCTTTGCAATACAAAAAGAGTGCTTAGTTTATTTTGACTTTTGTGATAAAGAACATTGTTTTGAATTTTCAAACGTGTGTGTGTCTGAAATTTGTACCCTTGAATTTTCGGGAGGCTCCTATCAGAGAGCCCGGCAGAACAGCGACCATCCTGGATTCTGAAAATAAAAGAGGACTGAATATAATAATAAAAAGCTGCTGATCTTAGCTGCCTCCAAAATGTGGTTCTGTTGCGGTGATACTTGTCTTGCCTTCGGAGTCCTTACTTGCACCTTGCTTGCCCTTCCCAGTCCACCCTGCCACCCTGTCTATTTTATTCTTCCAGTTCTTCAGAAATCAAGACACTTCTTCAGCATCTCTGTTGCAGTGACATCAGCAGCTGGTCCTGGCTAAGCGCCTCTTCCTTCCTCCCTCATTTCTTAGGTCCTGTTCTCCCTGCCGCTCCTCCCCCCCCCCACCTCACACACACTTACACACACTTTTCAGGAAGAAAAATCAGCTCTAACTCTGCATCAGCCTTGGAACACCAGCTTCCTCTCTCAAGAGTAGCAGCAAACAGCTTCCTTTGACCGCTGGTGTCCCAGACTCTCTGGCTCCATGACACACCCACCATATGCAGAAAAACAAGCGGCGGGAGAACATGCTTTTTCCCATTAGGAATTCCAATTTAGCTGGAGCATCAATTAGCCCCCCCCCCCCAAAAAAAAACCTCAAACAAAACACCTGTAACATTTTGGAGAGTTCTCTGTCTAGGAGGCCACCAAAGAGACATGCAGCCAGCCAATACCTTTTAAAACAGTTTAACAAGGCCTTTATTAAATACTGTACCTCAGGTGTTGTATTCTCCTGGTGCTGGTAAAGCCAGCAGAAGCGTAGTGATCTGGAAGGAAAAGTTTCGTGGTTTTTTTGCAGCACAGATCTGACTGATTGTGATGGACCCGCCATATATTATTCCCCCCGGGAGTCAGAACAAACCTTAGATTAGAGGCGAGCAACCTACATCGCAGGGCTGAGCAGGGCTCCCGGGTCTGTTTCGGCAACTCTGCCAACCACACCCAATTGCATCACTAACTTTCAGTTGCCTATTACCATAACTCCAGGGCATGCTTTCTTGTCCTTTTGAAGCCGAAAACAAAGCTTTTAAACATCCACTGATCCCATTCTCCACCCAAACCTTAAAAAGAAAGATTCAGTCTTTGTTACTACTCCCTACGATGTGACCCTGCCACTTTGCACAATCGCTTTTTTTTTTCTGAGCTTTGCCTTCATCCTTAAGCATGAAATGCTGTTCCTGTTCACCTAAAGCTTCTCCAATTGGGAGGGTCAATCTCCTGGCAAAATCTCAGTTAAATTGGATCAAAAAGTTTAAGGACAATTTCCTTTCTTTTCCCCATGAACTGGAGTTTTGCTGAGTTCTCATAAATATACAGTGCCATGTATTTTCACCAGTAAGGATCGTCTTTCACCAGTACGGAGCAGAAGGATGGGTGGGATATGCAATCTAAGGGCACCGGTCCAATGTTTCTTCCCATATGACTCATGCAAACAATCTAAACTACGTGCAAAATCTCATTGTCCTGGAGGCTTGCAGGCCCGGTTTGCAGTTATTCTTTGTAACTGAAGGCAACCGAGAGCCAATTAAGACAATGGAGGATGCTGAAAACAAGTTGTGTTTCATTTACACACTTCATCCTCTACGTCAGGTTTCCTTAGTAGGATGTTTACTTGCACATTGTTGCATATATCTGCATATATTTGAATATGCTCATACAGAGACACAATGCAAATTTAAAAATTGCTACTGTCATTCAAAGAACAATACAGATAATCTCATTTTTTGATACACCCTTCATGTCGCTTTGTTTTCTGTATGGAGATGGAGTGTGCTGACAGAATAAAGGGGTATTTAGCTCAGTTTAGGTGCTGTTTCTTTAAGAGACTGCATTAGGGGAATGTAGCTGCAGATTGCACTCTGGGTAATGTAGTCCATGAGATGTGACCCTATCTGTGTGTTCTTATTGGCCATAGAGTTATACTTGGCAGATGGGTAATTGTGCTATGCTCTCCACCAGCCATTTTTAAGTCTTAACAAAGAGCCATGCAGCAGCCAGCAGATAGGCAAAATTAATCTCTTTTCACCTACGTGTAATGGGATAGATCAGTGATGGCAAACCTATGGCACTGGTGCCACAGGTGGCACGCGGAGCCATATCTGCTGGCACACAAGCCATTGACCTAGATCAGCTCCAATGAGCATGTGCGTGCCAGTCAGTTGATTTTTGGCTCACACAGAGGCTATGGGATGCATTTTTGACTTGCAGAGGGCTTCCAGGGGAATGGGGAAAACATTTTTGCCCTCTCCAGGCTCTAGGGAAGCCTTTAGGCCTGGGGAGGGTGAAAAACAGGTCCACCAGAAGTTGGGAATCAGGCTATTTCTGGCCTCCAGAGGGCCTCCGGGGGGGGGAGGCCATTTTCACCCTCCCCGGGCATTGTATTATGGGTATGGGCACTCCGTATGCGCAACACGCACACACTTTTGATACCCATGGGACTGGCCATCCTCAAAGTCCCAGCACTTTTTGTATGTTTTGCAGTGTTTTCAGTCTGTCCCGAATTCCCAAATGTGATAAAATGATTAAGGGCTTCCACTAGGACTAACATCATCCAGATCCAAGTCTCCATTCATTCATGAAACTCATTGAGTGATCTCCTATCTCAAAGAAATTGGTGCTGTGAAACAATGAAATGCATGCACACATGCTGTTTTTGCTGCAGGAGGAAAGTTGGAATATAATAAATAAATAAAATGTAAAGTATACAAGTATATTTTAATGTAACTCACATGGCAATTTGCTTAAAGTATACCAGGGGTGGGCTACTGCCTGGATGGGGGGGGAACGCAGTGGGGTAGTGAAAATGGAGCTCCACCCCAGAGCACCCAATTTGCACTGAAAGATGTTGAAAGAAAATGCAGGGCGTCTTGCATAAGCCATGCCCACAGTGTGGTAGTAAAATTTTTGGTAGCCCTTCACTGAAGTACACATGTGTAGTTTCAGATCCAAACAGTTCTGGCACTAATGGAGATTTCTTGGGCCAATTACTTCTCAATGTAACCTGTTTCACAATTTTGTTATGAGAATGAAATGAGAAGCAAGGAAACTACGCACATTGCTCAGTTCCAGGGAGTAAAGCAGTAATAAGTTCTGAATTAGTTTGCTATCCGTTTGTGCACATACTCGCACATGCACACATGCAACACTTCTGCACATGTGCAGAAGGGAATCTGGTGGGTGGGAGGAGCCTCCCGCTGCTACTAGTTCTAAGTTTATTATTTATTATTATTATTTATTAGACTTGTATGCCACCCCTCTCCGTGGACCCGGAGCAGCTCACAACATGCAATACAAACAATATGTATACAAATCTAATAGTTAAAAACAGTAAACTCAAATCCCATTATATAAAAAACAGTCAGTCTACTCAATCACATCCACACATAACATCAAGTCCAAACCAGAAACAACCCACCACTGGAGTAAAGGTAACATTTAGAAAAACTCCGTAACTGATTACACAAGTAATGAAACATTCCAGATGTAATTGAGATAGAACAGTGCTTGGGAATGGAGAGTTTATAAAAAATACGACTTTAGTAATCGAGTTGTCGAAGCGTGGAATTCACTACCGGACTCTGTAGTATCATCCCCTAAGCCCCAACACTTTATCCTTAGACTATGCACGGTTGACCTCACCAAGTTCCTAAGAGGTCAGTAAGGGGCGTACATAAGTGCACCAGAGTGCCTATTGTCCCCTGTCCTATATTCTCTCCCATATCTCCTATATCTTCTCTTCTATACCTATATCTTTTTCTGCTATTCTCTCATAGTTATATTTCACTCCTTTATTTTCTCCTCTATTCCCCCTTTAATACATTCTACCTGATTATATCCTCTATAACAGTGTTTCCCAACCTTGGCAACTTGAAGATATCTGGACTTCAACTCCCAGAATTCCACAGTCAGCATTTGCTGGCTGGGGAATTCTGGGAGTTGAAGTCCAAATACCTTCAGGTTGCCAAGGTTGGGAAACACTGCTCTATAACCCTCATTGTGTATTATTGTGTATTGGACAAACAAACAAATAAAATAAAAATAAAAAGGTCAGACACGTCACAAAATCACTTAGGTCACTTTGAAAATGTCAGATGGGATCTCCTGATATTTTTGCTCTTTCTTTTCTTTTTTCACTTTTTTTTGACTGTCAGCCACAGAGCGTGCGCGTACAAGCACAGCAACAGCAATCATGCATATTGTGTTTTGTTATAAATGTAGCCCCAGGTAGGGCGCTGTCCATGCCAAGCATACATTAGTAAAATGAGATGAAGTTTCAACAGGCGGGTCAGAAATGTGCATTCTGCGGGCAGAGCATTTTTCTGGCAGGGCTGGTCTTCCCTCCAAAACAAGGCCAGAGACATTCTCTGATCCAATCAGAAGATAGAGGGGGGGGGAGACACCTGGGAAGCAAGCTCTTGCTTGTGTTTCTTGGTGAGAAGAGGGTTAGAGGCCAATGCCTTACAAAAGCATGCTCTCCCTGTTCCTCTTATTCTTGGGCCTTTCAAAAGTATGTTTTTTTTAATCTCATTTTAATGTGAGACAAAAGGTTCTCAGGCTGAAAATAAAAGCCAGTTATCAACAAAAAGAATTACAGTGGTACCTCTACTTAAGAACATAATTCGTTCCGTGACCAGGTTCTTAAGTAGAAAAGTTTGTAAGTAGAAGCCATTTTCCCCATAGGAATCAATGTAAAAGAGAATAATGCGTGCAAACCCATTAGGAAAGAAATAAAAGTTCGGAATTTGGGTGGGAGGAGGAGAAGGAAGAAGAGGAGGAGGACAGTCGCAAAGGGTGTGTTTCTTTTCTCTGGGCGCTGGCAGAGGTTTATTCCCTCTCCAAGCACTCAGAGAAAGGGAAATGCTTCATTTGTTCTGGACTGCCAAAGCCTCCTTAAGCACCCCTGAAAGGCTCCTCTGACAGGCCAGAAAAGCCCAAGATGGCTGAGATTAAAGGGGGAATGACAGGAAACTGGCCAGGCCTTCATGCCGCTCTCAAATTTATTATTATTATTATTATTATTATTATTATTATTATTATTATTATTATTATTATTATTAATTAGATTTGTATGCCGCCCCTCTCCGAAGACTTGGAGCAGCTCTCAACAAGAAAACAGTACAAATGTGATGGGGTGTTCACAACCTCTGCTGGCAGACTGTTCCACGGGTTGATCGCCCTCACCATCAGAAAGTTCTTCTTTATTTCCAGGTTGAATCTCTCCTTGGTCAGTTTCCATCTGTTGCTTCTGGTCTGACCCTCTGGTGCTTTGAGGAAGGCTGGTAGGGTGGGGAGAATAGAGATCTCCAGAGGCAGCTGATTCCAGAGAGCCGGAGCCACCACAGAGAAGGCTCTTCCCCGCAGTCCTACCAGTCAACATTATTTGGCTGATGCGACCTGAATTGGTCACTGGGAGGCTCTTATCAGTCACTGGGAGCTGTGAGTTAGGGGGCAGTCCCAAAATAGTCTGTTCCTAAGCCATGTAAAGCTTTATAGGTGATAACCAACACCTTGAATTGGGTCCGGAGACTGATTGGGAGCCAGTGCTTGAATTGTATTGTTTTTCTATTTGTGAATTAAATAATAATAATAATAATAATAATAATAATAATAATAATAATAATAATAATAATAATAATAAACATACAGATGTAAAAGCTCTGGTTTTCTGTCAAACATTTTGCACTGATATTGGCAATATTGCCAATGCTTTTAGGAATGAAGATCCAGATAATTGTATTTGCAACGAAACAAAAATTTGTATGTGTCTTTCAATGTGGCTAATTCTATACAGAGTCATATTTGACTGACTACATGAAGCAGTGAGAAAATCTCCTGCAGATGCAGAGGGAATCCACAACCTGCCCCCAGCCTTGTTTTTCTGAGCTCTTGTTAACTGGACCTGTCAAGGATTCCAGCTGGAACCACCTGCAGGCAAAGCATAGCTTCAGTCAGTGAAGCATGAATTCTCCCTCTGTTAAATATTGAGACTACATAGTTTACTCCAAGGTCGGCAATTCAAGCGGGAAAATGGGGACTGTTGATTGGTTGAGCCAACTGACAGTTCCCTATAAAAGGGACAGCTGTCAGCCTGGCTAATTACTCGATCTTATTCATTGCTTCAATAAAGAACTGTTGTTTGAGTTTGTCTCAAGCCTCTTCAGTTCCAGAATTTAACACCCTCCTTCACCCATTTCCAACAGGAAATATGCTATGGCCTTCGGCTCATTGTACTATGCATAAATCCATATTGTCCAACTGGGGATTTTCTCTACCAAGTCAGAAATCAAGAAAAGGTCAGTTTTGTGATATCCCAAAAAATAGTTCACGGGAACCTATGTGATCTTTGGTTTTGTACCAGAAAAAGGTTAGCATTTTACTTGGCAGCTAATTGCCTCTTCACAGCTGCCAATCAAGAAAGCTGATGCCTGCTTCCTGGGGGATTTGCAAATCCCCCCTGGACCACTGGCTAGTGCTTCTCTTCTTCACTCCCCCCGCAGGGGAGTTCTGGCCCAATCCAATGGATTTGGGCCCCCAAACCCCTGGAGTTTCGGTATTTCCCACAGGAGCCCGGAGGAAAACGGTGTAGTGCCGAGACATTGGCCACGCCTTCTTTTCAACCCTGCCAAAATGTTGTCTACGTGGATTCAAAGAGACAAGAAGTAACCGAATGACCAAAGAACAATTGTTTCTAAAGTTATAGATGTACATAAATATTACAATGAGCACAATTGTCCTTTGTCCTTTGAAGAGTATACAGTAATGAGTCGGATGCATAGACGGTTACCCTAATTCGGGCAGCATCTGAAAACAGCATTTTTGTGGCACTACAGAATGAGACTAAGAAGATGAAAAATTCTGCTCCTCATTTCCTCATACATAATTTCTAAGTAAAAGGAAAGCACATTAGATGTAATTGCATAACAGATGTGTGTTCATTCAGTCAAGTAAAAAGTAAAACATCCTGGTTAGAAAATGAATGTCAACACAAAGTTAGGATTGTGTTAATTAATTAGTTGCTTTTTGGTTATTTAATTATTTGTTTGTTTAGGTTTATATGCCGCCCCTCCCAGAGGACTCTGGGCAGCCAACAACAGGAATATAAAACAACAATAATAATACAAAACCTCTAAAAACAGTTTAAAAACAATTTACAGTTAGAAGAGTGGCTGGATCTCACTGGTTACCTCCATACAATCAACAGCCCCAGGCTGGTTGGAAAAGCCAGGTCTTTACATTTTTCCAGAATGCCAATAATAACAATAATAATATCTTACTTTTGGGGCTACAGCCTGAGGACATCCCTGGGTTACTCTAAAGATTTTTCCAGGGTACTTCTACTTTACTTCACAATCATCTCAGCGGGAAATTCAATTCTGTATCTCCAAGCACAATGCCTGAAAAAACTTCAATGTACTTGCAACAATGTTTTTAGTGGAGATAGTTGCCTTGGTACTTTGGGTGTAGGGGTGAGTTGGGGTTAAGATGGGATTGATGCCAAAATGCTTTGCAAAGAATTCCCTTTCAATGCTTGCACATGCCTAAAAATATATCATCTTGCTCCTATCCTTACTGTTTTTATGTAACAAAACAAAAGCTATTTCTAACAAATTTATGCCCTCTGTTTCCATGGGATTTCCAACCCAGTAGCAGTGAAAGGCTGCTAATTCATCTCACAAAGCCATATACTATTCAGGCTTCTGCTGGGTTACAAGGCGCTTCTGAATTCAGTCTCTAAAGTAGAGCTGAGTGAATCCCAAATATTTTGATGGCTGCAGCCTACGAAGACACTGAAATCGGAAAACCACCAGCCTACAGAAATCTATGATTACAACAACGCATTCTGACTCACATCCAACTGGCAACCCACAAACTGAAATACCAATGGCTGTTGCTTTTCAATCAGAAGAAAGAAAGAAAGAAAGAAGGAAGGAAGGAAGGAAAGAAAGAAAGAAAGAAAGAAAGAAAGAAAGAAAGAAAGAAAGAAAGAAAGAAGCAAGCATCCACTTTCTTATAGTGAATGCTCATTGGTGAATATTTCACTGCAAATATAAATTATACATTTGCTAGGTTTTGAGTTACATAACAAAAAGCTGCACTCCACAGTTCATCCCCAAGCTATAAATATTTTATTCTACTGTTTTTTATCTGTGTCGCATGTGTAGAGCAGTGAACCTTTGGCACGGGTGCCACAGGTGGCACATGGCGCCATATCTGCTGGCACACGAGCCGTTGCCCTAGTTCAAATCCATTGTGCATGTGGGTGCTGGCCATCTGACACAGAGGCTCTAGGAGACATTTTGGCTTCCAGAGAGCCTCCAGCGCGGTTTGGAAGAGGGCGTTTTTACTCTCCTGGTTCCAGGGAAGCCTTTGGACCTGGGAAGGCCGAAACACAAGCTGCTGCGACCATCAGAAGTTGGGAAACAGACCACTCCCAGCCTCCAGAGGGTGGGGAAAGCTGTTTGTGCCCTCCCCCGGCACTGAATTATGAGTGTGAGCACTTGCACATGTATGAGAGCCCACGTGCGTACTCTTTTGGCACCCAAGGAAAGAAAGGTTCTCCATCACTGGTGTAGAGCAATGTTTTGTCTATTCAACATATTCCCCTTTCAGACTTTGTTCTGATTGAGCATGGCCTAAAATTGCACTGCAAATCCCCAGTTCCTCCCTGCTTCCTTCCAGATGGCACGGATCACCTTTAAACCTTGAATTCTGCTTTCAGAAAAAAATTGAAAGCAGGAGTATTTTTAAGATTACTGTATTCTTTTCTCTCTCTCTTTTTTTGTAAATACTCCAAAAAATTAGGGGGGGAGATTTCCCAAGTAAGGAAAAGATTACAATGGAATTACATACTTTTGTGTGTGTGTGCTTTTAACATGCCTGACTCAATCACCACTTTGTTTTGTTTTGTTTTGCTTTGCCTTCCTTTTAACAGTTCACTTTCCAAATGAATTTTGCTTCTTAATAAGTAATATATTCCCCAATTATGGGCCGTTTCCATTTTATGTATGGTTTGTCTGAGATGTATGACTGTTTTTTATATTAAGGGTTTTAAATTGTCTTTTAATCATTGGATTTGTACTGTTTTGTTGTTGTGAGCCACTCCGAGTCTTCAGAGAGGGGCGGCATACAAATCAAATCAAATCAAATAAATAAATAAATAAACAAACAAACAAACAAACAAACAAACAAACAAATACAGTGGTACCTCTACATACGAACGCCTATACTTATGAACTTTTCTAGATACGAACCGGGTGTTCAAGATTTCTTGGCCTCTTCTCACAAACCATTTTCCACTATTTAAAATCATTGGCACTTTTCAAATTAAGTTAAGGTAGTGCTAGTCAAATGGGGCAGGCCCCCTGGGGGGGGAGGCACAATACTAGGGGGAGCATGACCCTGGAAAGCATGCTTTTTTGCCGCAGGGAGTAGGATTTTTTTGTGCTGGACAATAGCACACAGCACAGAGGAGGAGATATGAAGTGCAGATAACAAACCCTCAAGGGACACCATGGAAAAATATTTAACAGGGATGAAAAGAAAGGAGGAGAGAGATGGAGATAATGAGAAAAACATAAGTCTTCTGAAAGCTAAGACAAGGAAATATGACGAAGCGTATGTAGTGCTTGGCTTCACTGTGACTATGGTGGGAGACGAGGAAAGACCAATATGTTTACTGTGTCTAAAAATGTTGGTAGTGGACAGAATGAACCCAAATAAATTAAAGTGTCACTTAAACACATTACACCCCAGGCCCACTGATAAGCTGCTTGAGTTTTTTCAGCAAAAACATGCCAAATATTGCAAACAATCGTCCCGGTGGAGAGTTGGGGGGCATGAAATATATACTTCTTCTGGGGGGGCAGCATAACAGAAGCACTGAGTTAAGGTGACAATTAAGATTTCTAAGAAGGTGTCAGGATTTCTTGAGGAGATAAGTAACAGTGGACAAGCTACATAGTCTTATTCATATCTGACTGAAATATATAATGAAACACTGGCCACATTCTACGAAACCGCCTTCTGCCACACGAATCCCAGCGACCGGTTAGGTCCCATAGAGTTGCTCTTCTCCGGGTCCCTTCAACTAAACAATGTCATCTGGCAGGACCCAGGGGAAGAGCATTCTCTGTGGCGGCTCCGACCCTCTGGAATCAGCTCTCTCCAGCGATTAGAACTGCCCCCACCCTCCTTGCCTTTCGTAAACTCCTTAAAACCCACCTCTGTCATCAAGCGTGGGGGAACTGAGACATCTCCCCCTGCCTTTGTAGTTTTGTGCATGATATGACTGTATGTATGTTTTTATATATTGGGGTTCCTTGCTTTTTAGACTTTTTAAATGTACTATTATTATTTTAGATTCTAACTATTAGATTTGTCATTATATATGTTGGGGTGGCGCAGCAGGTAGAGTGCTGTACTGCAGGCCAATGAAACTGAGTGTAGATCTGAAGGTCAGCGGTTCAAATCTCATCACCGGCTCAAGGTTGACTCAGCCTTCCATCCTTCCGAGGTGGGTAAAATGAGGACCCGGATTGTGGGGGGCAATATGCTGGCTCTGTTAAGAAGTGCTATTGCTAACATGTTGCAAGCCGCCCTGAGTCTAAGGAGAAGGGCGGCATAAAAATAAAATAAAATAAATAAATAAATAATAAATATTGTTTTTATCACTGTTGTGAGCTGCCCCAAGTCTACAGAGAGGGGCGGCATACAAATCTAATAAATAATAATAATAATAACTGTCTTTGTTTGCAGGACAATAATGGGGCCTGAGACGCCAGCTATAGCTCCACTGCATGACCGAATGTAAAAAGAGAGGGAAGGAGGGAGGAAACGCAACCTCTATTTTGTTGCTCTCTATATTACTTATAAATAAACTCCATTTGATCATCTACCTTTGCCATAATAATAATTGCAATTTGGAAACAACTAGGTTTGTCTGCAATAATAGGGCCTCATTTACAAATAAAGGCATGCACATTTTATGGCTCAGAATCCATGTCATTAAATATAATTTTTAAATAGATTTAATTGCTTTAATAGTAAAAGAAAGGCTACCATGTATTGGCAATGATTGGAAACCATCATCCAGTTGTTTTAAGAAAGCAAAGTGTACTGGGTTGAGTGCACCCCACTGAATGGAGCCCCAAATTACTAGACTAAAGACAAAAGAAATGTTAACAAAGGTGCATCTGTGGAATAAGGCCTGCCAGCTGGCCTCTGGGGGTTGGGGATGGGTGGGAGGGAAGGTTAGGGTATTAGCCCCTGGCCTACCATCCCTCATTCCCTTTTGAAACAACCCTCCAGGAAAAGGACTCGGAAGGTGATGATGCTGGAGATAAAGATGAAAGTGGGTGCATATTTTGCACAGCCAAAGAGAAAAGCTTGAAGTATATTTAGACAGAATCCTGTTAAAAAGCACAGAAACACAAATGGCAATGCTATACTGCAACCTGAATAAACAAGAGATAAGAAGATACAGACTGCGCGCGTAACCAGAAAGGGATAAAAATAATAAAATAAGATGCAGCTTGGAAAGATGTTGTAGACAGTAGGAAGAAATGGCTATGATGACAAGGCACATAGGTCTTTACAGAAAAGGAAATATTTCCTACTATTAAAATGATCCACTTTAGATTATTCAGTCATTTACTGCAACAACTAAGACCGAAGAGGACAGGAAGGAGCTTGTTGTGACTGCAGTACAATCAAAACTATAAAGTAAGCCTGTTTTAAATAATAGGTATGGAATTAGGAAACAGGCCATTAAAAATATATTATCCAGAAAGATTGCATTCAGTCAAAATAATGAATACCTAACATAAATCAAGTGCTTTTCTACAGAGATATTGGCAAAACCCAAATGCAGATCTAGTTAAAACAAGCCAAATTTTCATAATCATTTGGAATTTTGAGAGTATTATTAGTGTTACAAATTTTCTCATTTTAGTTTCAAAATGATATATTGATGAGTGCTTAAAAAATTCAAAAATGCAAATAAAAATTCTCAATTTTTATTTTCTAAAAATGCCTCTGATATTTGCATTATCCCCAAAGACATTCTGGGAAATAAACATTGTATTTGGCAACATTATTTATGCAGCATTTTTAGCACATACGTGTTCATAAACTTTCATTAGAGATTCTAGGAAGAGAGTCACTGAAATCAATAAGACTACACTTATTCAAAATAAATTTACATTCCTTAGAGGATCTACTGTACTATATAGGTCAAAACCTGTAAGTATATTCTTTGTTTCTTCACTAATAACTTCACTAATAATAAAACAAGTATAACATTATGATCTTTGAATACTTATTATGGAATACAGGACAACAAAGATTTTGCTTCCTGAACACTTTTATATGTTATCTTACAGATTGTTGGCTGCTAATCACAAAAATAGCATGTAATATCGCATACCATTTTACAGAACTTTTCTATTTTTATACAACAGCAAAGTATTTATTGACCACATTGTATACATAAAAGAAACATACAAAAACACGGAACTATTGCTGAAGCATATCTGCTACACCAAACACAACTAGAATATCTGTAGAGATCTAAATGCAGTATGTATGTGTGTGTGTGTGTGTGTGTGTGTGTGTGTGTATGTATGTATGTATTTATTTATTTATTTATTTATTTATTTATTTATTTATTAAATTTGTATGCCACCCGTCTCCTTAGACTCGGGGCGGCTCACAGCAGTAATAGAAAAACGATGTACAATACAAATCTAATAATTAAAACTAAAAACCCATAATTTAAAAAACATGCACACAACATATCATACATAAACAATATAGGCCTGGGGAAGTTATCTCAGTTCCCCCATGCCTGATAGCAGAGGTGGGTTTTAAGGAGTTTACGAAAGGCAAGGAGGGTGGGGGCAGTTCTAATCTCCAGAGGGAGCTGGTTCCAGAGGGTTGGGGCCGCCACAGAGAAGGGTCTTCCCCTGGGACCCGCCAAATGACATTGTTTAGTCGACAGGACCCGGAAAAAGCCAACTCTGTGGGACCTAATCGGTCGCTGGGATTCGTGCGGCAGAAGGTGGTCCCAGAGATATTCTAGTCCGATGCCATGAAGGGCTTTATAGGTCATAACCAACACTTTGAATTGTGACCAGAAATTGATCGGCAACCAATGCAGACTGTGGAGTGTTGGTGTAACATGGGCATACCTTGAGAAGCCCATGATTGCTCTCGCAGCTGCATTCTGCACGATCTGAAGTTTCCGAACACTTTTCAAAGGTAGCTCAGATAAGTACCATTGCTTCATATGGGTAATGGGGCAGCTGTGCAAGAGGTTCTCCAAAGGAATTTGATTCCAGGACAGAAAAACATGGCACATGAACCAATGGTTGAGCCAACAAATAATTTTCCTTTCCCTTCACATAAAACTCAGACTAATAAAAAATTGTGAAAGCAATAATCAAGGAAAGTGAAGATTATCATTATTTGAGACAGATGTTTTCAAGAATAACTGATACCAAAATTAAGGAAGGTATTTTTCTTGGTCCACAAATCAGTTATGTTATCAATGACAAGCAGTTCAAAGATCTGTTGGTGGGGACAGAGAAAATAACCTGGAAAGCATTCAAGGATGCTGTTGAGAACTTTCTTGGCAACTATAGAGCACCAGACCTTATTCTTGTTGACAAATATCTTACAGCATACAAGACCATGAAATGCAACATGTCACTGAAGATTCATCTTCTGCACCCACTTGGACTTTTTTTCCTGAAAATCTGCATGCATTCAGTGATAAACATGATGAAAGTTTTCACCAGGAAAATTGCCACAATGGAAAAAAGATGTCAGGGCAAGAGGAATCCATCAATCATCATCATCATCATTAGGTGCTGTGAAGAGCTCATTGGGCAATTATTTTCCAGTGGTTTTGATCATTCACAACATCTTTGGCATCATCCCAAGGGTTATTAATAATCTTAAGATTTTCCTTAAGTGTATGGCACCAGATTGTCTGAAGCTAGCCTTGTTTTCTCTGTCCTACAGGAGCTATCCAATGTAATGCCAGTCTTTAGACATACATAAGCTATGGCCAACAGGTTTCATTCAACAGTCATTCACAGTTCTTGATAGGTGCTGTAAATCTGATCTTTGTAGCACCTCTTCATTGGTGATGTGGTCATGAGATGAGATGTGGAAGGTTCTTGTCCAGCAGCATTGTTGGAAAACATTTAACTGTTTAATCATCTTGGTTGTACATTTCCGTGTTTCACAAGCATATATTACGGTTGGTATAAACAATACTCTTGAAGAGTTTTATTTATTTTTATTTTTATTTATAGTTTGTGTTGGAAGGGACCCTGTGGGTCTTCTAGTCCAACCTCCTGCTGCCGCAGGAGACCCTATACCATCCCAGACATGTGGCAGTCCATCTCTTCTTGAAGGTCTCCAGTGTTGGGGCATTCATAATCTCCGCAGGCAGGTCCACCAGTTGATCTCTCTCACTGTCAGAAAGTTCTTCCTTATTTCTAGGTTGAATCTCTCCTTGGTCAGCTTCCGTCCATTGCTCCTTGTCTGGCCCTCCTCACTGTGGCAGCCCCTCAAATATTTGAAGACTGCTATCATGTCCCCCCTGGACCTTCTCTTCACTAGACTATCCAAGGCCATTTCTTGCAACCTTTCCTCATATGTTTTTGTTTCTAGTCCTCTTATCATTCTTGTTGCCCTCTTCTGTACTTTTTCCAGAGGTTCAATGTCTTTTTCCAGAGATTCAATGTCTTTTTTGTAGTGTGAATACAGTACTCTAGGTATAGTCTGACTAGGGTTTTATCTTTGTGATAATCATTATGGCTGCCATAGACCAAATTGGGCACATGTAAATTTTTCTTTAACATTAATACAGGGGTAAACAGAGATGTGTACTATCGCCATTCTTGTTTCTTCTCTCCATGGACTTTGCTATGCATAAAACAATGGATAACCCTAGTTTTGGCACCCCTTGAGCAACAGCCCATCTAACAAATTTGGATTTTGCGGATGACATCACATTGTTTGGAAGAATCCATCACTGCTGGCTGACTATTATTGGACATTATAACAAAATGCATTGGACACTTAGTACAAATGAAAATCAGCAGCAAAGCACTTTTAGTCATGTGGAAACATTGTGCAATTAAATACTTTATAGTCATTAAAAATTAATTTCATATGTCTTTTGATACAGTCATTCTGAAATTCTGTTTGAGTTTAAAGGGGCCTTGTTATAATCACCAAAAGTTTTTCAGGAAGCAAAACTTTTGGCGGGGAAATGGTTATCTAACATATCAATCTATCTAATTCAAAATAACTTACACAAATAGTACAAAAACTGACAACCAAAATTATTAGGAAGATGAAGCAATTTCTTGTTAAAAGAGGATTATAGTAGAAATATAATATTCAGGATTGAGCTGTAGAGTCTTCAGTGCTCTCTGAGATTAGTTGTTTGCCTACAAACATTTTATTACCCAATTAAGTAACATGATCAGTGCCTAGGATAATGTTACCTAGTCTAGTATGAAATGTCTACAAGAAAACAGCCAAGCTTAGAGAACATCAAAGATTCCAGAGGACAATCCTGGAGATTTTTAATGGCAAGAAATAGTGGAAATGTGATAGAGAGATACAGAATCATATGGTATGGTAATTCTTTTCTGGAATAATCATTCTAACATACAGAATCGATTTTGGCAACTGAGATTTTCTGTCACTTGGGTGGAAAGTCCACACTCAATAGAATTTTACGAATTAGATCATCCACAATTAATATACCTGCATAATCTGCTTAAAAATATCATTCCTGAAAAAATAGTTTAATACAAAATATGGATACAATGCTCATTGACATCATAACTGATTCCTATTTCAAGTGTACCGCCATGCTTAGGAGTCTTACATTTTTAACTGTTCTCAAATTATGTAATCTAGGGAAGAGAAAAAAATTCAAGGATTTCACCAGCATAAGGCAATTTTCATCTTCATTTTATGAATAGATTCTTCACCGTTTTATTTAATTGAACATACCATATATTTTGAATCAAGGTACTTAGCCATTAATGAATCAGAATAGAGCTAGAAGGGAGTTTAGAGGTCTTCTAATCCAGCCCCTTGCTCAAGATGAAGATCCTGTACCATTTCAAACAAGTGACTGTCCAGTTTCTTCTTTAAAATCTCCAGTGATGAAGCACCCACAATCTCTGAAGGCAAGCTGTTCCATTGGTTAATTGTTCTCAGATGTTTCTCCTCAAGTCCAAGTTGCTTCTCTCCTTCATTAGATTATACTCGTTGTTTCCTGACCTGTCCTTTGGTGCTTTGGAAAATAAATTGACCCCCTCTTCTTTGTGACAGCCTTTCAAATGCTGGAATGCTATCATGTCCCCCTCTAGTCCTTCTTTCTCTAGATTAGCCAAACCCAAATTTTTCAACCATTTTTCATATGTTTTAGCTTCCAGACCTTTAGTCGTCTTAGTTGTTCTTCTTTGCACTTATTCCAAAGTCTCAACATCTTTTTTGGATTGTAGTGACCAAAACTGGATGCAGTATTTCAGATATGGTCTTACCAAGGCTGTGTAAAGTAGTACTAATACTTCATGTGATTTTGATTCTATGCCTCTATTTATACAACTAAAAATTGTATTAGCTTTCTTGGATGCTGCTGTACACTGCTGACTCATACAGTATTTTCCAAAGCACCTGAAGGAATAATGGATGGAAACTGATCAAGGAGAGATTCAACCTAGAATCTCTGGCAGTGAGAACAATCAACCAAAGGAACAGCTTGCCTTCAGAAGTTGTGGGAGCTTCATTTGTCACAATGAAAGCTTAGAACTACGGCACCTAAAACACGATTTAAGTATTGCCCACAAGATCATATGCTACAACGTCCTACCGGTCAATGACTACTTCAGCTTCAACCGCAACAACACAAGAGCACGCAACAGATTCAAACTTAATATTAACCACTCCAAACTTAACTGTAAAAAATATGACTTTAACAATCGAGTTATCGAAGCATGGAACTCATTACCCGACTCAATAGTGTCAACCCCTAACTCCCAACATTTCTCCCTTAGACTATCCATGATTGACCTCTCCAGGTTCCTAAGAGGTCAGTAACATAAGTGCCTTTCATCCCCTGTCCAATTGTCTTTCCTTTATCTCATATATCATATATATTTTCTTCCTTTCATATATCTTCTCCTCTATTTTTACATATTATCTTTATATATATTACTTCATGTCTATTCTCTTCCATATGTATTGTGTATTGGACAAATGAATAAATAAAAATAAATAAATTATATAGGGTCTCCTGCTTGAGCAGGTGGTCAGAGTAGATGACCTACAGGGTCCCTTCCAACTCTGTTAAAGTTAGTTAACAGATAGCCAGTGACATCATCATTATCTGGGGGATGTCCAAATGGGGGCTCGTTTCATGTCCCTGGAAGAAACTGGAGCGAAGGATGGAGACTCATCCTCACTCCACGCAGTACTTGAGTCTCAAATGTGGGCTTGCTACCCTCCATCCCAACATCCTAATCACATGAGCCATGGTGTTTCGCATCCAAAGTTATGATGCTTGAATGGATGGTGAAGGGGGCATTGTACATACAATCACTTATCAAATTTTATCAGGGAACCAAATGAATGCTAACTGGACCTTTCCTACTACCTGTTGAGATATAGGGAATCAGGAAGAAAGAACAAATATTCTGCTTCCCTTCCATTTGGAAGGGCCACCACCTTTGGGGGGGGATGAGATTGTTTTTCCCTAAAATGGTGGTGTTCATTTTATAACTAAAATCAGAACGATACCTTTAACAAATGAAGGAAATCATGCCAAGAAAAAACAAACTTATTTGGAAAAGGCAGGATACAGGGAAAAGGTTATTGTTGGAGGAAGAGTGATGCAAGTCAGAGAAAAAAAGGAAACAGCAATGAATTTAATTCATTTACCTTATATGGATTGAGAGGCAGGTTTGCCTGATGGGATGGACATGTTCCATCAGTTCAGCTGCCACTTTGAATTTGTAGCTCAAAGCTGTAAACAATTACTCTTTAGTTTTATGGTAACGGACAGGAGACATTGTCATATTGCTAAATTTCGTTTAAAGACTTGCATGGAAAGTAGAGGACATGTCTTAAGCCATGTTCTAAGTAATATAGACTGGGAAAGCAGTGCATATTAAAGGCAAAACACAGCTAGAACTCATCAACTCACATTTGAAAGTGAAAGGATTAAGTATTATTAAGTACTTATTACTTAAGTACTTAATAATACTTAAGAGCCCCCATTGTGCAGTACTGCAGGCTACTTCTGCTGATTGCCAGTTGCCCACAATCTGGTAAGTTCGAATCTCACCAGACTCAAGGTTCTGCAAATGCAAGAAGTATTTCAGCACTGCGCGTGGGCATGGGCCTGTACCCACACGGCGTGGGAGGAAACGAACCAGCAGCAAGGTAACTTAAAACCCACCCCTGGCCACAACGTGCGTAGATAGGGCTCAGTTCATTAAAAAGCTCTGGCAGCAGCTAATCACATTATTTGCACATCGCTGGGAAAGTTTTGATCTTTGCCTAAAAAGGGGCAAACTATATTAGAAACATAGAAACATAGAAGATTGACGGCAGAAAAAGACCTCATGGCCCATCTAGTCTGCCCTTATACTATTTTCTGTATTTTATCTTAGGACGGATATATGTTTATCCCAGACATGTTTAAATTCAGTTACTGTGAATTTACCAACCACGTCTGCTGGAAGTTTGTTCCAAGCATCTACTACTCTTTCAGTAAAATAATATTTTCTCACATTATTTCTAATCTTTCCCCCAACTAACCTCAGATTGTGCCCCCTTGTTCTTGTGTTCCCTTTCCTATTAAAAACACTTCCTTCCTGAACCTTATTTAACCCTTTAACATATTTAAATGTTTCAATCATGTCCCCCCTTTTCCTGCTGTCCTCCAGACTATACAGATTGAGTTCATTAAGTCTTTCCTGATACGTTTTATGCTTAAGTCCTTCCACCATTTTTATAGCCCGTCTTTGGACCCGTTCAATTTTATCAATATCTTTTTGTACGTGAGGTCTCCAGAACTGAACACGGTATTCCAAATGTGGTCTCACCAGCGCTCTATACAGCGGGATCACAATCTCCTTCTTCCTGCTTGTTATACCTCTAACTATGCAGCCAAGCATTCTACTTGCTTTCCCTACCGCCTGACTGCACTGTTCACCCATTTTGAGACTGTCAGAAATCAAAACATTTCTCAAAACATAAGTTAAAGAGACAGTATTCATGATTGTTTCCTTTGGATATTTCCCAATAACTCTTCTGAAGAGCCTCATCAAAAGCATTGTAGCAAACAGAAAAGTAAGTACCCAGAAAATTATAGTCGTTCAGCAGAAGCTGCAACACTGCTACAGCTAAAATATAACTTTGATCATGTGTGGCTGCTAATAATCTGATTTTTCACAGTGTCTTTGGACAACCTAAATATGGTTTTCTTAACCCTTTCAAAAATATCTACTAGTAGGGGAGCAAGCAACTCTTGTCAATTATCACTCTAACAGTACTAGGACCAAACAGTTTCTTTTTTGTATGCAGTATACAGTAGTTTCATCCATCTGAATCAAAACCATCAATCCTTTTGAATTGCAAACGGAGCACTTGGCAATATAAATGAAATATTTTTCTCCTTTTAAAGCACAGCATACCTGATGAGTGAAGAAAGCTTAAAAAAATACCTGAGGGTATTTTAAAATTTGTATAATTGTCGTTTTATTTTAACTATTGAACCCCTTGCCGAAGAAAAACAGAGGCTGATTCCCAGAAATCAATCTGCGGAGACGAAGTTAAAGATCTTACAAGAGTTCCCTCTCACTTTGGTAAATCATTGCTTATATCTTAGATGTTAATTTGTGTTCTTTAAGTAAGCAGGGGTTGGCATTTTGCAATCATTTTATTTGAAATATTGTGCGGGGCTAACTTGATGAGGTGATGAAAAGTGGGTGAATCCAGGATTCTCCAAATGTGTTTTTGCATGGAGTGAGGTCCTTGTTTTGTTATTCTAATGCACATAAGCCAACTTTTTAATATTTTTCATCTCAAAATGGTAGGAAATCATGCTGGCAATATAGAGTAGATATAGTCAGAGATGATTCCTGAAGCTATCTGCGATGAAGAAAGCTTAGGTTGCCAATCTCTCTAGTTTTAGGATAGGGATATGTATGTATGTATGTATGTATCAAAATTTTAGTTAATGTTCTGCCCAGTCCACGAGGTAGCACTTCATTATTATACTAGTACATGGAGATTACGAATGAAGATAAACAACAGAATTTTGACCAAGACATCCATAGAGTCTTTTACTTCAATGCAATTTAAATGCTGACGAGACTAAAGTTAGAGCCATGCAAAAATGCCCCTGCAGTGCAGACAATTCTAGGAGCCTACTCTGCTAGGCCTTTTGCAGAGAATTTTTGGAAATTCAGGGCTTTCTTAAAAGGCTGTACTGCATTTTTCTTTGTGATCATCAACTCATGTATACTATTTCTCCCATTCACTCAGTTTGGATGCCCCAGATGTAGCAGCACCCTAGGACAGTGTTTCCCAAAAGTGATGGGCGAACCCAACGGTGTTCGGGTTTGGCAAGTTCGGACGAACTTTGTGCAAAATTCAGCCGAACCCGAACCCAAATGGTTCGTGGCACCAAAGCTCTGTCCCCGGAATCCTATCATTTTTTATTTTTATGGATTTTTTATTCTTATTTATTTTTATTTTTACGAAAAAGGACGCCGCAGCGGTGCCGCAAGCAAAGGGAGGTCCTTTCACGTGAAAATAAAACCTTTTATTTTTACATGAAAAGACCTCCCTTTGCTTGTAGCACAGCTGCGGCGTCCTTTTTGGTAAAAAAAAAAAATTACATGAAAAGAGCTCCCTTTGAAGGAGCTGGGGAATTCCTCCCATGAAGAGATTCCGGGGGCGGAGCTTTGATGTCACGTATACCGGCAGGTTGCTACGGACACCAAAGTGATCACTTTGGCGTCCTTAGCAACCTGCCGGTGTATGTGACATCAAAGCTCTGCCCCCGGAATCTCTTTGTGGGATTCCCCAGCTTCTTTTGTGCCTCTCTCCCAGCTTCCGACCGGCTGACAGCTCCCCGGTGTTTGCCTTCCTCTGCCGCCATCGGCACCCGGCTCCTCCTCCTCTTCTCAGCAGATTACAGTCGGGTGGTGGCTTTCGCGGTGTTTGGCACGAACACCGAACTAAAGCACGAATTTCAAAAAAAAATCAGGTTCAGGTCCGGCATGCTGAACACCACAAAATTCGGTACGGACCCGAATTGTTTGGGTTCGGTTCGCCCAACACTATTTCCCAACCTTGGCAACTTGAAGATATTTGGACTTCAACTCCCAAATCTGGGAGTTGAAGTCCAAATATCTTCAAGTTGCCAAGGTTGGGAAACACTGCCCTAGAATAGTGATTTTCCATTTTAGCAATTTCAAGAGGCATGGACTTCAACTCCCAGAATTCTGGAAGTTGAAGTCCAAACATCTTAATGCTGCTAGGATGTAGAATTACTGTCCCAGAGCATTTTTGGAAGGAAGCTGTGATCTCTCAGAAAGACATTACTTTCAGGGGAATTCTTATTTAAAAAATGACAGCTGGCCTTTCTTTCTCTACTCAGAAACACATGTCCAAGCTTGTTTCTGGAATGCTTCTGCCTACTGGACTGTGGCTTCATTAACAGGCAGTTTCCTGTGCACTCTGTCCAACTTCAACCTGGCATTCTCTCCTTCATGAAGGCATCCCACTCTAAGGTAGAAACTATACATGTATCCACTTGCAGCTGTTTAAGAAAAGATCCTCTCTACAAAATCTGTTTAAAAACACAGGGCTACTGACAATGGCTTAGTGTCAGTCTTGCAAAAACTGCTCTTGCTTCAAGGCAGATGGAATAATTTCCATAGTAACCACAGCCCTGTGAGAAAGCTGTAAGAACAGATCCTCCTCCCTCCTCCATTCAGGTTTGTTTCAGACCTGCACTAGTTCCCTCTGTGAGACGATTATTGAAGGAGATGCTTTGGAAACAGGCAGCTGGATTAGCTGCGTAGCATAACATCCATTACATTGTCAACAAGCTAACTTTGGGGGGGGGGGGGGTACCTTATTGAACACCACACATCCACCGGTCTTTAAGAATAGTGAGTAATAGACCTTGTTCTCCCAGAACAGAATTCTGATGTTATGGAGTGGTGGGGAAAGGAGATTTGCTTTGAGCATTGGGGAAGGGTTCACACTCATCCTTAGTCAATGTTCCAGAGAGCCATCAAATTCAACTGCCAAAATGATATCAAAAGCAGCAGAAGGAAGCGATATGTAGAAAGCAAGGAGATGGTGCGATAATTTGATGGTAGGCCAAGCAGAAACTTAGCGGCAGACCCTCAAATATTGGAATACTGTTATCATGTCTCTCCTGATCCTTCTCTTTGCTAGACTATCCATGCCCAAGCCCTGCAACCTCTCTTCATATGTTTTAGTTTCCAGTCCCCTGATCATCCGGGCTGCTCTTCTCTGCACTTTTTCTAGAGCAGGGGTGGGCAATTAATTTTGCCATGGGGCCGCATGAGACATTGGGATGATTTTAGAGGGCCAGATTAATATAATTAACTCAGTTCTAACCAATACTGTATATTATTGGGTAGAACTGAGTTAATTATAATTATATATTATATTAATTATATTACATTACATTACATTACATTACATTATATTATATATTATAATTATATTATAATTATAAATTAATTGCCCACCCCTTCCTTCCTTCCTTGTTCCCTCCATTTCTCCTTCCTTCCTTCCTTCCTTCCTTCCTTCCTTCCTTCCTTCTCCACAGGGAGAGAAGCTTCTGTCCCTCTGATATTCTCTGCCTTTTATTTCTGTTTTTGGGCAGTTCTTTACTTCTCTTTCAAAATATTCCTTTCGGGTGCCTCTCTTCAACTGACCTACATTGTCAGTTGAGAAAACATACTGGAGGCTTTGCCTGAAAGTAGCTTTGGATTCCTTTTCTTCCTCCTCCTCCCTTTTTTCCCGCTGAGAGGTGGAATGGGGGGTTTGCTTTAAATTTCTTGGAAAGTCCAATGAAACCAATGAACAATTTAAAAATGAGCATTTATTGGACTTTTGCAAAAGGGAATGGAAAGAGAATTTCTCCTTCCTTCCTCCCTCCATTTCTCCTTCCTTCCTTCCTTCCTTCTTTCCTCCCTCCATTTCTCCTTCTTTCTTTCTTTCTTTCCTCCCTCCCTCCCTCCATTTCTCCTTCCTTCCTCCATTTCTTCTTCCTTCCTTCCTTCCTTCCTTCCAATCTCCGCGGGCCGGTCACAGACAGCAGGCGGGCCGCATCCGGGCCCCAGGCCACACTTTGCCCAGGTCTGTTCTAGAGTCTCAATATCTTTTTTATAGTGTGGCGACCAAAACTGGATGCAGTATTCCAGGTGCAGTCTAAGACTTTATCCTTTCAGCCTCTGACATGAATGCAAACAAACGCTGGATACCTGAGGAATGGATTTTTTTTCTTTTTTAAATAAAAACTAATAAAAACTGAAATTACAAATTTTAGGAAGAACAACCATAAGAAGCAACAATAATTATTATTATAATTATTATTATTATTATTATTATTATTATTATTATTGAGGATTTATTTCCAAATAAATATTTTTTGCTATCCTTATATAAAGCAATGAGATAAATAAATAATCAATGGAAGAAGAATTAAAATTTCAGAGAAAAGGTTTTTAAAAATTCCAATTCCATAGAAGCTTGTCTGGCTTCAGAGATAAATTAAAAAGTCAAGACAGAGTGCAAATAACTAGTACTGTTCTTTGGAACATTTTTGTGAACATTTTTTTGATATTCCTCTAATTCACTCTTTATGAAGTAAGCTGACCTTTTCCAAGTGATGCTGCCAGATATATCAAGACTCCTAAAGTTTCCCCAATTTCTTAGAATGGTAATCCAAGACCAGCTGGAGATCACCAAATTAAGGAAAGTCTAGAAATGTTTTCCTAGTCATACAGAATAATTCCATCCTCTCAAGTAACAAACACGACATAAGACATTTATCTATCTATCTATCTATCTATCTATCTATCTATCTATCTATCTATCTATCTATCTATCTATGCAGCCCCTTCTCAACTGACTCATGGCAGCTTACAACAGAAATAAATGCAAACTACAAAGCGTGTAAAAAATCTAATATTAAAAAAATCTAAAAATTCTAAAAAAAACCCATTCTCTTTTAAAAACAATCATCCACATTCATCCAATTGGATTAGTCATTCATGACATCAGGTGGAGTTAGTTCTTAACAGTCATAACCCCCTCCATGCCTGCTGGCAAAGATGGGTCTTCAGGCCAAGAGGATGTGGGCGGTATGAACGTCTAGAAGGAGTTGGTTCCAAAGGGCCGGAGTTGCCACAGAGAAGGCCCTTCCCCTAGGCCCCCCCAGACGACAGTTTTTAGAAGTGACTTAAACTTCTAAAATATCTCCAAGCAATGATATAGCAATACATCAATTCAGTATTATAAATCAAACAGAGGCTGGTTTCAACCCACACAGAACCAGGATTTCCAATGTTTTCAATTTTATATTTGCTTTTATTATACAGCATTTTAGTCATTGTTGGCAGGGGGTTAGGGGGGTGTATTTTATCTGCTGTGTTTTTTTAATGTTCATAATATATTATGAGTCACCTTGTACAACTTCCATTGCAAAGTGGTCCAGAAATATTTCAGATAAATAAAATAAAACAAAAGCCATTCATGCTTATTCAAGGAAATAGCCACCGATTTTTTTCAGGCAGTCTGAGCTACTGTGATTAGTATAAATCTCAGACAAAGGTCCAGGCAACAGGGAGGTAAAGAATATTTTTATAGTGTTTGGCGGCATCACCATTTTGATGCTCTTGGCATTCTGTATGTTATGATAAAAAAGTCGAGCAGGGATTGGTATCTCTCCACTAAAACACATCATGCCAAAGGGCTAACGCTTCATTTTCCCTTCATCAGCAAGGAAGAGATTTATTTGCTTGAGGTATATCCGTCATAGACACCCCACCCTACCCCACATATTCCTCAACGTTCTTTTGTTTATGCAAAACGAGAGCTTGAGACACAGCAGGTCAAGATCAACATCCAGAGTAGGAAATCTGTGTTTGCAAACAGCTGCTATTATGAGTTCAAGAAAGGGAAACGTAGCCAGTTGTGTCAATAGGATTTCAGGACTGAAATTAAAATAAAAAGAATCTGCCCAGAGATGAGTGAGCTAATCCAGGATACATGAACTTCATAAGATACTTTGGAGAAGTTCACACTGGGAGCAGAACAGTGACTCTTCCCTTCCTTCTTTTTAACTGGAATGTGAATAGGTATTGAAAATATGTTGTGCGCGTTGTTAAGGAAATTGCCAAAGACACAGAACAATTAATCTTATTGTTTATACATCTGAACAATGTGTCGTGAAAAAGCATAGAACAATGCCTTGCAATTTATTGGTTAAAGGCAAAAAAAAGCAGCTGTAAGAATGGTGTAGGAAAATATGGAAACACAGATAATGGGTATATTAACTGATACAATTAAAATTAAAGGAGGGCAGTCAAGAAGTAAAAAAAAATCCATTACCAAGAGAAGTAAGAACAACTATTTTTTTAAATGTACACATTTAATTGGAGAGCAATCCCAAGCATTTCTCAGAGGTTCCATTCAGTTCAAGGGAGTTATGTACCCAGAGATATCTGAATATAGATAATGTGAAATATGAGGGTTACCCATCTGCACAGTGGACAGTAGGTCACCAGCTGTCACCTGTCTTGACAGCCCAATAGAGCCTCCAGCCTTAAATCCAGAATGTCTCTTAATATGACTTGTTGACCTTTGTTGTCTGCTTCATATTCTTACTATATTCCATTACTTATTTATTGCTAGCCAGAGATTGTAATAAATATTTTTATTTTAATTAAGTAAAACAATAGACACTGAGTCTTGTTTCGGAGATTTTTAAAGACTTCTCATTTGGCTTAACATTAAAATGGCTCTGATGTTTGTTGATGAACTAGTGGCATCTTAAAAGGATTCCTTGGCATCATCTTTGCCAACAATGCTGTATTTTCAATATGATTATCTTTCTTTCTGACCAGGCCATTCTTCATCCACCCAGGACATTCAGTAATAAAGTCAGGTAACATTTGATCAATGTTGTATTTTTAATTTGCTGAAATTCAATTCCTCCAATGGAGGAATAATAAACCAGGGCATTTAAACAATGAGATCCTCAACCAGTACCTTAATTATTTCATTATCTAACTCCAGAAAGGCATGGTGGCTCAGTGGCTAAGACGCTGAGTTTGTCGATAAAAAAGGCAGTTTAGCAGTTTGAATCCCAAGCGGCGCATAACAGAGTGAGCTTTACTTGCCCCAGATTCTGCCAACCAAGCAGTTTGAAAGCACGTAAAAATGCAAGTAGAGAAATATGGACCACCTTGGTGGGAAGGTAGCAGCGTTCCGTGCGCCTTCGAAATTTAGTCATGCTGGCTACATGATCATGGAAACATCATCAGACAGTGCTAGCTCTTCGGCTTAGAAACGAAGATGAGCACCACCCCCTAGAGTCAGGAACAACTAGCACATATGTGCGAGGGGAACCTTTACCTTTACCTTTAACCACAGGGTGATAATTTCTTTTAATAAATTACTTTACAAAATGTTCTTTTTTATTAATGATAGAATATTTTAAATCATTTGGGTTTTGTTTTTATGTTGTCAGAAACCTTCTGAATTTTTTCCAGAAGGAAGTTCCTCACTATTGCTATCATTTCACACACATTAAAAATATAGCTTATATTTAGAAAACATAAACTTCAAAAATAGCTGTGAATTTTGAGTTCTTCTGTCTGTATGTGTTCAAAAACATGGAAATTATTGAGAAAGTGAACTAATCAAAAACTTTTATCTGGATATATCACCTCATAAACTAATAGAAATGTCTTCTAAGAATTAGAAGTCCAATATGTCACGTTTCAAGCACAATACTGCCACCTAGTGACTACTTTCTTAATGTTTTCTAAACATATTTTAAATTCACAAAACTCTCAGCTTCCAGAACTGAGTCCAGATATGAGTTTGAATTTAATTTCCATATTCCCCAGCCAACATAGGCCAAAATATAATTGAGTAAGAGAAATGTTACTATCCTCTCTCTACCACATAGCCGCCCCGAGTCTGCAGAGAGGGGCAGAATACAAATCTAATAAATAATAAATAATAATAATATCCAGTAAGAATTGACAGATTAGATTGTTTCTCTTCATTTCTCATTGTTCTAGCTTTAACATGTGATTATCTCTTTTCAGTATTAGTTATGAACCAAACAAATCCTATAAAATAAGCAATAATAAAGTGGACTTGTGCCATATGAATTTTAGGGAGTATGTGGTGTGTGTGTGTTCACAATGTTACCTTCTACATACAGTTTTACAACTCATTTTCGATAATACAAATATACTTGAAAATTATTTCATTTTTTCATTTTTTGAAAATTATTTCATTGTTATGCAGATTTGTGCAGATTTCCCGACCCATATATACCTTTGTTTTCCTTACTCTTGTTGGGGCTCTATGGTACAAAATTTGGACATAGAAACATAGAAGACTGACTGCAGAAAAAGACCTCATGGTCCATCTAGTCTGCCCTTATACTATTTTCTGTATTTTATCTTAGGATGGATATATGTTTATCCCAGGCATGTTTAAATTCAGTTACTGTGGATTTATCAACCACGTCTGCTGGAAGTTTGTTCCAAGGATCTACTACTCTTTCAGTAAAATAATATTTTCTCATGTTGCTTTTGATCTTTCCTCGAAGTGGACAAGCACTAAGTTTGAAATTTGTATACTGTATATGTTTGAAATGAAACGCAATTTGTTCGCACTACAGTTGAAATTTGTATATATGTTTGAAATGAAACGCAATTTGTTCGCACTACAGTTGAAAATCAAATGAAATGATTTGATTATTTGAAATTATTTGAATTATTTGAAATAATAATCTCTCATGTCATTTTTAGTAAGATGATCTGCACAAAGCTGTTCAAATAGACACTGACAGCTTGGAAGAGTCTGCTCAAAGCAAGTAATACTGTGTTCAGTATATTGATATATAGTCCTGTCTAAGGTCATTTCCTCACCAGTGATTTATAATAGTCTCCCAGCATTATCCAACTCTCACTGTGCTGATATAACAGAAAAGAGAAACCGCTTTTACGTACCTTAACAATGTTCAGGTGATGCTATAAAAATGCTCTAAATCTCCAGCAAAGAAGAGCATCAAGACAAACTGATGTTTTTGCTTTGTTCTCCACACATCTAATCTACAATGTAGGAAACAGTGCATTGGCCTCTTATACATTATCCCTCTGTTTAAACGATGCCTAGAAAACAGAACTTTTTTTAAAAGGTAGCGCTTTGCACAATTGCTATGATTTAAATAGGAATAAAATATAATTCACAAAATGGAAAAGAGTTTAGCTCAATATTCCAGTATGGTACCTGCTCAATATCATGGATTAGACCAAGGGTGTCAAACTCAAGGGCCGGGGGCTAGATCCAGCCTGTGGGATAGGTAGATCTGGCCCATGTGTCTGCCCTGAAAACAGTGAAGGACCAGCCAATGGGCAGACTAGATGGACCATGAGGTCTTTTTCTGCCTTCAATCTTCTATGTTTCTATGGTTTTGCCGTGAAAATGGGCTCCTGAGCTCCATTTTCACTGGCAGAGTATTGCAGGAGGCCGTGAAAGCTGAAAATGGAGCTTGTGAGTCCATTTTCGTTGGCAGAGTGCTCGCTGACAGGAATGATGTCAAGCTTGCTACACCCACCCAGGCCATGCCCACCCCAAGGTCAAACACAATCCTGATGAGGGCCTCAATGAAATTGAGTTTGAACTCCTGCGTTAGATCAACAACAGTCCTCAAGTTTCCTCTTTGTAACCTCAAAAGCCAACTGACCACCACCATGTTGAGGGGAAAATAACATTGAAGACCATCTGCTCTAAAAGTTGCAGTCAAACCCCCCCTCCACAAGTCATCCCTTAATTTCAACTTTGTCTACATGTGTCATGTGACTCTACATCTTCTGCAGCTGTTAATTGTAAACATACATATTTACAGTATGTGTATGAACGTACAGTATATGTCTGTATGTTTGCCACCTTGAGTTACTTATAAAATATTAAAGATGGAATAAAAAAAATCAAATAAAATGCTGCCTTCCCCTTAACTGTGTGACATTCAGGGTTAAGCAGGGCAGGTAGCAACGAGGTAGAATGTGCAGGTAGCATGTGCAGAAGCCTAATCTCACACCAGGAGTGTGTGCAGGCACTAGAAATTTGGGCCCTTCCCTGCTCCCAACCCCAGCTCCCTTAGTTGTCCCAGAAGGATACCATGATCAAAAGTATCAAAAACCACTGAGAGATCAAGTAGCACCAAGATAGAGGAATGACCCCTATCTCGGACTCGCCAGAGATCATCAATGTCTACCACCAATGTCAGCTGCACGTCTATATGCAACGACTCACCATTCTCTAGCTCATGTCACCACATATACTTAGCTACAGTCTACCCAGTGGGATGCCCAGACAATACCTGAAAAGTGGTCAAAGGCCCAAAAGGCCAGGTAGAAGCACCAATCACCATTAGATCTGTATTTGGATGGGCTATCTTCGGAACAGTCTGTATCAATAGGCTGCAGGTCCCAAACCAGGTGAATGTCTCTGCAACCACAATTCTCAGCAATGGCAGAGCATCCCACTTGAAGCCATGCCAGGAACACTTCACAATTTCAACAGACAACCCTCTTCTAGGAGCAATGGTGTTCCAGACCAGCAAAGAAGACAATGATTTAGGCATGTCAATAGAAGGTAAATGCTTTCTGCACCTCATAGAAAAGGAACTTAAATGGGACACTAGCAGAAGATAGGTTGCATTCAGGAGCAGGCAGCTCCCGGGATGGGGGGCAGCTGTCCCGGTAGTGGAAATGGAGCTGTGTGTGCACAGGAAGTGAAATCTCATGTGAGTCCACAGAGAGGGGTGGCATACAAATCCAATTAATAAATAAATTTTTGTGATTTTGCCAAATTTTTTTGCTTCTGCTCATGCTCCTGTCTAACAACCACGATCAAGGTCTCTCGCACCTCATTAGTCTGAGAAGACTCATGAACAGGAATAAAAGCTCATCTGGTTGAATTCATGTACAAGATGATCCAGACCAGACACACCGAACTTGCCCCATCTTTGACAAAGGAGGAAGAATGCTGGTACCTACCCTTCTTTGGAGTCTACCATCCACAAAAGCCTGAGCAGATAAGAGTAGTCTTCGAAGCAAGTGTTCAGTTCCAAAAATTTCCCTTGAACAAAGTCCTTCTTACAGGACCTAATCTTACCAGCACAGCCTGCTGGATGTGCTGATTGACTTCAGAAAAGAGTCTATAGCCTTCATGACTGACATCCAGCAGATGTTTTACTCGTTCCTTGTCAGAGAAGATCACCGCAAATACCTGCATTTCCTGTGGTTCAGGGATGAATGATACGATCAGTGGATTACAGAATATAGAATGCGAGTGCATGTCTTCAGAAATGGTTCTTCTCCTGCAATTGCCAACTACAGCCTACAACTTACTGCTCACATAAGCAAGATCGAGTACGATGTGGATGCTAGATGCTTCATGGAATGAGATTTTTACATCAATGATGATCTGAAGTCTGTATCTATTCCAACAGAAGTCATAGACTTACTGACAAGAACACGCCAGATGCTAGCAGTAGCCAGCCTCAAACTGCACAAAATAGCATCCAATAGTGAAGAAGTACTGAGAGCTTTAAATCCTGAACACTACACCAAGGGATTGCAAGACCTCAATTTTGGCGCTGACACCCCTCTTGTACAATGGAGTCTTGGCCTGTGTTGGGACTTGAAGAAGGATGTCTTTACCTTCAGAGCCCCAGCTCAGGGGACCGTCTTCAGAAGAAGAAGAGTTCTGTCAACAGTAAATAACCTTTTCGACCCTCTAGGTTTCACCGCACCTGTAATTGTCCAAGGAAGGTTCCTTCTACAGATGCTCTCCCAAAGCACCAAAGATTGGGATGAGCCACTTCCAATAGAGCAGAAACAAAAATGGGAGTTGTGGGGTGCCTCCCTGAGCAGTCTTCAAAACATCACTGTACAATGCACATATGTTCATGTCTTACCCACCACTGTGATGAAAAGAGAGCTGCATGTCTTCTCAGATGCATCCATGCAAACAATAGCAACCATAGCATATACCAGAGTCTACAGCAGGGAGGCTGACTTCCAAGCCCCAGTTCCTGTTCTAGCTCCTGCTCCAGTTCCTGTTCTAGCTCCTGTTCCTGTACCAGTTCCTGCTTCAGCTCCTGCTCCTGTTCCAGTTCTTGTTCCTATTGAACCTGTTCCAGTTTCTGTTAAGCCTGATCCTGTTCCTGCCGAACCTGATCCAGCACTTGTTCCTTGTCTTGTTGCGGGACAAGTACGCACCTCAAAAATCTGGGCACATGGGACTTGTATCCAAGTTCTCCTAGCTCAAAAATTTTCACCAAGAAGCTCTACACCAGACCAGTCACCAACATAGTCTTGCTGAGAAGACAGAGAAGATCGAGATTCAAGACTGAACCTCAAGCTTTGCATGCCTTGTGTCTACCTCAATGTTTGCATTGTGTGATTATGTGCCTTGTTTGTTTTAGTTACTTAGATAGTTAAGTTGCACTATTTAGCCTATACCATTGTTTATTTCAATTTATTCACTAGTTAGTAGTGGAATTTTACAAATTTCAGGCAGGAAGTGTGCTGTCACCACAGACAGAAAGAGTTATCTTGTATGAAGACATGTTTCTTTAAGACATTGCATTAGGGGAAATGTAGTCAGATTGCTGACTATAATCAGATTGCTGACTGACTCTGAGTAATGTAGCTTTACATATAATCACATCTGTGTATTCTTATTAGCTCTGACCCAGGATGAGTGGTAATTGGAGAAAACAGTCCAGAGGGGTTTTGGGGTTTTTTGGTTTTTCACTAAGCCAGCCAGTATGTAAAAGCAATGTGTAAAACTGCAGGTGTAGAACATGTAGGGAAGAGCCGGGGACAATTCAATCTCTTTTTGCTTATACAATGGGAAAGATTACACTGTAGAACAATCACTTCAATAATCATAAGTTATTGATTAGGAATGCCTGCCAATAAAATAATCTTTGATATCTTGTTGTACTGAGTTAATATTCTGGGATACCACCACCACTAGATACCACCACCACTACCACCCCGTCTTGACCAGTATACTCCGTTTGGTTTCTATCTTTTTCTGCATCTATGGTGCGAGAACAGACTCAGTTGCCTTAATGTTGTTTGGCTTGTTTTGGACTTGGTCTGAAATCATTCTAGCATTTGGAAGCTATGTTAAGGACTATTTGATTTCTTCCATGAGTTTCTTATCCATCAAAGGTGATGTGATGCTCCTTTGATATGAAATGAACCCTTCTAATTGACTAATTGCCAGAATATTCCAATTCAGTCTTGATATTTCTGCTGCCTTGATTCATAGTTCTCACATTCCACATATTATTACAGCATTTATTTTCTCTTAGGACAGATCAGCAGTTGGACATTATTTTGGCTTTAATCCAACCACACTATAAGCATCGGCACTATACATATGGCCATTTGTTCCTTCCCAATAACTCATTTTATAGCTTTTTGCTCTACTGTCTCTGTTTCTCTGTCTCTATCTCTGCCTCTCTCTCCCTCCCTCCCTCTTCATATGCATGCATTTCAGTGAATGTCCATTTGTTTTCTATTGTCATTTTATTGGCTGGGAGACCCCTTTTAATCTGTCTGGGAGATCCCTTTTAATCTTGCTTATTACCTCTTCATCATGGGTGACTTTTTCAAGAGAATCCAATCCCAGAATTCACATCATTGGAACATATAGGTGATCTTCACCACTTGAGAGTAACAATCCATGAAGTGGATTTCTTCACGATGAACTTATTAAGTTTTAAAATTAGCTACCTTAAGATATAGTCATAGCCATCAACTCCTGAGGATTAAAAAAATACTGTATATATTCACACCTGAAATGGCCAACCTTACCTATAATTGTTATAATTTATCTCAAGAATTAGAGGCAATATGCTCCTGATATCAGTTTCAGAGGAACAAAATTGAAAAGATTCTATTGCAGTGATATCTTGCCTGCAGGCTACTATAAGCATCTGGTTGCTAGAATGGAAAGTGAATATTGGGCTACACAGATCTTTGATCTAAACATAGCTCTTCTAATATTCTTCTGTAGTTGTTCCAAGCAGGGTGGAAGCAAGATGGTAATTTAAGGAAGATTCCAGAGAGGGCCAAAAGAAGAATTTACAGTTCAATCCTACGAATGTTTATTCAAGAGCAGGTTTCTTCTCATTGAATGTGATTCATTTCCAGTAAAAGAATGAAGACATTACATAATGAGATGATCATTCTAGATAAAAGAATTGTCAAGCACTGAACTAAGCAGTATGTCAAACTAAGCATTATGTCAAAGAAGTCTAGAAGAAGGAAGAAGGAAAATGCAAGGATGGGAGGAACATATATAAGGAGTTGGGTGGCTTGTAATAACCAATAAATAAATAAAAGATTTTGTTTGTTTGTTTGCTTCTTTGTTTGTTTGCTTCTTTGTTTGTTTGCTTCTTTGTTTGTTTGTTTGGACTAATATGCCGGCCCTCTCCAAAGACTCGTAATGATCATAGAATCATTAGAGAAGTGACAAATAAAGCTTCCTATAATAAGATCTACATAGAATACGAAAACAGGCAAAAATTGGCCACTGTTCATAGAAAACTGGCATTGATGTGAATTTTCACATGTGATGTGAAAATTCTAGAATGATAGGAAGTAACAAAACATGGGCCTTAGAAATTATGCCTTTTTGGAATCTGTGAACAGAATCTACACTGAAGAGGCAGTAAAATCATCTCAAGGGAACCAGAATAAATATTTGCTTACACCAGGCTGTCAAACATATGGCCTGCAGGTCAGATCCGACCTGCAATGTGGTCAGATCAGGTCTGTGGGGCCGTCCTAGAAAATGTAAGGGGCCAGCCCACTTCATTTCGATCACGTCTACCCAATGCAAAGAGGAAACATTGGGGCAGCACAGCTTTGGTCCGGTCTACCGAATGCAAAGAAGAAACAAGCCAACATGGCTTCAGCCCGGTCTACCCAATACAAAGAGGAAACATTGGACCAGCGTGTCTTCAAGCCTGGTCTACCCAATGTGAAGAAGAAACATGCCAAATGTTTGGGGGTGGCATCAAGCTGGCTGCACCCACCTAGTCAGCTACACCCAGTGAGTGGCATCGAGCTGGTCACACCCACCCAGTTGGCACACCCACTCAGTCAGCCACGCCCACCCAGCCCCCCAAGGTCAACCACAGCCCTGATGCATCCCTCAATGAAATTAAGTTTCTCTGGCTTCGACCATTAAATAAGAAACTGCAAAGCAGTATGTATTATCTGACTTGCCCTCCAAATGCAGTTAGCTGGTTAGATCAGAATCACTTTTCTCATTCATCAAATTGAAAAATATATGTTCATGATTCTCCCCCCCCCCACACACACCTCAAACTAGGAGAAATTATAATCATGGAGAATGGCCAGTGTTGTGCCTATCCACAAGAAGGGCAGTAGAGAAGAAGCTGGAAACTACAGGCCAGTTAGCTTGACATCAGTTGTAGTTAAAATGATGGAGACTCTACTCAAAAAGAGGATAAATCAGCATCTAAAAAACAATAACTTATTGGACCCAAATCAGCATGGCTTTACTGAAGGCAAATCGTGTCAGACTAATCTCATTGAGTTCTTTGACTATGTCACAAAGGTGTTGGATCAAGGTGGTGCCGTGGATATTGCCTATCTGGACTTCAGCAAAGCCTTTGATACGGTTCCACATAAAGAGCTGATAGATAAATTAGTGAAGATTGGACTTAATCCCTGGATAGTTCAGTGGATTTCAAGCTGGCTGAAGCATAGACATCAGAGAGTTATTGTTAATGGCGAGTATTCTGAGCAGAGACAGGTTACAAGCGGTGTGCCACAAGGGTCTGTTCTGGGTCCTATTCTTTTTAATATGTTTGTGAGTGACATAGGGGAAGGTTTGGTAGGGAAGGTTTGCCTATTTGCCGATGACTCTAAAGTGTGCAATAGGGTTGATATTCCTGGAGGGGTCTGTAATATGGTAAATGATTTAGCGTTACTAGATAAATGGTCAAAACAATGGAAACTGCAGTTTAATGTTTCCAAATGTAAAATAATGCACTTGGGGAAAAGGAATCCTAAATCTGAGTATTGCATTGGCAGTTCTGTGTTAGCAAAAACTTCAGAAGAGAAGGATTTCGGGGTAGTGATTTCTGACAGTCTCAAAATGGGTGAGCAGTGTGGTCGGGCGGTAGGAAAGGCAAGTAGGATGCTTGGCTGCATAGCTAGAGGTATAACAAGCAGGAAGAGGGAGATTGTGATCCCCTTATATAGAGCGCTGGTGAGACCACATTTGGAGTACTGTGTTCAGTTCTGGAGACCTCACCTACAAAAAGATATTGACAAAATTGAACGGGTCCAAAGACGGGCTACAAGAATGGTGGAAGGTCTGAAGTATAAAACGTATCAGGAAAGACTTAATGAACTCAATCTGTATAGTCTGGAAGACAGAAGGAAAAGGGGGGACATGATCGAAACATTTAAATATGTTAAAGGGTTAAATAGGGTTCAGGAGGGAAGTGTTTTTAACAGGAAAGTGAACACAAGAACAAGGGGACACAATCTGAAGTTAGTTGGGGGAAAGATCAAAGGCAACATGAGAAAGTATTGTTTTACTGAAAGAGTAGTAGATCCTTGGAACAAACTTCCAGCAGACGTGGTTGGTAAATCCACAGTAACCGAATTTAAACATGCCTGGGATAAACATATATCCATTGTAAGATAAAATACAGGAAATAGTAAAAGGGCAGACTAGATGGACCATGGGGTCTTTTTCTGCCGTCAGTCTTCTATGTTTCTATGTTTCTATGTTTTCTTTTTATAGTGGAGCCTGTTCTTCTTTCTCCACCTCACATCCATTTGTTCTCCTTAGGTTTCCCTCCTCTTAAGGTAGAAATAGTTCTCAACTTACAATCATAATTGAGCCCAGCGTTTCCATCATATTACTATTAGTCTTCTCATCATTCCTATCAGATGTTCATGTAAAAATTGTCCACCACAAACCGTTTTAGAATACATTAATTTATAAGGTGCTAACGGCCACACAAATTTGACCCATTTGGAATGCTACTTGTACTTCTCTCTTGAAACTATATCCTAGGTGCTGTTCTGAAGCTAAAAATATATGCTGGATTTCAAAGTATGTCACAACGGGCTTGGTGGTGGTGTGGGAGGGATAGAAAACAAGCTGTGTGGACAATCTTAAACAGAGAGAAATGAATGGAGAAACACTAGTAAACAAGTAGAAGCCCAAGAATTGCAATTAAGCAAATATGCTTTGAAATGTGGCACTCCAAATGCTACCATTGGTTAACAATTAGCATTAGTTCACCTCAAGAAATCCAAAAGTAATATGTACCCACAGTTTTCAAATAGGATTATCTAAAAGTGTCAATTTCTTATGGATATATAATGCTCAAACTTAAGCTTACTCCCAAACATTATCCAATATCTTTTGCAACCTTTAATTGTAGAGAAGCAAATTGACTGAAAAAGTAATAAAAAATAACTGCCAAAATAATTGTTTCTATTGAATTTATTAAGTAAAACAACAACAAAAATCAAAACATCAAAAGGATGAGGTAATGGTTTACTAATTTTACTTATAATAACTTTTAAAGTCACCTCGAGAAGGGCGGCATAGAAATCTAATTAATAAATAAATAATAAATTAATAAATAAATTTTTATTTCACAAATAGAGGTCACAAATAAGTCAGTGATAAAACTGGACAATCATCAAAATTAAAACCCCAATCTTCACGTGAAAGTTGTAATTTAAATAAGGAAATGATGGGATCCCTTCATCTCTGAAAAACTTTCTCAGTGGGTTAATACTCCATGTAAGGGTATATATTCATTCTGAAGTAGCATTCGTTCTCCTTTATAAACTCATAATAAAATTAATACATTTAGGACTTATTTTGGACACATTATACAACAGTGCTGGCGAAGCTTTTTTTGCTCTGGTGCCAAAAGGGCATGTGCTCACGTAATTTCGCACACATGTGTGCCCACAACCATAATGCAATGCCCTCCTCCCCCCCACGCATGCGTGCACAACCACCAGCACCCGCACTCTGCCCCCCACACACACACACGTGCATGCATACAGGCCTTACTGAAGCCTCCAGACTCTGTGGATGGCAAAAAATGGGCCCAATGGGCCTATCAGAAGTTCGAAAATGAATTTCCGGTAGGCCCGTTGGGTCCATTTTTCACCATTGGTTGCCAATCAATTTCCAGTCACAATTCAAAGTGTTGGTTTGGACCTATAAAGCCCTTCATGGCATCGGACCAGAATATCTCTGGGACCGCCTTCTGCCGCACAAATCCCAGCGACCGATTAGGTCCCACAGAGTTGGCCTTCTCCGG
Source organism: Erythrolamprus reginae (assembly GCF_031021105.1). Classification (NCBI taxonomy): domain Eukaryota; kingdom Metazoa; phylum Chordata; class Lepidosauria; order Squamata; family Dipsadidae; genus Erythrolamprus; species Erythrolamprus reginae. Next base: position 45,245,599 of record NC_091950.1, read on the forward strand.
GTCCCGTCGACTAAACAATGTTGTCTGGCGGGTCCCAGGGGAAGAGCCTTCTCTGTGGCGGCCCTGAGTTTCTGGAACCAGCTCCCTCCGGAGATTAGAACTTCCCCCACCCTCCTTGTAAACTCCTTAAAACCCACCTCTGCTGTCAGGCATGGGGGAATTGAGGCACACACACCCCGGGCCTATACAATTTATGTATGGTATGTTTATGTGTATGTCTGTTTTAATAATGGGGTTTTTAAAAGTTTTTTAAATTTATTAGATTTGTTATGAATTGTTTCATTGTATGCTGTGAGCCGCCCCGAGTCTATGGAGAGGGGCGGCATACAAATCAAATCAAATCAAATCAAATCAAATCAAATCAAATCAAAACAAACAAACAAACAAACAAACAAACAAATAAAATAATAATAATAATAATAATAATAATAATAATAATAATAATAATAATAATAATTGTATGCCGTCCCTCTCGGAGAAGCTCACAACAAAATACAATGTCACAAATCCAATATATTAAAAAACACATTAAAAACCCATTATTAAAACCCATACAACTCAGACAAACCATACACAATTCATAGCCTTAGCATAGCCTAGGGGCAACTCAGTTACCCCATGCCAGGCTCCAGAGGCTTTTCTGAAATGGAGGAGGGCAAAAAAGGCCTCCCCACACTCTGGAAGGCCAAAAATCAGCTGTCCATCATGCACATGCGCCCTGGAACTGACATAAGGCAATGCCTCTGCATGCCACCCATGGCATGTGTGCCATAGGTTCACCATCACGGTTATGGGACAACCTAACCCTCTAAAAAAAGGATCTAAAGCTGACAAAGATAGAAGGAACTACAACCAGCAGCTAGATGGATGAATTCAGTTGCAGTGGTGATGGATGAATCATTGGAAGATCTGAAGGACTGGATTAGTGAGAGATCTTCATGGAGAAAATCTGTTTATATGGTTGCTGAAAAACAACAGTACCTTGATGGCACATAATCCATCAATTTTCATCAGTATTAATTTGAATTAAATAATTTACCTATAAAAACTAAAAAAAAATTGAAATAATTATTTCAGCATATTAAAAGAATTAAAATAATGTGCAAAAGTCACAATATTTAAAATTTCCATAGAAAATTTAAAAACTTTAGAAAGCACGCAGAGCTATTGCAATTAATGGAATATGCTGATTAATTACCAAACTTTTTCCCCATATCCATGCATTGTAGTAATGACAACTGATAGTTATTAATTATACATAGTATATCATCAGTATATAATAAAGATTTCTTTTCAACTTCAACAATCTGAAAGACCAAATGTTTTTCAGTGAGGAAATCAAATTAAAGAAGAGATAGTGTACATTCTTGATATCTGCCAAAAACCTTTTAATAACTGATAACATAATTCTATTTGTAACTATCCTGACAAAGAATATCACATTTTAATCCAATTAATCAAAATAGGAGACATGTTCTTGAAATGTAAAATGTTTCATCTCAAATAAATTCTGAAAGCCATGTAATAACTATCAAACATAATTCAATGCATTGTGCAGCTAAATATTAATTAATGATCTTATCTTGTAACTATTCCAAAGCATGATGCTGTTTTATAAATTCAGATTACACAGCATGAACTTTTAAAGATAATGCACTATGATATGATCTTTGTATCAGAATCACTGTTAAATTTTTAGCAAATAAATTAACTGCAGTAAAATTATTATATGCACTAAGGTAGAAAGATTTGACTTTAATCAGAATGGAGGAATGGATGGTGAAGATGGTGGAACTTGCTAAAATGGCTAAATTGATAGATTTGATTAGAGAGAAGACATTATCTAAGTTTAATACTGACTGGAAACTCCATGTAGACTTTTTGTATTAAACAAACATAACGAAATTATGATTTTGATGATTAGAATAAAAATAGGTTATAAAAATGTAAATGATGATATAACCACCGAATAAGAAATTAATGTATACTTATAACTACTGTAAAAGAAAATCAAGCATCACATTTTCATATTTTCTTTTTGTTTTTCTTTTCAGCACTTTTGGCTTTGATATTTTCTTATTTCCCTTTTTATCTTCATATTCTAAATATTAGTTCCTGTTAGTTTTTATCTTCTTAATTTTTTGATTAAGTTTATAAACACACACACACATATCACATATATGCATACGTACATACAAGAAAATTTGCTGAAAATCTTTTAGGTGTTGTTCTGCTGTGCACTCTGGCAGGAGCCTCCCGAAAATTCAAGGGTACAAATTTCAGACACACACACGTTTGAAAATTCAAAACAATGTTCTTTATCACAAAATTAAAAATAAACTAAGCACTCTTTTTGTATTACAAAGAGCACTCGTCCCAAAACAACCGGGTAGTCTGTACAATTTCCCTTAAGCAGTCATTAAGTACTTAGCTAGCAGCTGTGAAGAAACTTCACTCTCCTTCTTCTTCCAACGAAGTGAGACACACACACACACACACACACACACGTTGCTCTGCTTTGGTTTCAAAGGTGTGAAAAATCAACAAACAAAGTCCAGAAAACAGCAACACACGATTCCTGAAGAACTGCGATTAGATACTCTTTCACAACAGCCAAACCCACACGCTGCTATTTATAGCAGCAGCCCTAATTACTGGAGCCCCACCCAACCACAAGTGGCCTCATTTTCTCTTGTAATAATCCTTCAGTTGTTGTCTCCTATGCATCACTCTACGCATGCATGGATGTGTCATTAATTCTTGTTCAGAATCCAGGGATGGTACAGATGATTGATCTCCTCCTGGGCTGTCTGCCAAACTCCCCTCTTCCCTGTCACTCATGCTTCCTTGGTCAGAGGAGGCTTCATCGGCAGATTCCATCGGGAGCAAAACAGGCCTGCGGCATGTGGATGTCTCCCCCACATCCACCTCCACATTCCTTGGGGCAGGAGCTGGGCCAGAGCTAACCACAAAAGGCGTTTAACTATGAGAAGCTTTCTAATTACAGTGGAACCCCGACATAAGAGCTGCTCTACTTAAGAGCAACTCGAGATAAGAGCTGGGAGGGGAGAGATATTTTTGTTCTACTTACAAGCCCAAATTCGAGATACAAGCGCCAAGGAGCTGTCTCCTGAAGCCAAACGCTAACTTCCGCGTTCGGCTTCAGGAGACAGCTGCGAAGCGGCGCGCGTGTTTTAAAAGGTTGCAGCCGGCCTGGGGGGCTCGGGGGGGTGCTTGCAGCTTTCTTTCTTGCTCTTTTTCTTTCTCTCTTTTACCTTCCCTTCCTCTATTTCTTCTTTTCTTTCTCCTTCCCACCTTCTTCCCTCCCTCCCTCCCTTCACTCATTCCTCTCTTACTCTCCCCTTTCATAAGTTTCCTTGCTTCCTTCCTCTGTTCCTGTCCTTTCCCCCTTTCTTTCTTTCTTTCTTTCTTTCTTGCTCTTTTTCTTTCTCTCTTTTACCTTCCCTTCCTCTATTTCTTCTTTTCTTTCTCCTTCCCACCTTCTTCCCTCCCTCCCTCCCTTCACTCATTCCTCTCTTACTCTCTCCTTTAATAAGTTTCCTTCCTTCCTTCCTCTGTTCCTGTCCCTTCCCTCTTTCCTTCCTTCCTTCCCACCCTCCGTCCATTCATTCACCCATTCCTCTCTTGATCGCTTAAAGCCGGTCCCTGGTGCAAAAAGGGTTGGGGACCTCTGTCCTACAGGATTGGGTGGCAGAGAAGTTGAACATATGTAAATTTAAAAGTTTAAGAAAGTTTACAAGTTAAGTGAAAGAAACTTCATTATTCATTTATATGTACATGTACATTTCTTCATTAAAAACATGTCTTTCTGCATAATTTAGACTAACTTTGTGAGTTTTTTGAGGGCTGGAACCAATTAAAATTATTTACATTAATTCCTATGGGGAAAAGTCGTTCAAGATAAGAGCTGCTCGACTTAAGAGCCCAGGTCCGGAACGAATTAAACTCGTATCTCGAGGTACCACTGTATATTATATGCTTATATCCTATCTTTCAATGTACTTTTTTTTCTCCAGCAGCCTGCAACCTGCTTGAATTCCTACTACAATTATCTATCTGGAAAACCATTGGAAAGAGTTCCTCTCCAGGCACTTATTCAAAACAAGAAGTCTGTACAACTCATGACACCACAATGGAAAAGAGATTGTTGGGGGAGAGGGGAGGAGTGGAAAATACATTATGTCACTTGTGACCATACATAAACTTGAAAAACACTAGCAAAAGAATCTGGAAGCAAATGAAAATCCATATTATTAAAACAGGCAAGAAAAAGAATCAGACCCTAGTTTGCCTCCCTATTCTAACTTTTGATTATGCCACTGTTATGGTTAAAAATATTCCCTTTCTATCCATCGGCTCTTGTCCGCTTTAAAGCTTCAATTGTTCATTTCTTAGCTTGCCTCCCATATTCCTCTCTTCGATCCTTGACCGATCATTTTAACCATTTCTCCCTTCTCTGCCCTATTCCATTGTCTAATTTTCAAAATATCTATGTTTGATCCTATCTCTCTTCCAAAAAAAAAATATTTAGTTCCCATAAAATACTCTCCCCTCTACTCCCATCTCCTTATCATCTCATTTTATTTGTTGGTCTTTCTATTCTGTTTTTTCATCTACTCTTTCAATTGGCTCCTCCTCTTCCTGGGCATTTTGGTCACTCCTTGTCCCTTGTATCATAATTTGCAGCTCTCCATCTATGCTCTGCATTTTATTAATAATCTCCTTGTAGCTTCTTGTCAAAGTATCCTTAATGTTTTGAATTATTGACACCGTTTCTCCCCAAATTCCACTTCTTTCTTGCTGGTGAAGCATCTCGTTATTTTGTCCTTCTTTTGTCCAATAATCCAAAAACCATATACTCAAACTTAAAGTCACTTCTCAAAAAGTTCAATATTCATGAATCTTTATATCCCAAAGCTGATTGACCTGTTCCTCTGGATAACTCCAAGAATTTTTCCAGACCTTCATAAGTCCCTCTATAAATTCAGTCTTGTGTTGTAGCCTCCAGGAATCACTTTAATAATCGTGTCTTCTTTATTCTTATATTTAAATCTCCAATAGCCAAATATTTCCAGGTTTGGGGGAATATGTTAGGATTAGAGTTGACAGCAGATGGCACTCTTAGGTCAAATTTCAATATTAACCAGTTTTATCCAATTGTAATGGTAACAACCCAAAATATAAAGATGACATTAGTTTTTTAAGTAAATATTTCCAGCATTTTAAAATTCCTATCCTGTCCAATTTAGAAACCCAATAAGGTTTTTGCCTTTCTGCCTTTGGTTCTTTTTTCTTCAATTTTGAAATTCTTCTCAAAATGTTAAATTGCTGCTTTTAAAAATAACAGTGATAAGCCTCTCTTTTCCTGGATATTCTTTGGGGATTGAGTTTTAAATAAAAAGGATTCTTCTCACCCAGTTCCAGACACTGTTCAGCCACCCGAGTCTTTGGAGAAGGACGGCATACAAATCTAATAAATGAATGAATGAATGAATGAATGAATGAATGAATGAATGAATGAATGAATGAATGAATGAATGAATGGCTTCCTCTTCTCCTCACTGTGGCATAGAGGTAAAAAGGCCCAGGGTTCAGCAGGAGAGTTGCAATCTCTCCCACAATCTCTCCCTCCTTAGCTTCACTGCCCCTACAAGTTGGCTTTGGCTGCTCTCAGAGCTCAGAAACAGGGAGAACTCAGAACAGAGAACTCAGAGATCCTTTTCCTGCATCCTTTGAGTCTGCGGAGAGGGGCGGCATACAAATCTAATTAAATAATAATAATAATAATAATAATAATAATAATAATAATAATAATTGAAGGCAAAGTGGATAAAGAAAAGACCTGGTCATGGCTTATAAGTGGAACACTCAAAAAGGAGACAGAAGGACTGATACTAGCGGCACAAGAACAAGCCATTAGAACAAATGCTGTCAAAGCCAGAATTGAAAAATCAACAGAGGATCCAAAGTGCAGACTCTGTAAAGAAACAGATGAAACAATCGATTACATACTCAGCTGCTGCAAAAAGATCGCACAGACTGACTACAAGCATAGACATGATGCTGTGGCACAGATGATCCACTGGAACTTGTGCCGGAACTACCATTTCCCAGTGGCAAAGAACTGGTGGGATCATAAGCCCGAAAAAGTGGTTGAAAATGAGCAAGCAAAACTACTATGGGACTTCCGACTTCAGACTGACCGAATTCTGAAGCATAACACACCAGACATCCTGATTGTGGAGAAAAAGAAAGTATGGATCACCGACATCGCAATCTCAGGGGACAGCAGAATTGAGGAGAAGCAGCTAGAGAAATTAGTGAAATATGAAGATCTAAAAATCGAGCTGCAACGACTCTGGCATAAGCCAGTGAAAGTGGTCCCAGTGGTACTTGGCACGCTGGGCGCAGTGCCAAAGAATCTTAGGGGACATTTGAAAACTATTGGAATTGACAAAATCTCCATCTGTCAATTGCAAAAGGCCACTTTACTGGGATCGGCAAACATAATTCGCCGCTACATCACACAGTCTTAGGTGCTTGGGAAGCGCCCGACTGGTGATGAAATACGAAATCCAGCATAGTGATCTCATTTGCTGTGTTGTATTGACATAATAATAATAATAATAATAATAATAATAATAATAATAATAATAATAATAATAATCTGATATTGCCACAATATGGAGTCTCTCTTATTAACTTTTCTTAAAAAGTTAATAATTTGAACAGAAGTTAATAATTTATGACCAGAGTATGAATTCATAGGTGACAATGCCAATTTTTCTTATTTTGTAGAAAAACCAAAGATCAGGAGGACTTATCTGCCTATTCAAAAACTCTATGACTTTCTTAAACAAAGCATTACAGCAGTTTCTTGTCCATAAAATGTTGTTGATCTATCATTCTTTAATGATTTGTGGATAATTTTTTCTCAGTCATCCAATTAAATATCTCATTAAGAACAGATAACTAGCCTGGACTTGTCTACACTTATACCGGCTGCAGTAACTTTGAAGTTTTTAGTTAATAAAACCAAGCACTGCATTTCATTCAGTTTACTCCTTGACCAGATCCCACTTTTCCTAGTATTAATTCAAATTTATGAATTGCAATGTAACTCTTTTTCACTATAATGTTCAATAGCAATATCCCCATTTTGTATTTTGTGTTTAAACTTTATCCAGGTAGAACCTGTTGGATTTCCACACACAGTATTTTGAAACAAAGACAAAAGACATTTATTTTTCCGTTGCATGTTCAAGCCAGCCCAGAAACCACTACAAATAGCTGTACATCCCTTCGTAGAAATCTTCTTTCCAAGAACTGCACATTTTATTGTCTTTTCAACACTGAACAAAAGCTTAAAAACATAACCTATGCTTCTGAAAGTTTGGCTTATATTATATTACCCAACATTTTGAAATGAAAAAAGTTGTGATTCCATTCTTCCTTCTCATTGTTGCTTTTATTGGAATTTTTGGACATTGGAATGGTAAAACATTAAACCCTTTTTACTGAATTTCTCATGCCCGTTCATCTAAAGAAGTCCAGCTAGAGTTATTTTAATTCATCTGCTGGTCATTTGGGGTTGTGATTTCTCTTGCTTTGAATCTCTGGAATGCACTCACAAATCTACTTATATATAGCAAAGTATTATGCCAAAAATATGTCAAGGATTTACATGTCCTGATCACAGGAATCAGTGAGCACTCAAATTATTTACATCATCAACAATGAAAATTTGAAATCCATCCTTTGAGTTATCCAGTAAACTCAAAATAAAATCTTTTCTTAAATCAGTCTTAAACTAAAACCCATTTGACATTTTTAAAACTTGCAAACATTACTCTTCCATTATTGAATGTTCCTGTTATGTAATCTATCAGTTACATTGTCCTTAATATCAACTTTAAAAATATTCTAAAATTATTGATACTCATAGGATGTGGGACTGGTTTTAGATGTAAGCTCATCAAAGATTAAAGTACACTAGGTTTTTTGGAATCAGCCAAATATCCAGACTACACTGAACCTTCAAAATGAAGAAGAATGAAATAAAAGTGGTTTAGAATTATTAAAATATCACCAGTATATATTATTTATATTCAAAACTAGCCCATGCACTTTTAGTAATATCACAAGATTACCAAAAACCAATTGCTAACTGTTAAAAATAAAATTGAAAAACAGAGGAGAAAATGGGTACCATGCTTTAACTTCAAAGGCATTAGAAATAAATTTGTTTGTTACAATTCTCACAAGGGACTTCAATTAATACATTTCCAACCCGTTAATAAAATACTGGGAACCCATATCTACTCATCACTTGCTTTAAAAAATCTGGACCTTATCAAAAGCTAATTCAGTATCTAAAAATACTAATATTGCAGTGTGCATTCTATCTTGAGCTATATCCAGAATATCTAATAATAAATGTAAATTATATGATGCTTGTCTATTTTTAATAAATCCAGACTGGACAGGGTGAATTATATATGGTAAAACCTTCTGGAGTTGCCTGGCTAATGAAATAGTTAATATTATAGTATCAGACTTATTTAATGAGATCAGTCTAAAACTTGTACAAAATTTATACTAGGTTTTAAATTCACCTTTTTGTCTTTCTATTATGTTTCATAGAAAGGGGCTATTTATCTGAGTAAAAGAGATATATATTATACACCTTTAAAATAGTAATTTTGATTAAAAGTACACATACTTCCTTACAAATATAAAAATTAATACAAACTAAAAAAACAAAGAAAAAATGGAGGGTGCAGAAAAAATAGAAAAGGAAAATATAATGTAGTAAAGAAAAAGGAAAGAAATATATAAAGAAATGTTTTCTCCTTCATCACAAGTATAAATAATTTTAGTAATTTATCACTTTCTCTTAAAATAAGCAAATGATCTTTCCTATCACTTATTTATAAACAATTCCTTAAGATCTCATAATTTTGGTTCTTACTAGCAAAAATCTACTAAGGCTTACTAGAGATAATAACATATCTATTTTAAGCCTTGATCAAATAAACTAACTTTGCATTCATTCCTTTTACTTTTAACAATCTTGATCCTCAATCCCTGCAAATAATGAAGTAATGGAGAGATCAGGCAGACATTCACAGTTGAGGAGAATCTTGTTTTATTTCAACCGGTAAACTAACTGAACAGCCAACTGCTGAAGAAGCTCTTCTATATGTAGAACAGCAGCTCAAACAGACCAATGAACACTGTCTTCACAAGCTAACCAATGAGAGTCAAGTGACTCCCAGGCGCCCTCTCTCTAGCTTACCGACATTACAAATAATATACTAGAACTTGATTTTTTTTTTGTTTTCTGCTTTGACAAAATTCTTTAGAGCTTTAGAGCTCTTTTGTAAATCTAGTGTAACAAAATATAAATCACCCTCTTAAGTTGTTATTAGTGTATCCCTTTTAATTATTAAAATATTGGCCAGCTTCTTTTATATGACCAATATAACATCTTTATCTATATCATTCTTATAAGCTGTCATTTTTACATCCACTTCCAGATCAATCTGTCTGGTCCAGTGACTTCTTTTCCTCATCAGTAACTTTTTTTAAAACACAGTCTATATATAGAGGCATAACCTTTGAATTAATTACAGAGCCCATTGCTCAAAAATATATGCAAAGTTAAAGTGCTTGTTCCATTCTGTACTAATGTCAAATTTAAATATTCTTCTCCTTTTATTGCAATCTTTAATTCCTTTAGTCCCTTCTTGAAGCTTTCTTTTAAAAAACATGATGGGATAGGATTTTGGAGTGTCCAAATTTCAAACTCCCGACATTTTTTAAAATCAAAACAAAAGCATTTTTCAACAGGAAGGATTCTTATAATCAATTCCAAAATTTTATTTCAAATCCATCCGGACTCTAAGTAACTAAAAAAAAATCAAAGTTCTAACCACTCTTTTGCTGTTTATTCCAAAAGATTTTTGAAAAAATATTTAAACTTATTTCACTAATGATTGAAGGAAACTCATCTATCCAAAGATTCCTAATAGGTAAAAAAAACAGTTAACAAATAATTTCTAAACATGATTAGAAAAGGAAGTATGTGAACTCAATGACACTTTAAAGGCACTGACTGTGGTTTGAGCAATTTACCAGCTTTTTTGACTAATTTCCAAAAACTGAAAAATAATTTCCTTGAAGAAATTTCTATCTGCTCAGTGTAAAGAAAATCACACAATTGTACCATAATTAATTGTGCTATCAAATTTTTCTCAACTCTTAGCAAACACATAGATATTTTAAACTAAATTTTCCATATACTGTTAATGAAGAAGCATTAAAATTCCAGATATCGCTAACTAACATTTTAAATTAGTGTGATTGGAGCATGATCTGATATCTGATGGTATTAATTTTAGAATCTACAACTTTATCATTAAAAAAAAAGAAAATCGTGAAATAATGCAATCTAATCTTTACAAATTTGTATGTTTAGACGTCTTTTTAAAAATTAACAATGACAGAAACAAAACTAACACACTCATTCCCCTGAATTCAAGATGAGATGCATCCCAAATTAAATGGGATTTTAATTTGGTAGATATTTTGTACAAAGTTTATCCCACTAGCAGGAATACACACACAAAGACAGACAGACAGACACACACACACACACACACACACACACATACACACTTCTTAAGCTCAGAAAGTAGAAATGGAGGAACAATCTGTTCCCTTTGCTTTAATCACTGCAGTGCACAACCTTCATCCTTTCAAAAACTTTTGGTTGGCCCATTGGGCCATTTTTCACCATCCTCAGGCTTCAGGAGGCTTCCCTGAAACCCGGAGAGAGCAAAAATGGCCAAAAAAGGCTGAAAATCAGCTGGCCATCACACTCATGCACGCTGGAGCTGACATAGGGGAACACCTTGCATACCCTCTGATGTGCTTCTGCGTGCCACCTGTGGCATGCGTGCCATAGGTTCGCCATCCCAGTACTAGAATCTTGTGTGCCACTTACTAAAGTCTTGTAATGTTCTAGAAAGTTTTGAGTTCCCATCCTGGCCTTCTTTTTTTTCCATTTAGGATCGGCTTTCATCCACCAGTTCTTCATTGCACATTCAGTTCTTTGGCTTTTGCTACCACCCACTTCCTTTTCATCTAATTTATCTAGTTTGACACTCATCTGTCCAGAGAAATATTGCCAAAATATTTCCTTCATGGTTTTTTTTAAGATGCATCTGTTCTCATCCCAGGTAGGTAGCACATGCCATAGTGACACAATGCAACCTCTTCCTCTTTTGGCATCTGTTTGGAACCCATATCGCATCTCAGACATTAACACCCTTGAAAATGTCCAAAGATACTTCACCAGAAGAGCCCTTCATTCCTCCACTCGAAATAGAATACCCTACGAGACTAGACTTTCAATCTTGGGACTAGAAAGCTTAGAAATAAGACGTCTTAAACATGATCTAAGTATTGCCCACAAGATCACATGCTGCAACGTCCTGCCTGTCGGCGACTACTTCAGCTTCAACCACAACAACACAAGAGCACACAACAGATTTAAACTTAATATTAGCCGCTCCAAACTTGACTGTAAAAAATATGACTTCAGTAACCGAGTTGTCGAAGCGTGGAATTCATTACCGGACTCCATAGTTTCATCCCCAAACCCCCAACACTTTACCTTAGATTATCCACAGTTGACCTATCCAGATTCCTAAGAGGTCAGTAAGGGGCGAGTACAAGTGCACTAGAGTGCCTTCCGTCCCCTGTCCTATTGCTCTCCTATATCTCCTATACCTTTCTTCTATTCCTATATCTCTTCTTCTATTCTTTCGTTGATATGTTTTATTCCTATATCTTCTCTTCTATTCTTTCTTAGATATATTTTACTATGAGTATATTCTCTATAACCTTCATTATGTATTTTACCATATGTATACCCACTGAAACCCTCATTGTGTATTGGACAAAATCAATAAATAAAATAAATAAAGAAATAAATTATTTCCATTTGGAAATGCTGATGAATTAAGTATTGTACCTGCCATCTCATTTCCTTCACTTTCCTCCCCAAGACTCACGTCCTTTCAAGATCTCTTCTGGGAGCGTCATTCACCCCCATGTGGGTCAAGGAGAAAGGATGGCCATTGGTACATTTAAATACATTTGATAACTTCTCTACCACATCCTTTATGTAGACATGTGGAAGACAATACATCTGCCATTATGTCAAATTAAGATTGTGCACCGCTGCCTTAGTTCTCCCTTGCTAAAGAGGAAATAGGTGACTTATAACAGGTTTCCTCCCTTAGACAAAGCACCTCTATTAAATCAGATTAAGCTGGCCCCATCCATAAGACAAAGGAAGAACTGTCACGTCGATAAGAAGCTGCTTATCTTCCTATCTTTCTCCACTTCTTACTTCTTACTTCTCAAGTGTAAGCATGTAGGTCAATATTCTGTTACCTTTTCATCTCCAATTAAAGCTAAGAAACTTTATAAGTATTATATTGTCATTCTTGTGTTATAACACAACATTGTTCTATTGCTTGTGAATTCAGATATCTCCAGTTCAGTGTCCTTCATATATTTTTCATCAACAATCAACCTGATCACTTTCCATGGCTTGAACAATATGGAAGTTAGAGTCCAACACAACTTGGGTGGACTGTTGTGACTTCATAGAGACCACTTTGCCCTTTCCCCAATAGTAAAGAGCTGGTAACTTAATTGAATGTCTACTATATAATATTAATGTGGGATAACTTGACTCTTTCCTCCTTCTTTTCTTTCTTTCCCACATTTTCAAAAGAAACAGTATCTTCCTTTTTTTTTCTGTTCACTTATATTCATTTCCTGTTCAATGATGCTTAACATCATTTGGAATCCTCGTTGTTTAAAAAAATCTGTTGGTATTGCTTAAAAAACAGCCACTTCCTGTTACTTCTTGTGGAAGAAACTCAGTGGCTTATTTTTTTACTTTACTTTGCAAAGAAAAAGAAGTAGCAAAAACAGAGAACCAAAGACTTCCTGCCATCAAGCTTAGCAACGCTCCTTTTAAAATCGGTTTCGATTATTCAGAAATATAAATGCAAATGCAATTGTGATTGTAGCAAGAATTGTAGTGGCTGAGTGTGTGTGTGTGTGCGCGCGCACACGCACGCCTATGCTGGGAAGAAGCTCCAGCAGTAAATGAAATTTGCTTGTGCCTATACAGTGAACCCCCGGGTTCCGCGATCCCGATCATTGCGAACGGCTATATCGCGAGTTTTCAACCCGGAAGTCAAAGCACCATCTGCGCATGCGCGCCCTTTTTTCTATGGCCACACAGGCGTAGATGGCGCCGGGCAGATCAGCTGCTGGGCGGCTTCCCTGGGTCTTCCCCCTCTTGCTGGTGGGAGGGCGAGCGGCGGGCATCAGCGAGGAGTTTGCGTGGGCGGCGGAGAAACCCCAGCGCCGCTTCCCAGCTGAGTCCTGAAGCCAAACGCGGAAGTTCGCTTCAGGACTCAGCTGGGAAGCGGCGCGAGCGAACGGCGTGGGCGGGCGAAGGGCAGGCGAGCGGCAGCGAGGAGTTTGCGTGGGCGGTGGGGAAACCCCAGCGCCGCTTCCCAGCTGAGTCCCGAAGCCAAATGCGGAAGTTCGCCTTTGCCTTCTGGCTTCAGGACTCAGCTGGGAAGCGGCGCGAGCGAACGGCGTGAGCGGGCGAAGGGTGGGCGAGCGGCAGCGAAGAGTTTGCGTGGGTGGTGGGGAAACCCCAGCGCCGCTTCCCAGCTGAGTCCCGAAGCCAAACGCGGAAGTTCGCCTTTGCCTTCTGGCTTCAGGACTCAGCTGGGAAGCGGCGCGAGCGAACGGCGTGGGCGGGCGAAGGGCGGGCGAGCGTCAGCGAGGAGTTTGCGTGGGCGGTGGGGAAACCCCAGCGCCGCTTCCCAGCTGAGTCCCGAAGCCAAACGCGGAAGTTCGCCTTTGCCTTCTGGCTTCAGGACTCAGCTGGGAAGCGGCGCGAGCGAACAGCATGGGCGGGTGAAGGGCGGGCGAGCGGCGGGCACGCGGGCAGGCAGCGGACAAGCGGCGGGCGGACAAGACAAGCGGCGGGCGCGGCAGCAGCGAGGAGTTTGCGTGGACGGCGGGGAAACCCCAATCTTCGGTTCCTCACTGCTGCGGCGGAAGTAAAAACACCATCTGCGCATGCGCAGATGGTGTTTTTACTTCCGCACCGCTACTTCGCGAAAAACCGATCATTGCGAGGGGTCCTGGAACGGAACCCTCGCGATAATCGGGGAACCACTGTACTGGCATTGACCTCTTTAAAGTCTTTCTGTGGAAAGAAGAAATGATACTGCTGGAATGGCACTGAAAGATGTTGAAAGAAAATGCAGGGCGTCCTGCATAAGCCACGCCCACAGTGTGATAGTAAAATTTTTGGTAGCCCTTCACTGGCTCTGGGTATGTTTTTCCTATCGCAGTAAATGAGGTTGAATGTGTATTTATTTATTTATTTGTTTGTTTGTTTGTTTGTTTGTTTGTTTATTCATTCATTCATTCATTCATTTTGTCCAATACACAATAATACACAATGAAGGTAATAGAGGACACCTTCAAGGAAATAGAATTAGCGAAATAATAGAAGAGAGAGTATAGGATAAAATAATCAATGAGAGAATAGAAGAAAGATATAGGGATAGAAGAGAAGATATATGGGATATAGGAGAGACAATAGGACAGGGGTCGGAAGGCACTCTAGTGCACTTATGCACGCCCCTTACTGACCTCTTAGGAATCTGGAGATGTCAACTGTGGACAGTCTAAGGGTAAAATGTTGGGGGTTAGGGGATGATACTACGGAATCCGGTAATGAGTTCCATGTTTTAACAACTCTATTACTAAAGTCGTATTTTTTACAGTCAAGTTTGGAACTGTTAATATTGAGCTTGAATCTGTTATGTGCTCTTGTGTTGTTGTGGTTGAAGCTGAAGTAGTCATTGACAGGCAGGACATTGCAGCATATAATCTTGTGGGCAATATTTAGATCATGTTTAAGGCGTTCTAAGCTTTCTAGGCCCAGGATTGTAAGTCTAGTTTCATACGGTATTCTGTTATAGGAGGAATAATGCAGGGCTCTTCTGGTGAAGTATCAGGCCCAGGATTGTAAGTCTAGTTTCATACGGTATTCTGTTATAGGAGGAATAATGCAGGGCTCTTCTGGTGAAGTATCGAGGGTGTTAATGTCTGAGATGCCGTATGGGTTCCAAACAGATCAGCTGTATTCTAGGATGGGTCTGGCGAAAGTTTTGTATGTTCTGGTAAGTAGTGTGAGATTTCCAGAGTGTGTGTGTACATACACATATAGTTTATGTAGTATATACTGTAATGTATATTTTTGTGTGCCTGTGTGTAATATGTATGTACACATATGGCATATATACATAGAATTAAATAGTATATTTTGGATGTTCAGTAATAGTAAATAGATAGGGAAATTGTATCTCTTTGAGGTGAGGAGAGGCCAGGCACCCTAACCCAAACCCTTGACATGAGTGACGTCAAGTCGGCCACCTTTAAGCCAGTCACATGACCTTTAAGCCATGCTTGGTCACGTGATCATCAAGCCACTCCCACCTGGTCACATGGCCAGCAATAAACCATGCCCACAGTGTGGTGGTAAAAAAAATTCAGCCCTTCACTGATTACAGCTCTTTATTTGGCTATTATTTACAACCCAGCAAAAGCTCTATTTATTTGTTTGACTTCTATGCCGCCCAGTCCTGAAGGACTCAGCTAGTCTGACAGCTAACCCTTTTATAGGGATCTGTCAGACAGTCTAGCCAATCAGCAGTCAGTATTTTCCCTCCAGAATGGAGGACCTGATTGAAGTCTATGTCCTTCAGTCTGAGAATATAACATCAGAGATGTGAAAATTTCAATTCTCTGCCTTTTAAATTTTTAGAAGGCAGTGGAGGAGGATTCATTACAATAGGCAGATAACTGTTTGTTTGATCATTATCAGAGCTCCATCCCGCATTTTGTCCACAAGCTCAAAAAGGTTTATATAAATAATCCCTGTTTTATTGTTGATATATTTGCAGTGAGCTGAGCTGAGCTAGAGAAAGAGGCCAAGTGCAGTTTATAAGGTCCAATCCATAAAAACCTGGAGCCATTAAAAAAGCAGTTCTTGCTTTGAGCTTCAAGTTCAGCTATTAACTCAGAAGGTTCCACAATGAACTCATGAGTCAAACCTGTCAAAGAAAAATAGTATTAACTGGCTCACAGGATGCTTAACTAATGTTTCCGAGAAACATTCTTCACTATATTTTGTTCACTATCAGTTCAATGTGGAATGCTGACTGACAATGGTTAATCCCCTCTGAAAAGTTGCCCTCCTTTAGAATTTGTATAACGCATCAGCTAGACCAGGGGTCATCAACCTTTCGGATCTCAAGGACCACTAACTTCCCACAGATTTGCCTGATGACCGGCTGGGTGGGCATGGCTAGGTGGTCATGTGACTTGATGTCATTCACATTGAGGGGTGTCTCGACAGCCACTACTCGCCCTTTCCCTCCCACCCACCCCTTGCTTGCCTACCTGGGTTCCTTAGAGCAGTGTTTCCCAACCTTGGGAACTTCAACTCCCAGAATTCCCCAGCTCTAACACTGCCTTAGAGGCCCAACAGGAAACAGTTGTTGGAGCTAAGCAGCCACCATTACAGTTGGCAAAACAACTGGCTCAGTTCAAATTGGATCTGACCAAAAAGGAGGGTGAGCAGAAGCACCTCACTGAGGACTACAAGCACAGGCTTTCCAAGCAAAGAGAAGACCTGCAGAAGTTCAAGGCCAGGTACTGGCTCCTGAAGGCACAGTGAGCTGAGATAATCAGCCAGTTCCAGGCCATAATGCAGTCCCACCGGAACAAGGCCCTCTGGCTCTTCACCATCAGCAGTGCTTCCCTCCAGCCTTCGCCCAAAGCCCTGCACCAGGAGGCTAAAGCAGACCCCAAGTCAGAATTGCTGCCCCCTTGGACACACACAAAGACCCTGAAAGGGGAGACTCTTTGCAGCAACACAAATGTTCATTGCATGTTTCCGGCCCAGGGGCTGAAGTTTGAGGACCCCTGATTTATGCAATATAAAAAAATACAAATAATTTTTCTGCGGACCACCAAAATTTTCTCACGGACCACCAGTGGTCCACGGACCACCACTTGGTGACCACTGAGCTAGAGAATACTGTTTTGACTATTTTCAAAAGATTATCTGTTCTCTCTCTATCAGTGGTGGGCTCCAGACTCAACTGTGGGGAACGCCGTTCCGGTGGCAGCCATGTAGCACATAGGCTAGCACCCATGGAGATACCAGGTGTGCACGCTTGTGCATGCACCACTGGCGCTTCCCTGGACCTACGCCTGCCCTGCCCTGCTACGAGCACTGCCTTCCCCCACCGTTCACCCTTTGCTCGCCTCTCACCCTGGCTCCCCCCACCGCCCATGCTGCCACCATTCACCCCAAGAGTGAGAGGCGAGCGCAGCAAGCGGGCAGTGTGGGGGGGCAAATGGCAGTGGGCAGTGGTGAGCGGGCACTTACTTGTTTACCCATTTCTGGGGGTTTTTTGCTTTTGCTCATCTGCGAAAAAACCCAGAAACCGTGCTCGCACACGCGTGCACACAAGGAGAAGGAGCAGGGGAATGCTCCCGGCCCATTCCAGTAGGGCAGAGAATGGTAGCCCACTCCTGCTCTCTATCTAATAACTGGGTAAATACACACAACATATACCGGGTATTTAAGAGTAGATATACAAACATACTCACAGACTCTGCAGCTAAAAGGGAGGATTTTTTTAAAAAATGCACTCATACCCTGTTGCATTGCGCAAGGGTAAATGCTTGGCATTTATTCCAATGAGAACAAACAAACATTAAGAACACAGAGGCCCCGGGTCAATCAGGACTAACATGCTCCACTCCATTTGCTTTATGGCACTTTCTCCGATTGTTTTGCAACCCAGAGTTCAGCTGGTGTGGAGTCATGTAGCTTAGCAACTGGCAACAAACTTAGTGAAACTTCCCCAAATGATTTCCATGCCTAACGGAGAATAAATGAGTTGAAGAAGGGAAAGCAAAGGAAAAGAAAGTGGCATATTTCAGGGTTTAAAAAGAGTTAATGCAAATTCCTGAATTGAGTAGCTCTTCTCAACTAATGTTTTTTCTCTTCATGCTGATTAGCAAAGGGCTCCACTTACTTTTTCCTACCGGTACAGGATCCTGAGGCCAATGTGGGTGTGCAGATGCCCGACACATGAGCGCACACCCCGTGCAATATTTTGCTTCTGCACATGCTCTCAAAGCGATATCTCACGCAAGATGCTTGCGCAGGTGAAATTTTGGCAATTTTTGCCCCTTTTTTTTGCTTCTGCCAAAATCTCACCCATGCAAGCATCCTCACATGAGAATTCGCTTCGGGCACATGCGCCAAAGCAAAATCTCAGGCAGGGGCGCACGCACATGTGTCAGGTGCATGCACAGCCGGGCCGGCCTCCAGAACCCATTAGATAAGGTCCCACAGAGTTGGCCTTCTCCGGGTCCCGTCGACTAAGCAATGTCATTTGGCGGGCCCCAGGGGAAGAGCCTTCTCTGTGGCGGCCCCAGCCATCTGGAACCAACTCCCCCCAGAGATTAGAACTGCCCCCACCCTCCCTGTCTTTCGTAAACTACTCAAGACTCATTTATACCGCCAGGCATGGGGGAGTTGAGATATTCCTTCCCCCTAGGCCATTACAAGTTATGCATGGTATGTTTGTGTGTATGTTTGGTTTTATAATAGGGGTTTTTAGTTGTTTTTTATTATTGGATTGTACATGTCGTGTTTATTATTGTTGTTAGCTGCCCCGAGTCTGCAGAGAGGGGCGGCATACAAATCCAATAAATTATTAACTATTATTATTATTATTAAAAAGTCCTAACGGATTGCCAATCCCATTTGTACTAGGTGGAGCCCGTCACTGATGCCAATCTTCAAAAGCACCCATTTTTTAAGTTTAGTAAATTTATACCCTATCTTCCCCCAGGTGTTCAAGGTGGCATTATAGTCCAACCTATCAAAAGCAGTACCATAAAATAGAATAGGAATAAAGGTAAAAGCTTCCTTTTTCCAGTCTTGCCTGGCTCTAATGGGGAGTGCTTATCTCCATTTCTTAGCCAGTGTTATTCAAAGACACTTAATAATAATAATTAATAATAATTTATTAGATTTGTATGCCCCCCCCTCTCCGAAGACTCAGGGTGTCTCACAACAATAATAAAACAGTATGACAATGTAAACAAATCTAATATTAAAAAAGCATCTAAAAACCCCATAATTTAAAAACCATGCAACACACGCATACCATACATAAAACTATAAAAGCCTGGGGGAGATGTCTCAATTCCCCCATGCCTGGCGATATAGGTGGGTCTTAAGTAATTTGCGAAAGACAAGGAGGGTGGGGGCAGTTCTGATCTCTGGGAGGAGTTGATTCCAGAGGGCTGGGGCCACCACAGAGAAGGTTCTTCCCCTGGGGCCCGCCAGACTACATTGTGGGACCTTATTGGCCTCTGGGATTCGTGCGGCAGAAGACGGTTCCAGAGGTGTTCTGGTCCAAGGACATGACTATACAATTAAGGTCATGTGTCCCATGACTTCCAAAGTCATGTGTCCCATGACTATACACTAAAGAACATTGATCACCGTAAACTTCCCAGTAAAATGGTACCCATTTATCATTTGCATTTGTATGCTTTCGAAATGCTAGGTGACCAGGAGCTGCAGGAGGTAACAGGAGCTCACCCCATCATGCAGCATTCGGATCTTGAACCTTGGCTAGAGGCTTTCCAGCCGACAAGTCCACTCTTAACCCTTTTCATTCATTCTTCCCTATTTGGAGGGAGAGAAATAAATCATTTTCCTGTTGAATAATTGTAGTAGTCTTCTGAGTGGAAAAAGCAAAAAGAGGTCATGTGTCATACCCTACAATGTTATTTCTGAGAATTCTGACCACAGAGAACGATTTATAGGAAAAAGTACTAATTCACAAAATACCTCTCTTTTTTTTCCCTTTCACCCTCTATTGGTGTAAGGATTCCAGACCCATTTGAATATGGGGGTGAGCAGACTATTTTTAAGGGGGAGTGAAAATATTGTTAATTTTTTCAGTGAATTATAACTGTCTGCTATCCAACAATTTATCTTGGTCTGTCACGGTGAGCATTTACATTGCCATAATGTAAATGTTTTATGTTGGAACATCTATAAGAGACCACAGGTTCCAATGTTCTTCTCAAAATATCTCCGGGACCGCCTTATGCCACACAAATCCCAGCGACCGATTAGGTCCCACAGAGTTGGCCTTCTCCGAGTCCCGTCGACTAAACAATGTCGTTTGGCGAGACCCAGGAGAAGAGCTTTCTCTGTGGTGGCCCCGACCCTCTGGAACCAGCTCCCCCCGGAGATCAGAACTGCCCCCACCCTCCTTGCCTTTCGTAAAGTTCTTAAGACCCATCTCTGCCGTCAGGCATGGGGGAACTGAGACATCTCCCCCGGGCCTATACAGTTTATACATAGTATGTTTGTGTGTATACTTGCTTTTAATAATGGGTTTTTTAGTGTTTTTTAAATTATTAGATTTGTTCTTACATTGTCTTTGTTATTGTTGTGAGCCTACGGAGTCTACGGAGAGGGGCGGCATACAAATCTAGTAAGTAAGTAAGTAAGTAAGTAAGTAAGTAAGTAAGTAAGTAAGTAAATAAATAAATAAATAAATAAATTGCTGAAGGCAGCTCTATCCTGCATCACAAGCTCTGCTTCTTTCCTATGTGCATACTATTGCACAATAAACATACATACAACCAGTGAAGGTCTACCAAACTTTTTACTACCACACTGTGGCCGTGGCTTATGCAGGATGCCCTGTATTTTCTTTCAACATCTTTCAGTGCAAATTGGGTGCTGTGGGGTGGAGTTCCATTTTCACTACCCCACTGCCAGGCAGTACAGCCCACTGCAACAGCATTGCCAAAAAAGCACTAAGAGTCACAAACTTAATTCTATGCAGCTTCTTCTCCAGAAACAATAATCTACTAACCAGAGCATACAAAACATTTGTCAGACCAATTCTTGAATACAGCTCACCTGTATGGAATCCACACTGCATAACAGACAATTGAACGAATCCAGAAATAATTCACAAGAAGAGTCCTCCACTCCTCCTCATGCAACAAATTACCTTACTCCTCCAGACTTCAGTTACTATGTTTAGAAAATTTACAGCTACGCCACTTTCGAACTGATTTAACTGTTGTTCATAAAATCATACATGACGATGTACAGTGTTCCCTCGATTTTTGCGAAGTAGAGATGCGGAAGTAAATACACTATTTTTGGCTATAAAGAGTATCCCAAGCCTTCCCTTAACACTTTAAACCCCTAAACTGCAATTTCTCATTCCCTTAGCAACCATTTAGATTATTACTCACCATGTTTATTTATTAAAGTTTATTAAAAAAAATATTTATTAAAGGCGGACGAAAGTTTGGCGATGACGTATGACGTCATCGGGTGGGAAAAACCGTGGGATAGGGGAAAAAACAGCAAAGTATTTTTTAATTAATATTTTTGAAAACCGTGGTATAACCGTTTCGCGAAGTTCGAACTCGCGAAAATCGAGGGACCACTGTACTCCCTATTAGCGACTACTTCACCTTTAACAACAACAACACAAGAGCTGGCAATAGATACAAACTAAATGTAAATCGCTCCAAACTAGACTGCAGAAAATACGATTTCAGCAATAGAGTGGTCAACGCCTGGAATTCACTACCGGACTCTGTTGTTTCTTCCCCCAATCCCAAAATCTTCAACCTTATATTATCTACAATAGACCTCTCCCCTTTTCTAAAAGGTTTGTACGGGGCATGCATAAGTGCACCTTTGTGCCTACTGTTCCTGTCCTAATGTCTTTTTATCTTTTCTATCTCTACCTTATACTTATATTATGTTAAACATACTACAATACAATACTATATTTGTATGACAAATAAAATAAATAAATAGGTAGGTAGGTAGGTAGGTAGGTAGGTAGGTAGGTAGATAGATAGATAGATAGATAGATAGATAGATAGATAGATAGATAGATAGATAGATAGATAGATAGATGATAGATAGATAGATAGATAGATAGATAGATAGATAGATAGATAGATAGATAGATAGATAGATCATCTTCACCCAATACTGACCCAGAACTGCATTGCTTATTCTTTGTCAGGTGTTTTCTCATTCATGGATGGATAAGAAATGATTCTAGCTATAATTCTAATTCTACTGAAGTTTAAGGTTTTGATTATTGTGTGTAATTTGAGCTCTTATTTGTAGCTGCTGTATGCTGTAGCTGTTGTATGCCACTCCTGAATCTTGCATCATAAATCTTGAATCGTAATTCAAGAATCTTGCATCGTGAATCTTGAAATTTGCATCGTAGTTCCTGAATATTAATCTCTGTGCTTCCAGTTTCCATCGTGGCTTGAATTTTGGTTTCCGTGGTTCCAGTTTTGAGAAAACCTGTCTGTTCATAGCCTGCCTAGTGCTAGTTTGTTTTGCTTGGATTGTTCAAGGACTAATTTCTAGGAACTTTGCCAAATCTTGGATGCTCAGTAAGATAAATGGACTTCCTTGTTATTCCTTGTCTTCGTTCACTTTGAACTGTTTGTAAATTAAAGTGTGCCTTTTGTTTTATGCTCCTAAGAAACTCCCCATTTAATTTCTAAAACAAACTGTGTTTGTAAATTTGTGTGTTGCGTAATTATATATTGTATATTGTTTTGATATGTTGTGAGCTGCCCTGAGAGGGGCGGCATACAAATCCAATTAATAAATTATTTGGGGCTTTGGCGCTGGGCCAGAACCATGTGACTAACTTAACAACTGCAGTGACTCACTTAACAATGGAAGCAAGACAGGTCATTAAATGGGACAAACCCACATATATGTACAATCAGATATATGTACAATTAGCACAGGTGCCCCCCAAGGTTGTGTACTCTCACCACTTCTCTTCTCTCTATACACTAATGACTGCATCTCAAATGATCCATCTGTTAAACTACTGAAGTTTGCAGATGATACAACAATGATCGGACTCATTCAAGACAACGATGAATCCGCATACAGACGGGAAGTTGAACAACTATCCTTGTGGTGTGACCAGAACAATCTAGAACTGAACACACTCAAAACCGTAGAAATGGTGGTAGACTTTAAGAGAAACCCTTCCACCCTTCCACCTCTCACAATACTAGACAACACAGTATCAACAGTAGAGACCTTCAAATTTCTAGGTTCTTATCATATCTCAAGACCTAAAATGGTCACCTAACATCAAAAACATCATCAAAAAAGCACAACAAAGAATGTTCTTTCTGCGCCAGCTCAGGAAGCTCAAACTGCCCAAGGAGCTGCTGATTCAGTTCTACAGAGGAATCATTGAGTCTGTCATCTGCACCTCTATAACTGTCTGGTTTGGTGCTGCAACCCAACAGGACCGACACAGACTTCAGAGGATAATCAGAATTGCAGAAAAAACAATTGCTGCCAACCTGCCTTCCATTGAGGACCTGTATACTGCACGAGTCAAAAAGAGGACGGGAAAAATATTTACTGACCCCTCACATCCTGGACACAAATTGTTTCAACTCCTACCCTCAAAACGTCGCTACAGAGCACTCCACACCAAGACAACTAGACACAAGAACAGTTTTTTCCCGAACGCCATCACTCTACTAAACAAATAATTCCCTCAACACTGTCAGACTTTCTACTAAATCTGCACATGATTCTTGAAAAATATATATTTTATTTTATGTACGTTGAGAGCATATGCACCAAGACAAATTCCTTGTATGTCCAATCACACTTGGCCAATAAAAATTCTATTCTATTCTATTCTATTCTATTAATAAATGTATCACATAGCAATAGAAATTTGGGGCTCAATTGTGATCATAAGTCAAGGACTAGTACCAATACTAGCTGTTTCCTTGTAAGCTTCTACAGGCTCAGTTATTCTTTGTTTCCCTTTTGGTTTTGCATGGAAGGTTTTATTCTTTCTGAGAAGGCAACAGAAGTGAGAGTTTCTAGTGTGTGAATGAAAATGATTCAATAGCTATGCTTGCTTGCTTTATCACTGACTCACGTAGTTTGACACAAGAGTCTAATGTCAGGGTTCTAAGTAACACCCCCAATGAAAGAAAACTCCGAGGCTTCAGTTTCCTCAAAATTCCATTTTATTAGAGATGTCATATTGGCACATGTGGGAAACCCCAAATCTGAAAGCTTCAGGTTTTCTCCACCCAAAAGAAAGTTTAAGTCTCTGCACCAGCACCCACATGTCCATCCCATTGTCCAATCAATGCACTGTCCCAACTAGAAATGCCTCCCAGTCACACCCCTCCAGGTGCAGGGCAGAGTGACCTTGACTCTCGGGGAAAGGAATGTTATTTTTACTATATCTCCCTACTCATACAATCCCCCCTGCCAGTTTCCACAGCACTAAATGTAGCAGGCCTGAAGATCTAATGCCCAAGATGGTTTCCAGGCCTGACATCCAAGCTATTCTTGCAAGGCTTCGATTTCTTTACTCTGTCTAGACCTCCCGCCATTCTTCCAATTCTACTTCAGTGAATACTTTATTTCCTATTATAAATCAAAATTGATCTTCTAGCCTCTGTTGTGATATTTTAAATTCTGGATGTTGTTCTTTCCAGAACCAGCACATTCTTTTCAGATATCTTCTTGTCATTGGATTGGTTTTGTTATTTCTTTGCTTTCAATCTTCATATACTGTATATGTAACAGGTAAATAATTTTTTCCCCAGTAGTCCTGCAGTTGCTCAGTCAATATTCCTTGTTCTGCCCCAGCTATGGACCACAAAGAACACAGTACACACAAAGCTTATTCATTAAGGACTACTAATGAGCTTTTTTAGTAGTCATCAAACATAAATACAGTTTAAAGCAGTATTTTCTGAACACAGGTTGTTAATTCAACTTCATTAACAGCTAGCATGAATGCACAAGCTCTGAATAAACAGACTTGTAGATAACAGTGATCTTACAGTGGTTGGCAAAATGCCCAGAAGCAATTTGCAGGAAAAATGCCAAGAGAGAGAACTCCAGAGAGAACGTTTCCGGAGTCAAGACACGAAGGAATATGAACAAACGTTGTTTCCTGCAAATTGCTTCCTTCATCATCATCCCTTCAATAGGCTGGAGGAGTGGCCAATTAACCCCAAACCTTACTCCCGAGGAAACCTTCTCCTGAGGAGGCATTCCTGCCTTTTGGCAGCTCAGCATGTACGTGCATTGAGAATAAGCTCCTCCTCTTCTTCCTCATCAGTTTCTGGAGGTTCTGAAGGCCCTGGCTGAATCTCCACCTCTGGCATCGAGTCCTCTCCAGCCTCCTCACTGTCCAACTCAGGTGTCTGCTGCACAGGCCATTGTCATATTACCACACACGGGCTGCTTGGCGGGCCACTACAATCCTTGAGTTCTGTAGTCTATTTGTCACCAGATGTCCAGGGACTCCAACACCTACCATGGTCCTTGTTGACATGGGTGATGAGCAATTCTGTAAGAATTTCTGTAAATTGTGTCTTGTCATATTGTTTATGGAAAAACCATGCTTTATCTGGCTTCTCTGATGAGATATTTGTTCAGTATGGTTGAAACTCTGACATAGAGTAGCTCTCATCTTCCTCAGAGCACACAAACCCCATATTATGCGCCGGGGTGGCGCAGCAGGTAGAGTGCTGTACTGCAGGCCACTGAAGCTGACTTGTAGAGCTGAAGGTCAGCGGTTCAAATCTCATCACCGGCTCAAGGTTGACTCAGCCTTCCATCCTTCCGAGGTGGGTAAAATGAGGACCCGGATTATGGGGGCAATGTTGGCTCTGTTAAAAAGTGCTATTGCTAACATGTTGTAAGCTGCCCTGAGTCTAAGGAGAAGGGCGGCATAAAAATTGAATAAATAAAATAAATAAATAAATAAATTATAATTATTATTGTTTTGGATCATCACACAGTCAGCCAGATATTCAGGTTGGGTTGGGCATTCTTGTCCACCTATCAAGGCCTTCCCCATTTATTTTGATTTATTATTACCAATATTGCATTAAATCAAAATAAATGCAGGACTTTGCAGCATGGTCCCTCTAAGTAGAGCAAGTTCAGAGCAATATTTAATTCATCAGAAGGGATACCTGGGTCAAAAGTTGGAATGTTAAAGCTGACAGATTAATTAAGAAATTCCATTAAAAATACCCCCAAAATCCAAAGGGTCCTCCTGTGGAAGGGGGAGGGGGAGTTGAAAAAGACATTAACCCCTTGTAGTTTTTGTTCTTTCTTTTTTTTTGCAGGACACGCTTTTTTCTTGGAAAGGGGGATCGCCTGTCAGGCCAAAGCCATTGTTTGAGTTAGAAATTTTGGCATGCCACAATTAGAGTTGTACCATGGGAAATGGGAGGGGTGGTTGCATGAGGGGGAAAGATACTAGCCACAACAAATTCCTTCTTGAGGATTCAAGGTCATCCTTTGTTCAGCACCAGCAGAAGTACGGAGGAGGTCTGTGGACATGCAGACAACCGGACTGGTCCACGTAATGAACTTGTGGGTGTGGCGATGAGGGATAAACCTTAACCTAGGTGGGAAACTGTAGGAAAAGTTAGTATCACTTTGTCTACAGTTCATAACTAACATGACTCTGGAAATAAATTGGAATTTGGAAGAAGGCCAAGGTCTGCCCCGAGTCTGCGGAGAGGGGCGGCATACAAATCTAATACATTATTATTATTATTATTATTATTATTATTATTATTATTATTATTAGACTCAACTCTGATTTATTTCCCAGATGTTATTTGGAATACTGACAGTAACGAAAGGCTGCAATAATGGAAAATAATGGGATCAGAAAGCCACTTAGGCTGAAATCTTGTTTTGACCTTTAGTTTTTGTTGAATGTTGCAAACAGAATAGTGAATTATGAATCATTAGAAAATTTAAGTTATCAGGGGTCAGGGATTTTTTTGGGGGGGGGGGTTGGTTACCTAAAGAAAAACTGTTTTTACAATTTTTTACTTTGATCTGATGTAATCGAAAATGACATCTGGTGCTTCAAGATCTTAGCACAGAAGTGACAAAAATTCTATGGCATCCGTCAGCTGAGTTATGACATCCTGAAACCATTTGCCATTTGGTGCCCTTTGTTCGCCCACTTGCTTCCCTCCCGCTGCAGATGCCTAGGAAGAAAGAGAGAAGGAAGGAAACACAGTGGAAGCCGGGGGTGGGGGAGGAACAGCAGGTGTAACATCCCATAGTTCACAAGTCATGCAGAGTCCCCAACAAAATTTCAGTGATCTTGGAAGCATCCAAGTATGCTCTATCTGTTGTGGTTAGCTCTGGCCCAGCTCCTGCCCCAAGGAATGTGCAGGTGGATGTGCGGGAAACATCCACATGCCTCAGGCCTGTTTTGCTCCTGATGGAATCTGCCAACGAAGCCTCCTTTGATCAAGGAAGCGTGAGTGACAGGGAAGAGGGGAGTTTGGCAGACAGCCCAGGAGGAGATCAATCATCTGTATCATCCCTGGATTCTGAACAAGAATTAATGACACATCCATGCATGCGTAGAGTGATGCATAGGAGACAACAACTGAAGGATTATTACAAGAGAAAATGAGGCCACCTGTGGTTGGGTGGGGCTGCTGTAATTAGTGCTACAGATAAAAGTGCAGCCTGGTGTTTTAGCCTCATGGCAGTTTATCTGATTCATTGTTTCATCAAGATCGTGGTTTTTGCTGTTCAGGATTATATGTGTGGACTATCTGGACTTTAGAATTGGACTCAATTTCCCAGTTATTGGATGAGCAATTGGATTGCATTTAACCTGTGCCTTGTGTGTACCAGAAAATCCCTTTGACATTTAAAAAGGGAGCTGTTTCTATTTTTCTGTTTATAAAAACTTTTGGGTTTTCCTTTTATTGTGTGGTGTGTGTCTTCCTGGACTAATTACCCTGTAATTACGGGCGGTTGAAACATGCCAGCAGAACATCTATCATATTTCTTACCACTTCTCTGTATTTCCTTACTACCGTATTTTTCAGAGTATGAGATGCAATTTTTCCCCTTTGAAAGAGGCTGAAATGTGGGTGTGTCTTATACTCAGAATGTAGCTTTTTCTAAGCTTTTTTTCAGCCCTAATGTGGTGCTAAGAGTGAAGCGATCTTCCATCATTTGCCTGTTTTTTCTATTGCTTCTCACTATCAGCTGTGCTTTAGAAGCCACTTTTTATCTGGCTCAAAACCAGCAAACTAACATGCTGAAGCTGACCAGACAAAATACGCTAACCAGATGAATACCTGATAGGCAGCGTTTTTTCCCCTATTTTCCTCCCCCCAAATTAAGGTGCATCTTATACTTCTTGTGCGCCTTATACTCGCATTAACAAAGCCAGAAGAGTGATTTTTTTATTGAAATCTTTGCAATTCAGAACCTACAGCGTGCTGTTTCACTGGCTAAAACTCTTGAGTACAGACAGTCTTTAACTTAAAATTTGAGCCCAAATTTTCTGTTGCTAAGCAAGGTAGTTGTTAAGTGTGTTTTGCCCCATTGTACAATCTTTCTTGCCACAGCTATTAATTGAATCCCTGCAGCTGTTAGGTTAGCAACACAGTAGGTGAATCTGGTTCCCCACTGATTTTGCAAAATATGACTTCATGACCCAGACTAACAGAATAATAGGAAGTCTAAGATGAAAACTTGTGGTACCCTATTGCTTACTTCCTCCATGTAGATATAGTACTATTAAGGACAACTTGTTGAGTATTGTTTGTCAGACAGTTACAAATCCATCTGGTGGTGATACTTTTTATCCCACATTTTTCTAGGAGTAGGTTGTGGTCTACTTTGTCAAAGGCCTTGCTGAAATCTAAGTACAGTGATCCCTCTTTTTTCGTTGGGGATGCGTTCCAAGACCACCTGTGAAAAACGAATTTCCGTGAAGTAGAGGAAAGATATTTTTATGTATTTAACGAGTATTTGGACTTTTAAAACCCACCCTTTGCATGAAACAGTCATTCTATAGTGTTTCTCATCTGGAACTACATGTGATATCCTACCAGTTTCTTTAATAGAGTACAGTAGTAGTACTGTAGAAGAATTTTATGAATTTTTAATGGATTTAAAAATTTTAATGGATTTAATGGATTTAAGCCCCCTTTGAAAATCCATGAAGTAGCGAATCCGTGAAAGATGAACTGTGAGGTAGCGAGGGATTACTGTATACCAGCCACTTTTTCCCAGCGGTGTGCCACGGCACACTAGTGTGCCGCGAGACACAGTCAGGTGTGCCGCGAAGCTTCTAGGGAAGCTCCAGCTGGGCGGGGCGCTGCCGGTGCCGGACCGCCGGTGCCTCCGACCTGGAGCTCCCACTCGCAGCTGTCCCCCGGTTACTGCTGTTTCCGGTGCTCTCCTGCTGGGCCCCAAAGAAGGAAGGTGGGAAAAAGGAGGCAGGGGTGGGGAGGTGCGGCAGTAGGAGTAAAGGGAGCCACGGCCACCCCTGCTTCCCCACAGTGCCTCCGGCCAAATGCGCCCCTGGCTTCTCCGCCCTGCCCCATTGCCCGCCCGATCCGCCCACTCTCCTCCGCCGCCGCTGCCTCCTGTCTTGGGGCACGATCTGCCCCCTCTCCTCCGCCGCCGCCTTCTGCCTTGAGGCGCGATCCGCCCCTCTCCTCCGCTGCCGCCTTCTGCCTTGGGGCGAGCAATCCGGGAGTCCGGGACTGTGTGGCTTTGCGCCATGAAGAGAAAACGGCCGACTTTTCCCTGCTGCCGGAGCCGTTTTCTCTTCATGGCGCAAAGCCACACAGTCCCGGACTCCCGGATTGCTCACTTCTCTGGTCAGCAAAGCCATCTGGCCAGGAAAGCCCCGAGCATTGAAAAAGCGCGATGCTTTTCTGGGCAGCCGGCTTGCTGGCCAGAGAAGCGAGCAATCCGGGAGTCCGGGACTGTGTGGCTTTGCGCCATGAAGAGAAAACGGCAGCAGGGAAAAGTCGGCCGGGCTAACGGGAGGCGGTGCATGGCCGGGTGCTGGGGACGTCTGGGAGGGCGAGGGGGCTGATGGCTGCTGCCTCTTAGCTGCAGAGCCGGCAGGCGGAGGCGAAGACAACGGCGCCCTCCACTCTCTCTCTTTCTTTTTCTCTCTGTTGCCGGCATGGTGAACGAGAGAGAAAGAGAGAGAGAGAAAAAGGAGGGGAGAGAGAATGCGAGAGAAAAAAAGCAAGAGAAAGAGAGGGAAAGAAAGCAAGAGAGAGAGAGAAAGAGAGGGGGAAGGAGGGAGAGGGAAAGACATAGTGGGAGGGAAGGAGGAAGAGAGAAAGAGAGCAAAAAAGAGAGGAAGAAAGAAAGAGGGATGGAGAGAGAGAAAGAAGGGAAGGAAGGAAGAGAGAGAAAGAGGGAGGGAGAAATAGAGTGAAATGGAGGAAGAGATTTTTTTTTGTCCAAACTTTTCTTTAGCCCCCCCCCCCCCCCCCCGTTCATTGTTCCCCAGAATTTTGAAAATATGAATAATGTGCCGCGGCTCAAAAAAGGTTGGGAAACACTGCTGTATACTATGTTCACATTCTATTAATTTATTAATTTAGTTGCTTTGTCAAAGAATGAAATAAGATTAGTTTGGAATTATCTATTTTTAACAAATCCAGGCTGTCTTTTAGGTATAGCTTTGTTTCTAGACGTTCAAAGATTTGGGTTTTTTTTGTTATTTTTCCAGTATCATCCCAGGTATTGATGTTAGGCTGATTGGTCTGGAGTTTCCTGGGCCTGTTTTGCCTGACACACCCCACCCCAGGATACTGCAGCAATCTTAAATATGTGTTAATTGCCAAGGGTCTGAATTTTGTTAATGTAACCACAGGGATGCTGCAATGTTGTGGCGAGGAGGGCGTTTGCCCAGGTTCGCCTGGTGCACCAGTTGCGGCCCTATTTGGACAGGGAGTCATTGCTCACAGTCACTCATGTCCTCATCACCTTGAGGTTCGATTACTGTAATGCTCTCTACATGGGGCTACCTTTGAAAAGTGTTCGGAAACTTCAGATCGTGCAGAATGCGGCCGCTAGAGCCATCGTGGGGCTTCCTAGATTCACCCACGTTTCTGCAACACTCCACGGCCTGCACTGACTGCTGATCGGTTTCCGGTCACAATTCAAAGTGTTGGTAATGACCTTTAAAGCCCTACATGGCATTGGGCCAGAATACATCTGGAACCGCCTTCTATCGCACGAATCCCAGCGGCCGATAAGGTCCCACAGAGTTGGCCTTCTCCGGGTCCCGTCGACCAAACAATGTCGTTTGGCAGGCCCCAGGGGAAGAGCCTTCTCTGTGGCGGCCCCGTCCCTCTGGAATCAACTCCCCCCAGAGATTAGAACGGCCCCCACCCTCCTTGTCTTTCGCAAATTACTCAAGACCCACCTTTGTCGCCAGGCATGGGGGAGTTAGGATATTCCTTCCCCTAGGCCATTACAAGTTATGTATGGTATGTTTGTGTGTATGTTTGGTATTTATAATAAGGGTTTTTAGTTGTCTTATTAAATTGGATTGTTACATGTTGGTTTTTATCATTGTTGTTAGCCGCCCTGAGTCTGCGGAGAGGGGCGGCATACAAATCCAATAAATAATAATAATAATAAATAATGTTGTGTAAAAAATGGGCATAAGTCACTTTTTAGTGTCATTGTAACTTCGAACAGTCACTAAATAAATTGTTATTAATAGAGGATTACCTTTAAATACTGTATATCTACTTGAGTTAAATATTAATAGAAGAGAACTCATGTAGCTCAGGTTTGAATTGTGGGGTCCTGAGTCTGGTTTTTTGCTTGCAGACCATTTTTATCTGACTAGATAGTATCTTCAGATCATCATCATCATCATTACAGTGATCCCTCGATTAGCACGGTCTCGATTAGTGCGAAACGCTACAACACGGTTTTTCAAAAAATATTAATTAAAAAATACTCCACGGTTTTTTTTGCTATACCACGGTTTTTCCCACCCGATGACGTCATACATCATCACCAAGAGTCATTTCTCTGTCTCTTTCTCTTTCTTTCCTGTCATTCTCTGCTTCAATCATTTTCTCATTTCTCTTTTTTTCTCCCCTTTTTTCTATCATTTCTCTCTCTCTTTCTTCCTCTCTCAGACTCTCTTCCTCCCTTCTCTCTCCCCCCCTCCACTTGCCCACGAGAAGAAAAAAAGCAACCTCTGCCGGGCAGCTCCCCTTGTGCCCCCGCTTTGTGCCTGCCTCTTTTGGGGATTTTTTTTCCTTTTATTTTTTGCGCTGGTGGCGGGAGCTGTTGGGGAGGGCTCTGCCGGGAAGGGCTGTGTCAGCGGCGAGGAGGACAAAGGAGTGAACGTAGCTACTGCCCCACACCGGTAACAGGGAGAGAAAGAGAGAGAGCGGAGGGCACCTTGCCGGTCCACGCCCCCCTAGATGAGCGGCTCCACATGGCCCCAGCGCCGCCCAGGCAAAGGGGAAACCCCGAGATCGCTTGCCGCTTGCCGCTTGCCGTATTGCAGCGAAGGAGGCGAAGCAAGGCTCCAAGCTGCAATACGGCAAGCGGCAAGCGATCTTGGGGTTTCCCATTTGCCTGGGCGGCGGGGAAGACCAAGGGAAGGTTCCTTCGGCCGCCCAACAGCTGATCCGCTCCGCAGAGCGGCAGCAGCGAGGAGTCGAAGATGGGGTTTCCCCTTTGCCTGGGCAACGGGGAAACCCCATCTTCGGCTCCGCGCTGCGGAGCAGATCAGCTGTTGGGCGGCCGAAGGAACCTTCCCTTGGTCTTCCCCGCCGCCCACACGCAAACTCCACCATCTGTGCATGTGCGGCCATGAAAAAAATGGCGCGCATGCACAGATGGTGTTTTTACTTCCGCACCACTATAACGCGGAAATCGATTAGCGCGGGAGGTCTTGGAACGTAACCCCCGCGCTAATCGAGGGATCACTGTATTATTATTATTATTATTATTATTATTGGATTTGTATGCTGCCCCTCTCCATAGACTCGAGGCGGCTAACAACAATGGTAAAACAACATGAACAATCCAATACTAAAACAACTAAAAGCCCTTATTATAAAACCAAACATACACACAAACATACCATGCATAAATTGTAATGGCCTAGGGGGAAGGAATATCTCAACTCCCCCATGCCTGGCAGTATAAGTGAGTCTTGAGTAGTTTACGAAAGACAGGGAGGGTGGGGGCAGTTCTAATCTCCGGGGGAGTTGGTTCCAGAGGGCTGGGGCCGCCACAGAGAAGGCTCTTCCCCTGGGGCCCACCAAAAGACATTGTTAAGGTTAATCGTTATTTGGATTTGGAAGAAAACCCTTAGACCACGTGTTAAGCATAGCAGCTCTCTGGTACTCAAATCTCCTTTTAAAAAAAAAATTCCCACATGAAACTTTTAAAACAGAATGTCTGCTTTAAAAATTGCATCAGCTTTAATGATTCATTTCTCCTCTTGTATCTTCCCATTTATATATATTTCACATTTTTCTCATTTCCCAACTCAAATGAGAGGCAAAGCAGCAGTGCTAAGATGGGTGGCTGATTGGAGAAGTTACTGAAAAAAACCCTTGTGGTTATCATCATCTTGAAGTATTTTTACACATGTGGTAAATTCAGAAGGCATAATATGATGCTGGCTGCTTACTATCAAGGTAAGCGTTGATTCTCTTTTGCAAAATTTATTTTATTTTATTTTATTTCTGAAGCTTCTATAGAACACTGAACTGGATGACAAATGGAGACCTGTTTTATGATTAAATTAATTGTTGTGATATGTTGGTTTATATTTTGGGCTGCTATTTGGGGGGCTTTAAATATGTACTATTGTGATTTTTTTAAAAAGAAAATATTGCTAGTTATGTGATGGTAGCTGCAAGCATGTACTGTAATACATTAATGAATAATTAAATCATGTTACTATCTCTTTTTTGGAAATACAGTACAAAAAGTATCCCTGGGCTGGCTGTAATGTTTCTAACATTCCCATTTTAGTTTCTACTAATTTTATCTACTAATTCTGGTAAGATTTCAACAATGCTATTTGTCTTTAAGCAGTCATACTCCACTGTGGTTTTTTAACTGGTTTTACAAAATGTCATATGCCCCTTTGGTTTTGGTTTTCAATTGTACCTGCTAAGTTGTGTACTTAAATTCATTAATTTCTGGATACAGTGGTCTTTCCACGAGATACAGTAGTAGTTCTTTGGATTTATTTCAAAGATAAGTCTGGGATTTGTTTGAGCACACTTTCCCCCCAAAGAAATTATCTTTGGTAATACTAGATTTGAGCTCATAGTTTGTTTCTCACATAATTCCACTCCAAATTTTCTGCACTCATTTTCTTGATTGAAGAATTCTTACTTTTGTTGTGGTTGGCTCTGGGCCAACCGGCATAACAACTTTTGCACCACTTGGAGTTATGATATCCATTGCATCTACTAGGACTAGGTGACTTTGCAGAAAATATTTAAAATGTGCCTACTTATTTGTGGTTTGGATGATACATTTGGTGTCAAAATGCCCCAAGAAGACACTTTCCGTTTCTTCCTCTTACAAATGCCACTAATGACTAACTCTAGACAAGACAAATGACTAAAATGTTCTGAGTTTATTTATGCGTTAAAATAATGGAAAGAACCATATACATTTGGGTGAGGGTTTTTTTTTAAAGCAGATGGACAATCCATCTATCAGGAGCCACTACAGTATGAGGCATTAATAGCCTGATCCTCTATGAATTTAACTTACTGTATACAGTTTTAAAAGAATGTTACTACCCATTCTTCGGCAGTAATTTCCTTCTGTAGCAAACGCCTTCTGCAGATAATAATCCCAGGTATGTCAAACTCACAACCTATGGGCTGGATGCATCACCTAGTGATCATGGCCATCCCCATTTTAGCAAAGAGGGGGAAAGTCACCATACCTCACGTGATGACGTGACAACACAAGTTTGACACCCGATCTAACCATCAGGTTTATTGCATCACCCCTAAATTTGGTATCATGCAACAAAGAAAAAAAATGTTCTCCACCTACATTTGTCTTACTTACTCAATGAAAAAAACCCCAAATGTTCTCACTTTATATACCTTTTTTTTCCAACTTGTTAATAATTTTGATTTTTAAAAGATGAAGTTTTTGGACCTTGAAAAATGTTCTCGGGATTTGGTTAACCATTATTTTGTTGAACAACTAGACAACCTTTCTAAGAAGAAGAATACTGTTGTAGCAGTTATAATGCAAAAAGCTAATTCACTGTACATAGAGGGGATATAGTATATGTTCAGTGATGTCATATATTGAAATGGGAATTCAACTTTTGTTTCATTCTAAAATGAATCATTTCTCCAGAATTGATGAACTTTATGCGTTGCCCAGAGTTGATCTATGAGAGACATGGGTGGTTTCTAAATATGATAGATAGATAGATAGATAGATAGATAGATAGATAGATAGATAGATGGATGGATGGATGGATGGATGGATGGATGGATGGATGGATGGATGGATGGATGGACGGACGGACGGACGGACGGACAGACAGACAGACAGACAGACAGACAGATAGATAGATAGACAGATAGATAAAAATAGATAGACAGATAGACAGATAGATAGATAGATAATCAAATATGTAAAAATGCTTGACCTACCTATCTTTCCAGCAGTTTTTTGAAAATTAATTCTCTATTTTAGCAGTCAGAAGTGGAAAAATATACCAAAAATAAAATGCAGTGGTACTTCTACTTAAGAACTTAATTTGTTCTGTGACCAGGTTCTTAAGTAGAAACGTTTATAAGTAGAAGCCAATGTAAAAGCAAATAATGTTTGCAAACCCATTAGGAAAGAAATAAAAGCTCAGAATTTGGGTAGGAGGAAGAGGAGGAAGAAGAGGAGGAGGACAGTCGCTGCCCAGTGCGAAGGGAATGTTTCTTTTCTCTGGGCATTGGCAGAGGTTTATTCCCTCTCCAAGCACCCAGAGAAAGGAAAATGCTTCATTCGCTCTGGACTGCCAAAGCCTCCTTAAGCATCACCGAAAGGCTCCTCTGGTAGCCCAGAAAAGCCCAAGATGACTGGGATTAAAGGGGAAATGGCAAGCAACTGGCTGGGCCTTCGTGCTGTTCACAAATTTCCTGGGAAATGTTTCCGGGCTCGGGTTCTTAAGTAGAAAATGGTTCTTAAGAAGAGATTTAAAAAATCTTGAACACCCGGTTCTTATCTAGAAAAGTTCTTAAGTAGAGGTGTTCTTAAGTAGAGGTACCACTGTATATGCATCAATTTTATTTAAGTATAATGTTCAGTGTGAATGCAATAACTGACCCTTAGCTGTTTCATTTTATGTATGGTTTAATTGGATGGTATGATTGTTTTTTATAATGGGTTTTTTATAATTGCTTTTAATATTAGATTTGTGCTTTGTATTTTGTTGTGAGTCGCTCCGAGTCTTCAGAGAGGGGCGGCATACAAGTCTAATAAATTATTATTAATTATTATTAATATTCTTCTTCCATTGGACTTACCCACTGTATCTCTATTACTTTAGTCTCCAATTACATCTACGTGTCCCATAAGGTGCAATAGAGAAGGCATTCTGCAGGACCCATCAACTAGAGTACATTTGGAAGGTCGAAAGCAGGCAGCCTTTTCTGCAGTGGTGATTGCTGTCTAGAAAGCTTCATCCCTTTTGACTTCCCAAAAATTCCTCAAGACCTGGTTGTACCACCAGCTGGAGGCTCCAGGAGATTGGTAAAATATTAGAGTTTGCTCCACTCTTTTTAATACCTGGTCTTCATCCAATATTTATTTTTCTCTTTTAGCTTTAAAGCTTTTTTAAATTTTAGAGTTTTAAAGTATTATTTATTGTTTTAAAATATTCATTGTTTTTTTAGTTTTTTTATACACCAGTCAGAGTCCTTTGTTTCCAAGATGAGCAGCTATATAAATATGACAAATAAATAAATCAACTGACCAGTTTTGTCTAATGGCTAGGGCACCAGGTCAGAAAATGAGAGACTGTGTGTTCTAATCACTCCTTAGCTATGAATGCCAGCTAGATGACCTTGGGCCAGGCACTTTCTCAGCCCAATGACTTCACAGGGTTGTTGTTTTTGTTGTTGTGGGGAAAATAGGAGGAGGAAGGCGTGCTGATTATGTTCACTAACTTATTTGTAAAAAATAATAAAGGTGGGATACAACTAAATGAATAAAATCGGGCTCACTCCAGGACTGTAAGACATATTACAATATTCTTTCTTTTTCCCACCTTTTTTTAAAGGAATAATAATTTAATATTTTATTTTATGGAAGTAATATCCCCTTCCAGTTTGAAAGGGGAAGAGAGACAACCAT
This sequence comes from Erythrolamprus reginae, assembly GCF_031021105.1. NCBI lineage: Eukaryota > Metazoa > Chordata > Lepidosauria > Squamata > Dipsadidae > Erythrolamprus > Erythrolamprus reginae. The sequence goes on from NC_091950.1 coordinate 45,283,109, forward strand.
ACATGCACTTAAATTAAATTCCTTGTTTGCTACCCTCCCCAACATTTTGGATAAAAGTCATACACAATAATTTAAAAAAAAACCTTTCTCTGCTCCTGGATTGTACAGGCAACCTAGTCACACAGTATATGGTGTGTGCCACAGGCACTTTCTGCTGGTAGAAGATAGCAGTGCAATCATGTTCGCCTATGCTGTAGCCTACAATATCAGCAGTATTTCTCCCAACCACTTATATAATACATGGACCAAATATTGGTCCTATTCAATCTGCCCTTTCTCATGGTCAAATTCCTTGTGATCTAGGCTGCAATTATTTTTCTGTTGTATCACTAAGTCCTTCTTCCCCCTCCCCCAAAGCCTGGCCTAGGGTCTGTTTTTTAGCTGATCTTGCCTTCGGAGGAAAGGAGCCAACTTTCCAATATTAATAAATATTATTAATAAATAAATAATATTTCCAATAATAAAAATATTAAGATGTTTCATATTGGCTGCAATAGAACAGACTTCTTATACTCTATTTAGATTATGATATTCCTCATTGAACTTAGCCAAATTTGGGGGCATTACAGTCTTAATTCATCAGCAGGATGCCAGGCTGGGCTACATGGCTTGAAAACAGCCTTTCTCAAACTGAGGCATTGGGGGCCTCAAGTCTTGCAAAAGTTTTTGCATCATCAACGTCTCTGCTAGTTTAGCAAGAGGCCTCAACAACCCTGTTTAATCTCCACCCATTTCACTTCCTTTTGTCTTTTGTATTTCCTATGGCACTATTAAAACAGATACCAATGCAAAGCAGAGAAAACGAAACTTTCTTCAACCTGATGCCCTTTAGTTCCCGGAATCTGTACATGCAGCATATTTGGAGAACATCAGATTGGGGAAATCCCCGTAGCCATAATAACTTAATATACACTATTCAAAAAAATAAAGAAACACTTAAACAGAATAGAATAGAATAGAATTTTATTGGCCAAGTGTGATTGGACACACAAGGAATTTGTCTTGGTGCATATGCTTTCAGCGTACATAAAAGCAAAACATAGAAACATAGAAGACTGACGGCAGAAAAAGACCTCATGGTCCATCTAGTCTGCCCTTATACTATTTCCTGTGTTTTATCTTAGGATTGATATATGTTTATCCCAGGCATGTTTAAATTCAGTTACTGTGGATTTACCAACCACGTCTGCTGGAAGTTTGTTCCAAGGATCTACTACTCTTTCACTGAAATAATATTTTCTCATATTGCTTTTGATCTTTCCCCCAACTAACTTCAGATTGTGTCCCCTTGTTCTTGTGTTCACTTTCCTATTAAAAACACTTCCCTCCTGAACCTTATTTAACCCTTTAACATATTTAAATGTTTCGATCATGTCCCCCCTTTTCCTTCTGTCCTCCAGACTATACAGATTGAGTTCATTAAGTCTTTCCTGATACGTTTTATGCTTAAGACCTTCCACTATTCTTGTAGCCCGTCTTTGGACCCGTTCAATTTTGTCAATATCTTTTTGTAGGTGAGGTCTCCAGAACTGAACACAGTATTCCAAATGTGGTCTCAGCAGCGCTCTATATAAGGGGATCACAATCTCCCTCTTCCTGCTTGTTATACCTCTAGCTATGCAGCCAAGCATTCTACTTGCTTTTCCTACTGCCCGACCACACTGCTCACCCTTTTTGAGACTGTTAGAAATCACCACCCCTAAATCCCTCTCCTCTGAAGTCTCCGCCAACACAGATACATTTGTCAAGAATCATGTGGTACAACACTTAACGATTGTCATAGGGGTCAAATAAGCAATGAAGAAACAATCAATATTAATAAAAATCTTAGGATACAAGCAACAAGTTACAGTCATACAGTCCTAAGTGGGAGGAAAAGAATGATAGGAATGATGAGAAAAACTAGTAGAAATAGAAGTGCAGATTTAGTAAAAAGTCTGACAGTGTTGAGGGAATTATTTGTTTAGTAGAGTGATGGCGTTCGGGGGAAAACTGTTCTTGTGTCTAGTTGTCTTGGTGTGCAGTGCTCTGTAGTGACGTTTTGAGGGTAGGAGTTGAAACAGTTTATGTCCAGGATGCGAGGAGTCAGTAAATATTTTCCCCGCCCTCTTTTTGACTTGTGCAGTATACAGGTCGTCAATGGAAGGCAGGTTGGCAGCAATTGTTTTTTCTGCAGTTCTTCAGTTAAACAACACACTATAACTCCAAGTAAATCAAACTGTCAACTTAGGAAGCAACACTGGTTGAGAATCAATTTCACATACTGTTGTGCACATTCAACTTTGTACAGAACAAAGTATTCCATGGGAATATTTCATTCATTCAGATCTAGGATGTGTTATTTCAGTGTTCCCTTTATTTTTTTGAGCACAATATATTCAGCTGTATATCATCTTCATTGAAACTTGAAACATTGAAACAGAGGTTTTCAAATTTTCTGCCTCCAGGGAAAGTACCTCTCTACGCTGTTTACATTAAGATTGGTCTCAAAAGGCACTTTTGCATATTTGGCAGATTGCAAACAGCTACAATTCAGGAAACCTTTAGCCTGACTTCTAATTTCAGCCCTTCCACACACCTCATGCAATGTTGTTTCTGAGAGAATGGCTGCTGAGGAATCCCAAAGGTGCTTTCTCAAGAGGCAACTGGACTTTCTAGTTTTTCTTTGAAGACATTTCACATCTCATCCAAGAAGAAGAATCTTCTTGAATGAGAAGCGAAACTGTTATGTTTGCAAGTTGCTAGAATAAAGGTGATTGCTGATTGGAGCAGGGCGACCAATAAGAAGCCTGCTAGCGCAACCAATGGGAAGCCTGGGCACGACCAATAAGGAGCCTCCGGGCTCAACCAATAGGAAGCTCCAGCACAAAGTCTTGAAACATTGTCACCAATCCCTGCGCTAGTAACAATGTATATAAGGTGCGGTTTTGGCCCCTTGTTTCTTTAAGTCGCTACCTGCCTACAAGCTGGTCACTTCAGATGTTCCTGATTATTATATAAAGAGCTGTTATCCTCTTCATCGGCCTCCAGCCTCTGATTTAACAGTGGCGACGAGGGGTTCGAGCCTTCGCATTCCAGAGATGGCTTCAGCAATGCCGCACGCATTGCCCTTCTTCAACCCCGACGAGGATACATGGACAGCATATATGTCCAAATTTCGCATCTTCCTGCAAGCAAGCAACCTGGACGACGCATCAGAGAACAGAAAACGAGCTATATTCCTCTATTACTGCGGTCCAGCGATCTACAACCTAGCTACTACGCTCGCAGACGAAGAATCCATCGAGAACATCTCCTGGACGGCTCTGCAGGAAAAGCTCGTGAACCACTTCCAGCCAACGACTCCTACTCGCATCAGCCGAAACAAATTCTCCCAGTTGCAGAAACGTCTTCAAAGAAAAACTAGAAAGTCCAGTTGCCTTTTGAAAAAGCACCTTTGGGATAACTATGACCTGGATGACAGAGAATTTCCATAGATATTGTTGAGAAAGGATCCCCAAGTCTTGATCTAGGCTTCATGGGAGAATGTGTAACGAGTAGATTATTTAGGTTCTCCAGCTCAATTCCAAAGAGATGCAGATTATCCTTGTTCATTGGTATAGTTGCAGATGGAGTCATGTTGAAATCTGCCCGTTGACCATTTTAGACCAGAGAAGGAACACTTCCCTTTCAACCTATGTGCTCTAAGGCCATTTTGACTTGAGTAATGGGGGGGGCGGGCAGGGGGGAGATACCTGGTTCTACAACAGGAAGAGAGATACCAATAACTTCTAAATTAGTTTATTGGGTTGAAACAAGATCAGCAGGTGTTTGTTTGTTTGTTTGTTTGTTTGTTTGTTTGTTTGTTTGTTTGTTTGTTTTTCAAATTCATAGGCCGCCCCTTTCTTGATGGACACATTTTGTAAAATAACTACAAAATTAAAAACTACTCCAAAGTGCATACAATAAAAGCAAATACAAAATTTAAAATGCAATATGAAGCAAGCATATAGCCATTACTCATTCATACTACTGGTTGGAGCAGAATGTTCGCTCAATGGCCCCAGGCCTGCCGGCACAAATGTGTTTTCAAAGCCTTTCAGAAGGCCAGGAGGGTGGGGCCGGTACGAATCTCTGGGGGAAGTTGGTTCCAGAGGACCAGAGCCGCAACAGAGAAGGCCCTTCCCCACGGTACTAGCAGCCTGCATTGATTGGCCAACAGGACCTGGAGAAGGCCAACTCTGTGCTTTCTAATTGGTTGCTGGGACATGTGAGGCAGAAGACCATCCTGTAAATTATCTGGTCCAAAGCCATATAGGGCTTTGTAAGTGATAACCATTGCATTCAGAGACCGATCAGAAATTAATGCAGCTCACGGAGTGCTGGACTAATATGGGTGCTTGGAACATCGGGGTTAATAGTTTATCAAGTTGCCCATCTAACAAGTGGATGAAGTGGAAACGCTTTGCACTAGCAATGTTTGGGCCCAGTTGTCAGGCTGCAGACACAGAGGAGCATAGGATGAATTAAGAGGGAACTGTCAGTAGTAAGCAAGACCCATCTTCTACTTCAGCTGCAGCAATGCTGGCTTGTGGGAGGAGGAAGAAATCCAAGGGAATTTCCAGTTGTTTTCTTTGATTTGTTTCACATCCTTAAAGTGTTAACGCCTTAAATTTCTGGGCTCTTAACTGAGGCAGAAAAGGGCTGGGTGTTTGGGGCAGCAAATGTTAAGGCTCAAGGAGTAGAGGAGATACTTTAATCCAGCCATTTCGTTGTGTACTTACAATACTGAATTAGAAGAAAAGGTACATTCACCGCAAGAGTTGCAAGCACTGATGTTCCTCAAGGGCCGTGCTTTTCCATCTCAGCCATTTTAAGATGAGTAGACTTGACTGGAGAATTCTGGGAATTGAATCCACCCATCTTAAAGTGGCCCAGGTGGAGAACCATGTTCTAGAGCAGGGATGGCTCCACAGTCTGCATTGGTTGCCGATCAGTTTCCGGTCACAATTCAAAGTGTTGGGGTTATGACCTATAAAGCCCTTCATGGCACCGGACCAGATTATCTCTGGGACCGCCTTCTGCTGCACGAATCCCAGTGACCGGTTAGGTCCACAGAGTGGGTCTTGTCCGGGTCCCATCAACTAAACAATGCCGCTTGGCGGGACCCAGGGGAAGAGCCTTCTCTGTGGCGGTCCCAGCCCTCTGGAACCAACTCCCTCCAGAGATTAGAATTGCCCCCACCCTCCTTGCCTTTCATAAGCTACTTAAAACCCACCTCTGCCGCCAGGCATGGGGGAATTGAGATATTCTTTCCCACTAGGCTTCTACAATTTATGCATGGTATTTTTGTATGTCTGTTTGGTTTTTATTAGTAATGGGTTTTTAATTGTTTTTAGTATTGGATTATTATTATATGCTGTCTTATTATTGCTGTTAGCCAGCCGGAGTCTCCAGAGAGGGGCGGCATACAAATCCAATCAATCAATCAATCAATCAATAAATAAATAAATAAATAAATAAATAGCGAACCTTTTTTGGCTCAGGTGCCAAAAGGGTGTGCAGGTGCACAATAGAATGCATGTGTGTGTCCACACCCATGATGCGATGCCCTTTACCTGCGCATGTGCAAAACCCCTGCACTACCCCCTCAATGTGCATAGGCCTCACTGGAGCCTATGGACTTCGGGTAGGCCTGTTGGGCCGTTTTTTTCCATCCCAGGGTTCAAGAGGCTTCCCTGAAGCCTGGAGAGAGTGAAAACAGCCAAAAAGAAGGCCAAAAGTCAGCTGACCAGTGCCCACATGCACACTGGAGCTGACATAGGGCAACACCTCACGTGCCCTCAGATATGGCTCCACGTGCCAACTGTGGCACCCGTGGCATAGGTTCGACCTCACTGTTCTAAGGTAATAACATAGTTCCTACAGAAGATAATAATGATAATGTTGTTGATGTTGATATATTACAGGAACTCCAACTGATGTTTTTAGACACATATACAACATACACACACCCTGAAATCAATCCAATGACAATTCTACATGAATCAGGTTTCCTTCTGGAGGAGAAGATCACTAAAGAACACTGATACTTGCAATGATTTATCTGTTTATTTTTATCCCACCTTTATTACTTTATAAGTAACTCAAAGTGGTAAACTTACGTAATACTCCTTCCTCTTCCTCTTTTTCCTCATAATAACAACAACCCTGTGAAGTGGGTTTGGCTCAGAGAGGGTGACTGGACCAAAGTCACCCAGGTAGCTTTCATGCATAAAACAGGACTAGAGCTCAGTCGCCTGGTTTCTAGTCAGCAGTTGCAGAACAACTCTTAGTAAACATTATATACTATTACTCTGCATCATTTTGGAGTACAGTGTATATGCTAACAGAGGATACTCAGATACTATTATCCTGCATCACTTCAGAGTATACACTAGACTGGATGCGTCACAAGCTGGCCACGCCCACACCTGGTTTAGCAAAGGGGAAAAGTCGTGATACGTCACGTGATGACGCCCTGACAACACAAATTTGATACCCCTGTTCTACGAGGGTCACCCAGAAAGTAATGCACCACATTTTTTTTCTCAGCCTACAATAATGATACAAATGCGAAACTTTAGATATACATTATTTGAATTGTCAGGAGTGTGTGTGTAAATTTTGCGTTTCTTCAGACAGCATAGCTGCAGCAGTGTTTTGAAATGGCGTCTGTAAAGGATGTATGTTACAAGCAGTGTGTCGTCATTGAATTTCTCACTGCGGAGAAAGAAACTGTTGGGAACATTCACAAATGTTAGTGTACAGTTTATGGAGAATCTGCAGTCGACAGAAGTACGGTTAGTCACTGGGCACAGAGGGTGAGGCCAATACAGTGCAGAAATGGCTTCGTGACAAAAACAAGGAGTGGTACTGACAGCGCATACACGCCCTTGTGTCCCGCTGGAGGAAGGCCATAGAACAGGATGGAAATTACATAAAATATAGGGCATGTAAAAGAAACAACATTCTTGTGTTTAAGTTTCATTGTGTTCAAAAAATAATTGTTGAAGAAAAAAATGTGGTGCATTACTTTCTGGGCAACCCTCCTAGATGGTTCTCTCTAGAGTTCTTTATCCAGGGAACTATTATTGAAAACTCCTGCTCACAATTAACCATATGTCTCAGGACTCAATAAACCAGCATACACAGAAAGTAAAGTTTCTTTTGATATTATGGTCAAAGGTTATTGCCAGCATCTGGAACTGAATCCAGAAGTGAATTATAGGCCTGTGAAGATGAGGCAATATTAGTTTAATATAATTTATTTATTTATTTATTTATTTATTTATTAGATTTGTATGCCGCCCCTCTCCGTAGACTCGGGGCGGCTAACAACAGCAAAAAGACAATATGAACAAATCTAATATTAAAAGTAATGTAAAAAAAAAACCCATTTAAGAAACCAATCATACATACAGACATACCATGCATAAATTTTATAAACCTAGGGGGAAGGAAATATCTCAATTCCCCCATGCCTGACAACAGAGATGGGTTTTAAGGAGCTTACGAAAGGCAAGGAGGGTGGGGGCAACTCTGATATCCGGGGGGAGTTGGTTCCAGAGGGTCGGGGCCGCCACAGAGAAGGCTCTTCCCCTGGGTCCCACCAAACGACATTGTTTAGTCGACGGGACCCGGAGAAGGCCCACTCTGTGGGACCTAACCGGTCGCTGGGATTTGTGCGGCAGAAGGCAGTCCTGGAGATATGTTAATTCCAGCTAGTATCCAAGTTTCTATAAATAGCATCAAATTGAAACTTCCAACTTGTTTTCATTGTGACATCCATAATATATTGCAGTGATCTATATAAAAGATTGCCTGAATGAATGAAGCTAACCTGTTTTTCACATAGCTAATATCATAGTTGATAAATCAGCCTAAATTTAAAAAGCTAATCCATGCCATCAGGAATACCTGTGCTTGTACAGAAATTGTGGCTTTTAGGAATGAACTTGAAAAGTAGATTAACTAACCTAACCTATTTTGCTTTCAGGTTAACGGGGGCTCCAAATGAAAGAAGCATTTGTGGAATGACCTCATGGGTATCAGCAGCATGTGCAATTCCACGGACCTGCCCTTCGAAGAAAGCCGCGAGCTCCTGATTGTCGTGTACAGCCTCATTTTTGCCATAGCCCTGCCGGCTAACTGCCTAACTGCTTTTGTGACACTCGTGCAAATTTACAGGAAAAATATCACAGCCATCTACCTGTTTGGCCTGTCCCTGTGCAACATTATGTACCTGAGCACCCTTCCCCTGTGGGTTATCTATGTGAAAAACGGCCATCAATGGAATATGGGGAGACCGTCGTGCCTGGTGACTGGATATATCTTTTTCTGCAACATCTACATCAGCATTCTTCTGCTGTGCTGCATTTCTATCGATCACTACAAGGCTGTGGTACGTGCCCTGGAAAGCAGAGGGAAATGCTTCAGGTCCCAAAGGACTGCTACGATAGTCACAGTCTCCTTCTTTGCCATCGTTGCTGCAATCTATTGCCCTGTGTTTTTCAACAGAAACATTGAGAAAGAAGGCATAAAAACGTGCTTCGAAACCCCTCTTGATACCAACTTGGCCCTTTACAACATCAGCCGGTTCTTCCTGGGATTTCTCATCCCTTTGGGGCTCCTGCTTTTCACAAACTACAGGATTTTTCAAAGTATTAAGACCAGCCTCAGCCTCAAACCGGACCAGAAGGTTAAAGTGAGAAACGTGGCCATTGCCATCAATGCTGTATTTGTACTGTGCTTTGCGCCTTACCATTTTGTGCTCCTGGTCAGAGCCATTCTCTTCTTTCGCCACCGAGATCAGGTATGCACCTTTGAGAAGAACATATACACAACTTCTGTGATCTTCCTGTGCTTTTCCACAGCCAAGAGCATTGCAGATCCATTCCTCTATGTGCTGGCTAGTGAAAATGTCAGGCGTGAGATGTCCCGCGCATGTAGAGCGTGTGGAGTTCATTCGTCAGATTCATCCCAGTGACATCAGCAAATACAGATGATGGGAAACAAAGAAGACAATGTCACCATTGAAAGTTTTTGTGGCTTCTTTAAAAGACCTGAATGGAAAGTAGATAACGTTTTCAAATGCACTACCACCATTTGTTTCAGAGAATGCTGATCTTGAATTTAGTCAATGGGCCTTCAGAATGAAGTCACAATATTGTGGTGATATGTCCATGCAATGCTGAAGGCATAATGGTGCATTGACGAAGGATCATATAGCATCATGGAGAAGCTGCTAATACAGTTTTGGGTCATTTATCGATTCTTTGGTAATGAGGAAAGGACTGGAATGGGGGGGAAAAGCACAAGCCATAGACAAATGCAAAGTGAATAAGCAATGGTACCCCTCTGGGATACCAGCTAAGGCAGGGATGGCAAAATGGTGGCCCCCAGGCCAGATGTGTCATGCACAGGTCAAGCCCACCCCAGCTCCATGAAGACAAAAAATGTTGCAATGTCACATTACAACCACGTGACATGGTGAGTTTGACACCTGTGTTCTAGGGCAGTGATGGCAAACCTATGGCATGGGTGCCACAGGTGGCACACGGAGCCATATCTGCTGGCACACGAAACATTACCCTAGCTCAGCTCCAATGTGCATATGTGTGCTGGCCAGCTGAGGCTCTGGAAGGGTAATTTTGGCTTCCAGAGAACCTCCGGGGGATTAAGGGCAGGCATTTTAAACCCTCTTCCAGCCCCAGGGAAGCCTTTGGAGCCTGGGAAGGGCAAAACATGAGCCTACTGGGCCCACCAGAAGCTGGGAAACAGTCTGTTTCTGGCCTCTAGAGGCCTCCAGGGGGTGGGGGAAGTTGTTTTTGCCCACCCCAGGCATTGAATTATGGGTGCACGTGTACACTCTTTCGGCACCCAAGGAAAAAAACGTTCGCCATCACTATTCTAGGGTGTTGGGTTGTTTTTAACTGCTCACATAATGATCAGAATGTCTTTGAATAAAATAAGTTATTCTTGAATAAATTTCCCAAATCTCTGTTGCATTTCCTTATTGTTCACACAAACACAACGTTAAATTCTTTCCAGTCCACAAATTTATGGGGTTATATGACAGCTGATAGCCCAAATTGTATATGTCCAAAGAAAATACACAATTGTACCTAAAGATGAGTTTCCCCGCTTCTGAAATATACAAGGAAATTCAACTCTAGGTTGGAAGGGCCCTTAGATCATCTAGTTCAACTCCTTGCCCAATACAGGTTCTACCAGAACATTATTGATCATCCAGCCTCCATTTCAGGATCTCCTAATGAAGAAGAACTCATCGCTTGAGGCAGCAGTTTGTTCAACTTGCTGACAGCACAGTCAGGAAGTTTGTCCTGATTTTAACCTGGCTGAAATGTTCGCTTACAGCAGGGGTCCCCAAACTTTTTACACAGGGGGCCAGTCCACTGTCCCTCAGACTGTTGGAGGGCCGGACTATAAAAAAACCCCTATGAACAAATCCCTATGCAGACTGCACATACCTTATTTAAAATAAAAAACAAAATGGGAACAAATACAATATTTAAAATAAAGAAGAAGTAATAAGTAATTAATAATTAAGTAATAAAGTAATTTATACTTCTTTATTAACAAATTTAAACTTAAATCAACAAACTCCATTTCTCTTTCCTTCCTTCCCTCCCTCCTTCCTCTCCACTTCTTTCTTCCCTCTTCCTTTTCTCTCATTTGTTTCATTTTCCTCTCCCTTGTTCTTTCCCTCCATCATGTTCTCATTTTTTTCTTTCTCTCTCTCTATTTCCATCTCTCCTTCTTCCTTTCTCTCTCCCTCTCTATCTCTCCCTCTTTCTCTTTTTCTCTCTGTCCCTCTCTTTCTTTCTCTCTCTCTCTTCTCTCTTTCTCTCACTCACTCTCTTTCTAACTCTCCCTCTTTGTATCTCTCACACTTTCTCTCTCTCCCCCTCTCTCTCTATTTCTCCCTTTCTCTCTCTCCCTTTCTATATCTCCTCTTCATTTCTCTCTCCCTCTCTATTTCTCCCTCTTTCTCTCTCTTACTATATCCGGTAAAATCTCGTGTGCTGCCACTGGCCGGTTAAAAGACCTCAGTGGGCCGCATCCGGCCCGGGGGCCATAGTTTGGGGACCGCTGCCTTCCAGTTTTAACCCACTGGCTCTGATCCTACCTTCTAAGGCAATGTATTTATTAATTACTAATTTTATTGATCGCCCATTTTACCACAGAGCAACTCTGGGTGGTTTACAATACTCAAGGCAAGGATTAGACCAATATTTGACAGCTGTGGCTAGGGGAAACTTTGTACAGATCCACCTAGTTCACCAATTGCAACCCTGGTTGAATCAGGAGGCTCTTCTCACAGTCACTCCTGCCCTCTTCACCTCACAGTTAGATTATTGCAATGTGTTCTACTTGGGGCTACCCCTGAAGAGTGTTCAGAGACTAGAGTTGGTCAAGAATGCAGCTGCATGAGTTGTTATTCTGAGATTGGTAAAGTGAGGGAGCCAGATTATTGGGAACAATATGCTGTAAAACACTATGGAGCAGTATGTAAGCTTAAATGCCATTGCTATCAAATCGTTCTTAATAGGTCTTAATTACCAGAACCTTCACCATTATGATCATCTTTTCCTGAACTTACTCCAATTTTTCACTGACCATTTTCAGCTAGGGTGCCCCAAAATGGATGTAATAACCATTATGAGGTCTCAGTAGGGCAGAGAAGAGTGGAACAATTCAAGGATTGGTTCTGGTTTTCTTCATTGCCAGCTCACTCCTTGACACGCCGTGTGGGTGCATGTTTTGCACAGGTATGTACAAAACGTGGCGGGCACTTCACGGGATAAGAGTGGGTCTATGTTCACTTCTACTAGCTCCTTCGATACACTGAGGCAGACGTCTTCAAACTGGGCGACTTTAAGACTTATGGAGTTCAACTCTCAGAATTCTCCAACCAGCTATGGTCACTGGTCCAGTTTTACTCAGAAAGGGTCACAGCATTTGAACCCAACTAGTAATTGTATAAAACTCTGCTTGGGTATTAATTCATGAGTTTCCAGTAGCCAAGGTATAAATGGCAATGGTGACCTACTGCTCTCTCTAATAAGTAACCGCACCGAGTCTTCGGAGAAGGGCGGCATACAAGTCTAATAAATAATAATAATAATGATGATGATGATGATGATGATTATGTTTTGATTTTTTTTCCCACGCAGAAAATTTCCTTTACTGTTAATCACTTTGTTGATAGATTGTTCACTGAATGTTTGCTGAAACCACAGTTCCTCAAAATATTATGCCAGCTGCCTGTGTGTTAATCCTGAACTATAATATTGGCTCATGTGCTGAAAAAGAAAATAATGTAGATCTTTTTTTTTACAATATTTATTTCAACTGCAATGTCTAGATGTGGTCACCAGATGGCACCCAAGGCTATCTTATTTTGCTAACAGTACCTATCATTTGTGCAAAGAAAATTAGCATGCTCCTTTCTGGTTATTTAACTTTCTGTTTCTCTGGTTAATTCTATTTATAACCCATAGGCACAACTCTTGGTGGCAATATAAATAACAACATGGTCTCATGGTTTCCAGGCTGGAAACCATAAAACCAAATTGGCTAAGGAAGTGGTGGCTGTGGATCAGGGGTGGGTTCTAATTTACCTCACTGCCTGTTCGCTTTCCCCCAGCACTGTGTTGCTGTGCCTCATGGGCGCATGAGTTCTTTGCACACCTGTGCATGCGCAGTGCTGAAAAATCGGGGGGGGGAGCAGAAGCAGGAGAAGAAGCAGAAAATAAGATGGTGATTGCATGCACAATGCTGGAAACTCAACTTCTGCACATGCTCAGAAGGAGAAAAAAAATTAAAAAATATTTTTTTAAAAGCTGAAAATAAGATGGTGACCGCATGCACAGTGCTGGAAAGTCGACTTCTGCACATGCTCAAAAGAAAAAATATTTTTTAAAAAAATTAAATCCAAAACATGTTTTTAAAAAAGATGGTTCCGTGACATCACCAGCGGGGCACTACCAATTCGGGCAAACCATTCCAAACTGGGAGGAAACCATGGATGAGTCACAAATAACATGGGAGAAATTTTATCTTGTAGTCTTTGTAGCAGGTAGGTGCAGGCGGCAGCACTCAACTGACTTTGCTTGATCTTAAAGTTAAACAAAATTGTTTTAAAGATTAGACCAGATAGATTATATAAAGAAGAGCAATAGGGTGTAACCTTAGAGAGAGAGGGAGACAAAAAAACCCTTTTTAGATGTGAAGTGAAACATCTTCAAAGAAAAACCAGAACTTCCAGTTGCCTCTTGAACAAAAAAGCACTTTTGGGATAACCGTGACCTGGATAATTGAGTATCTCTATAGACGTTTAGAGAGAAATATTAATACTTACCAGTATATCTAAAGCCATTTCTTTATCGTTTTTCTTTCTTTTCTATTTTTATTTACTTTTTGCTTTTCTTTCACTTTGTGCTTTTGCTTTGATTTCTTTTTTCTTCCTTGCTTTATACAAGCTTGTGTTAGTTTTTATCTTATTAAAAGTTTTTATGACATATGAAAAGTTAAACAGTCAAAATGTGTAAGAGGAGCAGGAAATAGTACATGGTAAAACTAGACTTAAAAAATGGGTGGGTGGAAGGGTCACAGAAGGTAGTGGCAAACCACATCCCTGTTATTACAAGAAAATCTTTGATGTTTGTAGAAAAATGAAAATTATTCAGAAGTAATTTGCATATTGCATCAGTCCAAATGCAGCATGTCACAAAAGGCCAGCATATTTATTTGTTTATTTTATTTTATTTTATTTTATTTTATTTTATTATTTTATTTTATTTTATTTTATTTTATTTTATTTTATTTCATTTCATTTCATTTCATTTCATTTTATTTTATTTTATTTTATTTTTTTATTGCATTTATATGCTGCTCAGTACAAAAGGAGCGGTGAACAATACAATACAGTAAAAACAATAAAAACATCACTAAAATCACTTGTATCAAAAAAAAACCCACCATACTTGCAACAATCAGGCCTGCCAGAAAAGCCAGATTTTAACAGCTTTCCAGAAAACCGGTAGGGAGGAGATAATGCGAATCTCTAGGGCAGTTGTTTCCATAAGGTCGGAGCAGCCACAGAGAAGGCTCTTTCCCGAGGTCCCACCAACCGACATTGTTTGGTGGATAGAACCTGGAGAAGGCCAACTCTGTGGGCCCTTACTGGCTGTAATGAGAGAGGAGGGAGGAGGCGGTCCCGTAAATAGTCTGGCCCTGAACCATTTAGGGCTTTAAAGGTAATAACCAACACCTTGAATTGTGCTCAGAGACCGATTGGCAACCAATGCAGCTCACGTAGAGATGGAGTAATACGGTCGTACTTAGCTACACCCGTAATTTCACGCGCCGCTGCATTTTGCACCAGCCAAAGTCTCTGAACATTCTTCAAGGGTAACCCCTTATAGAGCGCATTGCCATGGTCAAGATGAGAGGTGATGAGGGCATGAGTGACTGTGCGGAGTGCCTCCTGGTCCAGGTAGGGGCGCAGCAGGTAGACAAGACGCACCGGCACAAAAGCCCCCCCAGCCACAGCCAAGAGATGTTGTTCTAGTCTCAACTGCAGATCTAGGAGGATGCCCAGGTTGCAAACCCTATCTGAGGGAGGGATTTCTTCTTCTCGTCTTTAGGAGGAAGGACCCATAGCACCCTCAGTCTTGTCCGGGTTGAGTTTTAACCTGCTAACCCACATCCAGACCCTTACGGCTTCTAGACACCAGCACATCACTTCCACCGCTTCACTGAACTGACATGGGGTGGAAATAGACAGCTGAGTATCGTCAGCATATTGTTGGTAGCTCACCCCATGTCGTTGGATGATCTCACCCAGCGGTTTCATGTAGATATTGAATATTGAATATTTGTCTGTCAGTGCACAGTTTGAAGGAAAACGTTATAGCAGTAAGGGTGAACGTTTTTTTCCTCGGGTGCCGAAAGAGTGGGGTGCACACTATCGCGCTTGCCCAAGTGGCCACTCCCATAATTCAATGCCTGGGGAAGGTGAAAACGCCCCCCCCCGAGGCCTTCTGGAGTCTGGAAACGGACTGTTTCCCAACTTCTAGTGGGCCCAGTAGGCTCGTGTTTTGCCTTCCCCAGGCTCAAAGGCTTACTTGGAGCTGGGGGTGAATAAAAACACCCTCTCCCATCCTCCCAGAGGCTCTCTGGAAGCCAAAAATGCCCTCCAGAGCCTCTGTGCGAGCCAAAAATCAGCTGGCCGGCACACACATGCACGTTGGAGCTGAGCTAGGGCAACAGCTCACATGCCAGCAGATATGGCTCCGCGTGCCACCTGTGGCACCCGTGCCATAGATTCGCCATCATGGCACTATAGAGTCCATTTGCTGCAGGAGCCTATGTCTGCCTTCCTAATCTTCTACCTTTTTCATTAAGAGTGGATAAATGTTTTTATATAAAGTGTTAACTTTTTTCCCTGTCTATTTGCTTCCAAATTATTTCATGGCATGGTCCTTTCACACCAACAGTAGCAGCTTGCAGCCGATATGGAGCAACACAGCATCCCGGTAGCGAAAACTGAGCTGTGTGCGCAGCTCCAGTTGACTGGCGTGTGCATGCATTGACTCAAGATTTGCTTCTGTGCATGTGCCAGAAGCGAAATCTTGTGCGAGGATGCGTAAGTGTGCGAGGCTTTGGCAATTTTTGCCAATTTTTTGTTTCTGGCAAAATATCGGCAAAAATTGCCAAAATCTCACTCACATGTGCATCCTCACACAAGATTTTGCTTCTGGCGCATGCACACAAGCCGAACCGCACACCGACGTGCGCACCAGTCACCGGGAGCATTCCAGTAGCGCCGGCAATAGGGAACCCTTGCCTGCACACCAACCTCTTTCACTAGCTATTATGTTGGATTCTGCCGTATGGATTAATTCATTTTTGTTCTGCCTAGCATCTGGACCAAATTACTGTACTTGTTATGATTTGCTTTTAACCTGTTTGTTTTCACTGAGGGTAGTGAAGAATAATGCCCTCATTAACCTCAGCATCCACAATTGGTGCGGGGAAAATAAGTCCTAGTTGCCTAAACTCATGATTCTTTCCCCACACACACCCCACATCCCTAAAAGCTGGGTCTTTGTTCTGGTTTATCTCTCCTCCCTCAACTTAAGGGTTGTTTCTTTTGTTCCTATTTTAATTCCACTTTCTTCAAGTTTCCAAGCTGCCTTCCTTGGTCCTTCCCCCTTCCGCTTCTTTCCTGAAGAATCTGGAAAGCTGCAGGGCAGGCCCGGAGTTACTTGCTGCTGCTGGCTTCATTTTCTTTTCCCCTCCCTGTTTCTCTGGAGCAAAAATTAGATTTCTTCCCCATCCTGGACCTCCACCCCATCCCGCTTCTTCCTAATCTGGAGAAAGAGACAAAACCAGCCTAAGGAACACCCAACATTTTAGCAAAGGCTGTGTCCAAAGGAGAGAGGGGGAGATAATTGCAACAGCTCAAACCAAGGAAAGCAAAGGAGAGAGAAAAAAAAGGGAGATGGGGCAGCACTGGAAATATATGGATACCATTTGTGCAACATCTCACAGAAAGACGGCTTGTTCAACTTCCTAAACCTCTTGAAGTTCTGTGCTCCTGAGAAGTTTAACAAGGCTTACGTGATGGTCAGAAAAGATACTACCAGATTCCTGATTTTTAGCCACCATAGACTAACATAGTTTCCCCCCTACAGCGCCCTATGAAACTATAACCCTTTTTTTTTTTTCCTGGAAATAAATTTTGAGCCTAAAACTAGAAACTAGATTGTATAAACTTGGATTATATAAGCACACTCAAATACTGTACACTGGAATATCTTGCCCACCTAGTAGCTTGAAAACATGCAAATGTGATAGATAAATAGTTGCCATTTTTTATTGTTGTTGTTGCTGCTGTTACTTAGATTTATAGGCTTCCCTCCTCCTTGCAGACTCAGGGTGGCTTACAGAATAAAGTATAAACCAAGATAAAAATTGTACAATACAGTTAAAACATTAAGAAAAGTAAAAATAACAACCCAACGTAAAAACCATCAATCATCCTTCATTCATACTACTGGCCAGAGCAGAACTATTGCTCACAGGCCTAGGCCTGCTGGCATAGATGTGTTTTTAATGCCCTTCAGAAGGTGAAGCCGAGGGAGAGAGCCTTCTCTGTGGGGGCTCTGGCCCTCTGGAATTGTTTAACCCCCCCCCCTGAGATTCGTACTGCCCCACCCTCCTCGCCTTCTGCAAGAATCAAGACTCATTTATGCCGCCAGGCTTGGGGCCACAAGACACTAGCCCCCTGGCCAATGAATGTGTTGAGAGAAAGCTGACCGAATGGGAATGACTGTCTTTTGATGGTTTGGGGGTATTTTAGATTTTAAATTTAATTAATTGGATTTAAGATGTTATATATTGTTCTGTTATATGTTGAAAACCACCCTGAGTCCTCGGAGAGAAATGACATAAAAGTCCAATTAAAAAAAAAAATAATAATAATAATAATAATAATACTAACACTTTAGCAAAGGCTGTCTACGAGTCTACGGAGTGGGGCGGCATACAAATTTAATAAATAAAAAAATTAATTAATAATAATAAGCATAATAATAAGCATAATAATAAGCATAATAATAAGCATAATAATAATAAGCATAACACACCAGACATCCTGATTGTGGAGAAAAAGAAAGTATGGATCATCGACATCACAATCCCAGGGGGCAGTAGAATTGAGGAGAAGCAGCTAGAGAAATTAGTGAAATACGAAGATCTAAAAATCGAGCTGCAACGACTCTGGCATAAGCCAGTGAAAGTGGTCCCAGTGGTACTTGGCACACTGGGCGCAGTGCCAAAGGATCTCAGCGGACATTTGAAAACCATTGGAATTGACAAAATCTCCACCTGTCAATTGCAAAAGGCCGCTTTACTGGGATCGGCAAACATAATTCGCCACTACATCACTCAGTCTTAGGTGCTTGGGAAGCGCCCGATTGGTGATGAAATACAAAACCCAGCATAGTGATCTCGTTTGCTGTGCTGTATTGACATAATAATAATAATAATAATAATTTATTAGATTTGTATGCCGCCCCTCTCAGAGGGCTCGGGGCGGCTCACAACAACATAAACAGTGTACAAATCCAATTTTAAAATGCAATTTAAAACCCTTATAATAAAATAAAATAATCACACAACCAATCAAACCATACACCAGCCTTGACAATTGGGGTGTGTGTTAGTTTCCCCATGCCTGGCGACAAAGATGAGTTTTTAATAACTTACGAAAGGTGAGGAAGGTGGGGACAGTCCTAATCTCTGGGGGGAGTTGGTTCCAGAGAGAACCGGAGAGTGCTGCTTTTTTGCTTCTTCGCTGCCCCGCAGGGAGCCTGGAAGCCCTGCAAGAGCGTCTGGAGGGGGCAGTAAACAAGCCATCAGGACCCCCGCGCACTAAATTGTTAACGGGCACACCGTCCCAGCCAGGCGACGGGGAGGCCCTCCCTATGGTTGCCCGCCGCCCAGGCCCCGCGCTTGGAGCCGGGGGCGACGGGCCTAGCCTCGGCTTACTTGGCCCCGGCGCGGCCGAAGCATGGGGCGGAGTAGGCGGCGGTGGCTGCTTCAGGCCCGCCCCCGAGCTGAGCTTCCTTTGGCTTCCTTCGGGGCAAAGCTGCAAAGCTCACCTGCCGCCTCGAAGGAAGCCAAAGGAAGCTCAGCTCAACGAGGACCGGCTCTTGGTCCCTTGAAGCTGCCACTGCCGCCGCCGCCACCCACTGCGGAGATCCCTTCGCCCGAACGGAGGCGGCGGTGGCGGGTTCAAGGGACCAAGAGCCGGTCCTTTTCGGAGCTGCGTTGCTTGAGGAGATCCCTTCGCCCGGAGGCTGAGGCTGCAACAATTTAGCGGCGAGAAAGACCGGCTCTTGGTCCCTTGAGCCCGCCGCCTCCGTTCGGGCGAAGGGATCTCCGCAGTGGGCGGCGGCAGCGGTGGCAGCTTCAAGGGACCAACACCCGGTCCTCGTTGAGCTGAGCTTCTTTTGGCTTCCTTCAAGGCGGCAGGTGAGCTTTGCAGCTTTTGCCTCGAAGGAAGCCAAAGGAAGCTCAGCTCGGGGGCGGGCCTGAAGCAGCTGCCGCCACCTACTCCGCCCCGCGCTTCAGCCGCACCGGGAGCTCTGGTGGGCGCGGGGCAGCAGGGCAAGCCACGAAGGTGGCGCAGCGTGGGTCAAGCGGGAGGGCACAGCAGTAGTCGTAAGGCGGCGGTGGGGCGGTTGGCTGCAAGGCACCGGCGGCGGCGGCTTGATGTGTTGCAGGACGCCGTACATTGCTGGTGCTGCACTGGGCATGGGGCTGGCACCTCCGTCCTGGGCCAGCCAGCGGGCCAGTGCCAGCCCCGTGTCCATGCCCAGCGCAGCGCCAGCAATGTACTGCGACCCGACGTCAGTGCCACTGTCTTGGGAGCTTCTGCTTGCAGCCGACTGCCCCGCGGCGTGTTGCAGGGCAGGAAAAAAAAGAAGAGAGGAAGGAAGAGAGAAGAAAAGGAGAGAGAGAGAGAAAAAGAAAGCAAGAGAGAGAGGGAGAGAAAAAAGGTGAGGGGGAGGGAATGTGAGAGAGAAAAAGAGAAAAATGAGAAAATGATGGAGGGAAAGAACGAGGGAGAGGGAAACAAAACAAATGAGAAAGAAGGTAAAAAAGGGAGAGGGAAGAGAGAAGTGGGAAGGAGGGGAGGGAGGGAAAGAAGGAGAAATGGCAGGAAAAGGAAGGAAGGAAGGAAGGAAGAAGAAATGGAGGGAACAAGGAAGGAAGGAAGAATGAAATGAATGGAAGGGCGGAGGAAGGAAAGACTTTTTTTGGGGGGGTGTACATTTTTTTAATTTTTTCTCTCAGCATACATTCAAACAATACAATGTACCATCTAATTTTCCCTGAATAAAATGTGGTTATTTTGTCAATAACTAATATCAATCATCAAAAAAGTTGCAAAAGTTTTTTTTCTAATGTTGTCATCCGGGTACATACTTTTCTTTTAATTAAATTCCCTTCTTAATGTTCCTTCAAAAAGTACACCACCAATTATATTTCTAAGTTATTAATCATTATGCCAAAGTGCTTCCTTCTTTATATATTTTTCTATAAATATTTTTATACATTTTTCTATAAACCAATAAAACCTTGTATAGCCAATCAGATGTTAACAGAAGAAAATTAAAAACAAAACATAAACATGTATGAATTTCAGACTTCTTCCCTCCCTCTAAATAGTACATTCCCATTTTGTTTTTTTATGTTAAAATAAGGTATGTGCAGTGTGCAGAGGGATTTGTTCATAGTTTTTTTTATAGTCCGGCCCTCCAACAGTCTGAGGGACAGTGAACTGGCCCCCTGTGTAAAAAGTTTGGGGACCCCTGCTCTGACCCATGGCAGTCACTGACATGTGTTTAAATATTTTCAGCTGCACTTATTTGACGAAAGCAATATAATCAAAGTGAGGCCACATGAAGCTGCATGAAATTGCCATTTAAGCCTACAGTTTAGTCTTCCTGGCTTTTTGCCCTGTTGCTACCTATTGCTGCTATCTGGTCTCCTCTAGACAAATTAATTAATCTTGCTTGTTCCTTTGGCCTTGAATGTTGAAGATGCCTGCATCGTGTTTTAATAATAGCATTGTTGGTATCACGCTCTTGTTTTCAGGTTGGCAGCTTGAGACTTCAAAATGTTCAGGAAAGAGACAAAAGAAACAAGAGCTGGCAGTATCTTTAGATGTATTTATATGCAGAATAATATCCTTTTGATCCACACGGGCAATATTTTGGTAGCTGAAGATGCTGGGTTTCATGAAAAAAGGATGAAGACCACAGATGGCAGAGCCACATCCTACACATGCACAAAGCTGGGCTTTTCAAAAAAGAATAAACAGATGTTATTTTCTCATCTGCATGCATGAAATGTGCCAAGAGTATTTTGAGCTTATGTTACTATTTTTTCATATTTGAGAAAAGAGAAGGAACCCAAATCTTCTGCACTGCATACAGTAGGAACTTGTTCAGGGGGCTAGGAAACAAGGGATAGAAAACAGAGCTGGGATCATTTTATTGTATAACACTCAGAGTTATGTATGTGAAATTTAATTTATTAAATTAAATTAATTAAATTTATAGGCCGCTCAACTCATTGCGGACTCCATGAAATGGGCAGCTATATACATCTAATAAACAATAATAATATTTTATACACTCCAGACATGCATAAATTTACTGGAACAGTTGGCATGTTTCTGTAATTCTCAAAAATGGCTAGCATCATCTAAGTGGACATCTACTATAATGCAAAACTAGTATGATTGGTCTCCAGCATCCCCTATGGCTCTCTGAGGCCTACCATATCTGCATCCTTTAACGCAGTGTTTCCCAACCTTGGCAACTTGAAGATATTTGGATTTCAACTCCCAGAATTCTGGGAGTTGAAGTCCAGATGTCTTCAAGTTGCCAAGGTTGGGAAACACTGCTTTAACGGATGTTCCCCCTCAGCCCTTGGGAAGTGGCACAATTCTAAACAAAACCCTGGGTTGTCCCAACATCATGGAATTTATCGACCTTTCCACATTTGGCTCTAACATCTCCCTTCTATTGTGTATCCATGATGTTCTATATTCTCCTATTTTCTTGAAGTTGCCTAGATATTTAATGTATTTAAATAGACACAATAGAAGCAGGATGGGAATCAATTCAATTCAATTCAATTTATTAGATTTGTATGCCGCCCCTCTCCGAAGACTCAAGACAGAAACTCTCATTTGAACACAGGTAGTCCTCATTTGTTTGTTTGTTTGTTGGTTTGTTGGTTTGTTTGTTTGTTTGTTTATTTATTGGATTTATATGCCGCCCCTCTCCGAAGACAACTGCCTTGAACAGTTTGCAATTACAATGATGATTTTAAAAAGTAACTTTGCAACCAATGTTTTCATCATTTTACAGCCAATTATTACAAGTTTTTGTATATTAATTGACTTGTGCCTGACCCATTTTTAATATATTCCCTTTCTCCCAGAGCGGAGAGATTATTTAAGCAAGCTATCTCTTCCTGAGCTGCTTTTCTCCTCAGCAAAGGGGAGTTCTAAAAAGTGCTAACTTCAAGTTAATATACTCAGCTCTTTTTTCTTAATTGGTTTGCTGCTTCTGCCTAACATTGGCAAGACCCTAATCAGTTTTACATTAAGGGCTTTTGTTTGCCTCTGGTTTGCAGCCATGACTGCGCTAGGCACTTGGGCATTCCTTCTGATGTCTATTCCCTGTTGTGTGCTTGCTTATTCTCTTGTAATCCCTTCTTCAAAATAAATAAATAAATGCAAATACAAACAATTCCCTTCTTACTGATTATCCCAGTAAGCATTCCACCAGAGTATGGGAATGGGGAAAAGGAATACAGTATAAGATTTTTCCTCTCACCTGATTTCTTGTAAACCAAGTTTCTTTACCATCCCCCAGCTGTTTGGGGTCTTCTGATCTTGTAAAGGAAAGCTCTGAAGTAAAATCTAAGTAAAGTCATAGTGGTGTTATTTTTCACTTAGCTAACATTTTGCTAAATAACAGAATTGTCCTAATTGTGGTTGCTACCTTTATTGCTTTTGGTCAATTCAAGAATGTGGGGGGGGGGGGGGTTGTCTGGTGGGTCCAGATAATGCTGGAGGCTAATGAGCTGCTTTGCAGCATACCAGCTTCCCTTTCATATGTTTATAAATTAAAGTTTTAATACCATAGATGGAGCACAGAGTCCTGTGAAAACCAATGGAGGCATCAGTAGCCAAGGGTCAAAAACCACATGGGAGAGCCCAGGGAATCACAACAGGATTCATGAGTGAGAATTGCCACCCACATAAGCAGCAACAAATAAAAGCATGGGATAGAAAACAACGCAATGGCCTAACGCAGATGCATGCAGTTGTGGGTCCATACATCTTAAAATTGCCAAGGTGGGGGGGGGGGAAACAAACATTGCTATACATTCCCATTTTAGACTGGCAATCTGGGTATCCATTGTTTTACTAATAAAGGAGAATATTTGTAGCTCAGGGTTGAAATGAGGGGCCCTTGGTGCTCTCTTGAGCTTCGTTGTTTTCTGGCAGACTTTTCATTACCAAAACTAGCTTTGGTTACTAGGAGCGGTGATATCACTTAGTCTAGGTCAGTGTTTCCCAACCTTGGCAACTTGAAGACATTTGGACTTCAACTCCCAGAATTCCCTAGCCAGCAAATGCTGGCTGGGGAATTCTGGGAGTACGAAACATCTGCAAGAAAACAACCAAGCTCAGAGAGCACCAAGGAGCCCCATCCAGTGTTTTTCCATGGATTTTCAGAAGAGCACTGTCTTCTACTATCTGCATTTAGCAGCTCCTGCATAATTTTCTTCCACTTAATTGTTTTTACAGAGCTCTCTGTAATGGTTTTTAAGGAAGCAATAGAAGCCTCCAACCGGCCACAGAAGAGATGTGCGATTATGTTAAATGGGTTTTAAATTGCTTTTTAAATGCTGTTTTAATGTTGCTTTTGCTGTAAGTCGCCCAGAGTCCTTCGGGACTTGGGCAGCATACAAATTTAATAAATAAGTAAATAATTTTATTGAGTGTTTCTTCATTGCTTATTTGACCCCTGTGACAATCAGTAAGTGTTGTACCACATGATTCTTGACAAATGTATATTTTCTTTTATGTACACTGAGAGCATATGCAACAAGACAAATTCCTTGTGTGTCCAATCACATTTGGCCAATAAAGAATTCTATTCTATTCTATAAATAAAATAAACCTTGGCAACTTTAAGACTTGTGGACTTCAGCTCCCAGAAAGCTAGCTGAGGAATTGTGGGAGCTGAAGTCCACAAGTCTTAAAGTTACCAGTTAGAGACCCCTGCAATAAAAGCATGTTTGTTGAGGTGTCACAGAACGAAAAGTATGAGTAAACAGTATGACTATTCGGCCATCAATCCCGCCGAGCTCAGGAGACTCGCGCCTAAGGACCCGCGCCAAAGGCTCCGTGATAACCAAGGCCCCCCGCCGGCATTTGGCAGTTTTTTTTTTTAAAAAAATGTTGCCTGTACGGACCCGGCCGCCAACCGTGGGGAGGCGGGGCTTGAAAACCGTAGTAACTTTGAGCCCCTCTACATAAAACAACAAGAAGGCGTGGCCAAAGGGAGAGTAAGCGGCCCAGCACTCCTGCGGTTAACAGAACAATTTGATCTCAGAAGAAAATATTTCCCTCGTTTACTGCCCAATGGGAAGCTAAAGTTGCACTGGGCGGGCTCACGAGTGGGCCAGATGCCTTCTCTCTTCCCCAATGGGAAGTCCGAGACGACATCTAAGGCGGGGCTTTCGCTTCTTTGTGGAGTTTCACAAAAGATGGCCCGAGTAGGGAGCTGGAAGAAAGGGGGAGGAGCTTGTGCAGCCGTTGGTCCCTCCCCTTTTTCTCAGGCGCCGACATCATTGAAGCGGGAGCGGGCTCTCCGTGGCGGCGGGCGGCTTTCGTCAGCGGGTAAGCGGGGACGGGAGAAACGAATCGCGGGGGGGGGGGGAAGGAAGGAAGGAGGGAGCCGCCAGTTTCGAAATCGGAGAGGCGAAAAGAGGGAACCGACGCGGTTCTGAAGCGAGTCGAGGAAGGAGGACCCGCGCGGGATCGCTTGAGCCGTGGCTCCAAAATGGCGGCCGTGGAGATGGAGAGGAGATGAATCATTCCCTCGTTCCCGGCGCTTCCTTTATAGCGAATTCTCTTGTTTCAAGTCCCTTGTTTCAATCGGCTCCTTTTCTTCAGGAGCTCCTCATGTCGCGTTTTCTTTCATATTCCTTCCTCTACTTGAAAGTCTCTCAGTGTGGGACTACAGGCCCCATCATTCCCAACCAGTGAGGTTATTAGTCACGCTCGCTAGGAAATAACAAACCTCTTACTCGTCTGAGAGTGTTTTAAGAAAGGCCATTGTATATGTTTTCTCCTCGCCCACTTTTTTTAGGGTCGCTGCCGAATTATTTTTTTCTTTCTGATTTGTTTCCTCTTCGCCTCCCCGACGCTCAGAAGCGCTTTCAGATTTTGTTTCTCCATCTCTTCCACTTTCAGAACTTTCACCATCTGGTCTCCTTTCGCCTCTGCTTTCACACAAGCAACTTGGCCACATTGTTTTTTACGATTATTTTCTTCGCCAGATGAAAAAGTTGTATTTTCATCTGTTTGGTGTTGCCTGGTTACATTCTTTTTTCTTCTTATCCGTTCCCATTAAAATTTGGGATTACTTTTTCCAACTTTTTTTTTAATCCCAACAAACATTTCACACAAGGAAATGTGGCACATGTAAATTTCCCCTCTGTGATTGATGGTTTCAAGTGACATTCATGCTAAAAGATTCTTGTGCAATAGGGTTCAACTTTTTATAGATTTGACAAGGACAAGGTGGGTTTTAATTTTTAAAAAAGTGGAGTTTATGGGTTTGCTTTATTTTTCAAGAGGACATAGGATTAGGTACCTTTTGTCTCCCATCTGTGTTGAAACAGACTTTCTGTGGTTGGACATTATTGGAGCTTTTTGAGAAAATCAGCTTTTGCATCTGTTTGACATTATTTAATATTTTCAGTTTCTAAACTGCAAAGTTAGAAAACAGGCCACAAACAATGCTTTGGATATAAGTTGCCTTTTATAAAATGCAGTTAAGATCAATAGTTTCACAGAACAGGATAGCCTAACTATTTCTATCAAAGATAAAAATCTGCCAGAATTCCTGCATACAACAGGAAATATATGAACTAAGAGAAAAGGATGCTAGGTTTATGATGTTAAATCTGAATGAATTTATCCTTTAATTGTAATTAAAGTATATATTTAATTATAAAAAATCCAACATTTAATAAAGCTGTATAAGTAATATACTGTGCTATTTTTATGTTAAACAGAAAAATAAGCAACCAGATAGTAATTTTGCCAGTGTTAGAACCATTATACATAGGTTTTATAACCATAGTATACAATTTTCTGTACCAGGCATAATTGTTAATTAAGCATTTCACTGTTCTTTTTTTAATAATAAAAAGCTTGTTTGAATACTTTCTTTTTATTGTGGTTTGCATTGTATAATAAAGTTTGGAATAAAAAATAATCACAGCCAATAGCATTGTACTGGGATCCAGCAATATAATCCTGGTAATTCTAAAGAACATTTTAAATCCCCTAAAATACATCTTCTGCAATAGCTCTTAACATATCAATTTTGTAACTAGTCTACTCACTGCTAAATAATTTGGTAACTTCTTAGCTTTTTATGTTACCTTCCAGCTCATCTTTTTTTCATTGCATTTATGGGATAAGATTTAGTTTCATGCATCAATGTAATCCATTGTTGTATCATAATCCTCATCTTCATCCCACTTTTTAATCACTAGATTCCATACACCTCCAGGTATTCTACTGATTTTAAAAAGCCAATTTCCATAATCATGTTAAATCTATGAGTAATATTTGTCAGTTCTTTATAAAACTAGTTGACCAGGTCAATAAAATTTATCTTGTGAATAAAATTTATCTTGTATTTTCATCATGGTTTTGCTAAAAAAAAAATAATTCTAGTTTTTTTTTTCTCATCTACTTTTAAATATGCGTTTTCATCTCGTTATTTGCTAAATACTCTTTGAACCCAGTCCATAGTAACTATGGTACAGGTAAAAATTAGAATATTGTGCAAATGTTCATTTATTTCAGTAATGGAACTTAAAAGGTGTAATTTAATATATAAGATACTCACAATAGGCAAGGCAAGATAGTTCAAGACATGATTTGTCATAATTGTGTTGATTATGGGGTAGAGCTCATGAAAATTCCAAATCCACCATCTCCGAAAATTAGAATATTACATGCAGTCAATAAAACAAGGATTGTACATACAACAATATCGAACCTCTGAAAAGGAAAAGCATGCATATGTACTCAGAACTTAGTTTGGGCCCAATTTGCCGCAAGTACAGTGATACCTCATCTTACAAACGCCTCGTCATACAAACTTTTCGAGATACAAACCCGGGGTTTAAGATTTTTTTGCCTCTTCTTACAAACTATTTTCACCTTACAAACCCACCGCCGCCATTAGGATGCCCCACTTCCAGACTTCCGTTGCCAGCGAAGCACCCGTTTTTATGCTGCTGGGATTCCGCTGAGGCTCCCCTCTATGGGAAACCCCACCTCCGGACTTCTGTGTTTTTGTGATGCTGCTGGGGAATCCCAGCAGAGGTATCCCAGCAGTGCAAAAACGGATGCTTTGCTGGCAACAGAAGCCCGGAGGTGAGGTTTCCCAGTGAGGGGAGCCTCAGTGAAATCGCACCATCACAAAAACACAGAGGTCCAGAGGTGGGGTTTTGAGGACTTCAGTGTTTTTGTGATGCTGCGATTTCACTGATGCTCCTTTCGCTGGGAAACCCCACCTCCGGACTTCCATTGCCAGCAAAGCATTTGTTTTTGCAATGCTGGGATTCCCTTGCTGGGATTTCCCTGCAGCATCGCAAAAACACAGAAGTCCGAAGTTGGGGCTTCCCATGGAGGGGAGCCTCAGGGAAATCCCAGCAGCGCAAAAACGAACGCTTCGGCTGGCAAAAGGGGTGAATTTTGGGCTTGCACGCATTAATTGCTTTTCCATTGATTCCTATGGGAAACATTGTTTTGTCTTACAAACTTTTCACCTTAAGAACCTCGTCCCGGAACCAATTAAGTTTGTAAGACAAGGTATCACTGTACTGCCTCAATGCTGCGTGGCATGGAAGCTATCAGCCTCTGGCACTGCTGACGTGTTATGGAAGACCAGGATGCTGATCTTCCATAATACCTCATAAAAATCAGCAGACTGGAAACTTCACACTGAACTTCAAGCATCTTGCAGTGTGTGCCTCTCCATTCTTCCTCCATACTCTGGGTCCTTGGTTTCCAAATGAGATGCAAAGGTTTCCATGGTCAATGCAGCCATCTAGCAGCAGATTTTGAATTACTTCAAGCTTCCTTCTGCAGACTAGTTTTATGGGGATACTGATTTCAATTTTCCAGTAGTGCCAAAAGCACTAAAACCTGGTTTAATTACTGTGAGATTACTGTCTGATTGGCCAGCAAAAACCCCTGACCTGAACCCCATAGAGCAATGATGGCAAATCTGTGGCACATGAAGCCATATCTGCTGGCACGTGAGCTGTTGCCCTAGCTGAGCTCCAATGTGCACAGAGGTTCTGGGAAGGTGTTTTTGGCTTCCAGAGAGCCTCCAGGGGGATGGAAGAGGGCATTTTTGCCCTCCCAAGGCCCCAAAGGCTTCTCTGGAGCCAGAGGAAGGCAAAACACGAGCCTACTGGGCCCACCAGAAGTTGGGAAACAGGCCGTTTCTGGCCTCCAGAGGGCCTGGAGGAGGAAAGCTGTTTTCTCCCTCCTTTGGCATTGAATTATCAGTGTGGGCACTCGCACAAGTGCGATAGCGCGTGTACATGCTCTTTCGGCACCTGAGGAAAAAAGGTTTGCCATCACTGCCATAGAGAATCTATGGGGCATTGCCAAGAGAAAGATGAGAGACATGAGACCAAACAATGCTGAAGAGCTGAAGGCCGCTATTGAAGCATCTTGCTCTTCCATAACTTCTCAGCAGTGCCAGAGGCGGATAGCTTCCATGCCAGGCTGCATTGAGACAGTTTGCAGAAGGGGCCTCAAATCAAGCTCTGAGTACATATGCATGCTTATACTTTTCGATAACCAAAAAGTATAAACATGATAGGTCCGATATTCTATGTACAATCCTTGTTTAATTGATTGTATATAATAATCAAATTTTCTGAGATGGTGGATTTGGGGTTTTCATGAGCTATATCCTATAGTCATCACAATTATGATAAATCATGGCTTGAATTATCTTGCTTTGCATGTTATGAGTATCTTTCATAAGTTTCATATTTTAATTTTTTGAGTTTCATCTGTATATTTTCTAAGAGGAACTGGTAATATCAATATCCTTAATGTTTTAAGATTAAAATGGTTAATAAAGTTATAGTTATGAATAGTTGTGTCTTTTAGGGCTATAATTTGCAAAAAGTGGGTAATATTTTTCAGTTCATTTGAGAGTATACAACCAGAGGGGATAAAAATTGGTGGGTTTTTAAAATATATATATTTAGAAAACAGATTTTTAAAATTTACATTGGATTTTTTTTATTTTTATGAAATTTATTTTAATAAAATGCTTTTGGAGTAAAAAAATATATCTAAAGATAGTTTTCTACTTAAAATAATTAATAATTTAGTTTATTCAGCATGAAATGGAGCTTAGTTATTTAGCATGAGGCTGTATATTCTGCAATATTTACATTTTTTGTACACTTGTTCAGTCAATCCAAGCTCTGCAAACTGAGATAACATGCATTGCATTGATACATTCACACAATTTCACAGCAACCATGAGATAAATCATAAAGTTCAGAATATTCCTTTATCCCATTGTTTTGCAAGTCTATGTACACTACAAACTATAATTGTTTGAAGAGACATGAAGGGCAAGCGATACAAATGAAAGTGAAACCTTTTAAGAATCTTATAAATATAATATTAAAGAGCACCTGTCGTTTCAAATCCATCATGGCAGTGCCTGTTAGTAGGCATCTACTCACCTACTAGAGCCACATCTTTCACCTTGTGTCACTGCCGCATCACCAGCCCTCCAATTAAAGTGAATTGGACTGTCGGTAAATGAACAATGGGTCAGGAGGAGCAACTACAGGACAAGATGACAGTTGCTCTTTACAAATTATGATTTAAATCCAGTTGCTTTAAATAAAACCCATACAACTAATGAGTAGCAACCAAAACGTGTGTGTGTATATACATGTACATAATAGTTGTATAGAAGATATTTTCAGTTATTACAATGAATTTCTTGGAGGAAATGTATGTGGTGTTGTGTTGGGCAGTTTCACACTAGAAAGTCTCTAGTTAGCATATTTTTACAGAAGTCACTATGTGGCTTTCCTCTCTGCTATATTGACTTCCACTTCTAATCTGCAATAATACTGACCTCTTATTCAGTATTTGTAAAAAAGGTTTTGAATGTAAATGGTCCATAAAACAAACAATACAGTGATACCTCGTCTTACAAACTTAATTCGTTCCGGGAGGAGGTTCGTAAGGCGCAAAGTTCGTAAGACGAAACAATGTTTCCCATAGGAAACAATGTAAAAGTGATTAATGCGTGGAAGCAAAAAAAATATCGCAAAAACGGCGCACTGCTGGGCGGCACCGCCTGGCTGTCACCTTTTGAAACAGCCGGTCACTTCTCGGCGTTAACCCGAACCCGAAAAGTTTGGGTTCGGGAGGCCGCTGAGAAGCGCCGCCGCCCGGCTGTCACCTCCCAACACAGCTGGAGGGCTTCTCGGCAAAGGTTCAGCGTTCGTGTTCGGGAGTCTGCCGAGAAGCGCCGCTGCCCGGCTGTCACCTTTGCAGAAGAGCTGCGGAGCTGTTGGCCCGTTGGGAGGCTCAAATGGAGGTGAGGAGTCCCAATAGGGAATTCCATGGGCAGAGCTTTGATGTCATGGAGACGTCCTTCCTGGCCGGCCGAAACGTGGACTCCAGGAAGGACGTCTTCATGACGTCAAAGCTCCGCCCATGGAATACCCTATTGGGATTCCCCACCTCCATTTGAGCCTCCCAACTGGCCGACAGCTCCGCAGCTCTTCTGCAAAGGTGACAGCCGGGCGGCGGTGCTTCTCGGCGGCCTCCCAAACACCGAACCCGAACTTCCAGGTTTGGCGTTCAGGAGAACGCCGAGAAGCTCCCCAACTGTTTCAAAAGGTAACAGCCGGGCGGCGGTGCTTCTCAGCCAAACCCAAACTTTTGCCGAACTTCCAGGTTCGGTGTTCGTGGCGGTGGGTTCATAAGGCGAAAAAAGTTCGTAACAAGAGGCACAAAAATCCCGAACCCTGGGTTCATATCTCAAAAAGTTCGTAAGACGAGGGGTACGTATCACGAGGTACTACTGTATAACCATACCTAAAGGGAATAGTTGGCATACTTTTATTTATATTATTTTGTTCATAGGAACAACGGAAGTCCCCACAATGTATGACAGATAATTTAATTACTGAATACGCTTCTTACTGATCTCAGGTAGGTGCTGCTAGACCACCTGCTGTATGGAATCTTCTATAAAATGGGAGAAGAGGAAGGACTGCATCAAGCACCGTTATTGGTGAGTAATAAATAATGTAGGGGATAGGTTTTTCACTAAAATGAATGAGTGTACACAAGCTGAAGTAAAATGGAAGAAAATGGATTAAACAGTGACTTGTTACTTTATCACTGGTGCCATGTTTTCCTGCCTACGTAGACTTGATTCTTGGAGCATCATAAAGCAGAAAGTTTTCATTCTAGTTTTTGTTATACAGTATATATACAATGGAACCTTGGCTAGCGAACGCCTTTGATAGCAAACCTTTTGGATAACAACCAAAAATTTTGTTAAAAGTCTGCACTGGATACCGAACAAAATTTGGATACTGAACAGCCATGTCTCCCCCCCCCCCAACACATTGTTCCTCACTTCCACCCTTTCTCTTTACCTCTTGTCTCTCTGCCTTTGTCTTCTCTCTTGGGGAATCCTCGCCAGGGGATCCCAGAGGCTCTGCTCCACACCCAGCTGTAAAGCATCACTTTGGCAGGGTCGAGGCAGGCACACCGCTGAGTTAGCTGGTCCCAGCGGCGGAAACTGCTGAGGCGACTCCGGCGGCTTCCCTTTGAGGAGCAGCAACACCGGGAATGTCACGTCCATGCCCCAGACCCCCACCACTGTCCTCGACTGCCCCACATACACACGTTCTCAAATGCACCAGTGAGGGCAGCTCTTTGTCTGGCTCCAGGCCGGTCTTGACCTTGTCAAAGTCAGCCCCCCTCCTCCCCAGTTCCGAATGTGGTGGTGGCTGCCCTCCCGCCAGCCGGCTTTGGAGAAGGTGCCACTGCACTGCAGGTCATCCAGGAAGTTGCGGACAGGGTTTTTCTCTTGCAGTCCGTCCTGCGCAGGGGAGAGCGGGTGTCCTGAGCTGAGCCTGGGACTGGCTGCCCCCCCAGCGCCCCAATCACCCACTGCCCACGCTCATACTCCCCGATGTTCCATCGCTCATCCCGGGGGGAGAAAGAGCCCTGCAAGCGCCCTGCTGCCAGATACCCCCACGGCCCCTGCCACCTTACCTGGGAGCGACAGTCGTTTCCAGACAGACCCACTCACCCCCACAGCTGCCGCCCGCACTCACCTTGCCCCCGCAGCCCGCTGCACTCTCCACCCGCGCCAGGCTTCCCTTCGAGGACAGGGGGTGGGGCTTGGGGCATGGACATGACATTCCTGGTGCTGTCCTCGAAGGGAAGCCACTGGAGCCACCTCAGTAGTTGCTGCTGGCGGGGACTGGCTAACTTAGCGGCACGCCTGCCTCGTCCCTGCCAAAGCGACATTTTGCTGCTGGGTGCAGACCAGAGCCTCCAGGGGCCTCTGGCGAGAGAGACGAAAGGTAAGGGGGGGAATGAAGGACAATGTGTGGGGGGAGGGAGAGAAAAAATCCTTTTTTGTGGATTTTCGTTTATCGCAGATGGTCCTGGAACAGAACACCCGCGATAAACAAGAAATCACTGTATTAAAGAGTTAGCAGGGGCTGGGAACCAATTAAGTCTATTTCCCTTATTTTTTATGGGGAAAATTGTTTCGAATACCAAACATTTTGGATACCGACCAACTTTCCAGAACGGATTGTGGTCGCTAGCCGAGATTCCACTGTATCACTAATAGAAACAATGGTATATTTTTCTGTTCAGTGGAACAGAGCGGAGTAACAGTTCCACACCCAATGAGCAAAGGAGGCCAACAATTAAAGAGAAACTTTTAGCAATCATTGTTGGATCTCCCATAGGAGCAGAAGTTGGCATTGAGATGGTTATGATATTTATAAATTTGCATATCATAATATGTCAATTTCTCATTGATATATGCTTTTAGTTTATATGGTTACACTTTGTTTTTTGCACATACAAAAGTTTGTTTCAACATAGTTTTTAAAATCCTGACTGGTTGCCTCTCTAATCCAAAAATCTGATGTGTGTTAATTCAGAGTGAAAAATGCAAAATTTTGAATGCAAAAAGGACTTTGTGTCTATATTACAAAGGTCGAACACAACCTAATGCGGCCTTCAAATGAAATCAAGTTTGGCACCTCTATTGCTAATTATGATAAAATATTTATACTTCTCTATAGACATTCTACTTTCAGAGTGAAGTTATGTATCTAATAATTGTATGTCTAAACTGCTTTCATTTTAACTTTTTGGATTTCCAAATACAGAAAGTTAAAATATAAAGACAAGAAAGAAAAGGTTTTAAAAAGAAAAAGAAAGTTAAAGTTGCAAAAGAAAATAGAAAAGAAAATTTCTGACTTTGTTTAGTATGGTTATGAATAAAAATATATCAAAATCCTACCTCAAAGCTAACATTTATTGGCTTTTTCTACAATCACATTAGATATAGTGTATGTCACAAGACTTAATCAAAACACCATTAACTATGATTCAGGCCTTTAAAGATGTATACAGTGTTCCCTCTCTTTTCGTGGGGGATGCGTTCCGAGACCGCCCGCAAAAGTCGAATTTCCGTGAAGTAGAGATGTGGAACTAAATACACTATTTTGGGCTATGAACAGTATCACAAGCCTTCCCTTAACACTTTAAACCCCTAAATTGCAATTTTCCATTCCCTTAGCAACCATTCAGATTACAGTAATACCTCATGATACGAACTTAATTGGTGCAAGGAGGAGGTTCGTAAGACGCAAGGTTCGTAAGACGAAACATTGTTTCCCATAGGAAACAATGTAAAGTCAATTAATCCGTGCAACCAAAAAACCCCCCGCAAAAAAACGGCTTTCGGCGACTGCTGGGAAGCGGCGCGGGTGTTTTAAAAGGTGACAGCCGGCCTGGGGGGCTTCCCAGCACCCCCCCGAACCTGGGTTCGGGGGGTGCTGGCAAGCCCCCCAGGCCGGCTGCGGCCTTTTAAAACACCCGCGCCGCTTCCCAGCTGTCTCCTGAAGCCGAACGCTAAAGCCGAACTTCCGCGTTCGGCTTCGGGAGACAGCTGGGAAGCGGCGCGGCTGTTTTAAAAGGTCGCAGCCGGCCTGGGGGGCTTCCCAGCAACCTCCCGAACCGAACCCGGGGTTCAGCAAAATTTTGCCTCTTACGAACTTTGTTCGACTTATGAACCGGCGTTCGGGAGGCTTCTGGGAAGCCCCGCCGCCCGGCTGTCACCTTTTAAAACAGCCACGCGGCTTCCCAGCAGTCTCCGAACTCCGGTTCGTAACTCAAAAAAAGTTCGTAAGAAGAGGCAAAATTTTTCTGAACCCCGGGTTCGTATCACGAGTTGTTCGTAAGATGGGTTCATATCTTGAGGTACCACTGTATTACTCACCATGTTTATTTATTAAAGTTTATTTAAAAACTATTTATTAAAGGCAGACGAAAGTTTGGCGATGACATATTACGTCATCGGCTGGGAAAAACCGTGGTATAGGGAAAAAAGCCGCAAAGTATTTTTTAATTAATATTTTTGAAAAACCGTGGTATAGACTTTTCGCGAAGTTCGAACCCGCAAAAATCGAGGGAATACTGTATATTGATTTCTTTAATAAAATTCATATATTCCAGAACTTTAAACAAAAACTTTCTTAGCATCTAAAATGATTAGTACAGGTTTTTTTCACTGTTAAACAGCTTTCAAAGTCTTTTTAGAAGATAGTTAACTAACAATATTTTTCTGTTTTCACTAGGACACAATGTTTGTACGTGGACTAAAGAGGAAATGTATTGAAGGTGAAGATGATATTGAAGGAAGTTTTACTGGCTTTAAAGCTATTCCTTCGTATAACCTTCAGCGCCAGTCACTGCTAGACATGTCATTGGTAAAACTTCAGCTCTGCCACATGCTTGTTGAACCTAACCTGTATCGTTCAGTGCTTATAGCCAACACAGTACGGCAGATCCAAGAAGAAATGACTCAAGATGGAAGTTGGCAGATGATAAGTCCTCAGAGTACAGGACCAGCCTCTCTGGACCGTCTTGTTTCAACAGATATTCTCTGTCGTTCTTCCAAAGAGCAAACTGAAGAAAAGCTTGCTCAAGAATATAGTGGTTTCTCTAAGAATTTTGAGGACACACAATCACAAGAGAATGTAGACCTCTTAAGGCCTGCTGTACTACAAGCATCCAGAAGCTTGCAGGGAAACATGTGGGAGATGGATAGCATTCCAGAAAATAGAGTAAACTTCCATAAGTCGTCAATTGATCAAATATTTGAAACCTTAGAAACTAAAACTTCTGATGCTGTTGAAGATCTTTTTTCCGAAGTTGACAGTTCTTATTACAATCTTGATACTGTATTAACAGGAATGATGGGCAATACAAAAATGGGACACTGTGATGTTCTTGAAACCTTTCCTCAAGGAGCCACAAATTCTAATTCTAACTGTAAGTCTGATCTTAATGAGCTTGATCATTTTGTAGAGATTCTGGTTGAATCTTGAAACTAAGAAAAATCCCTTGAAGAAACTAGGTTGTAAACAATAAAACTTTTGAGATATTTTGTTCTCTTAAACCTGGATGTGATCTTCCCTTACCCACTTGTCCCCAATTCACATCATTTTGCAAAATTGAGTTAATTTATAAAATTAACCCATAATTTGTACTATTCAGTCTTGTTAAGTATATATTTCAGTGGCCACGGTTCAGAGATAATCAAAAGCATACATTTAATTGTCAAGAGCCCAAGTTTTTTAAAAATTACTTTAAATCTACTACAACCCATTCTATATCACAAATTACTTTGGGAACTCCCTAATTTTCACAGAACACTGTCAAAAGATCTCTAGGTGTAATCATGTACTCTGTATTCTGACTATGTATTTTTCTATTTTTGAGGCCCTTCTAAACATTAAGGGACTAATTAGTATATCGGGATACTTCTTGTCTATTTCATAACTACAGGGTGCAACTGTTAGACCACTCCAGTCCTTAAAATACCGCAAATGAAGTCAAATCCCTAGTCTAGTTTAGGAGTGCCTCCTGCAGCCTACCAGAACCTTGAGATTGTACCATTGAAATTCAGAAGCAAAATGATCAACTTGAGTACATTGTATTTCCTAGAAGTATACCCCAGAGAAAGGGGCAGAACTGAAAATTGCAGTGCATTGCTTCTAGTGATATCACCTTACTCCAAGGACTAAGTTGCAGCCTAGCTCAACAAAAAATATTCAACAAGAATAATTTCAACTTAATTCAAATTAAGAAACTTTCAACTATCCCTGGCATTAGTGCCTGCTGTTTTGTTTTATGGAATTAATTTGGTATAAAGACAAAATGCTTCCCTTCCCCTCCTTAGTTTCACATAAATACTTACTGCTATGTTCTGTAAGTTTATTTACCACATGAGCTCTTGAAAAATTGTAAAGCAACTATTTCTCATTTTCTTAAGTGTTTTCTGTTTTTTCTTTTTAAAACTATAGTTTTTTTAAAGTATCAGTGTTCAGAATATTATAGCTATTTTCTGAA
Source organism: Erythrolamprus reginae (assembly GCF_031021105.1). Classification (NCBI taxonomy): domain Eukaryota; kingdom Metazoa; phylum Chordata; class Lepidosauria; order Squamata; family Dipsadidae; genus Erythrolamprus; species Erythrolamprus reginae. Next base: position 45,319,746 of record NC_091950.1, read on the forward strand.
GATATATTTTTGCTATGAGAATTCTGTCTCAAAACTGCTTATTTAATATCTTGAAATATTTGCAGTTGTATTTTTTAATTGTTTTGAAAAAGGGACTTTTCTCCCTTATAACTGACTTCCTCTGCATAGTGCAGTACAGTAGAAGTATGTGTAATTGTTAACTACAAGCTGAGCTGTTATCAGCCTTGAAGTAGAGTATTAGAGATCAAGTTATCCTTGAAACCTAAACATCTGAGGAACAGCTTCCAATAGGCTTCAGGAACTCTTGATGCATTTAAACTTCAGTTCAAGCCATGTTTTTGTTATCTTCAAGCATATATCATATGGGTTTTATTTATAAATATTTATATAACTATGCCATCAAACAAATTATTGGCTGAAGTTTACCATTTACTTTTATATTTAGGGGAAAACACCCCTATATTGCACTAATTACTAACCAACTGTTACAGAGGCCTTCGAGTTCTCCAAACTTAAACTGTTCTATTTGCCAGTCTGTAAATGTGCATTCCTGTGAGTCCTTATTAATATATTATCTCAGCAAATTATTATGTAAAAGAAAAATGCATTCACGTGCATGTAATTACTAAAAATCCTAGAGCATACCATTTATAATAAATTGCCCATTTTTTTCCTTGTTAACTGGAGATATAGGTAAACAAATGCAAGGTGAGAAAAAAACTAATTTGAGGAAGATAAACATTTGCTTCAATAATAACTATTACCATCATAGAAATTTTAGCTATTTTGCATTTGTTCCCTTTGATTAAAATTGGATTGGTTGCTTGTATAAAATTCTTTTAAAATGGTTTCTCTGCTGATGCTGAGATCAAATATAGATTTCAAAATATTGGACACATTGTCTCCCAGCATGTCATAGATGCAGTATATCTTTGTGTAAAGGAAGTTCACCCTAACTCTTTAAATCAGTAAGGTTCATTATGCACAATTAAAGCAATTGCTCTATGCATAAAGATCCATGACTTCTGTGTACATCATTAAATGTCTTTGTCTTGGTTTATATATTAGAACTTAAGACCATTTTGCATGATTATCCCTTCCTGAGATTTAATGAGGCAGCTTATAAGAAAGTAGCTTCGTGACTGTGGCCTTAATAATTTAAGTGCTTTTGAAACAACTAATTTGAAAATGGCACTGTATGTTTTTTAATCTTGGCAAGTACTGTCTAATTTTGTAATTCAGTTTTGTGCCAGACCACACAATTTGTAAGGAGATCTTAAACATTTGGAAGTGACTAATATCTTTTTATATTAAAGTTGAATATGAAATAAACATTCTGATATTAGTAATTTTTGTGTATCTAATGAGAAAGAAGGACTCACTGGAGAAGAACCTAATGCTAGGAAAGTTTGAGAGCAAAAGAGAAGGAGACGACAGAGAATGAGGTGGCTGAGCCGCGAAGCAGTTGGCGTGAGCTTAAATGGACCTGGGTGTGGGGGGGATGGTAGAGAACAGGAAGGCCTGGAGGAACATTGTCCATGGGGTCAGAAAACAACTTCGCAACTAACAACAGCAAACAATGTTGCTTGTATGAGAATAGGATTGATGAAATTCCTTTCTGAGTAGTATGAAGTGTTTTAAAGTAGAAAATACTTATAAGTATTCTTGCCTTTTTTAGGATAAAATGTTACATTTACCCAAACATGATTTAGATGAATACATTGGAACCTTTCAAGAATACATTACAGAATTTTATGCTTATTGTTCAACATATCCTTAACATTTAATATTCTTCCAGATACAGGTGCTAAGCTTTATTTTTTGGGGTGGGGGTGCCCCTCATCACCTAGTTTTAGTGTTTGAGATCTTCACCCTATTTTGTTCTGTAAAATATTCACAGGCTATGGATCTTTCCATAACAAAATCCAAAATAGTAAATAAAAAAATTGTGACTGGATAATGCAAAATTCCTATTTGTTTTGCAAACTGGACAGTCTGAAACTTAGACTTGTCTTATAGACATATTAGTTTCAAAGAGATCATAAATCACATTTCTAATGGTAACACTACCATATAAAAATGACATAAATGGCTACAAAACCAGTTACCATAGTCCAAACAATATTTTTTATACAGAAAGGGACTACGGGTAGTTCTTAATGATCAAAAGTGGGACCAACAACCCAGGCATAAAGCAAAAAAGTAATAATGACAATAAGTTCCAGTTGTGAATTGTATGAGCGAAAAGTATGACATCATGTGACCATGACTTGCAGTCAGCTTCCCCAGTGACTGCTGGCAGAAAATCAACAGAAAAGGTTGCAAATGTTGATCATGTGACCATTGGCTACTGCAGTCATAATTACATGCCAAGTGACTGACTAATTAAAACTAACAACATAAAACATTGCTAAAAAAAATTAATGTAGACAATGTATGTTCTAACTGGTTTTAGAAAAGGTTTAAGGAACATGTTACTGCTAATGAACATTGGGAAATTGTGAAAGCCAAAGGCTACCCAAAAGAAGTTGGAATGTGCTTTGACTATATTATTATTATTATTTGATTTGTATGCCGCCCCTCTCTGGAGACTCGGAGCGGCTAATTTAATTTATGCTGGCAATCTCATTGCCCTCATGTAATAATTCATACACCTATGTGCTACAGATTACTGTTGCAGTTCCCTTCTTAGGGCTAACTCCAGGCTGTATTATGAGCAGGTGAGTGAAGCTTCTATTCTTTGCTTCCTTCTGATTGTAGGGAGTTTCCTCTGAAGGTTGGAAGGGTCAGTTTGTGTCAGATAGGGTTAGCCAAAGAAAGCAACAGGTGAGTTTGTCCCTGGTTGTGTCCAACAGAATAGTGAAGGCAATCTATTTTGTTTATTGCAGGAAGTCCTTGACCTAAGAGCAGACATGTTACAGGCATTGAATGGATATTTTATAGTCTTTAAAGTACCGTATATACTCGAGTATAAGCCGAGTTTTTCAGCCCAAAAAATGGGCTGAAAAACACAGCCTCAGCTTATACTCGGGTCATTGACAAAGTCACCACACGAGGGCGCCATTGCTTGAGCCAGAGCGAGGAGGCACCAGCTTTTGTCCCCTCGCACGCTGTAGTTCCTCTCCCTAGCTCAAGCAGAGGCAGCCATTTGCTCCAACCGAGAGGGGAAAAAAGCAATGGTGAGTAACTATTCCTTGCTCTCTCTGCATTGGTATTTTGTGGTAGTTGCTGCCCTTGCTTGGATAGGATCTAATAATGTGTTATGAGGCAGAGCTAGACAGGAATTCTTTTTCTGTCTATCTATCTATTTTTCTATCTAACTATTTTTCTATCTATCTATCTATCTGTATCTATTTCTATCTATATCTATCTATTTTTCTATCTGTCTGTCTATCTATCTTTCTATCTATATCTATCTGTATCTATCTATCATCTATCTATTTTTCTATCTTTCTATCTATCTATTTTTCTATCTATCTATTTTTCTGTCTGTCTATCTATCTTTCTATCTATATCTATCTATCTATCTATCTATCTATCTATTTGGTTTTCTATGCTGATAACCTCACAGCAGCTAATGCTGAAGCTCTTCTTTGGATACACTTATTTATTTGTTTGTTTGTTTATTTATTTAATTGGATTTGTATGCAATCCCTCTCCAAGGACTCAGGGTGGCTCACAGCATATATAAAAACAGAACAATAATGTAAATCCAATTAATGATGAGAAGGAATCCAGTTTTGAAGGATTTTAACTCTTAGGTTTTAGCTTTGTTCCTGATCGAGCTACTTTTTTTATTTTTTAATTTATTGTTAATATTGTTAATTTGTTTACCCTCTTTTAAATTTACAGAGCTAGTTTACTGGTTTTCTTTAAAATAAATATTCTAAAACATGTCTCAATTAATGTAATTTTATTGTTTTCCATTTTTATAAGTTACCAGTAGCCACTGCGTTTTCTAACCTCGGCTTATACTCGGGTCAATACGTTTTCCCAGTTTTTGTGGCAAAAATTGGTGCCTCGGCTTATACTCGAGTATATACGGTACCCTTGGCCATTGTATATGGTTGCACCACATACACAATTTGACTGCATATCAAGCGGGTCAGCTTTATGATTCATTACAACCTTCAATTGTCACCTAGCCACAATTCATGTTTTTGTCAGTTTCTAGCAAATAAAATATTCATTCAAATGAATGGGTTTGCTTAACGACAGCAGCATTCGCTTATGTCTCAGGATCACCTATCAACAGTAATGGAACAAGCAATCAACAGTACATTTCCCAGTGAGGGGTCTTTGGTGCTCTCTGAGCTTGCCTGTTTTCTTGCAGATGTTTGATTATCCAAACTTATATAACATCAGTGCTAGTCTAGCACAGATGATGTTACCTAATTTGGGTAACAAACAGTCTGCAAGAAAAGAAACTCACCACTTGTCAACCCTGAGCTACAAATATTCTCCTTTATTAGTACATTTCCCTATCATACTTCCATGGTGATGCTTTTTGTTATTCTACCATTGGAAGCAATGGAGGGCGCAAGCTTTACTTTCTGTTACTCATCTTTCCAACACAAATCTCCCAAGTTGGGGGGGGGGATTCCCTTGCAGTCTTTCTTTGAGGTATAAAGGCCTGGGGGGGGAAGGAAGATAAAAGATGCATAATGAAAGAGCAATTTACACAGACCTTACTACCTTGAAGCAAATTAAGTGCAGTATCACCTATCCCATGAGTATTTCTCCAAAATGGTTGTCTTTGTAATATTTTTTTACAGGAAAAAAATAGATTAACTGATAACTAGTAGGAAACTAGGAACGAGAGCCGGGGTGGCGCAGCAGGTAGAGTGCTGTACTGCAGGCCACTGAAGCTGACTAGATCTGTAGGTCAGCGGTTCAAATCTCATCACCAGCTCAAGGTTGACTCAGTCTTCCATCCTTTTGAGGTGGGTAAAATGAGGACCCGGACTGTGGAGGCCATATGCTCTCTTAAAAAGTGCTATTGCTAAAATGTTGTAAGCTGCCCTGAGTCTAAGGAGAAGGGCGGCATTAAAATCAAATAAATAAATAAATGTTTGATCATTGTAACCGAGACGGGGGCTCTTCATATGCTAAGGGCCTTGTTTCTTGCCTTTGCTGTTAACTGATTAATTATCTCAGTTACTACATAATTCTCTTGGGTGTTTTTGTTGTTTTAAAACATCATTTTAATTGTTTTATAATTTTAGAACTATAGCTGCCCAGAGTCATTGGGCATGGGTGGCTATAGAAGTTGAATAAATAAGTAATAATTGAAAATGAAATTGGTTCTCCAGAAGAAAAAATTCTCATATACTGAATTTCACCTTTCTAGTTTATTAACCCATAAGCACTCAGCAGTTTCATGGAATACCAACTGATTAAACTCATTCTCTTTAAACTATACATAACATTACTCTATGATCAGGCCTCTCTGACTTCATCGTTATTGCTGAAAAAACTAGATGACTCTTGGATAATTAGCCTTTGAGATATTGTTGGAATTACATTTCCACTATCCCTGTTCCACTGGTCATAAGTGATGGGGCTGAAATAGTCTCAAAGTATTTAAGGTTACCAAGACAGAACTATAGGAGTTGACCAACAGACATTTGAGAGCAACAGTCAGCAAAAGTTGCTGTATAATGTAACTACACACCAAAATATGTCAACAGGTGTCTGCTGTTATTTTCTACATTAAAAATTAAAAATGCTTTTTAAAAAGTAGTTTATCCATACATACATAAAGTTAAACAAAGGAACTGCTCCATTTCAAAATGCTCATATCCTATAATCTATTTTCCCTTAAAATTAAAGTATTGTTAAGAAAGTTCATTAAAAAATGCAAACTAGGCAGCAGAGTTGCTCTCTTTCAAAATGCCCACAACCCCTCCCCTACAAAAGTACCTTGGACCTTGGTTGCATAACTTTGTGACACACAACTAGATTCTTAGCTCAAGTCAGCAGAACGAGTTATAAAAATTTTCCTGAATCTCCAATCATACGAAAGACATTGAGCTTTTTCTTCACCTGTGCCTTTTGGTATAGGATATATATGCAGCAATGCAATAGGTTCCTTTAAAAAGGAATACATACCATCATACTTCATAACTTGACATAATACTGTATAAGAAAGCTTGTTTTTGTTGATTGTATTAAATGGGGCATTGGTCTGATCTGATACGCTCCTCGTAGGGCGGAGCTATCATCCATGATGGGTTGACCTTGTCCATTAGCCAATGAGAACTAAGTGTTGATTACAAAAAATCCTGTCTCAAGGTGTGGTCAGTCAACTGTAAGAGTTCAAGTGTTCAGCAGAGAGAAGCAAAATCAATGTCCACTAACTCAATGAAAAACTGCCCCCCACATGTGGGCCCGACAGTGTTCCATGGGCGAGGCTGGATGATAGCTCCACCCTGCGAGAAGGAGTGTATCAGGTAAGATCAATGCCCCTTCGCCATATTGGGTGGAGCTATCATCCAGGATGGGACATGCCAAAGCTAAATATCCAACGGGAGAACAATGCTGGACTACGGATCCTAGTGGGGAAGGAGCCTCTGGAATATCTGTTGACCAAATGTGGCATGTGCCATCTGCCATGGCAGAGGCAGATATGGCGGGAACTATGGAGCTAGCCGTTCCAGGGGAAGGAGGGATCGCTGCTTAATAGTGATCCCATGTCCCGGCTCTGTGAGCTCAACCCAGGGTACTGGTGACGTGTGTAATCATGGCCCTGGGCTCAGGCTGCTGCTGCTCAATGCCAGGTCGGTGGTAAATAAAGATCTCATCCGGGATTTGATCCTGGAAGAGGAGGCCAAGCTGGCATGTGTGACTAAAACCTGGCTGGGCCCAGAGGGAAGAGTTCCTCTCTGAAATCTGCCCAGCCGGGTTTCAGGTATGGCATCAGCCTCGACCCCAGGGAAGGAGGGAGGAGTGGCTATTATAGCCAGGGAGAGCCTTTGCCTACGTAGACTCGTTGCTCCAGAGATTATGGGTTGTGAGTCCCTCCTGATGAAGTTGGACTTAGGGGTTCAGCTGGGCTTGTTGCTCACATACCTGCCTCCCAGCTGCGTGTCAACAGCCCTGCCTGTGCTGCCCGAGGAGGTAGCTGGGCTGGCAGTAGGGTTCCCCACTTATTGTCTTGGGGGACTTTAACCTACCGTCGCTCGGTGAAACCTGGGTTAGTGCAGGAGTTCATGGCCACCATGACAGCCATGGACCTGACTCAAGTAGTAGAGGGTCTGACTCACGGGGGGGGGGCACGCACCCAACATGGTATTCCTCTCTGAGCAATTGAGTAATGGTCTAAGACTAAGGGGCTTAGAAGTGTTGCCTTTGTCATGGTCAGACTATTTCCTACTGCGGCTTGACTTCCTGGCTCCAATCCTTCCCCGCAGGGAGGCGGAAACGACTAGGTGGTTCTGCCCCAAACACCTGATGGACCCACATGGCTTTCAAAGGGCGCTTGGGGTTATTCCAGGTGCACTCGTCCAGACTTTGGCAGTGTCTCTTGCTGTAGCCTGGAATAAGGCTGCAACGGAGGCTCTTAACCAGATTGCGCCATTGCGACCTCTCTGTGGCACTAGACCCTGGAGAGCTCCTTGGTTTATCGAGGAGCTCCGGGAGTTGAAACGCCAGAAGAGACGTCTAGAGAAGCGATGGAGGAAGAGTAAGTCTGAATCCGACCGAACACTTGTAAGAGCTTTTATTAAGACTTACTTGTAAGAGCTCATATTAAGGCAAGGGAAATCGACAATAATAATAATAATAATAATAATTTAATAATAATTTATTAGATTTGTATGCTGTCCCTCTCTGAAGACTCGGGGCGGCTCACAACATAGCAACAGTAAAATACAATACAAATCTAATATTAAAAATTTAAAGTTAATTTAAAAAACATTAACATAATCAATATTGTAAAATCATCAACTATGCAATCATACACACTCAACCCAATTAATTGTAATACAGAGGTTAGAAAAACAAAGGGGGGGCACCTGAGATCCCTCCTTATAAAATGGGGGTTGGGGAGGCAGCATCTGAAGTCACCTAGGCAAAGAACCGTCAAAAGGATAAACCCAGAGAGGTGTGGGTAGCTACTGGAAGGTATGGCGCAAGTGCCAGTGGTGGCTCCAACTAAGCAATCAGGCAGTTCCTGAAATCTCCAATGCCTCAGCAGCTAATGTCAGCAACGGAGTGAGACTCCATAAGCTGGAGGGAGAAAAGCAAATTGGTAGAATGCAGCAGCTTAACTTTGAAAGAAGTCCAGAAAGGCTGTCTCCCTGGCCATAAATGGTAGGAAGCGAAGTTTGCAAGGCCATTCAAGCACAAGCGCGATAGCTCATGCAGCACCAATAAATGAAGTTAGTAAATGGCCAATCTGAAGACACTAGTCTCCTGGCCATACCGCTGCTTGAGGGCCAAAACTAGTCACTGCGCTGGTGATGGTAGCGCAATCTCTTTAGACCTGGCAAGGAGATTCCTTCCAACTGTCAAATTTCTGGTCTTGCTGCTTCAGCTACAACCTTGGCAGCTAGAGCAAGCTCCATTGCCACTCTCCCTCATTCAACCCCATGGCTTGAAGATGACAGAAGAGCATGCAGGAGAGAAACTCACAGTGAGGTAGAATCTGATGAAAACTTTAATTGTCAACTGAGGAGTGAAGCTATGATCCAGGAGAGGAACTTGACCACATGTCCTATCAGTCTGAGGACTGAGTCAAAAGCGGGTCTTAGAGATGGAGGTGTTTAAAAAAAAAAAATCAACAGATTCAGTCCTCATTGATAGAGCCAGGGTGGTGCAGCAGATAGAGTGCTGTACTACAGGCCACTGAAGCTGACTCAAATCTCATCAGCGGCTCAAGGTTGACTCAGCCTTCCATCCTTCCGAGGTAGGTAAAATGAGGATCTGGATTGTGGGGGCAATATGCTGGCTCTGTTAAAAAGTGCTATTGCTAACATGTTGTAAGCTGCCCTGAGTCTAAGGAGAAGGGCGACATAAAAATGAATAAATAAATAATAAATAAATTGGCGGACAGTTGAGGTCAACCCATTATGGATAGCTTCACCAAATATGGAGAATTGAAATGAAAGTTCCCTGATAGTGTGAGTATACATATACATATACATATATATATACATACACATACATACACAAAAGGTTATCTTGAACATTTTCCTACAAGTATATAAAATTAGGAAGGCTGTTGCTTAGCAATGATTTACTCTGAGTCATAGCATTGTTTAATTATTCACTTGAATTGCTCTCTACAAATGATTTCAAAAGTGCACACACAAGTTTTGCTTGCTATTGACAATTGTGCCAAGATACTCTGATGGTGCAAGCTTTTTAAGCGGATGCAAGTGCAATGAATGGCACAGTACTTATCTTGGAAAGTGGGAGAGGTATTGAATGTTTGTATAATACTTCTGAAATGCACATTTTTTATTCTACAAAGTTGAACAATAACTTTGTTTTAAAAAGGGAAGGATCTCACTTAAAAATGAACTTTATTAGACTTGAAAACAATAAAAAATAACAAGAACTTATATTTAGAATGAAAAAGGGGGGAAAGAACAAAAATAAGTACAAAAAAATAAGACAAGAAAAAAGGGAGATTATGAAAAATGAGGGGTCGTGGGGTTTTCTTGAGCATAGTTTTCTTGCAGACATTCATTACCCAAACTAGGTAACAGCATCAGTGCTAAGACCAAGCTCCAAGATCATCTAGAACCCCTCATTTCAATCCTGAGCTGCAAATATTCTCCACTCCTTTACTGATTGTAAAAAGTGACTTTCAATTTTCATTTATAAGAGTTACAAATATAAACATTAACATATTATTCTATGGTTATAGCATTGCTTATATTTTATAATGCTTTTGTTTAATCAAAACTGTATATCATAATTTTCTTTTTCATTTCCTGCAAAAAATCAATAAATGGTCTCCAATCATCATTAAATTTAGACAATGTATCATCTCTAAAGTAGGCGATGTTGCCATCTTAGCAAGTTCCCTCATTTCACCATCCATTCCTGCACTGCAGGTAAAGTTGCATGATTTTTTTCCAGGCTGCTTATCTATCCATCAATCCCAAAATATAAAGTTTCTCTTTACAATTATATATGAAATTTAAAACTTCTGTATTAGTAAATGTACTTGAATGCAAAATGTTCTGATTTCACACATCCACCCCAGACTGTTTTTGGTTATATTTCCAGTGTTTAAGTTTGATGAACCTTTATACATTAAAGCTGTTTTCCCACTGATATATACCAGCAATACATCATTTTATAAAAATTATCTTTAGTTATATCATGTTCCTAATATGGCAGATTTAATCATTTTTAAAATCTACATTTACCTTGGCTTTATCATACCATAGATATCCATGCCTCCTAAATTCAAAGTCATACACTTCTAACTGATGAGCCGAAGTGGCACAGTGGGTAGAGTGCAGTACTGCAGGCCACTAAAGCTGACTGCTAGATCTCATCACCGGCTCAAGGTTGACTCAGCCTTCCATCCTTCCGAGGTGGGTAAAATGAGGACCCGGATTGTGTGCGGATATGCTGGCTGTTAAAAAGTTGCTAACATGTTGTAAGCCGCCCTGAGTCTAAAGAGAAGGGCGGCATTTTAAAAATTGAATAAAATAAATATATAACTCCAAAAGCCCTCTGTTCTCAGCACCATTTATTCTTTCTTCCGGATCAAATAAATTGCAAAGTATAATTTCAAATATATATACAAATGTTTTCATATGTCCCCTTTTTGAAGATTATTCTTTTTAAAGACCAAATGTCAGTGGAGTGTGGAAAAACTTTAAAAACATATAAGTCACTGTTTAGGAACATATATGAGAAAAAAAGGTATGTTAGTGTTGCAAATGGGATAAAATATGGGGTGCTTCAAGCTTCAGAAACAATACAAAAGAAATGCTTTGGGCCTACTGTGAACACGGCATAAAAGTTATTGAATAAGATAGAATTCACAGGCTTCATAAAAATAAACCATAAGCCATATACTACAAATCACTGCAGCTGACTTCCCACAATCCTTTCATCCAAACTCATACAAAATACTTGACATGTGATGTAGAGATTTAAATTTTTAGCAGAAATAAATGGTAGTTTTACTGGGCTGCATTTTTTGCTGGAGGTAGACTGAGACGAGAGAGGGCTGTAATTTTTTCAGCGCAATATCCTTGATATGCTATTTTGTTGTGTCTAGAAATGAATGCAATGGCAAACTATATTTTTTATCATTTGCAAGGACAAGTATATGGGCATATTTATTAAGTCATCAGGAACTGAGCTTATCTCAAAGGATATTGTTTTCACAGCAGAATTCATATAGATTTATTCTTTTAAAAATATCAATATGGCAAAGCATACTAATTTTTGCTTTTCTGCCCAGAAAAGTTTAGCAATCCTGATTTATGATGCAAAAGCCAAGCAAACTGCCCTTAAAAAATTATGTACTTTTGTCATATAAGCATAGAGATTACAAGGCACATATTTGGATAGTGTTGAGGTTCCTGCATGCATTGCAAGGGTTTTTTTTATTTTGGGTCAGGATGTCCTGGGTAGATGATTAACTGACTGATAAGTTTTTACATAAAATATGGCTATTTGGCTTATTGTGATGTGAATATAAATAAGCATTCATGGGATAGGGAAGAATTGTCAGAGACAAGACAGCAGGTTTAGTAGCACTATCAAAATTCTTGTTAACAATGTTGCATGCATATTCAAATAGTCAGACTTCAACTGTGCTACTGTACTGTGATTGCTATCTTGTCTTTTTTACCTCCAGTCCAGTGCCTATGATTATGTGTACAAGTCATAGAGACCTATGTTATATGCAAATATCAAATAGGGTTGTGCAATTTCAAAAACGATTTAGAAGTGTTTTAGACTTTGCACTAAAATAAGCATAGTGTCATCACTACCAATTAGGACAAACATGTTTTTTAGTTTCCATGCAAGCTTTAAAAAAATATATCTGCTTTCCTGAGTGTCGTTAAAGTAAAAAAAATTAATGTTTTTATTGATTTTTCACTTTTTATATATCGTAAAAACTCTTTGAGAAAATCTACCTTTTATATACATTATTATTATATTTATACAATTTATACATCTTGTGATACTTTCTAATTCTATGTCTTCATCCCACATTTTCTCTTTGATTTTCTATTATTGATCCATTTATACCACTTTTCTCATGTTTCATAGTAGTCTGAGTCTTTTTGTCCTCTTAGTTCTGTGGTTAATTTGTCAATTTCGGCGCAATCAAATACTATATCTTCTTAATTATCAAGCTTTCAATAGGTATATTAGGGGTCCTCCAGCATGCGATCCTAGCAGCTGGTTTTATAGTATTGACTTTTGAATATGCCCAATAAAAGGAGTTCTGGGGTAAACTCTATTTTTGTTCCTATTATTTCTTTTAACAAGTTGTGTATCTTTATCCAATATTTCTTTGCTTCGGGACACAACCACCACGTATGAAAGATGCTTTGCTCTTTTTGCATTTCCAACAGATCAAATTTAAATTAGGATATATTAGGAATTTATAGGATAATTGGGATAAATTAGGAGTTTGACCTAGTGACACCTGATGAAGTGGACAAGGCCATGGGAGCTGTGAGTTCCCACCACCTGTTTATTGGACCTGTGCCCCTCCTTGCTGCTTTCAGACAGCAGGGAGGTGACACGAGACTGGATCCAGGAGGTTGTTAACACTTCTTTGAGGGAGGGGTCTTTTTTGGCTCCCTTAAAGGAGGCCATTGTGCACTTCTTCCTCAAGAAGTCTTCCCTGGAGACTGGTCGACTTATGCTCAAATCCAGACCAGATTTCAAAAAGATGCAAGGACCTACTTATTTCAAAAAGAGAATAATATTCTAGGGAAATTGCTAACCAAGAATCAAGGGAAATTGATAGGGAAAGTGTATAAATATTTGATTAGGTCCAAAACAGCAGGTTTGATTTTAAAAGATAATATGATTAGTTGGTGTAGGAATTTTGGAAGAAATTTAGATTTAGATGCATGGGAGAGAGTTCGGTCATACAACTGGAAAATAACTAAATTGGTATCGTTCAAAGAAAATCAGATTAAGATGTTTTATAGATGGCATCTGCCCCCCAACAGGTTATCAAAAATATTTCTAAACACTTCTCCAAACTGCTGGAAATGTGATACAGAAATTGGTTCTTACTACCTTCAATGGTGGACTTGCCAGAAAGCCAAATCATATTGAAACAAAATAGAAAAATGGCTAAAAGAAATTACACACCAGGAAATTAGGAAAACTACAGAATTTTTCCTATTAGGCATTGCTACACACAAATATAAAAAAGACATACAATATTTGATAAATCATATCTTGGTAGCTACTAGAATTGTTTTTGCGCAAAGATGGAAAGAAGCAGAAGTCCCCAAAAAAGATGAGGTAATTAGGAAAATTATTGAATGTGCAGAGCTGGACATGATGACGAGGCGGTTGAAGAACCAAGAAGAATTGGAATTCTATAAAATCTGGGATAGGGTCTATATTTGGATGAATAAAAGAAATTCTCAATGGATTCAAGGTTATATAAATTTATTATTCAGAAGTGTATATAAATAGAGAAATGAAGTAGATATTTTTTTCTTTTTCCTCTGAAATGATGTAATCAAAAGTTTTTATTTTCTTACCATGGAGACTTCTATTCTGAGCGGAGCGATTGTAGCTCCTTTTTGTATTATGTGTTTTGTTTTGTATTTTTATGTATGTGTGTTGTGTCTTGTTTTTTAAAAAAAATAAGAAGTATTTATTTTAAAAAGAACCCTTCCCTGGATCTGGCTATTTTAAACAACTATCATCCCATCTCCAAGCTTCCCTTTTCAGGGAAGGTTGTTGAGAAGGTAGTGGCACTTCAGCTCCAACGGTCCTTGGATGAAGCCGATTATCTAGGCCCTCAGCAATCTGGTCGGTCACAGTCAGTGTTGGCAGGGGTCAGAAGTCAGCTCCTGGGTCCCTCCTCAGGGGTCAGTCCTCTCCCCCCTGCTGTTTAATATCTACATGAAACTACTAGGTGAGATCATCCGACGACATGGGGTGAGTTACCACCAGTACACTGATGATACCCAGCTGTACATTTCCACCCCATGTCAATTCAATGAAGCAATGAAGGTGATGTGCTGGTGTCTGGAGGCTGTGAGGGTCTAGATGGGTGTTAATAAGCTCAGGCTCAACCCCAACAAGATGGAGTAGCTGTGGGTTTTGCCTCCCAAGGACAACCCCATTTGTCCATCCATTACCCTGGGAAGGGGAGCTTTTGCCCCCCTCAGAGAGGGTCCACAACTTGGGCATCCTCCTCGATCCGCAGCTGAGCTTAGAGCACCACCTCTCAGCTGTGATGAGGGGGATGTTTGCCCAGGTTCGCCTGGTGCACTAGTTGCAGCCCTATTTGGTCAGGGATTCTCTTCTCACAGTCACTTATGCCCTCATCACCTTGAGGTTAGATTACTGCAATGCTCTCTGCATGGGGCTTCCTTTGAAGAACGTTCGGAGACTGCAGGTAGTACAAAATGCAGCCGCGCAAGCTGTCATGGGCCTCTCAAGGTATGCCCATGTCTCACCATCACTTTGCAAGCTGCATTGGCTGCCGATTGGTCTCTGAATGCAATTCAAAGTGTTGATAATGACCTATAAAGCCCTACGTGGTTTAGGAATAGATTACCTATGGTACTGCCTTCTGCCTCATGTATCCCAGCAACCGGTTAGGTCCACAGAGTCAGCCTTTTCCAGGCTCCGTCCCTTTGGAACCAACTCCCTCCAGAGATTCGTACTGCCCCCACCCTCCTGTCCTTTGGCAAAGCTCTAAAAATTTACCCGTCGGCAGGCTTGGGACCATTGAATGTTACATCTAGCTCCGGCAGACGAGTATATGGGATGAATGTGGATGATTGTATTTAACGAGCTGGGGTTTTTTAGATTATATTTTAAGTTTAGATTTCTTATTCATTACATTTTTGTATTTACTCTGCTGTGAGCTGCCCTGAGTCTGCGGAGAAGGGTGGTATATAAATATAATTAATAAATAATTAATAAATACATATTTTTGCTACTGTACAGCATAGTTCCCTCTAAGCTGAGCAGTGAGCAATCGCTCACTTAAAAATCATCATCAACTCAGAGTTTTCCAAACCTGCCCAGAAGCCGAGAGGGAAATTTTATTATTATTTCTGTGTCGCCCAGTCCCGAAGGGACTGTCGCTCAGACACTATACTTTTCCGCCCACCCCAAAAAAAATGTAGAGAGAACACTGCTGTACAGGGCTAAATGCCAGTGATTTTATAATGAGTTTTTAATAGGATGCCAGTTGTTATTTTATAATTTCCATTCCAGATTTGTTCCCAATCAGCCAAGTGTATGTTGTGTCCCACATTTTTTGCCCAAGCTATAATTGACACTTTTACTATGTCTTTGACCCTATCAAATTGTAACAGATAATTGTATATTTTGGAAATAATTTTGTATTCTGGTCCGTCAAGTTTGTCTAATTGTTGAGTTTCTATTCCAATTCTTTCGCTATCTTTTTTGTATCAATTGGAGTAGGAGGTGGCCACCAATCTATAGTTATACCTTGCTTTTCTAAATCTTCTCTACTTTTTAATTTTCCAAATCCAACCAAAGTATCTTTATATTTAACCATTCTAGTTGTATCAATCATATGGGGTAAATCATTGCCTCCATGGTGGACATCCAATTAGGAATTTTCAAGTAGGTTTTTTTCTTACCTCTTGCCAAATTTTCATCAATGAGTCTAATCATATGCCTAGAAAAATACTGGTGTGGTTTATTTTCTTTATCTCATAAAAATGCAGGCCATCCCTTCTGTAGGTCATGGCCTTCCAATAGCAATAACAATCTATTCCTCAAATTGATCCAATTTCTAAGCCCAGCCAGCAGCACTGCTTTACAATATAATCTGCAGACTGGGAGCCCAAAGCCACCTCTGCTTCTGCTGTTTTACAAAACAATTAATTTAATTCTCGGCTTTTTACTTCGAAATTTACCTTTAACAAAGCATTACAGTAAAGCATTAGAGTAAATTTTAAGCATCCTCATTTGCTTTTAGTCTTGTTCAGAATCTTGAAAATAGGATGAAGCTGCTTTAATGAATACAGAAAGGTGCTATGCTCATACTTTATTTGAAGTGCTTCTTCAAATAATTTCTGCCCTGCAGAAATGGTATCTCACTGTCCACAAAGCCAATCTTGAATAAAAGGTAGTCCTCATTTAGCTATTACCTTGTATAAGGACCTTTTGCATGTACAAATGTAATGAAAAATAACTTTGTGACCAGTTTTCCATATATGACTTTCACAGGTCTGTAAAGGAAAGGTAAAGGAAGGTCATAAGCAGTTGCATTTTCGCTTAGTGACAGCTTTGCTTAATGACCAAGTTTGCCATGGTTGCTAAACAAGGATTATCTGTACTTTTAGCACTTTCCCCAAACAATTATAAAATCAGCCAGGTGAAAAAATACCCTAGATCTTCAATATTTCATAACTACGTACATTGAATGAAAGAGGTTGAAAAGATGTTAAAGGTAAAGGCTCCCCTGGTACATACAGTATGTATTAGTCCAGTGTTTCCCAACCTTTTTTGAGCCGCGGCACATTATTCACATTTACAAAATCCTGGGGAACATTGAGCCGGGGGGGGGGGGGGGGGGGGCGCGGGGCGGGGTGTGTGTGTGTAAAAAAAAGTTTGGACAAAAAATATCTCTTCCTCCCTTTCGCTCTATTTTTCTCTTTCCCTCTTTCTCTCTCTCTCTCCCTTCCCTCCTCTTTCTTTCCCCTCTCTCTCCATCTCTCTTTGTTTCTCCCTTCCTTCCTCTTTTTGCCCTCCTTCTCTCTCCCTCCTTCCCTCTGTCTTTCCCTCACCCTCCTTCCCCCCTTTCTCTCTCTCTCTTGCTCTTTCTCTCTTTCTCTTCCCCCTCTCTCCCTCTCTTTCTCTCTCTTGCTATCTCTTTCTCTCTCTCTCTTTTGCTTTCTCTCTTTCTCTCCCCCTCTCTCCCTCTCTCTTGCTATCTCTCTTTCTCTCTCTTTTGCTTTCTCTTTCTCTACCCCCTCTCTCTCCTTCTTTCTCTCCCCCTCTCTCTTTCTCTCTCCCTCTCTTGCTATCTCTTTCTCTCTCCCCCCTCTCTCCCTCTCCCTCTCTTGCTATCTTTCTCTCCCCCCTCTCTCCTTCTCTCTCCCTCTCTTGCTATCTCTTTCTCTCTCTTTCTATCCCTCCCTCTTCCTCTCTCTTCCTCTTTCTCTCTCTACCTCTCTTGCTATCTCTTTCTCTCTCTTTCTCTCCCCCCCTCTCCCTCTTTCTCTCTCTCCCTCTCTTGCTATATCTTTCTCTCTCTTTCTCTCCCCCCTCTCTTCCTCTCTCTTTCTCTCTCTCCGTCTCTTGCTTTCTCTTTCTCTCCCCCCTCTCTCCCTCTCTCTTTCTCCCAGTAGCCGTGGGGCGACGGCAGGGTGATCAGCTGTGAAGCGGAGCTCCAGAACGGAGGCACAGACGGCGGTGGCTAGACGCCGTACATTTCTGGCGTTGCGCTGGGCATGGACGTGGGGCTTGAGCCTCCGTCCTGGTCCAGCCAGCAGGCAAGCGCCAGCCACGCAATTCCAGCATTTCCAGCCGCCGCCGTCGGTGCCTCTGTTCCTGTTCCGTAGCTCCACCTCACAGCTGATCACCCTGACGTCGCCCCACGGCTACTGGGAGAAAGAGAGAGGGAGAGGGGGGGAGAGAAAGAGAAAGCAAGAGAGGGGGTGAGAGAGAGGGACCACCCTGCCACCGCCCCACGGCATGGCTCCTGCCCGCTGCCACCGCCATCACCCTCCCGCTGTGCACCGCCCTCCCGCTGCCGCTGCCCTCCCACCAAGCCCCAAAGCTCACCTGCTGACAGGGAAGCTCCAGCCTGGCGGGGCACCGCAGCTGCAGGAAAACTTGGAAGGCGCAAAGAAGCAAGCTCAGCTTCCGGTCTCATAACTTTTTTCTCTTCGCAAAAAGTTGCGAGACCAGAAGCTGAGCTTATTTCTTCGCGGCACACCTGACCATGTCTCGCGGCACACCGGTTGGGAAACACTGTACTAGTCGTTCCTGACTCAAGAGAACGGTGCTCATCTCCATTTCAAAGCCAAAGAGCCAGCGCTGTCCAAAGACGTTTCCGTGGTCATGTGATTGGCATGACTAAATGCCAAGGGTTCACAAACGCTGTTACCTTCCCATCAAAGGTGGTCCCTATTTTTCTACTTGCATTATTTACATGCTTTTGAACTGCTAGGTTAGCAGAAGCTGGGACGTCTGGGGTGGGTGCTCACCCTTTAAGCGACACTAGGGATTCGAACTGCTGAACTGCTGACCTTTCAAATAAGCTCAGTGTCTTAGCCACCACATCCCGAAAAGGATGTGAAAGGTCACCTATTGTAATTAGGTCTGTTTTCTGTAAGTTAAATATACCCCTGGACCTTTAACTGTTCCTCCCAGAACTTGGGTTTCCAAACCCTTTACTTTCTTGGCAACCTAGTTTGAATTTGCTCCAATTTCTCAGTTCATTTTGAACTGTGGTGCCCAGAACTGAACAGACAACTCTAACTGGGGTCTGCCCAGTGGCATTCTATTTGATGTTCCCTCCCAGTTTGATCATAAAATTGTAACAGTCCAGCAGAATGTTCTCATTGTGGCCAACCAACTTACATTAAACAACTGTTGGCCTTATACACTTCTTAATTGTTTGCAATTGGCAGGAGATGCCATATATTTGGGAGTAATATCTGCTGGTTATCATCAATAATCCTTGCTTACTAACAGCCTTTTACAGCAACATTTGAAATTATGATGCTGCTAAAAAAATAGGTTTGTGACCAATCCTTGCATTTAAGCACTACAGCATCCTGTCACCTAATCACTATCTGTATGCTTCATAACCAGCTTGCAATGAAGAATTATTAATACAGAAGGCAGAAATAAAATCATACATGATCATGATTTTGTATTTTGTAAATATTGTGTTTAGCAAACCCTAACCCTAGCTCTTAACACTCCTAACCTCTAAGTTGTAAGTCTATCACAGTCATGTGATTTTGTGCTTAACAAGAGTTGTTGGTCCTAATTGTTGTTAATCAAGGACTAAATGTATGCATTATGAAAGAATGGAAATGTTAAATGGAAGCCATCTATTATCAGTACTTGAAAAGCTTTGGTATCACAGAATTTCTAGGGTATGAATCACTAATGTTAATCTGCATTTCTTAACCCTTTTTCTTTTCCTGATTTATGTGTGCATTTATTTAACAGAACCAAATGGGGTGATAAAACAACATGTGGGAACATTCTTAGCATCTGAATATTTCTTGATATCTGAACATTCTGTTTGAATAAAGGGACTATGGGTCCAAGAAGACCTTTTATTTTAGAACAGATTTCCCTCAAGTCGCACACAAGATTTCTCTTACTTTACTCAACTAAATGAAACCTAAAAAAGAGCTGGAAATGAAACCTGTTTATATAGGATTATGCAAATAAAAATAAACATGATTAACCAACATGATTTAAAACATATATGTGAATGGTTCATGTGATGGGTGCATATATGGGGCAGTTTTTATGTAGTAACAGTGTAGAACTACAAAAACAATGATGTATTTACAAGAGTATTTTAGTACATAGTTCCTTTCTAAAGATTTGTTTTGGGGGTTTATCTAATATTGGCTTTGTTTCCCAAAGCCTTTGCTTGCCTCCCAGTATCTTTTCTGAGCTTTATCAACATTGCTTGGCCTTCTAAGTTCTTTTATCACTGAGCTGACATGGCCTATTGTTTGGGAAGATAATTTAGGTAGAGGAATGTTTTGCTTTTCCTAACCAATGCTATATTTTCTTCTATATTATGCATAAGAAGGATTCTTATGCATAATGTAGCATGACAAAATGAACAATGGGGATACAGTCTAATATATTATATGAATATATATTATTCACATCCTTTTTGGGATGTGGTGGCTAAGACACTGAGCTTATTTGAAAGGTCGGCAGTTCAGCAGTTCGAATCCCTAGTGTCGCTTAAAGGGTGAGCACCCATCTAATTCACAATTATATATTATATGAATAAAGAAAATAATTAGTTGATTCTCAAATTTTCCGCAAAAAGATTTATTTAGGCCCAAGCAACCTTAATTTTTTGTAGCTAGAGTAATTTCCACAATTACCCCATTAAAAAAAGGCAGGGAATTCAATTCCTTTGCCTTCCCTGGTAAGACCTTATTTTATCTATCAGATCATTAAGAAGTCCAAACAACCTTATAGGAATTAATCAAGATCTGCAAGATGCTTAGGACAGATTGTCTTAATTGGTCCTTCTACTCATGGAGATCTTTGGCTGCAACTATGTCAAAGTACTAAAAATAAGAACTTCATGTTCAGATCACACAGCATCTACTCTGAGGCACAGGTAAATTTATGTCTACCTGCATGTGTGAGCCTTACGAATACCTGAAAAAACTCAATGCTTAAACTTCTTAGTGTTCTCAGATCCATCTCCCCAACTAGTCCCCAGGCACTGAAGTTCAATCTACCAATAGTAAAAGTTGAGGAGTCAACAAAACCCATCAAGAAACAAAGTCCAGGACCTCAGGAATGGATCTTTCAGGCAGTAGGTGAACAGCATGAGAGAAAAAAATTCTCAATTTGTCCTCACAGACCAACTTCATTTATAGGAACTCATATTCAAGTGTACAACCACTTTTTAAAAAATTACCTCTCCTCAGCTGACATCTGGGCTGCTGTTTGACCTGAAATTTCGGAAAGCAAATCTTTATCTGGTCTCAGTTACGTTTCAGTAATATATGGAACAAGTTTATCTGCAAATAAACATCCTCATGTAAAATATAGTAACTGTGATGGGATTCTGTTTCACAAGAAGAACTTGCTCCCACAAAGCCAGATTATTTTATACAATCCGAATCCGATTCTAACACACACACACACACCCCAGCAAAGCATTTTATAATTATGGAACTAAACATAAAATACAGTGAACTGCCAGCTGCAGTATAAATAATTTCCATTTGACTTGGGGAAGTGTGTGCCCTTACCGGCGCCATTACCGGTACTAACTTTTCCTCTCGGCCGTGTTGAAATGGGATCCCTGAAGCGTCAGCCTGAGGTGTTTTTAACTGTTCAAGATAAATCCTTGTGGAAACGCCAAACTTCAGAGAAACCGTTAGGCTAGACCCAGAGGAGAGGGGAGCTATTTTGAGAGTTCTGGCCTGGGCAAAGAGCGCAAGCCCGCTACGAGTTTTGATTTCGTCGGGTGATTAAAATTGGGCTCAACGGCCGAGTTACGGCCCGATGGCCACCTTAGCTCAAAGGCAGCGTCCCCCCGTTCCTTCCCGGTGAACTCGTGTATAAAGGGCCTCTTCACAAGAGGGAGTTTTAACGTGGCACGAGAAGAAGCCCTGGATAAATGGGCACGATTTGCTTATAGGGCTGTACGGTCAGTCCTTAAACGTGCTTATTAGGGAGGAGTCCCCGCCGAAATGAGTAAGGCCTGTCTCTAAATAAACGCGTCCGCATCCGGCTACCGAAAGGCCTCACTTGCCCTTTTTCCACCATCAACCCCCCCCACTACCGTCCTCCCCCGAGGGAGGCAAAGTCCTTCTGGAAGAAGCCGCGGCTGAGCAAAAGAGGCGGGGGGGGGGGCTGAAAGGAGAGAGGAGGAGGAGGAGGAAGAAGAAGAAGTAGCGGGTGAATATTTCATTGGACGGCCGCCCGAGTCCAGCTCCGCCCCTCTTTTAACTTGAGAAGCCGCTCTCCAAGACGAAGCCGACCCTCCTACGAACAGGAAGCCAGTAAAAATCGGTTGCTGGGCAAGGTGGGGCGTGGCTGGCCAATAGCGAGGAGCGCTCGAGGAGGACGAGGAAGAGTGGGCGCGCGCGCGCACTCCCCCCCGCCTTTCCTCTGAGTCCTGGGATATTCCCGCACGGGAGGGGGGAGGAGTAATGGCTCTTGTTGTCGCCGAGATCTAACGGGGAGGGGGTGGGGCTCATTTGCTGCTGCCACCGCCCTCTCCTCCTCCTCCTCCCCCTCGTCTTCCCCCCACCCCCGCCTTGTCTCCTCCTTCCTCATCTCAGCACGCAAGCGTTTGGCCACCCCAACCTCTCCAAAGGGATCCCGGCTGGCTGGCTGGCTGGGTTGGGAGCCAGCGCTGCGCCGCCCAGCCGAGAGGAGAGGGGGTTCCCGGGTGTCTCTCGACTCTCTCTGGAGCCCTAGCAGGTAAGCGAAAAACCCTGGCTGGCTGGCTGGCTGGCTGGCTGAACTCAGGGAAGGATGGACACGGGGACAGGCGACCGGGAAGCCAAGCGCGGGCTGGTCTAGGCACCGCAGGGCGAGGGACGACTCCGCTGAGCTTAAATTGAGAGGGGGAGGTCGGGAGTTTACAACTAAAAAGAGGACCTGCATTTTGGGAGTTGGTGAGGAAATAAGAGGCTGGCGAATGTGGCGGGGGAAAGTTACGATAGGTGTGTGAGTGTGAGTGTGTGTGAGGTATTTCGGCCAGAAAAAAACTATAAAGAATTGGGGGCCTGGGAGGGGCACCTTACAAACGACACTGTGACTCGCCTGGGAGAAGCTTGCTCGGGTAAGGAAATAACTACGTTGAGCAAGTCGTCGTCGTCATCTTTCCAACCCCCCCTCCCCCAATATATGCAGGAACCATGATCTGGGGTAAGCCCCCCCCTCCAAAAAACCCCCAGATATTTTTCAGATGTTTGAAATGATAAATTGCCATCTTTTTGGTTGGGAATCACATTTAGAGGGCTCGGATTTGGGGAAGGAAACTACAGTTACATAAGGAAGAGCTGGGAGAGAAGGATGGATAAAGAGCACGATGATGGTGGGTATCAGATTTGAGATTCACGAAAAGCTGCTAATAAGAGGAAATTGGGGGGTTGGGGGGGTGCTGCTAAAAAAAGAGAAGAAAAAGCCAAATAAAATGAGTTGGGAGGAATGGAAGAGCCCAATTGAAGAGATGGCAAGGATGGCAAACTGCTGGGATCTCTAGGTGGTGGTTGAATGTGGGAAACAATTTCGTGGCAGGCTGGTGTGGGGCTGAATGAAGGCTTTAGGAAAAGAGGGTGGGGCGTGAACTAAGTACATTTATTTTACTGAAAGCAGTAGAGAATCAACTGAGATTTGTTTCTGAAGAGTGGTGCTTTGGTTCAGCTAGTTAGGGTCAGGTGTAAAAGATATACAGTACAGATAATATATGTTACTTTCGAGGCTGTTTTGTCAACCAGTGAGTGTTAGGAATGCACTATGAAGGGGATGGTGGAAGCTGAATTCAGCAATCAGGGAGGTATTTTACAAATGTTCTGTTGCAATGTTTGGAGAGGGGTATCTTGACAAAGAGATTGAGTTTAGATAGTATATTTTCAGAAAACACGCTTTTCTTGGTAGGATATGGCAGTGTAATGGATGAAACATTGGGATTCTAGAACAGATTTAAAGTATTGATATCTAGATATGTTTTTGGAAACATTTATACAAAGTAGCTGAATAAGATCCCATGTAAGATGAACATTGATTAAATACAGGGAAAAATTTAATGCCAGGAAATAAATTTAGAGCTGAATAAAAAAGGTGGGGGGTCTCCTTCAAGTGAACTATAACCAGAGAACTATAACTGTGGTATTCTCTGATGGTCTCCATCCAAGTAGTAACCAGACCACATCCAGCATAACTTCCAATTTTTGCAAGATTGGCCAATTGATAATAAAGTTATATTCAGGTGACTTGAAGCAGCCTACTGGTATCTTGGTGGGTGAATGATAAAATACTAATGTTCCTATTATTCTTGGGGGGGGGGGAGATTGGAGGTGGCTGCTTTAAATTCTGCTTTTGACACATTTAGGAATACTTAATATTTTTATTGCTTTAAAGAAGTGATCACACAAATGGGGATTCTGGGGTGCTTTTTTGGTTATGGATGTTCATAGTTCATGAGATCTGTATCTCAAAATGAAGGATATATTGACAAGTATGTAAACAATTATTAAAAATCTAGTTAATACTGTATATTTGAAGAGAAGAGAATTGCATTTGAAATAGAAGTCCAGTACTGTAATATATTTGTGTGGGACTTTTTAAAAGGGATTATGGGAGAATTAGGCACAAAATAGAAACTGGATGGCTAGAAAGTAGATGTGGAAATTATTTGAGACTTAGAATATTGGTTGCATATGAATGAAAAAAACATTGAAGTGCTCCTCTCAAGAACGGTCAGATCAGAGATAGAAAATGTCAATAGGAAAAAGTTAGTGGGCTAGGGTTAGGATAAAATGTTTCATCTTTTGCTGAAAACTATCTTGTGATTAACGAGATGGGCCTAGCTATAACTCAAATACAGTGTTCTCTCGATTTTCGCGGGTTTGAACTTCGCGAAAAGTCTATACCACGGTTTTTCAAATATATTAATTAAAAAAATACTTTGTGGGTTTTTTCCCTATACCACGTTTTTCCCCGCCCGATGACGTCATATGTCATCGTCAAACTTTTGTCTGCCTTTAATAAATATTTTTTAAAATAAACTTTAATAAATAAACATGGTGAGTAATAATCTAAATGGTTGCTAAGGGAATGGGAAATTGCAATTTAGGGGCTTAAAGTGTTATGGGAAGGCTTGTGATACTGTTCGTAGTCAAAAATAGTGTATTTACTTCCGCATCTCTACTTTGCGGAAATTCGACTTTTGCGGGCGGTCTCGGAACGCATCCCCCGTGAAAATCGAGGGAACACTGTACTTTGGCCACCTAATGAGAAGGATTGACTCACTGGAGAAATGCCTAATTCTGGGAAAGATTGAGGGAAAAAGAAGAAGGGAAAGACAGAGAATGAGGTGGCTGGATAGAGTCACTGAAGCAGTCAGTGAGTTTAAATGGACTCCGGGGATGGTAGAGTACTGAAGGTCCATGGGGTCACGATGGACCAGACACAACTTCGCAAATAACAGCAAACAAGCTATGGTGTGATGTGGTGTGGACTGAAATAAATTTAATTATATAATTGGATGAAATATTTGGGAAAAAGCTTGCTATCAACAGAAGTTTTAAGGAGAAATATTTTCATTTAAGTAATGGGGCAGTTTGAATAAGTTTGCAAATTTATTGGTACGGAGGTGTAGCTTTATCCTTAGGAGTAGAATTGTAATGAGGTTGTATGTTTTGTTTTAAATAGTTGTCAGTCTGGAGTGGGAAGTTATTTTTCATCATCCAGAAAAGTCCTATAAGCTAAATCTTGATACTGTGGGAGGTACGTGCAATAGCGTCCAGGAACTTCTGTCTAGTTTCATTTTGAATACACTGCCCCTTGTGTCTTAACTTTAATAGAAAATGAAATGCAAAAAGAGGACAATTTAGTTCCTGATTTTAACAGTTAGAAACAGTTCATTAATGCTAAGTGTAAAATAATGTAGGGGTAGCCCTTAACTGCTTTACGTTTGTTACATTTCTTCACATTATTGAGTTTTCTACAATAAGTAATACTGTGATCTGAAATTACTGTAATTATTTATATTCTTTATCTATTTGCTGATAGTAAACATTACTGACAATTTCTAATAGCAATTAATGATACACATTCTATCCTGTAGTATTCGTTATATTCGTAGATGTTATACTTGATAAAAAATTAGATTCCAAATTAAAGGCTCTAAAATGTAAAGCAGAGAATAATAAAATCTGAAAGTACGGCCTATGTCTCTCATAGCATCTTATGCAGTACAGTAAAGAATTTTGAAGATACAGTGATCCCCCGGGTATCGCGACCCCGATCATTGCGAAACGGCTATATCGCGAGTTTTCAACCCGGAAGTAACACCATCTGCACGCATGCGTAGATGGTGGAGTTTGCGTTCCGGCAGATCAGCTGCTGGGCGGCCGAAGGAACGTTCCCTGGGTCTTCCCGCCGGCATGGGGGGCTTCCTAGCACCCCCCAAACCCGGGTTGGGGGCTGGGGGGGTGCTAGGAAGCTCCCCATGATGGCGGAGACCTGTTAAAACACTCGCGCGGCTTCCAAACTGAGTCCTGAAGCCAAGCGCAGAAGTTTGCCTTTGGCGCTTGGCTTCAGGACTCGGTTTGGAAGCCGCGCGAGTGTTTTAAAAGGTCTCCGCCAACAATGGGAGCTTCCTAGCACCCCCCCCCCCGAGCCCCCAACCCGGGTTTGGGGGGTGCTAGGAAGCTCCCATTGTTGGCGGAGACCTTTTAAAACACTCGCGCGGCTTCAGGACTCGGTTTGGAAGCCGCGCGAGTGTTTTAAAAGGTCTCCGCCAACAATGGGAGCTTCCTAGCACCCCCCCCCGAGCCCCCAACCCGGGTTTGGGGGGTGCTAGGAAGCTCCCATTGTTGGCGGAGACCTTTTAAAACACTCGCGCGGCTTCAGGACTCGGTTTGGAAGCCGCGCGAGTGTTTTAAAAGGTCTCCGCCAACAATGGGAGCTTCCTAGCACCCCCCCCCGAGCCCCCAACCCGGGTTTGGGGGGTGCTAGGAAGCTCCCATTGTTGGCGGAGACCTTTTAAAACACTCGCGCGGCTTCAGGACTCGGTTTGGAAGCCGCGCGAGTGTTTTAAAAGGTCTCCGCCAACAATGGGAGCTTCCTAGCACCCCCCCCGAGCCCCCAACCCGGGTTTGGGGGGTGCTAGGAAGCTCCCATTGTTGGCGGAGACCTTTTAAAACACTCGCGCGGCTTCAGGACTCGGTTTGGAAGCCGCGCGAGTGTTTTAAAAGGTCTCCGCCAACAATGGGAGCTTCCTAGCACCCCCCCCGAGCCCCCAACCCGGGTTTGGGGGGTGCTAGGAAGCTCCCATTGTTGGCGGAGACCTTTTAAAACACTTGCGCGGCTTCCAAACCGAGTCCTGAAGCCAAGCGCAGAGCACCCTTGGCTTCAGGACTCGGTTTGGAAGCCGCGCGAGTGTTTTAAAAGGTCTCCGCCAACAATGGGAGCTTCCTAGCACCCCCCCAAACCCGGGTTGCGGGCTCGGGGGTGTGCTAGCGAGCCTCCCATGTCGGCGGGGATGTTTTAAAACACCCGCGCGACTTTCCAATGAGTCCCGAAGACAACGCGTTTGTCTTCGGGACTCATTGGAAAGTCGCGCGGGTGTTTTAAAACATCCCCGCCGACATGGGAGGCTCGCTAGCACACCCCCGAACCCCCAACCCGGGTTTGGGGGTGTGCTAGCGAGCCCCTCATGTCGGCGGGGATGTTTTAAAACACCCGCGCCGCCCCCAATCTTAGGCTCCTCGCTAGCGCTGCGGAAGTAAAAACACCCTCTGCACATGCGCAGATGGTGTTTTTACTTCCGCAGCGCTACTTCGCGAAAACCCGCTCGTTGCGGGGGGTCCTGGAACGGAACCCTCGCAAAGAGCGGGGGATCACTGTATTGCTTTCTCTGGGTCTTCCTATATTTTTGGAGGGGAATAAATCAGTGGTACATTTTTTATTTTGGCCTCAGTGTGATTTTGTAGAAGGGTATGCATGATGCCTAAGTGTGAGATTTTATATACAGTACTTAAAAGCATATCAAGTTAATCTGAGACCTTTCAACTGTGCTGTTAGGGCTTTTGTGATGAGCCCTATGTGTGATGAATAGCAGTGGTGATAGCTGAGTAGTAGGGAACATTGATATATAATTATTTGCTTTACTGTACAGTTATCAATTATTAAATACATTTATTTGCACAGTGCTACAAATATCAACAAGGCAGTAAATAGGAATTAGAATATTCTTATTCACCATAATTTAATTTTTGGATTAATCTTTGTAAAATACTTTCACAGTAACCAAATCCTTAATTTTTTTTTTTTATTGAATCATTTAACTGAAAAGGATTGCTGACTTATCAGAATTGTGTTTACACAACTATTTTGGACAAACTGCACCATATCTGAACTATTCTGGGTGAAAGTATTTTTAAGTTGAAGGCTTTATTCTTTTTCAAAATACAGTTTCTTGAGATTTCTTAATGATTTCACAGGGTTGCTTCCTGAAGACTTCCTTAGAACTTGTAATAGATAGAAGTAAAATTTTAATCTGCTATTCCTCTATTCTCCATAATCCTCATACAGACCTCCTGTCCACTGCTTCTATCTTCTTTTAGAATTCAGTAGTTCTCAACCTGGGGGTTGGGACACCTTTGAGGGGGTCAAATGACTGTTTCACAGGTGTCACCTAAGACCATGGGAAAAGACAAATTTCCCATGGTATTAGGAACTAAAGCTTCTATTCTGGCGCCTTAGAACATACTTTTACAATCCAACCCATTAGGTGTTTACTGTAGGGGTGTCCCTTTGACTTTCCTGGCAATCAGCTTAAAACTCTGTTGGGAGAATTGGCGCTGGATTTATGGTTAGGGATCACCACAACGTGAGGGGTCGTGGCATTAGAAAAGTTGAGAACCATTGTTTTAGATAGAAATATGATTCGGGGGAAAAGTAGCAAAATTTCTTTGTACCAGTAAAGAAGTATTTGTGACTCAGGGTTAAAATAAGGGGTCCTTGGTATTCTCTGAGCTTAGTTTTCTTGTAGACATTTCATTACTGAAACTTGGTAAACATTATCAGTACTACACTAACACTGTTGATTGATTGATTTTGATTTGATTTATTAGATTTGTATGCCGCCCCTCTCCATAGACTCGGAGCGGCTCACTGTTGGTGTTACCTAGTTTGGGTATTGAAATGTCTGCCAGAAAACAGCCAAGCTCAGAGAGCACCAAAGACACCCCCCACCCCAAAAAAAACCCTTTATGTAAAGGGAACATCATCTCTACATCTTTAAAGTAAGATGTAAGAACAATACTAAGTACAGTGGTACTTCTACTTAAGAACTTAGTTCATTCCGTGACCATGTTCTTAAGTAGAAAAGTTCTTAGGTAGAAGCAATTTTTCCCATAGGAATCAATCTAAAAGCAAATAATGCATGCAAACCCAGTAGGAAAGAAATAAAAGCTTGGAATTTGGGTGGGAGGAGGAAGAGGAAGAGGACAGTCGCTGCCAAAGGAAGAAGGTGAGGTAAGGGGGATTAAAAAAATCCAAAACTTTAAGGCTTAAAAAAAAAGAGAGGGACTCTGAGGTAGCGCCCAGAGAAAAGAAAACGCTCCGTTCGCTCTGGACTGCCAAAGCCTCCTTAAGCGCCACCAAAAGGCTCCTCTGACAGCCCAGAAAAGCCCGAGATGGCCGGGATTAAAGGGGAAATGGCAGGAAACTGGTCAGGCCTTCGTGCCGCTCTCAAATTTCCTGGGAATTTTTTCCGGGCTCGAGTTCTTAAGTAGAAAATGGTTCTTAAGTAGAGGCAAAAAACCTTTTAACACCCGGTTCTTATCTAGAAAAGTTCTTAAGTAGAGACATTCTTAAGTAGAGGTACCACTGTACTAGTTTCCTCATTTTAACATAATGATACCCAAATATTTCACAATTCAAATTGACAAATTGAGTGATTAGTTAACAAATTCAGGCAGAGAAAAAGTTATGATCAAGATTGGAAAATGGAGTTGTTATAACCCCAAACCAATTATAGCTTTGTAGGGATACTGAATGTAGTTGGCTATTTTTAATTTCTCATTTCTTATTAAAGCTTTTGTTCATTTATAAAGTGTTGATTTTGAAAACCAAGAAAACAAAGTTATGAAGACCAAAAAGCAAAGTTTCCAGTCCACTCTCCTGCTGCTGTACTTTGGTTCATAGTACAGTACTTTAAACCACTACAGGTAGTTCTTGATTTACAAGCACAGTTGGGGCCGAAGGTTAAAAAATCAGGTGTGATGCAGTTTTACGACTTGGTTGCTGCTGTCATTAAGCAAATCTAGCTTTCTCCATTTATTTGTTTAATGGCAGCTCCGTAGGAATATGATACATGGTAATCACATGAGCCTGACACTGTTCCGGTTATAAGTGGGAGGATTGGTCAGATGTCACATATTTCAGTACCATTAAAACGTCATCACTAACTTATCACTAATATACCTTACCAGGATCATAATGTAATTCTAACTTTGTGTTGTCATACATACCGTGTTTCCCCCAAAATAAGACCCGGTTTAATTTTTTCCTACAAAAGACACATTAGGGCTTATTTTCAGGGAAACACAATATCAGGGTAATCAGCCCGACTGGACACCCCACCCCACCCCCTGCACACTCGCCAGAGGTGGTGAGTGTGCAGGAGCCATTAGTGTCTGGCAGCAGCTGCAGCCTGCTGGCCCCTTGGCTCGCTCTGGTGTTGTGCAGCCCATGCAGCACAGGTGAGTTGTTTAGTTGTCCAAGCAGCAGACACTTGAAGGGGCGCATAATCCAGATGCGCCACACGGGCCATGGGAAAGCTGAGAGTCAATGGCTCGGAACTTTTGGGTAGCTGTGGGAGGCTTGTCACCTGCATTGTGCAGACTGCTGCCAGACACTGCTTGGGGTTAGGTTTATATTAGGAGCATGCTAAAGAATTATGCTAGGGCTTATTTTCCAGTTAGGTCTTATTTTTGGGAAAACACGGGTCAAAGAAATGTAGGCATTAAACAAAATATTCTTGCACTTGTCCTTGTTTCCACCTCTGCAGACGTTGCCTGTTGTTTTTTTGTTGTAATACACAATTGAAATAAATCAGTGTTGTTACATTGATTCATAACAAGTTTTGCACGTGCAGCACTTTTGACATTCTTTTATGTGGCCACTAAAGAGCTGCTGAACTCTTCATTTGAAACAATTCAAGGAGTGCTGACTACAGTTTCTCCTTAACCAAACTTATTTTAAGTGTACAGACAAAAACACTGAAAAGTTATTTGCTGAATGCAAGATTCCTTGAAAGTGAATTAATACTAGATTACTCTGTCCTTTATTCTTTCCAGTCCCAGATTACACGAGGAGCTATATTTTCTTATTAACAACTTTGGAGATGGGTAATGGAGTAGATAGCACCACACCTCCCTCTTTATCCTGATTAATTTTAATTGAATTTTAAACTTATGATTCTTTATTGTTTTATAGTACATTTTAACAGAATGTCTAATAAACCATTATAGTCATTTCTGGCAAGATAGGAAGCATACAAGTTTAATAAAATAAACAACTAGCGTATTGATGTTAATATTAATAAAATATTCTGTAAAGATGGAAAACTATTCACATTGAGTCATTGCATGTCAAGTGGTCTGATTTCAGAAAAGTGCCCTGCTTGACCATCATGGATTTCGATGAAATTTTGTGTGAACGTGCGCACATGTTCCCAATGAATATTGGTAATATTAGTAAAAGGTTATGTGTGCCGATGCAATACTTGCGGAAATATAGTCATTTGTGTGACCCCATACTGCAGTCTTCTATGACTCTGAGGTTCCAGCAACTTTGAGACATAACTCTGGCAATATTTTGTTAATTAAGAGAAACAAAAATTGGCCATCTTATACCATTTTTGTGCTCTATAAACAAAATAATAAAAACATTGTCATGAGTGACCTCCATCTAGGTAATTTGGAGCGAAGTTTGCTAAAATATTGTAGCTTGAAAAAAAAGTTAAAGTTTGGCTTTTTATGTCTCTTGAAGAAAAGGTATGAGAAACGTGAAACTTTCTCATAACTTAGCAACACAAGATATAAAACTTCATTCTCCTACTGTTTTCCAATAGCTTACAAATCTAGTGTAAAGTTGACATTTTTTGTAAAAATGCCAAAAGTAGGGTATTTTCAGTCCCTTTTACAAAAAAAGATCTTCTGGAAACTATTAAATTATTCTCATTAGAAAGAGCATGTTTCAAAGCTCTTCAAAAGTAGGGTTAGTTTTTCATCACTGATGTATAAAGCCCTAAAAATGGGGACAATTTTGAGAAACATGCTATGGCAACGTCACATTCTATTATTGTTTCATGTTGTTATTTGTTTGTTTGTTTGAAGATGAATTCAAAAATTTTATTTGCTAATGGAAATGGTACATAGATATCTGTATCATATTGGATGTGAAAGCCTTGAGACCGACATTTCTATCTAAAATAAATTGAAAATGTCTCACATATTTTAGCTAAACATTCTTGAAAATATTGCTTAAAAAATGACCATTCTTGACCTGATTTGATTCCAATTGTTATTCTTGCTCTCTTCTTCCATATCTGTTGCTTTTCTTTTGTTATTATTTTTATTGTACAATTTTCTTGGTCATGTATAAAATCCCTATATTCACAATAACAGTATACCATCTGGGTACAATCTCTACATTCTCTATTGAATATAGATAGTAAATCACTATAGTATTGTTTTCCTCACTTAGTGGTGTCTTTCTATGTATCCCCTTCTAATTTTTGAAACTACACACAGTACAGTAGTTGTAACTATTATTCTCAATAGCTATATCTTATCCTTGTTGAAAATTTTGTGTTATTTGATTAGGCCCTCTGTTCAATTTTATCTATAATCCATTCATAGTATCAAACATTGTAAACATCATGTTTATAACTATTAACTTCCACGTAATCATAAGGTTTACTTATCTTAATTATTCAATGTTCATTATTCAGTTACACAAATTACTTCATCTTTGTTTACATATCTAGATTTCTAACTTCTGCTATTTTATACCCATTAATAAAATAGTTCCCAAATTTAAAAAGTAATATTTTCCACACTAATTCTTAATGGTATAGCATAGCTCCTGCATTAAGTAGTGCTTTGCATTTATCCCTCATTTCTTGCCCGTTTTCGTATCTCAACTCTTGTTGACTTATTGGCCTATCTCCCATACTCCTCTCATGGGATCTTATATTTTCTTATCTCGTCCGTGTTTGATCTAAGTATTTCTATCTCTGCTGCTTCTTCACGCTTTTGAACCTTCAATACACCTTTCAGTTATTGTTTTCCTCACTTAGTGGTGTCTTTCTATGTATCCCCTTCTAATTTTTGATTTCTAAAAGTGTAATTCACCATTTCTATTGCATCTTCGACTGCCTCTTCTTTTTAATCTTTTTGTATCATTTGTCATTTCCCTTCTCCTGTCCTTTCCTCTGTTCTTTTTATTTTATTTTTCTTGAATTCGTGTTTGTTGCTCAATGTCTTTTGGTCATAATTTTCTGGTCTCATAACTGCATTATGAGGCTCAACTACTGTAACGCTCTCTACATGGGGCTACCTTTGAAAAATGTTCGGAAACTTCAGATCGTGCAGAATGCAGCTGCGAGAGCAATCATGGGCTTTCCCAAATATGCCCATGTTACACCAACACTCTGCAGTCTGCATTGGTTGCCGATCAGTTTCCGATCACAATTCAAAGTGTTGGTTCATGGCACCGGACCAGATTATCTCAGGGACCGCCTTCTGCTGCACGAATCCCAGCGACCAATTAGGTCCCACAGAGTGGATCTTCTCTGGGTCCCGTCAACTAAACAATGTCGCTTGGCGGGACCCAGGGGAAGAGCCTTCTCTGTGGCGGCCCCGGCCCTCTGGAACCAACTCCCCCCAGAGATTAGAATTGCCCCCACCCTCCTTGCCTTTCGCAAGCTACTTAAAACCCACCTCTGCCATCAGGCATGGGGGAATTGAGATCCTCTTACCCCCTAGGCCTCTACAATTCTATGCATGGTATATATGTATGTATGTATGTATGTTTGGTTTTTATATTAATGGGTTTTTAAATCATTTTTAGTATTAGATTACTATTGTACACTGTTTTATTGTTACTGTTAGCCGCTCCGAGTCTCCGGAGAGGGGCGGCATATAAATCCAATAGATAGATAGATAGATAGATAGATAGATAGATAGATAGATAGATAGATAGATAGATAGATAGATAGATAGAAAGAAAGAAAGAAAGAAAGAAAGAAAGAAAGAAAGAATCAATTCTTTTATTTCCCTTATGGTTCCTTATCAACATTTCCTGTGTACCTTGGAGCGTCAATAATATTTCTTTTAGTAAAATATTTATTTCTCCTTGCAGACCCATTTTAGTTTATTTTAATAAATTAAAATTTTTACTCAGTAATCTGTCAAAATCTCAATGTCCCAGTTATGTCACACCAAGATAGCCAATATTAGAGCAATTCATACAATCACTCCATTAATTAGTCCCTTAGCAGTCTCAAAACAGTTAACAATTTAAAGTTTTGTTTCAAAACTCCAAGCTGTTTCACACTGTCCAGCATATTTCACACTGTCCAATTTATTTATAATCCTCAAGGTTCTAAAAGTTGAATTTTTTCACAGTCTGTCTCCAAGCACCAAGTATTTTATTTTATTTTATTTTATTTTATTTTATTTTTTGATTTGATTTGATTTGATTTGATTTGATTTGTATGCCACCCCTCTCCGAAGACTCGGGGCGGCTAACAATAAAAAAGACTATGTAAACAAATCTAATATTAAAAATAAGCTTTAAAAAACCAATTTAAAGAACCAATCATACAAACAAGCATACCATGTATAAATTCTATAAGCCTAGGGGGGAGGAGAAAATTTCAATTCCCCCATGCCTGACGACAGAGGTGGGTTTTAAGGAGCTTGGGAAAGGCAAGTATAATCAGCTTGCAGTTGTTTAGTGTATTCCAACCTATCTACTCTAGTCATAACAACTTTTACTTCATCCACTTTTTTTCAGCACTATATTGCCTGATTGGCCAGCAGGTGTCACTGTCAATTTTTTCTCTCTGCTTTTACTGCAAATAAAGATATTTTTACTTTTTGCAAAATCGGGCTGAAAATGCCCTATTTTTACAACAAATGTCAACCTTACACTCAATTTGTAAACTACTGGAAAGCAGTAGGAAAATAAAAATTTATATTTGAAAACCTTGTGTTGCTAAGTTATTGCGCACAAAGTTTAGCTTTTCTCATACCTTTCCTTTCAGAGATATAAAAAGCCAAACTTCTACCTTTTTTTCAAGCCAACAATATTTTCGGCCAACTTTGCTCCAAATTATCTAGATGGAGATCGCTCATGACAATGTTTTTATTATTTTGTTTAATAGAGCAAAAAACGTTGTACAAGATGCAATAGTTGTTTTTCTCAACAAAATATTGTCAGAGATATTATGCTGGAACCTTGTAGAAGGCTGTGGCATGGGGTCACACAAATGACTATATCTCCGTAAGTATTGTATTGGCACACATAACATTTTACCAATATTTATTAGGCACATATGTGGATGTTCATACAAAATTTCATCAAAATCTATGATGGTTGAGTAGGGACCCCCAGACCATTTGACATGGAATGACTATACGTTCAAACAATGGGGAAATACCATTTCCCTTCAGATCTTTCAATGTACCTGTGGAAGTTAAATAGAGTTTAGGAAGGGACATCTTTAATGTATTTTCAAACCTTTGTGTGTTCAGGTGAATGTCTTAAGTGCACTATAATTATGTTTTCATGTAGCCCTCTCTTAGGCTACAGAATGTAATCCGTAATTTGGTTGCTATGGCCTGAAGTTGCCAAATGGAAAATCATGTGATTGTGATGGGCTTTTGATTGCATGGTCTTATTTCTCCTTCGGTGCTCTTCTCTATTAACTGTGCTTGTTGCAAGCCAAGTTGCAAAATGATCATGTGACCATTGGACATTGGACATTATGACAGTTGAAAATGCAAAGCTTGGTCACAAAGTTATTTTTTAGCACCATTGTAACTTTGAATGGTTGCTGCACAAAGCAGTCAGCAAGCAAGAACTACCTAGTTCTGTGTGTGTGTGTGTTTGTGTATTTGCTTATTGCAAAAAATGAGTTAGCATTTTATTGTTTTACTAACTAACTCCATTGGAAAAGAAAGCTTTGAATCTTTCTGTCAAGGCTCCTTGTCTCTGTCAGTTTTTAGACAAACAGGCATTCATGCAATTCTTTGGTGAACTCTTGTGTAGACACTAGTCAGATTCAAACTTGCTTGGTTCCTACAGTCCATATTGTGTGCTTTCAAGCTGTTCTTGAGCCATTACTAACTCATCTTGTTAATTTCTCTTTTCATTTAGAAATTAAAATACTATTTATGTGACTCTTAGGTTTTGAGCATAATGTTCATTTTTAAGTAAATATGTAATTGATTTTTATTAATTAAATTTAATATCCATGCAAATATACTTAATTTTCAGATTAAATGAGCAATAATAACTATATAAAACATAAGCAAATTCCTCTGTAGTTGTGAGATTACTTTGTGCTAATTATTTCATTTATTTTACAGGACAAATTATTTAACAGTAATTGTATTCTATCTGTGTCTTCTGTCTTTACATCAACAATAAACATAAAAGA
Source organism: Erythrolamprus reginae (assembly GCF_031021105.1). NCBI lineage: Eukaryota > Metazoa > Chordata > Lepidosauria > Squamata > Dipsadidae > Erythrolamprus > Erythrolamprus reginae. The sequence continues at coordinate 45,356,026 of NC_091950.1, forward strand.
TAACGTCTCTGGCTTCTTTCAAAAACACATTAATTTCCCACTTACTATGTTTTAAATCAAAGTGGTTGGCTCAGATAAATACATAATTCAGGTTATGGAAGTCAGAACATCACTAATGGAAACTCTTAATTTCTGCAGTATTTATTTATTAGTTTAGTACTCAAAAAAAATAGCAAGAATCACTAAAATGTATTACTGGTTTACAAAATGTTGACATTATTTCATTTCATTTATTTCATTTCATTTATTAGATTTGTATGCCACCCCTCTCCGTAGACTTGGATTATGTATTCCAAATAATAACAATTATGTAACAATTGTACAACATTTATGAAATATAATATATAAACATGCTTCAATAGTACCTTATTTTGCAGAGTATAAGATGCAACTTAGTTTTTGGGGAGGAAAATTCGATAAAAGTTGATTGGTGGATGGATCAGCCTCCCAGAATACCCCCAATCAGCTGTTCCCAGAGGTGAATTTTAGCAACAGGTGTGCTCTGTGCCTTGCTTTTATTTCTGTTTCTGAAACCTCTATTTCACAGGCTTTTTTTCTGAAATTCCATTTCAGAGCCATTTTTTCTGAAGCTCCATTTCAAAGGCTTTTTTCAGTGTCTGAAATGTCCGCTGAGCAGAGCTACATTTGGAGTATAAGATGCATTCAGTGTCAGGATTCCAAATAGCATCAAAAATTAATTCAGAATCTGAGGCAAAGTATTCCTCAAAGTTCCAATTTATTAGCAGAGCCATGTTGGCACATCTGGGAGAAACCCGAATCTGAAGCATCCGGGGTTTCTCCAGCCAGCTGAAAGTTCAAGCCCTTCTCACCACTCCCTCCAGTCCATCACGTTGACCAATCTTCAACTGCCACCCTGGCAAGAGTCCACCCATCTCTTTCCGTGCAGCTGCAAGAGTGCGAAGACAAAAGACAACTTTGACTATCTAGTAAGAATTTGTTATGGCTGCTTACAGACAACGCTCATGCAAATCTCCCTCCCAAATTCCCACAGTAAAGAATGTACATTAAAATACTATAACATTTTGGCAGGTCAAAGACCCCAAAATGACCTGACACCCAGATTTCACCCTCTTTTGAGGGGGAAAAAGTGTATCTTATACTCCAAAAATTACTGTAATTATTTTGTCTGGCTAGACAATTGCTTTTTAAAAAATGTTTTAAGAGAGAGATCAAGTCAGTTTAAAAACCTACATTTTACTGTAATTTTATTCATCTAGGATTGTTTGAAAACCATGGTTATCCTGGGTTGCAAAATATTTGCTATGGGATGAAGGATGAACTTTTCTCACTCAGGTTTTCTCATTGTGTACAATAGTCTGTGTATCATAATAGTAGAATAACAGAAATGTTTTACTGATCAAAAGCATCTTTGAATATTTGCCAAACTTTGTATGAGCTTGTGCTTGAGTTTTCATGGCATCTTCTGGATTTTCCATTCTGCAGCAGCTAGTATTGGATCTGAGCTTCTTGGTCAGGAGCTCAGGATTTGCTCAAAATTTCATGGCCGCTTCTATGATACAGGCCTGTTCTCATTACTACACAGTCCAACTGAAGTAAGTTATACTTGCAATTTTAGTCCCAGTTAGCTCTGTCTAATCCTGCAAAGTTGGAAGAGTTTATTATTGTCCATTATCATAGGTGAAATAACTTTTGATCAGAGTAGTCTTGCCAGTGTTTTCAGAAGAGTTCAAATTCACATCTTCATCTTTTCAGATGCTGGAAAACATCTAGTGAAGTTATTGTGTCAGTGGAGAGAACAAAACCCAAAAAAGTTTCCTTTCCTATCATGGGAGTCAATTAATGGTAGGAATAACTTTAATTTCCTACAAAACATGCACAAACGTTTATCAATGTGTTGCACTGGAGCATATTGATTTTAAATTATTTATACATTTGTTCTTTATGTTCTTCCCAATGTATTCTTCTTCATTAATGGTTTATTTGAATTTTTTTTATCCACGTTCTTCTTTTCTGTGGCAAGTCTTCAAATTTTGGGAACAGAAAAGGTTCCTTAAGCATGACTCATGGTACCACATGTCTTTTGACGGTTTATATTGGCTAAGGTCGGAATTGGCCTTTTAGTTAAGGTACAGTATATCAGTAATGCTTTCTGGCTGATGGACCTGTACTCTCCTGCATAATAAGAGATTAGTGGTTTCCAAATTCTATTTTTTCCCATTTGAATATTAGTCATCTTTCTGGTTCTCTTTTCCCCAGTCACTATTTTTAACAGGGGTCTCCAGCCCCTGGGTCGCAGCTTGTTCAGAACTGGGCCAAGGAAGTGGCAGGTGAATGCGCAGTTAAAAAAAAATATTTTTCAAACCAAAGAACAGCTTATTCGTTGATTTGTTTCAAGTGGTTAAACTTCTGAATTGTAGGTTGAAATAAGACTGGTAGTCGGTCATGGTGAAGCATTAATGTGACATGTCACAGTAAGGATTGTGTTTGTTAAAGGAATGGTTACAAAATAGCTCATTTGAGTGCTTGTATTCCCATTTTTTGTTTCTTACCAAAAACAGAAGTATTGCATCATTTGATTCGCTGGCATCATCTATTATAGAGCCAGGGGGGGAAAAGGCTTTGGAAACTGCAAATGGACCTTTACAACACAAGTTCGCCCATCACTTTTTAAATTAAAGGATGAATGAAACATATCAGAAGAGCTCAGGGGCCCATATATAATTGTAGAAACATAGAAGACTGACGGCAGAAAAAGACCTCATGGTCCATCTAGTCTGCCCTTATACTATTTCCTGTATTTTATCTTACAATGGATATATGTTTATCCCAGGCATGTTTAAATTCAGTTACTGTGGATTTACCAACCACGTCTGCTGGAAGTTTGTTCCAAGGATCTACTACTCTTTCAGTAAAATAATATTTTCTCATGTTGCCTTTGATCATTCCCCCAACTAACTTCAGATTGTGTCCCCTTGTTCTTGTGTTCACTTTCCTATTAAAAACACTTCCCTCCTGAACCTTATTTAATTGTATGTAAACATTTTAGTCTCTCCTGTTGAGTTTGAGATTCATATAAACACAGAATAATACAGTAGATACAATGTTTAGTTTAAAGTACAATTAAAGTGTTGAATAATGTTTAATTTCCACATCAATTAATCAGAGTAAGCTATTATAAGTGTTACTTGTGATGTCATTGTAATACTATTTTTAATACCATTTGAGATTCTCTTAAACGTTTCTGATGACTCACCCATTCATTCAAATTAGATGCCCCCAAGCTCTGGATATGTTATGGCAATATAAGCAAAGGACACTATAAAACAATGAGAACAAATTTAAGCATGTCTGGCAAAAAGATAGCTATTTCATTCAACAACAACTTTAAACAAGAGCTCAACATTACTGTACCGCAAGTTCAGTACAGACGGGGGAATAGCCAGGTTTTCAATGTCATCAAGATGGAAACCCTGGAGGAGATGCAGATCAAGAGGGGAGGTGCTATGACAGAAAGGGCACAATTCCTAGGTCCCAATAGATGGCATTATTTGAGTGAAGGGATTTGAAAGGCAAGATAGACAGTCAATCAGATAGTCAATGTCAACATGGACCATGTTCCATGTGAAGGGCTTTATAGGTGGTAACCACCAGTACCTCAAATTGTACCGCATTCAGTGGTTTCCTACAGATTATAAACAGAAGGGGCAAGAGTATCCGGGCCTGAGGCACCCCAATGTGAAAGGCTTCTGTGTTTGGTCTCTACTCCCCTGTGAAAATCAACTGGAATCATCCCCAGAGAAAGGAGAAACTCTCCCCCTCCCTCCCTCCCTCCCTGAATCTCCACATTTAGTTAAGTAGGAGACCATAATCAATGTTATCAAAAGCAACAGAAGGATCACAGAGATCGAGGAGGAATATGTCAGTGCAGAGATGCGTGCATGCGCACACATACTACACTCATTCTGACTACCATTCCCAAAAGTCACCAACACACATGATCAATGCCATCTCTATACTATGCCTTGATCTAAAACCTGACTGTAAAGGATCCAGATGATCCACTTTTTCCAGAGTCCTCTGGATCTGGATCTGACCCCCTTCTCATCAACTTTTGTTAAAAGGGTTAAACCTAAACAGAAATCTAACTACATATAACTTCTCAGAGAGAGTCAGTGCAACATGGGAAAGACATGGATAATAGTTTAAACTCATCCCAGGTAAACTCACAATACTGTGCCTTAGTACAGTTTTCAGACTTTGCATTTCTTAGTGGTCTCCCATCTTAATTTTCTGAGCTCTGATTAGGAAGGTGTGATAACCTGTAAGAGTGTATCCCTTTAAACAACTTAAAATACTGTATCTTTAAGTAGTGATCATGTAATAGTTTTGGTATATGGTAAATTAAACAGAGAAGAACGGCATACAAATCAAATGAATGAATGAATAAATAAATAAATAAATAAATCTTGCTGCCTGATTGATTTTTGCAGACCACATTAAAATGGACCTGGGAATGCCAAATTTATAGAAATGCAGTTGTTATTTTAGCATTCATATTGGGTTGGGTGTATGAATTATGTAAATGTGAACCCAACAAATATATGTCTTCCTGAAACCTAACCTTGTGGAATTTATTAATTTAATTGTGCCTTAGTCTTATCTCCTAGCAACTACATGGGCAAGTCTATGTAGTTCTTCTGACATGTTTGGAAATAATTTTCCTTTCTTCCTAGGTTTGAGAGCAAATAATTTACCCCAACTCACCCGTTGCTTCCCTATCTAAAGCAAGACTAAAAATCCACAGTGCTTTTAGCATTTGCACCACATTGGCTGTCATCTTTGTTGGGAGATGGTTTCCTTTATCTAGAATCCTACTCAGGGAGGTGGTGTAGTGTTCTTTCTTCATCACTGGATTGCCATTTTGGGGGCTTGAAACCTGTATGTTATTTTACTTCACAATCTGTTAGAGACTTGATTGATCAGTCATGTGAGCTTTTAGTCCATGCTTAACATTTGTAGATCCATACCATTTTTCCTCTCAGTTGGCTACTTAGATTATAAATATGGGGGGGAAATAACACTTACCTTTTTTGTGTGTAAACAGGAACAGTAGAGTGAGTAATTGGACAGCCCCAAAACCGAAAGCTCATTTGAAAAAAATGGGAGTGGTGATATTCAGAAATGAGTAGCTGAAACAGCAGCTAATTGTGATGCACAGAGAACCAGGTCCAAAGGTGAAGTTTAAATTTACTGATTTATTGCTCAAGCTCTGCACAGGAATCTTCTCAGCTTGTTTGCCCCTGAGTAAAGCTAAGACTAAGCTGATCCCTTGTTTTGATTCCTTCCTTTGGCTCTGCCTGTCTCCTACATCACCCTTTCCTCAAAACAGCCTTCCCTTTCTTCCTTAGGATCTTCCATGGCCTCTTCCTCATCTGAGTTCTCACAGGAAATTGGGAGGGGAGTAAGTGAAGCTGATTCAAAGGAGACCTCCTCCTCCTCATCTAAAAAATACTTTTAACCAGGTGATGCTGGCTGTAAAACATCTAGATGACTAGCAGGTTTCTCTTCCTTTCCCTTCGGAAGTGAAGGCCAGAACTAGATGATTGTACTGCCCAGTGTCCCACTGGGGTTATACACTCAGTCTGATTAACCCTTCATGTACAGATTCTTTGGGCGGTGCAGGGCAGAGAGCTAGGTGTTTGGCACTTTGTGGCTTTTCAGGGAAGTATTGGTGGGATTGCTGCACCAAGTCAGGGATATGGACATACCAGGCATATTCTAACCCACATGTGTATTCTAGATACCCCTCCCACTGCTTCAAATACTATGTGCTTTTGCCCCTTTGCCTAGAGTCCAGAATTTCTTCTACTTCATATTTCTCCTCCCCTTCCATAATTACTGGAACCGGTGTTGGGTGCTATGAGCATAAGATTCTAGGACATTTTTATTTGACAAGCAGTGAATGGTAGAAAACTGGATTTTCATGGAGGATAGCAATGGCAAATGAAAGGATTGATCTGCTGGAGGATCATAAATAATAATAATAATTTAATAATAATTGATTAGATTTGTATGCTGCCCCTCTCCATAGACTCGGAATAGACTCTGTAGACTCCGAGCCCTTGGTATCCAGCTTCTTAGAGGGTCTAAGTCTAGGATAAACAAATAATTTGGTAAAGAGCCACATTTTGTCTCCTACAGCAATTGGTAGCCCTTTATATCAATGGGCATCTGCAACCTTCTTGTAACACTGTCTATTCCAGCTGCTGTTTCAAGGGGCTTAGGTAGCCAGCTATTCCTGCAAAATTATTAACTACCCCTGGGATGGTGCCCTCCCTCAATGCCACTGAGCTTGAGGGTCAGTTACCTTCAATGCAGGTGTAGTAACATCTTAAGTACTGCTGGAGCATCTGTTTAGTTTTGTCTTACCATTCACAGCAGGGTGATTGAGCCCAAGCTAACCTGAAGATTTAAAAATTGTAACAGTGCCTTCCAAAACCCAGAAGTAAATTGACTCTCTTAGTCTGATACCAGTATGGACACTATGTGATCCAAAAAGAGTTGAGCTGTTTCTTTGATAGTGGGCAAACATTTGCAAGGTATGAAATGAGCCATTTTGATAAAATGTTCCACCACAATTAGTATAGCCAAGGACTAGAGGTAGCTCATATAAGAATAGGAATAGGGGGCATCCTAGGCATATCTCTTTTGTTATATTTACCTTTTCTGTCAAGTCCTTATTTACTAAAAATTTGGCAGATTTATTCACTTTCCTGCATTTCTCACCACTCGTCCCAGCTGTTTTTCACTCAGCGTTTCCCTTGTCACTGTCATGCCTCCAGATAAGCTTCAGTTGATTTCTTTTGCGACTGGATCATGGGGCTTCCTCTTGCTGTCTGGGGAGAAGCTGCAGCTTATATGTAGCTTTTACCTTCTTTTTTAAAAAAAACTTCAACAGAAGTGTTTTTTATATGCTAGGAGTTGCTTACAGCCCTCTTCTGAATGTTATGTAATTATAATCATTAATGAAACCCTACTGCTTTGAAAAAAATATTTGTCTGTTTAGCTGAATTTGTTGCTTCAACTCAAATGTCTACTGTATTAAGGACTTTAACCAAGATGCAGATTTAAAATAAATATATATGAAGAGTTAAAACAAGTAATAATTTTGCTCAAACTGTTTTTTCCGCCCAGTGTATATTGGGTTGACTGGGAAGGGACCAAGGGAATGAACATGATCAATATTAAAAGTTGAAGAGCCCAACTTCTCTCCAAAACCCCAACTATTTTAATTCAAATAAGAGAAAGTGATTATTGATGCTTTTATCTTTTTGGTAAAGTGGAGGGAAAGAAGGAATTCTCAATCTTTTTATATTAGCTATGAAACCAGAACTTGTGAAATATGTTATTTAGAATGAGAATAAAAATAGAATTGTATTGGCCAAGTGTGGTTGGACACATAAGGAACTTGTCTTGGTACATATGCTCTACATATATGAACGAAAAGATATGTTCATCAAGAATCATGAGGTACAATAGTCCAGGTATAAATAAGCAATCCAATCATATTAGAATATAAATTGTAAGGATACAAGCAACGAAGTTACAGTCATACAGTCATTTGTGGTAGGAGATGGGTGATGGGATGATGAGAAGATTAATAGTAATGCCGACTTAGTAAATAGTTTTACAATGTTGAGGGAATTATTTAACAAAGTTAAATAGTTAAAAAAGTTTAAAAGTTCAGGGAAAAAATGGTTCTTGTGTCTAATTGTTCTGGTGTGCAGTGCTCTATAGCATTGTTTTGAGGGTAGGAGTTGAAGTAGTTTGTGTCCAGGATATGAGGTGTCTAAATATTTTCACAGCCTCTTTTTGACTCGTGCAGTATACAGGTCCTCAATGGAAGGCACGTTGGTAAATCATTATGACCCTGCATCCTAGGTGCTTTATGAAAATTAACCATATGCAGTCTGCAGGAGTTTTTCTCTACTTGTCAGGGGAAGAACAAAAGGACCGTTGAACTTACCTGAACGGTCTTCTCGATGCACTGCGAGGAGAGTCCAACATGGGTGATACTTCAGCCTGATTGGTTAGGGACCGAGTTAAATTAGAATAATAATTAGCTCCGCCCTGTAGCCACCCCCAATAGCTCAGTAAATAAAAACGAAGGAGTAGTGCAAACCAACACAACTTTATTAACTCAACAGTAAGAAACAACTGAGCCCCTGGGCCAACCTGCCGGGTTGGGTTTGGAGTCTTCTTGCAGTGCATCGAGAAGACCGTTCAGGTAAGTTCAACGGTCCTTCTCCAATGCACTGCTGTGGAGAGTCCAACATGGGATATACCCAAGATTAAGATAACAGGGCGGGAGAGGAATGTGCTTTGGCATTGGACTTTGGGGCCTCCTCCCTTCCAGAAGCAGTCTCAGTAGGAGCGCTGGATGACTGGATAGTTGAACTATACTCACAGCTGATGTTCTACTTGTGGGCGCCCACACCAGGAAGCTCTCGAACAACAACGAGCGATCACGGTAGAGATAGAAATAAGGGTTCTCTGACCGAGAGGCTCCAGTAACTGTCTCAAAATGGCGATTACAAGCCTGAGAGTGGGCGTGGTCTGCCTCCCTGCCTGAAAATGGTGAGGCTCACTGACGTAACGTGCAGAACGCGGCCGTGAGAGCCATCGTGGGGCTTCCCAGATTCGCTCATGTTTCTACAACACTCCGTGGCCTGCATTGGCTGCCGATCAGTTTCCAGTCACAATTCAAAGTGTTAGTTATGACCTTTAAAGCCCTACATGGCATTGGACCAGAATACCTCTGGAACTGCCTGCTACCGCACAAATCCCAGCAACCGATAAGGTCCCACAGAGTTGGCCTTCTCCGGGTCCCGTCGACTAAATGTCGTCTGGCGGGCCCCAGGGGAAGAGCCTTCTCTGTGGTGGCCCCGGCCCTCTGGAATCAACTCCCCCCGGAGATTAGAACTGCCCCCACCCTCCTTGTCTTTCGTAAATTGCTCAAGACCCACCTATACCGCCAGGCATGGGGGAGTTGAGACATCTTTCCCCCAGGCTTTTTATATTTTATGTTTGGTATGTATGTGTTGTTTGGTTTTAAATATGATAGGGTTTTATATACTTCTTTTTAATATTAGATTTGTTCACTATAATATTGTTTTTTATCATTGTTGTGAGCCGCCCTGAGTCTTCAGAGAGGGGCGGCATACAAATCTAATAAATTATTATTATATTATTATTTTGCCTATACAGTGATCCCTCGAGTTTCGCGATCTCGATCTTCGCGAAACGCTATATCGCGATTTTTCAGCAATTGTTACCATCTCGATCTTCGCGAAACGCTATATCGCGATTTTTCCACCCGATGACGTCATACGTCATCACCAAGAGTCACTTCTCTGTCTCTTTCTCGTCATTCTCTGCTTCAATCATTTTCTCATTTCTCTTCCTTCCTCATCTTTCCTTCTCTCTCTTTCCCTATCTCTCCCCCTCTTGCTCTCCAGCGGCCGCCTAGCAGCTGATCTGCTCGGCAGCGCAGCAGCAGCGAGGAGCCGCACATCCGGGTTTCCCCTTTCCGTGGGCAGCGGGTTTCTTCGGCTCCTCGCTGGTCCCCAATTCCGCCAACATCAGGCTCTCCACACGCCCTTTCGCCGTAACACGAGAGCCTTCCGAAAACTCTTTCCGAGCGCCTCAGAGCAGCACCCCCACCCCTCTTTGATTCCCTCAACCCGCCCGGCCCCTCGCTCCCCTTTTCCACACGGGCCACCCAAGAAACGGTTCATCCCGTCTGGGCTTCCCCCCCCTCTCGCTCGCTCGCACTCCCCCCATCCGTGTGCGTATGTGCGCGCGTGTGCACCCAGGCGCCTCCATCCCGGCGGGGACCACAGCTGCGGGGCTACCCGTCGTCGACCCTCCTCCGGCAGCTTCCTCCCGAGCCCCCACACACATACGACGGAGAAAGTGGCCACTTCAGTTTTTTTCCCGGGGGGCGTCGTCAAGCTCACCTCCAACCGAGAGAGGAGTCCGCGCTGCTCCGGCTGCCGTGTCTCCTTCTCCCTCCTTCTTCCACCCTCCGCCGCCGAGGTTACCAGGAAGGGAGAAGAAGAGTCCCTGGATGTTTCCCCGGATGTTCGGCTGCAGCGAGCGCCGAGCGCGCCTCCGGGAGGAGAAACTCGAAGCGCCGCGGACAGCAACCGGGTTGCCTCCGGGTCTGGGCTCTTGCGCTTTGCGTTGGGCGAGGCGGCGGCTGGCGCCGTTCATTGACTCTTCTCCCTTCCTGGCAACCTCGGCGGCGGAGAGTAGAAGAGCGATGAAAAAGAGGAGGAGGAGTCCGCGCTGCTCCGGCTGCGTGTCTCCTTCTCCCTCCTTCTTCCACCCTCCGCCGCCGAGGTCGCCAGGAAGGGAGAAGAAGAGTCAATGAACGACGTCAGCCGCCGCCTCGCCCAACGCAAAGCGCGAGAGCCCAGACCCGGAGGCAACCCGCTTGCTGTCCGCGGCGCTTCGAGTTTCTCCTCCCGGAGGCGCGCTCGGCGCTCGCTGCAGCCGAACATCCGGGGAAACATCCGGGGACTCTTCTTCTCCCTTCCTGGCAACCTCGGCGGCGGAGGGTGGAAGAAGGAGGGAGAAGGAGACACGGCAGCCGGAGCAGCGCGGACTCCTCCTCCTCTTCTTCACCGCTCTTCCACCCTCCGCCGCCGAGGTCGCCAGGAAGGGAGAAGAAGAGTCCCCGGATGTTTGGCTGCAGCGAGCGCCGAGCGCGCCTCCGGGAGGAGAAACTCGAAGCGCCGCGGACAGCAAGCGGGTTGCCTCCGGATCTGGGCTCTCGCGCTTTGCGTTGGATGAGGCGGCGGCTGGCACCGTTCATTGACTCTTCTTCTCCCTTCCTGGCGACCTCGGCCGGTCCTTTTCGGGGCTGCGTTGCTGCATCCTCCGATGCCGCCCACCGAGGAGATTCCTTCGCCCGAACGGAGGTGGCTGTGGTGGGTTCAAGGGACCAAGAGCCGGTCCTTTTCGGGGCTGCGTTGCAGCCTCTGAGGCCACTTCCGCCTCCGGACGAAGGAATCTTCTCGGTGGGCGGCATCGGAGGATGCAGCAACGCAGCCCCGAAAAGGACCGGCTGTTGGTCCCTTGAACCCACCACCGCCACCTCCGTTCGGGCGAAGGGATCTCCGCAGTGGGCGGCGGCGGCGGGTTCAAGGGACCAACAGCCGGTCCTTTTCGGGGCTGCGTTGCTGCATCCTCCGATGCCGCCCACCGAGGAGATTCCTTCATCCGGAGGCGGAAGTGGCCTCACTCCGGCTCCAAGCGCGGGGCCTGGGCGGCGGGCAAGCATTGGGAGGGCCTCGCCGTCCCCTGGCTGGAGAAGAGCTCCCCTCCCCACGATCTGGGACGGCATGGCCGTCATCAAGTTAGTGCGTGGCGGTCCTGATGGCGGGCAGGTGAACGGGCGAGCAGCAAACAGCGGGTGGGCGGGTGAATGGGCGAGCGGCAAACGGCGGACGGGCGGGTGAATGGGCGAGCAGCAAACGGCGGGCGGGCGGGTGAATGGGCGAGCAGCAAACGGCGGGCGGGCGGGTGAATGGGCGAGCAGCAAACGGCGGGCGGGCGGGTGAATGGGCGAGCAGCAAACGGCGAGCGGGCGGGTGAATGGGCGAGCAGCAAATGGCGGGCGGGCGGGTGAATGGGCGAGCAGCAAACGGCGGACGGGCGGGTGAATGGCGAGCAGCAAACGGCAAGCGGGCGGGTGAATGGGCGAGCAGCAAACGGCGGGTGGGCGGGTGAATGGGCGAGTAGCAAACGGCGGGTGGGCGGGTGAATGGGCGAGCAGCAAATGGCGGACGGGCGGGTGAATGGGCGAGCAGCAAACGGCGGACGGGCGGGTGAATGGGCGAGCAGCAAACGGCGAGCAGGCGGGTGAATGGGCGAGCAGCAAACGGCGGGTGGGCGGGTGAATGGGCGAGCAGCAAACGGCGGGTGGGCGGGTGAATGGGCGAGCAGCAAACGGCGGGCGGGCGGGTGAATGGGCGAGCAGCAAACGGCGGACGGGCGGGTGAATGGGCGAGCAGCAAACGGCGAGCAGGCGGGTGAATGGGCGAGCAGCAAACGGCGGGTGGGCGGGTGAATGGGCGAGCAGCAAACGGCGGGCGGGCGGGTGAACGGGCAAGCGGAGCGGCCGGGTGAATGGCAAGCGGCAAGCGGAAGCCGGGCGGGCGGGTGAACGGCAAGCGGTAAGCGGCAAGCGATCTTGGGGTTTCCCCTTTGCCTGGGCAGCGGGAAGACCAAGGGAAGATTCCTTCGGCCGCCCAACAGCTGATCTGCTCGGTAGCGCGGCAGCAGCGAGGAGCCAAAGATGAGGTTTCCCCGTTGCCCAGGCAAAGGGGAAACTCCATCTTCGGCTCCTCGCTGCTGCCGCGCAACCGAGCAGATCAGCTGTTGGGCGGCTGAAGGAACCTTCCCTTGGTCTTCCCCACCGCCCACACGCAAACTCCACCCTCTGCGCATGTGCGGCCATGAAAAAATGGGCGCACATGCGCAGATTGTGTTTTTACTTCCGCACCGCTATATCGCGAAAAATCGAGTTTCGCGAGGGGTCTTGGAACGGAACCCTCGCGAAACTCGAGGGATCACTGTATGCTGCTAAATACAAAATCCTGGCCAGAATTTGGGGTGGAGTTTTTTTGATGGTGATTGTTGTTTTACTTGAAGTTTACATAATGCCCTTTTCTGATGTTAATAATCTAAAATTCCTTAAATTCTTTTCCATCTTACCCAAATTACTGGTTAGAACAAGTCAGATGCCTTCCCTTGTCCAAGATTAATCAGTGTAAATGAAGAAAAGTCAACATATTAATGTTATATAATTATTCCAAATTATATATTAAGGGAAGCCTTCTGAAAAAAATATATGAATCAACCCCTAAGATCATAATAAATAAAGGGATAGAAAATGAATGGATAAAAATAAATACTGTAAAGTCAGACATTCTCATTGATTCCTTTTCCCCCCCTTCCAGGTTCATGTTGGGAAAAGGTTTGAAACGCAAGTTGAGTGATTATGAAGAAAACATGGCTGGTGTGTCAAGTGCCTTTGATTCCAGTCGAAACCTGCCATACCCACTCAAGCGTCAGTTGGTGCTCAATGTTTGCCTTGCCAAGTTACAGACATATAAGATGCTGGTGGAACCAAATTTACATCGTTCTGTGCTTATAGCCAATACTGTCAGACAAATCCAAGAAGAGATGAGACAAGAAACTAGCCAACAGTTTGTTAACATGTGCAGTGGTTTAAGTACTGCCACCTCCAATTATTTAGGTTTTGATTTCTTTGGAATGCCTTCACACCTTTTGCCTGGTATAATTCAACCGGAATCATATGGTTATGAACCACGGTCTATGGAAAGTCCAATTGAAAATAGCTTGTTGATGGTTTCAGATAATGACATGTCATCAGCCATTTCCTCTATTCTAAAAGATTTGGACTTCATGGAAGATGTGAGTCCACCTTCTTACTTGGCTGGATCTGGAGATGACCAATACAAGACTTCTGAAATGTCAGTTATTAAGTTAGAGGAAGACAGACAAGACTTGAAAGGAGTAGAATGTGCATTTGGTTCCTTTGAAATTTCAAATTCAACTAGTTACTTGAAGGACTTAGCTATTGATGACATATTTGAAGATATTGACACTTCAATGTATGATTCAGACTTCGATTGCCCCTCACCAACTCCTCCAAGAACACTGTCTCTGACAACAGAAGAACCGTTAAAGACATTCCCTTCTTGTAATTCTTCCTCCGCAAACAACATCCCAATATGCAGAAGTGATATCACTGATTTAGACCATATTATGGAAATTCTTGTAGGGTCCTGACCCCTTTGCTAGCCCAAAGATAGGTTTTCCTAAGCTGCCATACAATACTGGTTTAAAGATAAGTCCCAGAGGAGAGCGAACTCCAAAGTGTTATGCCAGAAATAGCAGCTACAGACATTTTTATTCAATGGTTCTCAAAATCTCCCTAAAGTACCTATAAACCAAAAAAGAAAAGTGACAGCCTGTTATATAAAATGGAGTATTTATTAAATCAATTGTGCAATCTTTTTAACTCTTTTAGGCTATACATGAGTTTTTCTCATGTGTTTCTAACTTTTTAATGTGCAATTTTTAATCTATGTGAAGGATTTGCAGAACTGATTTTCATAAGGGGAAACATCATCAGAAGTCTACAGATTTATTTTTAGTATTAAACTACATTCTTTATTGGCATTCACTGAAGCTGTACACATGGTTTTGCAGCCTCAATACGGTATATTTTTAAAGTATTTAAGAAACCCCTTTATTGAAGATTCTAGATACTTGGCAGCAAAATCTCTTGCATTTTGTAAAACATTTAAAATTATTTATTTTTGTAAATTTTATAGCCTTTTTACATTTTATTACAATATTCTAGATCAGAGATGAATTTCTGGTTGGATATGGCTGGCACTACCTCTGTTAGCAGAAATGCTTTAATTCTTTGCTTTGTCTAACACTGCAGATCTTTTAGTTTTCTTGGATGATATTATTGGTGATAGAAGCAAACACAGTAATTTGCTGATTGGTTAAATTTTATGGTATTTAACTGTAATTTATTTGTATATTGTCCCAATTTTAGAACTTTGTCAGTATTACATACATCAATTTGGAAGTAATATGGTTTTTTACAATTTAGTATTTTCTGTATAGTTAGAGCTATTTTAATTTTCTGAAACAGAATTTTAGATTTTATGTGCAATGTATCACTTAAACAGGCCATTTTTGCACATTCTGTATTATAAGGAAATACATAAAATATAGATGATGGAAATTTATAATAGTGTATTATAGAGGTATACCATGCAATTCTGTCTGCTGGCAGCTTTGTACGAGATTTGTAAGAGTTGAAGATGGCTTGCCTAAGCACTGCTCTGATTTTGTACATTTCTTTTTCTTAAAATGGAACTTTAGTTGTCTAAAATGCTTACAATGGATTGTATCTTCTTAGTGACAATTTTTTTATCTTGGTTTGGCCAAATAAAGTTCTAATTGAGTAGAAGTCCAGCAAATCATGCTGCCATTTGAAGGTTAGTAGTCTGCCTATAAGAATTAAAGAATTTAATTCTTCAAATTAAAGAAATTGTGTTTTTTGCCACATCACAAGATGAGTTTGACATTTGCACATAATATGCTGGAGTGTTCAGTTCATTGTGTACAAAGCCTGTCCTAGTCCAGCTTTGGTGCTACTTGGCAGGCTGTCTCAGTCCTGGCATCATTTGGGGACAGCTCTGTATTGCCAAAATGTTGACATCCGAACCACAAGCCTGAGGTGTTCTATGGTCATGGAAGCAGCACCTGTTCACTTCTTATTGAAGACACATGGCTACTCTATGTTCTAATGTTGCATCCCTAAGGAGACCAGTTAAGTTTGAAAATGATACAATAAACCACGTATCGATCAAGCATCACAACAGATGTAGATAAGGGGTTTTTTTAAATAGTGGGGGGAACAGAGAAAAACATTGCCATTATATCTACCAGATAGTATTTTATGTGTGTATCTATCCACTTACTCCTCATTGCTTCTAACTTTCCAAGTTTGCTAGTATATTAGAAGTATAACATCCACACTTGTTTGAATATTCATAGTATCTAACTTTTGTTTTTCTTTAACAAGGCAGCAGGGGGGGAAAGCCTACATTTGAGAACATTAATATTTGTAAGTAGGTTTTCTAAAAAGATGGGAGGTTGTTTTTAAAGTAAACTATAGAGTACACATTGGCTAATCTTCACAACAAAGATGAAAAGATAATATTGAAACCATCAAAAATATCTATTAAAAGCAATTAAGAAACATACATCATTCATTTCTGGCTGGATCTTATAAGCATATAATGGTGAGACTGTTGACTATTACATGACTGCATTGCTTACCAATGGCAGTCCTGGCAGCCATTGTAACCCAGGACCGTGTAGCTTGTTATGTAGGAAAGCTGGGACTTGCAGGCACAGAGTGTAGGGAGATGCCGTAGGCAGGGAAAGTAGAGCTTCACATTCCCTGTGGATTTTCCCATTGACTGCTTGTGGAAGCCAGCAGGAAAGGTCACAAATTATGATCACATGATTGAAGCTTCCCACAACATGGTCAGGAGCTGAGTCCCCAGGAGTTGATCACATAACTGCAGGGATGCTGTGAAGACCATGAGAGGAAATGGAAGGCTGGCTTTTCTAAGTGGCTTAAAGGGAGGAAGGGTGAGGGCCTGTAGAATCCTTGACAGATCCCAAGAGGGGAACCTGTGAACGTTGGAGGCTCCTCCCTTGGGTGACTAGCTAGGGAACCCAGAGGGGAGATCTGCAGGACCGAACCCAATGCCACCCCTTGGCATCTTAAAGTGTTGGAGGAAAGACCCTGAACCAGCCTCTGGTGGCAGACCACATATTAAAGAGAACTCTTGAACCAGAAAAACCACGGTCTCCTAAGCGATACCAGAATTATCTCTGCCTTCTCCAACAGGACCTTCTGATTATCACTGGGGTGAGGAGAAGGGGAGGGAATGTTTACAGCAACTCCTTGGGACAGGGTCAACGAACGGCATCCATCCCCTCTGGCCCCCAAGCTGGGAAAAGGGAGAAGCAAGGAAGCTGTGGCAAACAGATCCAGGGCCGAATGAGAAAAACAGTTCAACAATTCCAAAAACAGGCTGGGCAACAGGCATCACTGACTGGTCTATCATGGCCCTGCTCAGCCAGTCTGCCTGGATGTTCGCCACCCTCACAATGTGGTCTGCTTTGACCAACATCAGGTTGACTGAATCATAAAGAAAGGAGAAAAAATCACTGCAAAACACTCCCAACACCCAAAACTTTGGATAACAAAATGGGCAACATATAAATTTATCTGGTTCAGAAAGTTACTATATCACAATTGATGGTATTGAAAGCCACTGAGAGCCCTAGGAAAGCCAGGTCAGTTGCATCACCTGACCCAAGCCCAAAGAGATCATCTTCAAACATGACAAATGGTATCTTACTGTATACACCAGTCTGGACTTTGACTGAACTTGGGGTCCAATTTGTTCCCTCCAGGGCTCTTTGAAATTTATTTATTTATTTATTTATTATTTGGATTTGTATGCCGCCCCTCTCCGAAGACTCGGGGCGGCTCACAACAAGTGAAACAAATCATAAATAATTCAATTAATTAAAATATTTAGAAATTTAAAAAACCCCATAAACTAACACACACAAGCATGCCATGTATAAATTAAACATGCCCAGGGGGAGATGTTTCAATTCCCCCATGCCTGACGGCAAAGGTGGGTTTTAAGGAGTTTACGGAAGGCAAAGAGAGTAGGGGCAGTTCTAATCTCCGGGGGGAGTTGGTTCCAGAGAGCCGGTGCCGCCACAGAGAAGGCTCTTCCCCTGGGGCCCGCCAACCGACATTGTTTAGTTGATGGGACCCGGAGAAGGCCCACTCTGTGGGACCTAATCGGTCGCTGGGATTCGTGCGGCAGGAGGCGGTCTTGGAGATATTCTGGTCCAATGCCATGAAGGGCTTTAAAGGTCATAACCAACACTTTGAATTGTGACCGGAAATTGATCGGCAGCCAATGCAGACTGTGGAGTGATGGTGAAATTGAGTGCCAACTTACGTGCGCATGCAATCAAGAGGATTTCTGCACTTGTATCAGAGACAACTCATAAGAATGGCTCAGTTTTTGATGGCTTCAGGATTGCACACGAGAAATCAATCGAGATTTGTTAGTTTTGTCAACTTAAGATTTATTGATGTTACAAGCCCTCAGATAATGGTAGAAACATGTCTCCATAACTCTTCATGCAGCTGTGTAGTAGCTAAACAGCTACTCAATCAGGGTTGAAGAATCCTTCCAATGTTGCAATCCTTCCAATGTGACAGATAGTAAGAGATAGACAATCAAGAGTTGTAGCTCAGGAATGTCTAGAGCAGCACAGGTTCTCACCCTTGTCTTGTACAAAGACAGCTGCAAATTTAATAACTATTGTTTTAAAAATGAATGATAGTACACAAAAGAGTGCTCAATAGGTTTTACTCTATTAATTGAGAAAAACCTGTGCAGGCTGTAAACATAGTAGAAGATAGGTTAGGCTGCATTCAGATAGCATTTATCCTGGCAAGTCAGATGCCACACGAGTCTTTGTTAGTAGTAAGCCAATAGACACCAACTAAAAATTTATCAGAAATTCTGAAACATAAATTGCAAACAATTTAAAACAAAATAAAGAAGTTACTCCAAAACAAGCAGAAGTTATGGTACTTGTTTGTTCATGATAACAGAAACTAAGCATATGTCCTCACATACATTAATGGTCATACTGAAAAAAATATATTTTCATAAACATTTCTCAGTTTTGAAATGACCTGGATATTAAAGTAAGGGAGATGCTGAAGTATCTAGCTGCAGCAGCAAGATGGACAAGTACAAACCAATTTAAATACAAGAGATGCCAGACTTCTCTGTATCAAAATCAGCAGACTAATATGAAATGGTTCCCTGAAGTTTAATAAAAAGAACCTAAACTACTGTTTTAATAAGAGCTAGTTTTAAAAGCCAAGCTTCCAATATGAAACATATGAAATATAGTTGTATAGAAATGAGGACAGCAGGTACCCAGAATTGCTTGAGAAAAAACATAGAAGTGCTAGCAGAAGCAATTCATTTCGATGTGCACACATGCTCATAAATGGCTGCTGCTCAACAATGTTAATATAAGTTTAACAAAATGGGTATTTGCTTTCAATGCTATACAACAGGAGAGTTGAGCAACACAAACCAAACATTTCTCGATTTCTTTGTTCGCAAGTATGTATGTCACAAGAAAGCTCTCTCTTGTACAGGCTTAAGTATATTATGCCTATTTTAGGGTGTACGGTACAGTTAGTCAATCTCATAACAGCACAAAAATTATGATGGGAGGATTTTCAGGTCACATAAACAGGTTCAGGAACCACTGTGCACCTTTCTACAGCAAGAAGAGAAATCAAGATATAAGGATAGATATAAAAATTCTTGGGGGGAAAAGGGAAATCAAATAAAAACTTAAGAGAGTAAAAAATGGGCAGTTACACAAATTAGTACATTTCCCTCCCAGGATAGTTGGTATGTCTTATTGGTGGAGTTGCAGCAGATTAAAAAAGTCAAAAATAACCAACATACACTATGTATTCTAGGTATCATATCTGTCCAAAAGAGTTTAGAGGAATTGGATACACAAATAGCACAACACCTGTTTCTAATATAGGGGGCAATTAAAAGTGTTTTTAAAACGTCAGCAAAAAAGCAAGAGTGACCAAAGCACATCTCTGGGGTCCACCTCTGAAAGCACACTTCTAGTTTGTTCATTTAATGATTTATCCAATAGTGACATCATGACCAAACTATACCCATATGTATAAAATAAAATACACGGATGAAGCACACTCTCCTCCAAAGACATTTCCTTTTAAAATTTGTTTTAAAAAGTGATAAAATGGCAAAAATTTCCATTAGCAAACATTATTGCTAAACATTTTCATCCTTAAACTTTGTGCAGTAAAAAACCTCTTTTTTTGTGAAACTGTTATATATTGCATGTTTGCACTGGATGGAGTCTTCTTCAGGAACAAGTTGTAAGTAAACAGAGGATTCTGTCTTGGCTCAGGAGATACAGATAGCTGCGCAGAACAAAAGAAAGTAACTAAGTACTATTGAACTATTACATATCAGCATATGCATATTTGACATAGATCTGCTGCTAATAATAGTTTGATAACAAATGCATCCTAAGAGATATCCCATCCCAAGTTTTTTTCTGGGAATAGAAATGTACCTATTCTGTAGCCACTCACACCAAATTTCATTGAACAATTGAAGGGTCCTTAAAACTGGACTTTTGATTATCTTAAATATATGAATAGAACAGAACAGAACAGAATTCTTTATTGGCCAAGTGTGATTGGACTCACAAGGAATTTGTCTTTGATGCATGTGCTCTCATTGTACATAAAAGAAAATATACATTTGTCAAGAATCATGAGGTAGAACACTTAGTGATTGTCAAATACAATAGAACAGTTGTGTGTGTGTATATACTCTCTTTTCTCTCAGTCAAGCACCCACAATTATCCTTATTCTGTTCTAGCAGAATTTCCAACTGATTTCATAAAGTGTTACAAGTGAGACAAGTGATAAGTGAGACAGGCTAAAAGAGAATCAAATTTACATTAACAGTCTCAAGTACTGTATGTCTTATAAATGGGCCTAAAAGCCCAAATCAAATCAGATATTTATCCATAGAATTCCTAGAGTGCTTTAGTAAAACTTATACAAATGCGCTGTTGGACTATAAAGGTAACCAGTGAAATGCTTCCTATTGCTCCCTCTAAGAAGTGAGTGATAGGTCGTTCAGCCATCAGAATTAATATAATTTTTGACTGTTAAAATCAGGTCTCCGTAGCACAGATAAAAGAAACATCAGGTACAAAAATGTTTTCTATATTTTAGGCTTCCAATATGTGTGCAATCCTTAGTGTTTCCTCAATTTAGTGGTTTATCTGCAGATGTTTCATTACCAAACAATGCAAGTAAATGGAGTTTGCTTCCTACTTACAATAACTTGCACTGCAAATGTTGTTGGGAGTGTTTTCTCTTTGGTAGTTTTTTGATTGTGGTATTCCTTGACTAGGGATCTCTCTGCTTGTTTGCCAAGTATTAATCCATACTTATATGCCAATACATTTTAAAAACATAAGCAACATATGAACAAACAAGATTTAATAAGCTTATTTCATTCCTATTCTTACCTTAGTTTGAATTAGTGCTTTACAAGTGCTAAGGTTGAATTTGTCAACACTGGAATCTTCATTTTCTCTGTTAGTTTTTTCCAAAATACTGCCCTTAAATTCTGGAACAGCCTGATAAACAAGAATCGTCATGTAAAAAACTTTTTTTATCTATTTAAAACTCTGCTTTATTGTATAATGAACTGTGTAAATCATCTTGATCTTAGATTGATCATATATTGGGTCCTATAAATTAGAACCTTCAAGCTGAAGCACTACCACTGTGAATTTCACAATGTTGTAAAGCACAGGCAGGAAGTATCCACACGACTGCAACATTGGGAAGTACAGAAAATTTCATTAGATGATAAAAAGGGGAAACCAGAGACATGATTGCATCAGTGGCAATTTAGAGTAACATCTCCTCTGGATCTTGGAGCCTGACATCCAATCATTTTTATAAAAAAAAAATATTTCCCAAGTGATCTTCATTGTTTTGCTCTACCTTCTATTTTTAGGAAAAAAGCAAAATAGGCAATTTTCAGGTTTTCTCCAAGTGCATTCCTTAAGGGAATATTACAACATAAGTTCATATTATATACACAAAACATAACTGCTATTTTCATATAAAATACCCAAACAAGCCTTACTTATATGTGTGTTTATGTAATATATTGGTTGGTTAATTTCAAAGTATATAAGCCACATCAGTGGAGACCCAGTTTAGTAGTGGCTAAATGCTGGACTAGAAATCAAAAGATGCCATCTTCCTTTGCTTTAGGCATGAACGCCAACTAAATGACTTTGGGTCAGTTTCTCAGGCCAACCATGTCACAAAATTGTTGTTAAGGGACAAAAGGAAAGTATACAGTATATGCATACTGTACACTGCCTTGAGTTGACCAAAAACAAAAGTGAGATAAAAATCTAATAATAAATAAAATTTGTAGCATATATACGTCTCTAGCAGGTTAAACAACAGCAATATTCAATCATCATGAATGCTACTGTACCATGAGAAACTATATCAGCAAATGTTTGCCGTGGTACAGTAACATTCATGATGAGTAAATATTCCTGTGAATTTAACCTGCTAACCACACTGTTTTAAATACACTGCAAATAGATGATATCCATATCAGTCCCTAGTACCATGCTGAAGAACCTATGGTATGCGTGCCAGAGGTGGCACACAGCGCATTCTCTGGGCATGTGAGCCGACATCCCAGTTCAGCTCCATATGTGCATGTGCCTCCCGCAAGGCAATTGGTCTACAGGTCTTTGCTCTGCATGCACTGGGCAGGAGCATGCATGCACAGGAGCCACACATGCATTGCATTTTGAGGGTTTGGGCATGTGCTTTGGGCATACCCACCTCCCACCAGCCAGCTGGTCTTTGGGTTTCTGCCATACATTCTCAGGGGCAGGGCATGTGGGGGGGATCAGGCATGTGCACAGGAGGTGTATATGTAGGTCTGTGCATGCACGGGGCTGCACATGCACACGAGCCATATGCGCAGGGGCTGCATGCACAGGGGCCACGCACGCATTGCATTTTGGGAGTTTGGGCGTACGCTTTGGGCACTGGGTCTAGAAACGATTAGCCATCACTGCTCTGGTAGCTTCTCAGAACAACCAGATTTCAATGCCCTTCCTCAATTCCAAAAGAACTGAAGTCACTTTAAAACATAGGGAGAGTGCTATTTGGGGGGGGGAAAGCAGCGATAGAAATTGTTTTGTGGGTTCTGATAAGACTACTCTGTAGGAGTACACAGAGCCCTCCGATTGTATTGAATAGACAGATAACATTGGGCACAGGGGGTCCCAAAGACACCCAGCTCCTAAGCCAGTGATGGCAAACTTTTTTTTCCTTGGGTGCAGAAAGCGCATGTGATATTACACATGCACGAGTGCCCACACCCATAATTCAAACTCAATCCAGACAAGACGGAGTGGCTGTGGGTCTTGCCTCCCAAGGGCAATTCTATCTGTCCATCCATTACCCTGGGGGGGGGAATTATTGACCCCCTCAGAGAGGGTCTGCAACTTGGGCGTCCTCCTCGACCCACAGCTCACATTACAGAAACATCTTTCAGCTGTGGCAAGGGGGGCGTTTGCCCAGGTTCACCTGGTGCACCAGTTGCAGCACTATTTGGACCAGGAGTCATTGCTCACAGTCACTCATGCCCTCATCACCTCGAGGCTCGACTACTGTAACGCTCTCTACATGGGGCTACCTTTGAAAATTGTTCGGAAACTTCAGATCGTGCAGAATGCAGCTGCGAGAGCAATTATGGGCTTCTCTAAGTATGCCCATATCACTCCAACACTCCGCAGTCTGCATTGGTTGCCGATCAGTTTCCGGTCACAATTCAAAGTGTTGGTTATGACCTATAAAGCCCTTCATGGCAACGGACCAGAATATCTCCGGGACCACCTTCTGCCGCACGAATCCCAGCGACCGGTTCGGTCCCACAGAGTTGGCCTTCTCCGGGTCCCGTCGACTAAACAATGTCGTCTGGCGGGACCCAGGGGAAGAGCCTTCTCTGTGGCGGCTCCGACCCTCTGGAACCAGCTCCCCCCTGAGATTAGGATTGCCCCCACCCTCCTTGCCTTTCGCAAAGTCCTTAAAACCCACCTGTGCCGTCAGGCATGGGGGAACTGAAACATTTCCCCCTTGCCCATGTTGTTTTGGTGTTAGATTGATTGTGTGCTTGTTTTTTAATATTCTGGGGTTGTTTTTTATGAATTTTTAAGCTTAACATTGTAATTGGATTGGTGGGTATTGGATTTGTTATTATGTATTGTTTTTACTTTGTTGTGAGCCGCCCTGAGTTTGCGGAGAGGGGTGGCATATAAATCCAATAAATCTAATCTAATCTAATCTAATCAATGCCTAGGGACGTTGAAAATGGCCTCCCCCGCCTCCCCGGAGGCCCTCTAGAGGCCTGAAACAGTCCATTTCCCAAACTCTGGTGGGTCCGGTAGGCCTGTTGTTCGTCCTCCCCAGACTCCAGAGGCAGAAACGCCCACCCTCGTCCCCCCCGGACACTCTCTGGAAGGCTGAAAATGCCCTCCCCGAGCCAGCAGACAAGCTGAAAATCAGCTGGCCAGCACGCACATGCACATTGGAGCTGAGCTAGGGTAATGGCTCGCATGCCAGCAAATATGCTCCATGTGCCACCTGTGCCACCCGTGCCAGAGATCCCCAGTCATTGTCCTAAGCCATGTAAAGCTTTATAGTGTCATGACTAGCTCAGACTCTGATGAGGAAACTGACAGCAAGCAACTCGAATTACCAGATGAACTGCCTCTTGGGCAATTGCAGCAAGAGAACGGTGCTGCCTAGTTACCAGGAGTCTCAGCTGCTGGTCATGGAAGATGAGAAATCTGCACGGCTACACCCTCCCCAGAGCAAGATCTCACTGTGTGGAGGGCAGAGCAATCTGTAAGGTTTCTTGTAAGAAAGGAATCTTGTGCTTTCAAATGAGCAACGTCAGGCTTGCTGACGATTTATTAACCTAGTTTATGTGTGCCTTGCTTTTCATCTGGAAATCTTGCGACTGTGACTCTGTCCCAGACTGGCTGATAATTCTGCTATGACATTTGGACCCTTGGACTTCATCGGACCACTTTTGTCTCTGCTATCCCTTGCTTGAGACAAGCTTTGTAGACTTTGGGGGGTGGGAGGTGCTTTCTTGTCTGTATGTGCTTGCATGCTCGTTTCCTTTGCTGCTTATTTGAGAACTTGCTAGTAAAGTTTGCAAATCTTACTAGGGTTTGTGAGCTTTTGGCCCAAGAGAGGAGACATACAGTCAATACAGAGATAAACACCAACACTGTAAAAGTACACTGTATTTTTAAGAGTATAAGACGCACCCTTTTTATCCCCAAAGGAGGCTGAAAATACAGATGTGTCTTATAGGCTGAATGTAGCTTTTTTTTTAAGCTTTTTCTTTTCCAGCCCTAACTAGGTGCTAATGATTTTCCCAACTCTTATCTTGCAGGTTCTTTCATTGTTACTCTTTGCAAAGAATGTTTTCCAAGCCCTAAGTCTGCAGGGGTTTTTTCATTGCTCCAACTTGCTCCAAATAAGTTTCTTTCCAGCCCTAACCAGGTGCTAACAATGTTCCCAGGTCGCAAGCTCTTTCATTGTTAATCTCTGTGACTGGACAGTCCTCTTTCTGGGATGATTCAATGAATCTTGTATTGAGAAGGGGGTTAGACCCGATGACGCTGGAGGTCCCTTCCAATTCTATGATTCTATGAATGTTTTCCAAACCCTGTCTTTGTAATTTTTTTAAATTGTTCTATTTTCTCCAAATGTTTCTTTCCAGCCCTAACCAGGTGCTAACGATGTTCCCAGCTCTTACTGGCTTGCAAACTGATTCATTGTTATTCTCTCTGAATAAGGTTTCTTTAAAGCCCTAACCAGGGGTTAAATTAATGTGCTGAAGCTGTCCAGGCTAAGGACGCTAGCCAGATGAATTTCTGGTAAGCAGACTCTTTTCCCTATTTTCCTCCCCAAAAACTAAGGTGCGTCTTATACTCCAGTGCGTCTTACTCTCTGAAAAATACGGTATTTGAAATCTCACCAGATTTCTGAAAATAGTGATGTTACATGGACATTGCCAGCTTCAAACATCTTTTAAATAACAAACTAACAGAGTTGGAAGGGACCTTGGAGATTTTCTAGTCCAGCACGCTTGCTCTACCATTTCAGACAATTGGTTGTCCAATCTCTCCAGTGACAGAGCATCCACATCTTCTAAAGGCAAACTGTTCCAGTGGCTGATAGTTCTACCTATTAGGAAATTTCTCCTTAGTTCCAGTTACTTCTCTCCTTGATTAGTTTCCATTACTTCTTGTCTTGTATTCTGGCAGTTCTTTGTGGCAGCCTCTCTCAAATATTGGAACATTGCTATCATGTCATCTCTAGTCCTTTTTCCCCCTCACTAGATTAGACATACCCAATTCCTGAAACTGTTTTTCATGTATTTTAACCTTTAGCCCCATAATAATCTTTGTTCTGTTTTGTTCTCTTTCTAGAGTCTCTGTATATTTTTTATAATATGACAACGAAAACTGGTTGCAGTATTCTAATTGTGGTCTTACTAAGACTTTATAAAGCACTATTAATACTTCACATGACATTGATTCTATCCCTCTATTAATGTCATCTAGGATTGCATTTTTTTGGCTGCTACCGCACACTGCAGACTCACATTTAAATGACTGTGCACTAGGATTCCAAGATTGCTCTCACAATTACTGCTATTGAGTCAAATTTCACCTAATCTGCACCTGTATATTTGGTTTTTCTTGCCTGAGTATAAAACCTTACTTTTCTCTACGTTTTATATATCTTCACTAAAGACTAAATGAGGAGGATAGAAAGGCTGTTATGTAAACATAAGCAAGGGGAAAATCAGTTTTAAAAAGAATAAAATTCCTTAAATTTTAGAAGAGAGGGTTTTTAAAAAATTTGCTAATCCTCTGTGTTGTTTGGAGGATCAGATCAGATCATTTTCATTTCATTTGAGTCCAAATTATGCAGTAGTTTTAATATATAATTTTAGGAGAAGGAGCAGTGTTTATAGATTCAGAACGTCTACAAGCAGGGGTCTAAGATCTTGGATCTTTCACCTGAGACTTTAGCTCTGCCACCATACAGTTCAATAAATAACACCATCTGATGGTAATAGTCCTAGGTTGGAAGGATGCGACAAAATGTACAATACAAAATTAGTATCGGGACATAGTGGATCATATTCAGTTTGAGATTATGGATAAGAGGATGAATTCGGCCAATGAAACTAATCTGCGGGAACTGATGGGACGATAGGACAAGGGAAGAGGACATGTGGTTGGTAGAATTCGAGATCAAGGTATAAAGAATAAATTAGAATTACTTTATAATATATAAATAGATATACAGTACTGCTCTTAAGTTAAGTCTTCGGAGAGGGGCGGCATACAAATCTAAGTAATAAATAAATAAATAAATAAATAAATAAAATAGTATATAGAAGCTATGCCCCCATTTTGGTGCAGGGATATGAATGTTATTTGGTGGTGGGCACTTTGAGCACTGAGCACACTGTTATCTGTTGTGTGAGTGTTTTATTGTTATACTGTTATTATATAAAAATCAATAAAAAATATTTTAAAAAAATAATACAGCTGTGTAGACTACAATTTTTTTGAGAGAAACACAAAGTTCCTACCTGCAATCATCAATTTTTGAGCTCTTACTGAACTATCAACAAATTCCAATGTTCATTTTGTAAATTTTTAAAAAAAGCAAAAAGCCTGATACAAACTTTCATGGTTTAGTTCTGTAAATCTATGGAAGCATACACACAGGATATTTTCAAACAAGTAAAACGTGAAAATTCTGTTCAGCAGTAATCTTACAGCATAGCAGGGTATCTATTAAGATTAAACACAAATACTATGGCTGTAGTAGAAAGTATTACTGAACACTACCTTTTGATTAGCATTGATTCCAAGCACAGCTAAAAGATTTTCTTGACAACGAAATTCATTTCGATGGCATCTTAAATCAGAAGGGCTACTGCACTGAGTAAGAGTTTTCCACAAATTGGCTGAATCAAGCCTTTAAAAGAAATACAATTCAGATTAATACAAGGTAAACATCCACCATATTTCTTGCTTGCATTTCAGATCAGCTCTATAAAGATAGCAAACATATTGCCCATGCTTAGTTATATATTGAGTATAGGGTCATTCTTTGTCAAGTGGACCAGGTGAAATTGAAGCCTTATTTTAAAAGAAACCATCACAAAAACAATATATATGATAGAAAAAATGTGCTCTTTCTAATGAAATAAAAATGAAGATGATTGAAGATGAGAAAACAGAGAGCGATAGAAAAAAACATGCTCTTTCTAAGGAAGACGATTGAAAGTGATGAAACAGAGCTCTCCATTTTCTCACCCTCAATCATCTTCATTTTTATTTCATTAGAAAGATCACATTTTTTTCTATCACATATGCTATTTTTGTGATGGTTTCTTTTCAAATAAGGCTGCAACAATCAGCCAAGTGGAGACCTGGTCCACTTGACAAAGAATCACCCTATATGAACTCTTACTAAAGAGAAGACACAGATCATGATTAACTAAATCAAAAGACCATCAATTTTTAACAGCAAACTTAACATTTCGTTCTATGTTAATTAAATAATAATAATAATAATAATCAGACATAAAGCCCCTTTCAACAAATCCAGTTTTATAAAGAGATATAAGATTATGAAATTCTTATTAATTTTGGGAAAACTAAGACAAAGTAATATAAAACCAATACAAATTAATCAAATATACGGATCTATTATTGGGGATTTGTTGCTTTGAAGCAAGTAAATAAATATTAAAAGGATGCTTGTGTAGAAAGTTGTAAGGATGGTGAAAAAATATATATACAACCCAAACAGCAAAAGTAATAATAAGCAGGGATTTAATGTTTAATTTAATATTGTGAAAGGGGTAAGACAAGGCTTTTTCAAGTAGCATCCATAAAATTAGGGAGATTTTTATTTGAAAGCTTAAACAAACTAATAATAAATACATTTGGCTGGAGAAAAAAAACACAGATTAAAATTAAATTATTGCAGGATAGCAGAGAAAGAGGAGACTTTGGGCTCCCAGACTGGGAGACATATAATCAGGCAATATGTTAAGATCAAAGATTTGGATCAAAGATTGGATAAAGCTAAAAAATACAAAGGTGCTGACATTAGAAGGGCATGACCTACAGATAGGATAGCTGCAACTGATTTTTTCCTGTTTAAAAGATAACTTAGATTATTTATTTCAGATTCTCTGCACTAGAAGTAAAATGAACAAATGATAGGAAACGGAAGTAAAGGAAAAACTAAATGGTTTCTAAAAACTAGAAATAATTTTAGAATGTAAAATAAAGGACACACTGTTTTGTAATTTATATAAATGGAAACATTATTTTTGAAAAAGTATACCTTCAACTACAGTGGTACCTCATTGTCCATTGGTTCCAGGAGATGTGATGAGTACCAAAATCAATAAGTACCAAACACATTTTCCCCATATGAATAATGTAGTGAGTCACAAGGAAGCTGACACTGACAAGTTCTAGCTTGTGCAATGAGTACCAAGCGAAGTATGAATACCAGGACAAAATGTTCACATCAAAATGTGTTGAGTACCAAGTTCAATGAGTTTCAAAGCAGTTGAATACTGCAGTACAACTGTACTGATGAGTCTTTTTCAAGAGGCAACTGAACTTTCTGGGTTTTTTTTAAAAATTCTTTTCACTTCTCATCCAAGAAGCTTCTTCAGCTCAGAGTGTATCTAATAAAAATATTGCCATTTGATCAAGAAGTATTGGCCATTCATTCATTGGCCAGAAAAGGAGTATTTGTAGAGAACATTTCTCATCCCTTATTGTAAGGTACAATGCTCTACTCCTATTGAGGGTCACCTGGAAACTAGAAAGTTGGAGAACAAAACACTTCAAGCCTATATACCAGCTACTGCATGACTGTGTGACTTAGAGGCAGTCATTCCTTCAGCCCAATCCATCTCATAGGGTTATTGTTGAGGGGGAAATGGGAGGAAGAAGATTGTTTGGCTATTGTGTGCTGCCTTAAGTTATTTGTAAACAAATAAATAAAGACAGGATACAAATTCTGTTGTTTTCCAGAAAGAATACAAGTGAAGAAAAATGGCTCAATCAGTAACATATTCAGATAACTCTCTACTTTATTCTGGCCTGTATGATTTTTCTATTTACAGTGGTACCTCTATTTAAGAACATAATTCGTTCCGTGACCAGGTTCTTAAGTAGAAAAGTTTGTAAGTAGAAGCAATTTTTCCCATAGGAATCAATGTAAAAGCAAATAATGCATGCAAACCCATCAGGAAAGAAATAAAAGTTCAGAATTTGGGTGTGAGGAGGAGGAGGAAGAAGAGGAGGAGGAGGAGGACAGTTGCTGCCCAAGGAAGAAGGTGAGGTGAGGGGAATAAAAAAAAATCCAAAACTTTAAGGCTTAAAAAAAAAGAGGAACCCTGAGGCAGTGAGAAGGAGCATGCACCTCCCATACACCCGGTGCGAGGCTGCTTCCCATATACTGCACCAGAGAGAGAAAACCAGGGGCAGGAAACTGGCCGGGCCGTCATGCCGCTCTGAACTTTCCTGGGCTCGGGTTCTTAAGTAGAAAATGGTTCTTGAGAAGAGGCAAAAAAATCTTGAACACCCGGTTCTTATCTAGAAAAGTTATTAAGTAGAGGTGTTCTTAGGTAGAGGTACCACTGTAGTTTTTAAGACAGAGAACAGGTCTTTACTTCATTATCCAAGCAGCTTTGGGAATTGGATTTGTTACTATGTACTGTTTTTATTATTGTTGTGAGCCGCCCCGAGTTTCCGGAGAGGGGCGGCATATAAATCTAATAAATCTAATCTAATCTAATCTTTTGAGAAAGAAATGCCTGAAAACAGGGTTAAAATAACAGTAAAAAAATAAAACATCCTCTTCCAGTTTTTAAATGAATTTAAAATGTCCTAATTTTAAATTCTTTTCTCTATCACACAATACTAGGACGAGGGGGCACTCCCTAAAGCTCATAGGTAAGAAAGCAAGGACAAATCAAGGGAAATATTTCTTCACCCGGAGGGTCGTTGGTTTATGGAATTCACTTCCAGAAGAGGTCATGATAGCTGTCAGCCTTGATAGCTTCAAGGCAGGATTAGACAGATTCATGGATGCCAAGTGTTCCATGGTTATTGAAACTGATGTCCATGTGCCGCTTCTATGTTGGTTGAGGCAGGCAGGATTCCCTTGAGTACTATTTGTTCGGGGTCAAGGGAAAGGGAGGGTTTTGCCTTCTGAATCTCCCCAAGATCCCCATGTACAATTGGTGAGCCACTGTGTGACACAGAATACTGGACTTGATGGGCTTTGGCCTGATTCAGAATGGCTCTTCTAATGTTCTTATGGGAAGTTGAGAGGTTGAAAGATGGTATTACTACGTATGTATGTTCAAGATGGCCATTAACATTAGAATGGAATATTAAAATATTGAATACCTACTTTAAAATAATCAAGCACATTAATATTAGGATTATATAAGTTTGATCAATGTAATAATTGACTGTTATTTTTCGTATTAACATCATCATCATCATCATCATCATCATCATTATTATTCATTAGATTTGTATGCCGTCCCTCTCCGTAGACTCGAAGGCCTCACTGTTCACGTATTGATGTTGATATATGTTTTAAAATAAAAACCCAATAAACCTTGGCGGGGGAGACTGATTTTCTTCTATAAATGCATGCATTATCAATGACAAAACAAATCTTACCAAGCTTGTTTCTCTGTACATTTGGGAATATCTGCATTTTGTCTTTCTGGTTGAAGCACTTGCTCCAGTGTTCTTATTTTATCCAAGCACTGTGGTACTGGGATTTCAGGAAAACTCTGTTTAACAGTCTCTTCAGATCTGATGGCAACCTATAGAAGTATATATTGCAAGAATGCAGCAGCATGTTGATTTATATAGAGGCAAAACAAAGTTTAAGTTTAAAACCTAGAGGTTATTCCTACTTTTCCATAGGAAACTTTTTTCTGCAAATCTGCAGCAGTGAATTTTAGATTCATTTCAAAGATTTAAAAGTCATGTGGATTTCAAATTAATTATTCAGAAGAAAGAGAAAATTTCCAGAAAATCTAATGTATCATGGAACCAACAATCCAGCATTAACATTTCTCATTCTTCAGCAAAATGTAGGATACTACAAAAATAATTTAGTCACACTCATCTAATGACCCCTGCTTAACAAAATTACTCTCTATACCATGCTGTATTTTTCAGCAAATATACAGTATATATATATATATATACAGTATATGTAAGCAGTTTATTTTTCTCATAGAACCACAACCAACATTGTAAATCAAGCTCAACTTGGCATACTTACATTCTTGGTATTTTACTAAGATATAAGTAGTGTACAATTAATGGTTTCCCTGTTAGGATTTTGGCATTGGTTTTTCCTTTTCACCTTCTCCACCTTTCCTTCATTTGTTACCAAACTATGTAATTTTAATATTTCCATGTTTTATTCCACTTTGTTTCTACTACAATTTCCCCTTATTATACTCAAGGACACCTTGGATTTTAGAGAAAGACAAACATACTTCCAAATGCCAAATTCAGCATAGGTTTGTGTAATGTAGAATGGCGCTAAAACCCTTAATTTTGTATATTTACCAAGGAAAGTCTAATTCTTAGGGGAAAGGTCTTAGAGTTATGGAGGAAAGTGTCATAAAGACTTAGACTCAGAATTCAGCTGAAAAGTTAACAAATTCCACACTAGGGATCCTTCAGCAAGGGATGGCCTAATGGTAGCCTCACAAGTACGGTAGATGCTATTGTTGCAAACCTTTAGGGGTGTATCCATTTTAAGGAGACTCCTTTTTGCCTTAAAAACAGAGGCTTCCAAGGGATTGCGAGAAGAGCACCTGCTTGTAGACTAACACAAGGCTGCCTTTGTAGGAAAGCTGAGCTTCAAATCAGATCGACTGGGCACTTCTCTCAAAAGCTGCAAAACCAGAAAGCTAAGTTGGGTGCTATTGAACCTTGGAGCTGTAACAGGCTGACTCCTGTAAATCCTGAGTCCGGTACCAAACAGTACCAGCAGCCTCTTCAGCAAGCCCGAGTCTTCCCTGAGTGGCTCAGTGACTGGATAGGAAGCAAGCCCAAGGCCCTCTGGGATCCTAAGGGATGGGAAGTTGAGTGCAGGGAACCTCCAGGGGATGGGGAAGGTCTTGGGTGACCCAGGGCAGGTGGACTGGCCTAGTCCTAGGCCAATGATGGCAAACCTTTTTTGGTTCACATGCCAAAAAAGTGGTACCCAAGGGGGCGTGTGCGTGCATGGCTACACTCATAATTCTATGCACAGCCCTCCGCACATGCATGCATGACCACCCACCTTGCACCCGGTACGCAATGGCATGCCAATTTTTCACTCTCCTGAGGCTTGAGAGCCTTTCTAGGAGCCTTCAAGTTGGGAAATGGGCAATTTCTGGCCTCCGGAAGGCCTCCGGTGTGGGTTTTTTTGCTCTCTCCAGGCTCCTAGTAAGGCTCTAAAGTCTGGGGGAGCAAAAAAAAACCCGGAACTTGGCAAATGGAACATTTCCAGCCTCCAAAGGACCTCCGGAAGGGAGGCTGTTTTTACCTTCCCCAGGTTCCTAGAAAGGCTCTGGAGCTTGGGGAGAACAAAAAACAGGCCTTCCCCACCCCCTCTGGAGGCTGAAAACAGATCATGGGTTCACCATCACAGTCCTAGGCCATCCCAACCCTGAGGAGACTATGCTGTGAATAACAGCAGCCTTGGGGAAAGCAGGGGTAAAGGTATGTATGTATGTATGTACGTATGTATGCATGTATTTATTTATTTATGCCGCCCTTCTCCTTAGACTCAGTGCGGTTTACAACATATTAGCAATAGCACTTTTTAACAAAGCCAGCATATTGCCTCCACAATCCGGGTCCTCGTTTTACCCACTTCGGAAGGATGGAAGGCTGAGTCAACCTTGAGCCAGTGATGAGATTTGAACCGCCGACCTGCAGTACTGCACTCTGCCTGCTGCGCTGCTTTGTCTCTTCATCAAGCAAGGTGTTCACATGGGTGACTCACTTAATGACCCTCATGGCTAGCAATCATAATGAGCATGCTACCTTACAGTCCTAATTCAAGGACTACCTGCATACATATGAGCTTATGTATATTTTCCAGATTAATGAAGAACAATGATTTATCACACTCATCTTGCTGTGCTATGCTAGCTATGCAGAAAAGTAAAATTAAAAAAAAAACAGAGGAACTAATATGCTGTCTTAGTGCTATGACAAATACTTAATATACCGTGTTTCCCCGAAAGTAAGACAGTGTCTTACTTTCTTTTTACCCCCAAAAGCCCCACTACGTCTTACTTTCGGGGTATGTCTTACATTGGAAAAAAATTGAAAGGGTCCTTTCAGCGGCGCAGCAGCGAGGAGGCGAAGATTGGGGTTTCCCCTTTGCGTGGGCGGCGGGGAAGACTCAGGGAAGATTTCTTCGGCCGCCCAGCAACTGATCTGCTTGGCAGCGCAGTGGCAGGGAGAGGCTTGCGGCCGCCGAGCAGGTGGGAGAGCTCGGCGGCAAGGCACAAAGGATTTCCCTCGGTGCACGCGTGGAGCCGCAGACGCGTGTCGGGGAAGCGTGTGTCTGGAGGGGAGGAGCCGCTCTGCGCAGTTGGGCAGCCCCACCTGCCTGCCGGAAAGGAGGCGGGCGAAGGAGGGCGCAGCTCCGGCCGCCCGCTCGGCTCGCTTTGGACCAGCGCCGTCCTTCGCTTTGGCAAGCTGGGGAAGAGGCGGTGGCGCCGCGGCGAGGCGAAGGATGGCGCTGGTCCGAAGCGAGCCGAGCGGAGGGGAGCGCTGTCCTTCGCCTCGCCGCCACCGCCTCTTCCCTGGCTTGGCAAAGCGAAGGACGGTGCTGGTCCGAAGCGAGCCGAGCGGGCGGCGGCTTGCAGCGAAGGCGCTCGTCCCAGCAACCGACCCGCTTCCCCGACACGCGTCTGGAGGGGAGGAGCCGCTCTGCACAGTTGGGCACCCCCACCTGCCTGCCGGAAAAGAGGCGGGCGAAGGAGGGCGCAGCTCCAGCCGCCCGTTCGGCTCGCTTCGGACCAGCGCCGTCCTTCGCCTCGCCGCGGCGCCACCGCCTCTTCCTCGGCTTGCAGTGAAGGCGCTCGTCCCAGTAACCGACCCGCACCGAGGGAAATCCTTTGTGCCTTGCCGCCGAGCTCTCCTACCTGCTCGGCGGCCGCAAGCCTCTCCCTGCCACCGCGCTGCCGAGGGAACCGCCGCCAGGGCTGCTGCCGCGCTGCCAAGCAGATCAGCTGCTGGGCGGCCGAAGAAACCTTCCCTGGGTCTTCCCGACGTCATCGGGCTCCCCCCCCTGCAATACCCCCGTCGGCTTATATTAGCCGACATCCCTGAAACCCCCGATATGTCTTACAATCGGGGGTGTCTTACTATCGGGGAAACACGGTATGTACTATAAAAAATAAAGATCAGTATCATACAGCGTGAAACCTGAGAAGAAAAGAAAGGCAGCCAGATCAGAAAATGGATGGTCTTATCAATATTTACCTTCATTGTAGTTTTAGCAACTGTGTCTTTTTCATATCCAACTGCTTTGGAAAAAACTTGTCTGAATGAGGTAGTGAAAGGTGTGTCAAAGATATCCATACCATTTGTATGTGACACCTTTTCGTTTATCTTCTCCAAAGGTTCTGGAATGTTACTTAAGTTCACCAGCTTGACCTCACTGAAACCTTCAAAATCGCCCCAAGTATTGCTGGATTCCACTGTATTGATATCCTGAGAAGTCTCCAATGATCCTTCATCATTTGTTCCATCATCACTCTTGCTGTGAGTTTTTTCCTGAACCAGTTCCAGTTCTAAGGATGCATCCAGATTTCCATTTTGGTTTAAATAATGGCTTCCAGTTCTACAGCTGTACTCACTTGGTGAAGTGGCATATTTCTCTGCAGAGACAGCTTTTAAACATGACTGGTTTTCGCCTTCCATACTATTATTCATTTGTAGTAAATTCTGCCCTTGCATTTTAGCTGTTGTAGCAAACAGCAGTCATTTATTAACACCAACAAAAATGTTATTGGGATACAATAAAGCTATTGACATTGGGAAGGTACAGTGAAGCACTTCTTGAATAGTTTGCAATAATGTTGCTGAGCAAACCAGCATGCCTTTGGTACCTTCCAAGCCATCAACAATGCCTGGATTCAGTCTTCAATCAAATCCAGATTTCAGCCTGCAAAAGAAGGGTTATAAATGAAGATCCCTGATAATAAGGTGAGTAAGGCTCACAAAAGATAAGCTGTCAGGCAAGAGAAATGTTCATGCTTTGTCAAATAAATTCCTTTATGCTTAAAACCTTTTTTTAAGCTTTAACCCACAGAAGCCCAGGTCTATGCAACTTGCTTTGCAAGTAGTCCTTGACTTACCACTACAACTGGGACCAGAATTTCCATTAAGTGATGAAGTCATTAGGTGAGTTATATCCAATTTTACATATTTTTTTGCCATGATTGTTAAGTGAATCATGTTTAAATGTTTGGAATCATCTGGGAAGGTTGTAAATGACAATAATATGACCAAGGGATGCTGCAACCATCATAAGTGCCCAACTGCCCAAATTCTGATCATACAACAGTGGGAATGCTGCAGGGGTCGAAAATGTGAAGACCAATTGCAAGTCATCTTTTTGAGCAGTGTTCTAATCTCAAAAACTCATTATACAAATGGCCATAAATCTAGGACTACATATGCCCGAGGAAGTTTTTATATAGATGTTTTCAGAAGGCTTGGAGCAAATAAGTGTGCTATAAAACATGCTTACTCCTATTTAAAAAGTCAGTTGAGTAGCTGGGGTGTTTTTCCTTGCAGAGGAAAAAAATTGCTAAAATTAAAAATGAAATACTTTTATAATAATTTAATAGATTATATTTGTATCTAGCACTAATTTGTTTAGGTATCTTCTGCAATTAATGTATTCATCATGTAGTTTTTTTAAAAAGACAAGAAAGAAAACTTTTATCTACATTCTAATAATTATTTACACATTACTGCACTTTACTGCAAAACAATTTAGTTTGATGATCAACTCCCTTCAGAGATTCGAACAGCCTTGCCTTCCGTAAAATGCTGAAGACTCACCTTTGTCGCCAAGCGTGGGGATGGTTGCCTCCCCCCTTTGTTGTTTCTCTGGCCTCTGTAGTATGATTAATTGGGTTGAGTGTGTACGAGTGCGTAGTTGTGATTTTATGATATTGATTATTTTATATTAATGTTTTTAATTGACTTTTTAAATTTTAATATTAGATTTGTAATATACAGTGTTCCCTCGCTTTTCGCGGGAGATGTGTTCCGAGACCGCCCGCGAAAGTCGAACTTCCGCGAAGTAGAGATGCGGAAGTAAATACACCATTTTTGGCTATGAACAGTATCACAAGCCATCCCGTAACACTTTAAACCCCTAAATTACCATTTACTCACCATTATTACTGGTACTCACCATTGAATAAGACACTTATTTATTAACAATAATTTTTTTTGTGTTATTTATTTGCAAAAATTGTTAGTTTGGCGATGACGTATGACATCATCGGGCAGGAAAAACTGTGGTATAGCAAAAAACCCGTGAAGTATTTTTTAATTACCGTATTTTTCGCTCCATAAGATGCAGGTTTTTTCCTCCCAAAGTAGGATGAAAAATCAGCCCCGTCTTATGGAGCGAAGATGCAGGCAGGGAGGGGGGGGGGGAGGCTGCGAACTCGGAAGCACCATCCCGCCGGCTGGCTGGCTAGCTGCTGCCTGGCCCCCTCCCTCCCGGAGGAGGGTCTCCCTCCGCACCACCAGCGGCGCTCCCCCCGCCAGCCAGCCAGCCAAGCCCCGTGCCCGCCGGAACCGGCTCCTCGCTCTCCCCCCGCCGCCCGCCGCGTTTGCAGGAGGTGGGGAGGGTCGGGCGGCCCGCCAAGGCCAGGAGGGACGCCGCTGCCCCCCCTTCCCTCTCTCCGCCCGCCGCTGCGCCTCCTTGACGCCGAGAGGAAATGCCGGCAAAGGCTTTTCTCAGCGGAGGCCGGCGAAGGCGATATTCAATGTCGGGGGCGCATGGGCGGTTGCACGCGCTCCCTATCTCCCTGCTAGCCCACTCGGAATATTCAAAATAAGAAAAGCCTTTGCCGGTGAAGGTTTTTCTTATTTTGAATATTCCGAGTGGGCTAGCAGGGAGATAGGGAGCGCGTGCAACCGCCCGTGCGCCCCCGACATTGAATATCACCTTTGCCGCCGGCCCCGCCTCTCCTTCAACCCCCCTTGCTGAGAGCTCTCGGCAAAGGTGAGGCGGGCAGGGCGTGCGCGCGTCACCGCTGAGAAGAACGGAGAGAGAACGAGAGTGAGTGAGAGCAACAGACAGCAAGATAGTGAGAAAGAGAGAGTGAGAGAAAGGGGGGGAGAGAGAGAGAAAGAGAGAGGGGGAGAGAGAGAAAGAGAGGGAGAGGGAGAAAGAGAGAGGGAAAGGGGGGAGAGAAAGAGAGAGGGAGAGGGGGAGAGATAGCAAGAGAGGGAGAGAGAGAAAGAGAGAGGGAAAGGGGGAGAGAGGTGGGAGAGAAAGAGAGAGGGAGGGAGAGAGAGGAGATAAAGGAAGAGGAGAGAGAGAAAGGAAGAGAAAGAAAGAAAGAGGGATAGAAAGAGAGAGTGAGAGATGCTCAGTGAGCCTTTCTTTGAAGTTGCCTTTCTTTCTTTCTTTCTTTCTTTCTTTCTTTTTCTCTCTTGCTCTCTCATTCTTTTTTCTTTCTCTTGCTTTCTTTCTTTCTCTTGCTTTCTCTCCTTCCTTCCCTCCTTCCATTTCTTTCATTCCCCCTCTCTATTTTTATTTCTCTTTCATTTTCTTTCTTTCTCTCTTTCTTGCTTTTTTTCTTGCTCTTTTTCTTTCTCTCTTTTACCTTCCCTTCCTCTATTTCTTCTTTTCTTTCTCCTTCCTACCTTCTTCCCTCCCTCCCTCCCTTCAGTCCTTCCTCTCTTACTCTCCCCTTTCATAAGTTTCCTTGCTTCCTTCCTCTGTTCCTGTTCCTTCCCCCTTTCTTTCTTTCTTTCTTTCCTTCCTTTCCTCCCTCCATTTCTTGCTTTCCTTTTCCTTCCTCCCTTCTTTCCTCCCTCACTCCCTTCTTTCACTCCTTCCTCTCTTCCTCTCCCCTTTTTGGCTCAAAATATTTTTTTTCTATTTTCCTCCTCTAAAATCTAGGTGCGTCTTATCAGCAGGTGCGTCTTATAGAGCGAAAAATACGGTAATATTTTTTAAAAAACCATGGTATAGGCCATTCGCGAAGTTCGAACCCGCAAAAATCGAGGGAACACTGTATTGTACTATTGTTATGTTGTGAGCCGTCCCAAGTCTTCGGAGAGCGGCGGCATACAAATCTAATAAATAATAATAATAAAAATAATAATAATCCTCTCGTGAGATCTTTTTTCCTGAGCATATGCAGAAGCCAACTCTTTCTTCGACGTGCCCACCCAGAGCTACACACACAGCTACATTTCTGCTACCAGTGACACACATACAAACACGGTCCAGATAAGAACCCAATACTGATTCCCACATATCTTTGTCTTAATTACATCTGGAAAACAATGGTTCACACATATTTTGCTGGCAGCTTGGTGTTTATTTTAATCCAGTTACTGTGCTTTATTCAACAAACTATGGTTAGGCAAACAACAATTTAGTACAGTGGGAAAACACATAATATGTTATTGTTCAGGTTCCTTAGGAACAAGTCAGTTGTACTCAGTTCTGAAGCTTTTATTTAGAACAGTGTTTCCCAACCTTGGCAACTTGGAGATATCTGGACTTCAACTCCCAGAATTCCCCAGCCAGCGAATTGGCTGGGGAATTCTGGGAGTTGAAGTCCAGATATCTCCAAGTTGCCAAGGTTGGGAAACACTGATTTAGAAGATAACTGGGCTAATATAAATACAAAAACTAGAAAATTAAAGAGAATAGTAACATATTTCTTAGTCTATATGAATTTGAAAGCTAGCATTGCTATGTTTCTTACTTGCATTTTTACTTGATGGAACGTACTTGTTATTCTGAGCACAATAGCTATTCAAATCTGATCATCTGATTTACAGATGATCAGAAATAAAATTGAATAGAAAGAGAGAAGGGTTTCCAAACACTCTCCAAAATGCACTGAAAAATCTAAACTACTTAAGGGTAAGTACCTTTTCTGAGCTGGAAAAAAGACTTAATCCAGTCAATTCACAGACCTGCCAATTATTTTAATAATAATCTAATATGAAACAGCTCTCTGTCTGTTGCACACATTAATCACATTCTATTAAGTATTTTCAACATTCTTCAGTGGCTGGATCTGCAACAAACCATAATTCTTTCATATCCAAAGAACCGCAGGCTCTTTTCCTTCGTACTACATGAAAAAATGATATTAATTACACAAGCAAAGATAGCTTTTCACTGCATTAAACCATATCTGATTTGTCTGGTTTTGATTTAACATGGCTCAGCCACTGCATTCTTAGTACAGCAATATACATAAATCAGATCAGTTTATTTCACTCAACAACCCTCAAGTAAAGGGTTAGTGCAGCCGATTAGACTCAGTCATATACTGTATTTGGTTCTGAGATAGTGAAACCTTTTTTCAGCTCAACATATTTCAGTGGCTACCCTTTGAAAATTTTCAACCAAATTATATGTGTTTAATGATGGTATCATTCCCTTATAGACACATAGAACACTGTAAAGTATAAATTAATGCAAGGATTATCAACAATGCCACATAACAGTTTGGCAACTTGCAATAACAAAAGTGTTTTCAGTGGGGAAAAAAAGAAAGGTATCTGCTATCTCTGTTAATAACAAGCTCTAAGACAGGGTGTCAAACTGCAGGCCGCTAGGCCAGATGCATCACGCATAGGCCACGCCCATCCCTGCTCCACAAAGGGAAAGGACATCGCTATACATCATGTGATGGCAATGTGATGTCCTGAGTTTGGCACCCATGCTCTAAGGCAATGTAGGAGAATGCTTCTTTGCCTTGGGAGAATTAAGTACTCATTTACCCCACCAAGCAGCATTTCACCTTTTAAATTGCATTGCTGTAATAAATGAACTTTTGCACGATATTCTAATTTTTCGAGTTTCACCTGTAAACTCTTAATCTTAAAAATTGATGTTGCCTCCAAAAAAATGTGATAGTTTCCCTTCCAGCTTAGATATCAATCCTGCTGTTTGTTACCCAGGAAGCCACACATTCTTTTATAAAGTAGCACCAAGGTGTTAACAACTGTGAATTGAAGGTGCTAACAGCTGTGAATTAAAGTAGGGCATCGTGGGTAGATATACAGAAATCTGTACTAAAATAAAACCAGTGTGATCATATCAATGTGTGCTACCAGTCACATGGAGGAATCCTTTCTTAACAATTCATATTAGTTTAAAAAGTCAGAGGGAAATATAATGCAAGTTTCCAACTTCTCTACTAGAGTGGAAAAAAACAATATCTTGCCTGACAAGATTAAGGGAAGATGAAGGAGGGAAAGACAATGAACAAAGTGGTTAGGCAGGATCAGAAAACCACTGCAGTGTCACTTCCAGATGTGAACTGAAATCCCATCCACTCTAGCCATCTTAACCAATGGTGAACAATTACAAGAACTGTAATCCAATAACATCTGGAAGGCCATTAAATGAATAGAGCTTTTTCTTTAGAGGTTTTTTAAAGTCACACCATGCTGTTTGGGGAATTCTGCAGGCTTACACATCTTAAAGTTACTGAGATTGAGAAACACTGTTCTATACTCCCTTGGCTAGCTTCACACACTGTCATTATGTTTTAAACTAGGAGACAAACAATGAAAACAAACACATGTTGAATTAACTGGAAAGTGTTGATTTCATTATATCATGAATATGAATTGAAGAAGTTTTAATGGTCAATACTTAATCATTTAATGCAGGCTAGGTTTAATAGTATTTGTATTGGGTTTAGTAGTAGGATTTGCGAAGTAGAAAAGCAACCATTCTGTTAATGAGTGCATTTTAATTCTTGAGGGTATAGAATGGAAAAACTAAAAATACAGCAGCTATAAAAGGACCAAATCATCTCTACTCAAAGTTCACCCAGATTATATGGCCACAAAAGCAGCAATTATCTTTTCTAGTGTTATTGTTTACTGTAGAATTCAGTTGACTTCAGAAATAATATGAATTAAATACTCAGCATTTGCTATCACTTCTATCTGCAGGCTGCCCATAGATTCTTCATCCAATTAAATACTTTTATTTTTAGGAAGCTATGTCCATATGTCTTATCAGAAGCCCAGTTTAATATGCAGCACAATCTATATCAGAACACGGTATGTTTAAAATATTGTTCACACCAGGAACCAACCAGTAAAGAAAGGTGAAATTATAGGGAATCCTGCATATATTCCAGCTAAAATTGGTTTTCTCTTAAATACTTAAATAAATAAGTGAACACAAGAACAAGGAGACACAATCTGAAGTTAGTTGGGGGAAGATCAAAAGCAACATGAGAAAATATTATTTTACTGAAAGAGTAGTAGATCCTTGGAACAAACTTCCAGCAGACATGGTTGATAAATCCACAGTAACTGAATTTAAACATGCCTGGGATAAACATATATCCATCCTAAGATAAAATACAGAAAATAGTATAAGGGCAGACTCTATGGATCATGAGATCTTTTTCTGCCGTCAGTCTTCTATGTTTCTACTAAACAGTCCCCCCCATGCCATCACTCTGCTAAACAAATAATTCCCTCACCACTGTCAAACTATTCACTAAGGCTGCATTACTATTACTATTAGTTTTTCTCATCATTCCTATCACTCATCTCCTCCCACTTATGACTGTCTGGCTGTAACATGTTGCTTGTATCCTTACGATTTATATTAATATTGTTTCCTGGTTGCTTACTTGCACCCTGTGACAATCCTTAAGTATTGTAGCTCATAATTCTTGACATATGTATCTTTTTTTAATGTAAACTGAGAGAATGTGCACCAAAGACAAATCTAATAAATACAATACAATACAAAGACAAATTCCTTGTGTGTCTAATCACACTTGGCCAATAAAGAATTCTATTCTATTCAGTAGTGGGTTGCTACCATTGCCATAGTGGATTGCACACTGGTAGCGGCTGCCAGATTGCACAATCGCTCCAGTGGTGATCCTATGAGTGCCGCTATCTTTTTTTCAATTTTGCATATATTTTGCATGTGCGGAACCAAAGAAAATCACTGAAATCTGGCACGCGCATCTCCTCACAAGATTTCAGCACGTTTTTGCTTCTGCACATGCTGGGGACACGTGCATGCACATGCAGGACAACCGAAGCTGCGCACGCAGCGCACCGGTAGCAGCAGTAATGGCAATCTGCCCCGATTCTATTGTATATTCTATAGCAGTGATGCTGAACCTATGGCACGGGTGCCACAGGTGGCACGTGGAGCCGTATCTGGTAGCACGGAGCAGTTGCCCTAGCTCAGCTCCAAAATGCATGGGTGTGCCGGCCAGCTGATTTTTGGCTCACACAGAGGCTTTAGGAGGGTGTTTTTGGCTTCCAGAGAGCCTCTGGAGGGATGGGGGAGGGCATTTTTACTTGCGCCCCCCCCCCCCCGGCTCCAGAGAAGCCTTTGGAGCCTGAGGAGGAGGGCGAAACACAAGCCTATTGGGCCACCAGAAGTTGGGAAAGGGAAGCTGTTCTTGCCCTCCCCAGGCATTGAATTATGGGTATGGGCATTCGTGCATATGCAATAGTATGCGCCCATGCTCTTTTGACACCCGAGGACACCCGAGGAAAAAAGGTTC
This sequence comes from Erythrolamprus reginae, assembly GCF_031021105.1. Classification (NCBI taxonomy): domain Eukaryota; kingdom Metazoa; phylum Chordata; class Lepidosauria; order Squamata; family Dipsadidae; genus Erythrolamprus; species Erythrolamprus reginae. The sequence continues at coordinate 45,399,337 of NC_091950.1, forward strand.
GTCATCACTGTTTTATAGTCATATATTCTATATTTATTTATTTATTGGATTTCTATGCCACCCCTCTCCGAAGACTCGGGGCGGCTCACAAGGTATGGAAAACAGTAAGTTACAATAAAATTAATCCAACTGAATTAAAACTACATGGTTAGCTAAAATCCCTAATTGTATAGAAATCAATTCCAGTCATTCATACAGTAATCATACAATTATATATAGTCTATTTGTTTCTTAACTGCTTATTTGACCCCTATGACAATCATTAAGTGTTGTACTTCATGATTCTGGACAAGTATATATTTTCTTTTATGTACACTGAGAGCATATGCACCAAGACAAATTCCTTGTGTGTCCAATCATACTTGATCAATAAAGAATTCTAATTTTTATTATTATTATTATTATTATTATTATTATTATTATTATTATTATTATTATTATTATTATTATTATTGCTATTATTGTTGTTGTTGTTGTTATTATTATTATTATTATTATTATTATTATTATTATTATTTAGATATGTATGCTGCCCCTTTCCGAGGACCTATTCTATTCTATTCATACCATGCTAACGTTCTAGGGTGGGTGGGGGGGTTTACAAGAAATAAGGCACTGCTCCACTCTGGTATCATCAAGAGAACACCTAATTATATCGTGTAAATGCTGATTAGGCAAGAATTCAGAGTGACAGGCCTGAACCCAAAAGTCAGGATCAGGCAGCCCCAAATCTATAGATCTTATAAGCTGTCCCCCCACAACCAAGACTGCTCTGAGGATCAGATGAGGAAATAACAAAGCGACGTCCGTGATCCACGAAGGCTGGCTGCAAGGAAGTCTTAAAATGTCGCTTGGCATTAAGTGGCTCTCACACTCACCGATGCCCAAATCCCTTCTTCCTGACAACAAGCCTCCTATCTCTCATCCTCCGCCTCCCTTGTCATCCCCCGATAGCCGTTCCCCTCTTAGAAGGGCGCTCCGGGCTCTGCCGCTTAAGAGGCGACCGTGTCCCGGAATATCAAAAAAAACGGCGAGGGGGGAGGCCACCACTCTCTCGTCCCCCCGCTCCCCCCGGCCAGGCCTTACCTGCTCCAGCCCGCGTTACCTGCCTCCCCACCCGGCGGGGGCCCGGTGCCGACTAGAACGAAGGCGGAGCGGGGAGAAACAGCAGGTGCCGGTTTTGTGCAGAGGGGAGAAGCCGGATTGGCTGGTTACGCCACAAAAGGGGCGGAGCTGGAACGGCGGTTCCTCGGACAACTCGGAGAGATACAAGCCAGGCTCGGGAAGGCTCGGGCTACGTCGACGCGCGTGAAGTAAAAAAAAAAGGGAACGGGCGGAGCGACGTGGCAAAACAGCGGCTGAGTTGACTCCCTGGGGGCGGTGGTTCTACCAGCTGCCTTGCCATAGTTACAGGAGTCTCTCCAACCTTGGCCGCTTTAAGCCTGGTGGACTTCAACTCCCAGAATTCCCCAGTCAGCTTAGCTGGCTGAGGAATTCTGGGAGTTGAAGTCCACTAGTCTTAAAAGTTGCCAAGGAGACCCCCTGTATTACGTAGAATGTTCTGAGGGGAACACAATTTTAAATCGTTGAGCCCTGTATTATTAAAGCTGGCTGGGGAATTCTGGGAGTTGAAGTCCGTCAAGCTTAAAGTTGCCAAGTTTGGAGACCCCCTGCCATAGAGAACCTATTTTTTTTTAAAAAAATGAATATAATTTTTTATTGGCCAAGTGTGATTGGACACACAAGGAATTTGTCTTTGGTGCATATGCTCAAATAATAAATAAATAATATAAAATGAAATAAAATAAATAAAAAATATTGCAAGCCAGAATTCTTTCTAGCTTCCTCAGGAGTCTCACTCAAGAGCTTTACTTCTTTGGCGGAAGACAGCGCTGCGGCTTTGTTTTCCAGGGTCACGCACCAAACAGAGGGCTTTTTCTGAGTTAAAAAATAAATAAAATTACAGTATTACAGTACAATCCTGGGTGAGGTTTATTTATTTATTTAATTGTTTTGTCAAGCACATATTGGTAATATGCAATGATATAACAATGTTTATGTACATGGTAGTAAAATAGAAACATTAGGACAGGGGACGGAAGGCACGCTGGTGTGCACTCATGCATCACCGTCTCTTTTCTTTTAGTTTATTTCTGTTTTCTTTTAGGAATCTCCCCCCCGCCCTCAGCTAAAATCAGGACAATCAGAGCTGAGCTGCAAAACCTCAGAGCACGGCTAGGTGGCAGCAAAGAGATTTAGAACACACACACACCATTGTTTTCATATGCTTCATTCCTTTTCGGGCGAGGGAAGCGGTTGCGATTGGGTTGCTAGGTAGAGGAACCTGGAAGTGTCGTTTTATTTAATAGTATTTCTCTACCTTGGCAACTTGAAGACGTGTGGACTTCAGCTCCCAGAATTCTGCGTGCCGGCTGGGGAAATTCTGAAAGTTGAAATCCACACAATCTTCGATCGAGCAACACTGCTCTATTGTTTTCGGCCCCAAAGAATGAGCTCATGTTCAGAAAATGTTGCGGGGGGGCGTGGCTTTCCAAGCTGATTCTTTAGCTCTATGGCAACCTTGGGGTTGCTTATGTCAACCGGCTGCAATAACAAAAGAAATGCCCATAATCAAATTCTAAACTTTAAAAAGGAGCTGTTTAGGTGACCATTTTTCCCTCCCCAGTTTAAGGGATTCAGATTCAAGCACTGTATTCCCAACATCAAATATCCCTATACTGTACTTGAAAATTTATATAGTGAAGAGGAGATTACAGTCTACCTCAGAAACTGATGCTACTGTCTAAACCACTCCCCCAGATGGTTTGGGTTTTAGTCACCTAATTTTAGTCAGAATCTCATTTCTGTATCTTTAAGTCCATCATTATGTATATGTATGTATGTATGTATGTATGTATGTATGAGGGTCGCCCAGAAAGTAATGCACCACATTTTTTTTCTCAGCCCACAGTAATGGTATGAATGCGAAACTTGAGATATACATTATTTGAATTGTCTGGAGTGAGTGTGTAAGTTTTGCATTTCTTCAGATAACGCAGCTGCAGCAGTGTTTCAAAATGGCGTCTGTAAGTGATGTACGTTACAAGCAGCGTATCATCATTGAATTTCTCACTGCGGAGAAAGAAACATTCACAAACGTTTGTGTACAGTTTATGGAGAATCTGCAGTCGATAGAAGTACAGTTAATCCCTGGGCACTGAGGGTGCAGAAATGGCTTCGTGACCAGAACAAAGAGGGGTACCGACAGAGCATACACCGCCTTGTGTCTCGCTGGAGGAAGGCCATAGAACAGGATGGAGATTACGTGGAAAAATAGGGAGTATAGAAGGAATTTCATTCTTTCTTGTGTGTAAGTTTCATTGTGTTCAATAAATGATTGTTATTGTTGAAGAAAAAAAAGTGGTGCATTACTTTCTGGGTGACCCTCGTACTTAATTAATTAATTTGTATGCCGCGCACTCCCGAAGTACTTTGGGTGGTTTACAACAATAAAATAGTATAAAAACAATTTAAAATAACATTAATGCAGTCATACCATGTCATGCATATCATATCATATCTTATTGGGGTCAGAACTAAAGGTGTCAATTGCTCACAGCCCCCAGATCTACTGGCAGAGCCAGGTTTTCAAGGCTTTCTGGAAAGCCAGTAGGGTGGGGGCAGTACAGATCTCGGGGTGAGGGGGTAGTTGGTTTCAGAGAGGATAGGTTTATGTATGCTCATAAACGTATACTATTAGCTATTTGGGCACCCTGTAACACCTTTTCTAGTGTCTAAAAAGTGAAAATTGAACCTACCCGCTCTTTTAATTTCTCTGGGTAGGATTTATATTTATCTTTCTTTCACATAGTTCCAGTTTCTGACACCAAACCCAAGGCAGAATCAAGCCAAGACAGAACAAAATTAAATGGCTACAAAAGAAAATGAATAAATTAACTGACTTGGAAGGGACCTTGTAGGTCATCTAGTCCAACCCCCCATCCAAGCAGAAAATTCTACACCTTTTCTGACAGATGGCAGTCCCATCTTTTCTTGAAAGCTTCCAGTAATGAAGCTCCCACACTTTCTGAAGGCAATCTGTTCCATTGGTTGATCTCACTGTCAGAAAATTTCTCCTTACTTCTAGGTTGAATCTCTCCTTGATCAGTTTCCATCCATTAATCCTTGTCAGACCTTCAAGTGCTTTGGAAATTAGCTTGACTCCCTTTCTCTCTGTAGCAGCCCCTCAAATATTTGGACACTGCTATCATGTCTCCCCTGGTCCTTCTATTCAGTAGACTTGCCATGCCGAGTACTGTACAGTACTTGCAATTGTTTCTCATATGTCAATTGTCTCCAGCCCCCCCAATCATCATGGTCTTCCCTGCACTTTTTCTAGAGTCTCAATATCTTTTTTATAGTGTGGTGACAAAAAGTGGATACAGCATTCTAGGTGTAGTATTACTAAGGCTTTATAGAGTGATATTAGAGCTTCACTTGATCTTGATTTTATCCCTCTGTTAATGCAATTTAGCATTACATTGCCTTTTTTGGCTGCCTCTGCACACAGTTGGTTCATATTTAATTGGTTGTCCACTAAGACTCCAAGATCCCTTTCACAGTTATTGCTATTAAGCCTGATTTCACCCAGTCTATATGTGTACGTTTGGTTTTTCTTGCCTAAGTGTAAGACTCTACTTTTCTCATTAAAGAAAAGTAAATCAGATTAATTAATTTAATTAGAGGCCAGTCATTCCTTTAGTTTAGTACAATTATCTTACCCTCAGAATTAAAAGTAGAGAATCTCCATAGATAGGAAATCCAAAACCTACTCAGTGACCTGTTCTCCTCATCCTCTCAGTCCACTCACAGGGTTATTGTTAATACAATATATACGCACAAAATTTCTTTGGGATCCTCCATAATTTTTAAAAATGGGAAGAGTTCCTGGCAGCAAAAGTTTAAGAAATATTATTTTAGAGGAGTATGGAGATAGCTTTGAAGAAGATATGCAGCAATACATAAACATCAACTTAAACTCAAAAGATAAGAAGCAATTTAAAAAAAAGACTGGCCCATCTGGACTATCTTCAGTACAGATAGTCTTCGATGTACACCGGTTCATTTAGTGACCATTTGAAGTTACAATGGCAATGAAAATTGTAACTTATGACCATTTTTCACACTTATACTATTGCAGCGTCCTCATGGTCACATTTGGATATTTGACAACTGGCTCACATTTATGATGGTTGCAGTGTCCTGGAGTCATTGATCATCTTTTGTGACCTACTTACAAGCAAAATCAATGGGGAAGCCAGATTCACTTAACAGCCATGTAACTAATTTAAGAACTGTAGTGATTCACTTAAAAATTGTAGCGAGAAAAGTCATGAAATGAGGCAAAACTCACTTAACTAATTGCTCAACTGCGGTCATAAGTTGAGGACTACCTCTAGAAGAAGGCAGGAAAAAGTAACTCTGCCAGACTTCAAGATTTTATTATTATTATTATTATTATTGCATCCAGTATATTAATAGAGTTACAAAATTTTCTTGTGGTGCCCGTTTCCTGACCTGATCTATCTTGAAGGACTGACATTAATTTTGAAAGCCTGATAGAGTTTATTTTTCCCTTTCTTTTATACCCAAGAAAGTGAAGGTGGGCCAGTCTTGAACTGTTAACACACCTTTCACATTCTGACTAGCCCTATTGTTAGAAATAACAAAAGAAACTTTGATCAATTTAAAAAAAAGAATATTTATTGGAAAGAAAGAAAATAATAATAATAATAATAATAATAATAATAATAATAGCAGTTTGCAAAGTGCGATGAATCATTCAGCCTGACCTTAAATTGAGGATTGAGCCAAAAGCCACATTTAGAATTTCTAAAGTATTACATTTATAGTCTTTACCTCAACCTTCCTATCAGATACAGTCACCAATCACATCTATTCCACAACGCCTCAGAGACAACAGCATCTCTGACATGTTTATCAACACCTCCTCATTATTGTCCATAAAATATTTTGCAGGCACAGCATTTTCTTATTTCTCTTGTCTTACCTTTAAGGAATGTTCCTTTAGTTGGGCCCCTTTCTAATTAACAAAATAATATCTGTCAGCATATATTTTCTCCAACTACCTTAAAGCAATTAATGTTTAACAAATTCAATATGGAAGAGATTAAATCTTCTATATTTATATATATTTCTTTATACTATTTTATTTTTGAATTTTATTGTATCCTACACTATGACGCCTTAACGAGTTTCACTCATAGCCAATCATTCTTCTTAAATGAACTGTGATCAAGTAACCCAGGAATTTTAAAAGAGGTAGCAAATTTTAAAAGAGGTAGCAAAATACACATGAGAACACAGTGGTAGAGAAGAAACCCCTTTTTAAAAATGCTATACTGTATAGACAAATAATTACATGGCCAATAAAGAATTAGCATCTAAGTTACCTATTAAGATGACTTTATGGCTCAGGACAAGGAATATTCACACCGACTACTTTCTGCTCATAAACTACACTCTCCTCGAGTTCATGTATGTACATGAAAAGCAGTCTATGGTTGGGGGGAGGGAAGTGATGAAAGAACCGGATAATGCTGCAAATTCCATACATGTTTGGCTCTGACTTCATTCTCTTGCAGCAGCCCTAATAGAATTTTTCCATTGGTCAAGAGATCTTCATACAAAAAGACTTTCCATCCTACTTATAGAAGGCAAAACAGTTTTATCCTACCTTATCACTAATTCCATCACATGCAAGCATTTTCCATGACCTGGATTCATTCATTCATTCGTTCATTCTACTAGTCCTGCTCTTACTTCAGTCACAAGGTTAATTCATGTCTATTTAGTCATTAAGTAACATCATAATTGATTAGATATAGGGAAACAGCCATCAACTAAGAATTGCTGTATTTGTAGAATATTCATGGAATATGAGTATAAGAGATTTTAAAAGCATATTGTCAGGCACTGGTAATATATGTGTTGTTATGTATGTACAGGGTTATGTTGTATGTTTTTGAGTTGGAGAAAAAGAAAAAATATACAGTATACTAAAAAAACATTCCAATCCAACACTTCACAACATGATTTAACTTTTCCGAACTAGGCCAGTGAGGTATACCTCCAAGTCAACAACTGTATGTACAGATTTAATAGTTTGTGCTTTCTAAAGCTCTTTTGCTGCTAGAGGACTGGGAGAGAAGCTTTAGCTGCTTTGTACTTTAGTATCAGCACAAAGGAAGGGAAGAGGAAAGATACAGCTTCAGTCAAACAAACAAAACCAGCATTGTGACACTCTGCAACAGAAGAAACAATACTTCATTACTAAACTGGGAAAACGTATGAAATACACATGTATATTCTGGCAAATATGTGATTTAATTCACACAAGTGCTAGATTATTTAATTATGGATTGCTTTTAAGTCGTAATTGGCTGAGTTGGCATATGGGCAATATCATTTTTTATGGGCAACTGTGCTTCTGTTCATTAACATGCTACAGTTTAAGTCAAATTGCAGTCTAATTTGGGATGATGTGGGAATTAGGTCAATATACATTCATAACTGAATGCAGTACATGTAGGGAAAATGCATCAAAGCTAAATATATTTGTTCAATGTTGACTTAGAATGATACATCATTCAACTTTAGTTTGAGAAACAAAACAAACCATAGCTTAGTAAACTATAGACCCAATATAGTGAAAGGCAAAGCATCAACTGCTTATCTTTTTGCTTTATAATGACTGGGTTCATACCACCAATATGAAATACTTGTTTATTGGCTTAGCATGTAAATTCAGCCGGGGCAATTTGTAGATTATCATTTACATCTTAATATGATGGGGGGAAACCCAGCGCACTGGGTAATATTTAATAAGCCATTATTTTAAAAGTGTGTGATCATGCTATATCACACATAGACAATCTCTCCTCAAAGGCACCTAAAGAAAAGAACATCATTTTCACTGCACTTGAATGAACTGCCAGAGTAAAATAAACAACTACACTTGCTCCTGAAAGTTGCGGATTATGCTTTGCAGAGATAAAAGCTGGATACAGTAGGGTTAGCAGAAATGTGTATGACTCTCTATCTTCCTGTTGTTTTAAATTTAAAATGTAATCTCACACCCATCATTCCAATCCTATCTTCCAGACAAAGGAAAAGATTTTTAGGGGAAGAGATTCAACTCTTTAGAATACAAATGCTTTTATTTAGCGTGGCAAGGGTACATTATTCTATGCAGAATAGCCTCTGTCAGTATACGGGCAAGACTTCTGTTCGGGGCCAAGAATCTGAAGCAGAGTCTAATAAAAGTGTACCATCTAGCGGTGAAAGGAAGAACGTTTTGCACTTTATCTCAAATCTTCTGATTGGATCTGCTGTTTGAGGGACTCACTCCATTCCCATTGAATCCAGGAGGGAGTACATGTTCCAAATCTAATCTATTCAGGAATGCTGTCTGATGAGTCCCAGAAAGGGAGTTTTTCTGTTGTGGCCCCTGCCCTTTGGAATATCATTACTCCCAGAGATTAGTTGTATTAAATTCTTAGTGATTCATATTTTGGGATAAGTGAAAAAGCCCCTTTGCCGAAGAAGAAGTGTCTCACATTCAAGAGCCAAGTTCTTATGCTGTACTTAGGGTGCCCCACATTTCTGGGAAATGCTGGAACGACTGTAATTTCTAGATGATCTACAACAGGGGTGTCAAACTCATATCGTCACTGTGGCATCAAGGAATGTTTTGGCACTTCCTCCCCCTTAGCTAAACAGGGCATGGGCGGGCCAGGAGTTTGACAGCCCTGATCTTCAAGGAAAGTCACATGTAAAACAGGTTGCAGTGATCCAGCTAGGAAGTGACTGGGTCAGTGATGGCAAACCTTTTTTCCTTTGGGTGCTGAAAAAGCGCATGAGCGCACTATCTCGCATGCACAAGTGCCCACACCCATAATTCTATGCTTGGGGAGAGCAAAAATAGCTTTCCCCCCCCAGAGGCCCTCTGGAGACTGGAAATGGCTATTTCCCAACTTCTGGTGGGCCCAGTAGGCTTGTGTTTCACCTTTCCTAGGCTCCAAAGGTTTCCCTGGAGCCAGGGGAGGGTAAAATGTCCTCCGCCATCACCCGGAGGCTCCCTGGAAGCCAAAAACGCCCTCCAAGAGCCTCTGTGCAAGTCAAAAATCAGCTGGCCAGCACACACATGCACACTGGAGCTGAGCTAGGGCAACGGCTCGCGTGCCAGCAGATATGGCTCCACGTGCCACCTGTGGCACCCGTGCCCTAGGTTTGCCATCACTGGACTAGGTCATGAATGACCATGAGCTGGGTCTCCCAGTCTGGGTTATCAATCCTCCAGGAATATGCACAGTGGGCACACAAGATTAATCTATGCAAAGTCGCCCATCCCATCCCAGACAAGCTGTCACCTGCTCTTTAACTAGAAGCTGCAAGTCCAAGAGAACCCCCAAATTGTGCACTAGCTCTGAGGAGTGGAACCCTGATAACATTTAGATGCTTTTTTCCATGCGTTTTTTTCATCTTAGTTTCATCCTCCGGACATGGCAACTGCATGCACAGTGCTGGAAACTTGGCTTCTGCACATGCTCAGAAGAAAATTAAAAAAGAAAAAAGAAGCCGAAGCTGAAAATAAGATGGCGACCACATGCATTAATTGAATAAGTCGTTAAGAATAGGTAACCATGTCACTCTACATGGGGCAGCCCTTGAAGAGCATTCGGAGACTTCAGCTGGTACAAAATGCAGCTACAAGAACAATAGTAGGTGTACCGAGGTGACATGGTTACCTATTCTTAACGACTTATTCAATTAATATAGTTGGGGAATCTGCAGCACAGGATAGCTGGCCCCTGGGATTACATATGATATTTTAAATCATAAATAATTGGACTGAACAGGGCACCCTAAAGAAAAAGGATTTTTTTTTTTAAAAAAAAGCCAAGATAACAGCTGTGACCATGTGGTTGAACCTATCCCCCCCCCCCCCATTTGAAATATGTATTACATGGTTGTGGGGACCATCTTGGTTTTTAATTTTTTTTTCCTGGGCATGACCTGAGGCTGAGTTCACGTAACACGAGAAGACAGAATGTGTCATGCAAACACAGCCAACAACCGTATCTACAAGCTGTACAGTAAGTTGCTCAGCCATGTGGATGAGAAGTTGTTTAAGTTGCTTCCTCCAACCCAGATGGGCATATGGACAGCACAAGCATCACTAAATGAGGCACCATTACTTCTCTCCCTTATGGCTGCCCTACAAGGCTTCTCCTCAGGGGCAGCAGTTCTGCCATGTTGACTCCCTTAGAATTATATTTTAACATTTGCAACCATTTTTCCTAATAAAAATCCTTAAGAAGTCCTTCATTTTCATTAGGATTAGCATTTAGACTTATATACTGCTGCACGGTGTTTTACAGGCTTCTCTAAGAAGTTTGCAGAGTCAGCATATTGCCCCCAACAATCTGGGTCCTCATTTTACTGACCTTGGAAGTATGGAAGGCTGAGTCAACCTTGAGACTACTGAGATTCGAACTGCCTACTGCTGTCAGGCAGTGATCAGCAGAATTAGCTTGCAGTACTGCACTTTAACCACTGCACCACTGAGGCTCTATCCCAGGGGTCAGGAACCTTTTTGGCTAAGAGAGCCGTAAACGCCACATATTTTGAAATATAATTCCGCGAGAGCCGTACGTATCTCCCTTTCTCTCTTTCTTTCTCTCTCTCTTTCTCTCCCCCTCTCTTTGTCTCTTTCTATCTCTTTCTCTCCCTCCCTCTATCTTTCTCTTTTTATCTCTCTCTTTCTCTTTCTCTCTCTCTCTTTCTCCCCCTTCTCTCTGAAGTGGGGAGGGCTGGGTTGGCACCAAGGGAGCTCGAGACGGGGTGCAAAAGCAAACTACTCTGCTGGCCCAGGCCCACATCGGAAGGAAGGAAGGAAGGAATGGTAAAAGGGGCGATCAAGAGAGGAATGGGTGAATGAATGGACGGAGGGTGGGAAGGAAGGAAGGAAAGAGGGAAGGGACAGGAACAGAGGAAGGGTGCAAAGAAAGCAAGGAAAGGTGTGAAAGGGGAGAGTAAGAGAAGAAGGAGTGAAAGAAGGGAATGAGGGAGGAAACAAGGGAGGAAGGAGAAGGAAAGCAAGAAATGGAGGGAGGGAAGGAAGGAAGGAAGGAAAGAAAGAAAGGAAGAAAGAAAGGGGGAAGGGACAGGAACAGAGGAAGGAAGCAAGGAAACTTATGAAAGGGGAGAGTAAGAGAGGAAGGACTGAAGGAAGGGAGGGAGGGAAGAAGGTAGGAAGGAGAAAGAAAAGAAGAAATAGAGGAAGGGAAGGTAAAAGAGAGAAAGAAAAAGAGCAAGAAAGAAAGCAAGAAAGAGAGAAAGAAAGAATGAAAGAGAAATAAAAATAGAGAGGGGGAATGAAAGAAATGGAAGGAGGGAAGGAAGGAGAGAAAGAAAGCAAGAGAAAGAAAAAAGAATGAAAGAGCAAGAGAGCAAGAGAGAAAGAGAAAGAGAGAAAGAAAGAAAGAAAGAAAGAAAGGCAACTTCAAAGAAAGGCTCACTGAGCATCTCTCACTCTCTCTCTCTTTCTATCCCTCTTTCTTTCTCTCTCTTCCTTTCTATCTCTCCTCTTCCTTTCTCTCTCCTCTCTCTCTCCCTCTCTTTCTACCCTCCTTTCTCTTCCTTCCTTCCTTCTCTCCCTCCCTCCCCTCCCTCCCTCCTTCCTTCCTCTCCATTTCTCTTTCCCTCCCTCTCTTTCCCTTTTCTTTCTTTTGGTCCACTTCTCTCTCTCTCCGCTTCTCCACTTGCCTCCCCCTCGCGCCTCGCCCTTCCCACCCGGCCACCCGCGCGCGCTTACCAGCAGCAGGAATTCAAGTACTGTAAGCCCAAAAGAAGCCATTGGCTCCGGGCGGCGTTCATGGCCCCCCCGAACCCCCAGCCCAGCTGGAGCTCCCTCTCGCCGCCGCCATCTCCCTGCGACTGCCTGCGGCCGCTGCAGCCCCCCCCCTCCCACTGGGCCACAAAGGACATTTGCCGCCGACGCCAGTAAAGCTTCAGCTGGGCGGGGCGCTGCCGGTACTTCCCTCCTGGGGCTCCCGCTCGCAGCTGTCCCCCGGCTTCTGCTCGATGCCGCGGTTTTCGGCGCTGTCCTGCTGTGCCCCAAAGACGGAAGGCGGGAAAAAGGCGAGAAGAATGGAGCGGAGCTCTCCTTCTTCCTGCCTTCCGTCTTTGGGGCCCAGCAGGACAACGCCGAAAACCGTGGCATCGAGCAGGAGCCAGGGGACAGCTGCGAGCGGGAGCTCAGTGCTAGGAGCCCTGTCTGCGAGCCAGATACGGCCATCAAAAGAGCCATATCTGGCTCGCGAGCCATAGGTTCCCGACCCCTGCTCTATCCCATCCCTAGCCTTAAGGTCTCTCTATGTGTACAGGTATGGGTAGATACTAGTAGTTCTCGTCTTACAACAGTTCATTTAGTGACCAAAGATACGACACTGAAAAAAGCGACTTATGACCATTTTTCACATTTATGACCACTGCAGCATCCCCATGGTCATGTGATTCACTGGACAACTGACTCACATTTATGACGGTTGCAGTGTCCCGGGATCATGTGATCTTCTTTAGTGACCTTCTGAAAAGGAAAGTCAATGGAGAAACCAGATTCACTTAACAGCTATGTTACCAATTTAAGGACTGCACTGATTCACTTCACAAATTTTATTCATTCATTCATTTATTTATTTCATTTATTTATTTATTATTTCATTTCATTTATAGGCTGCCCAACTCCAGACTCAGGACTGCGTACAACATATAAAGAAAACAGTATAAAAACAATCTAAAACCCATTAAAAACCATTCATCTCATTTTGTAGCTGGATCAAGGTGTTATCTTGAGTCCCATGGGATTGGGCGACATATAAATCAAATCAAATTAAATTAAATTATCGAGTTGCTCAACAGCCACAGACCTGCTGGCAAAGTGTACAACACTTAATGATTGTCACAGGGGTCAAATAAGCAATGAAGAAACAATCAATATTAATAAAAATCTTAGGATACAAGCAACAAGTTACAGTCATACAGTCCTAAGTGGGAGGGAATGGGTGATAGCAATGATGAGGAAACAAAACCTAGTAGAAATAGAAGTGTAGACTTAGTAAAAGGTTTGACAGTGTTGAGGGAATTATTTATTTAATTTATTATTAATTATTTGTATATTTACCTTTAAGCCTGTCACATGACCTTTAAGCCAACCCCATCACGATTGTCAAGCCACTCCCACCTGGTCACGTGGCCAGCAAGCCACACCCACAGTGTGATAGTAAAATATTTTTGCAGCCCTTCACTGTGTATATCAGGGGTAGGCAAAGTTGTCTCTTCTATGACTTGTGGACTTCAACTCCCAGAATTCCTGTGCCAATCATGCTAGCTCAGGGATTCTGGGAGTTGAAGTCCACATGTCATGGAACAGCCAACTTTGCCTACCCCTGGTGTATATCATACACACCGATTACCCTCAACGCCTGTATGCTGTTGCTATTCTTGTACTGTAAACATTTTCACCTTTATCCGGCTACAGTAATTACTATGCGCAGCCATAGGTTGAAGTTGAACAGGTTGCCCCCGCGAAGCCTGCACCCGCCTCTCGCTTTCCCCGCGGAGATATCCCCCCTCCTCATCCTTCCCACTGCACGTCTAATGGTTGCAACCGCCCTTCCCACCCTCTCCATTCAAGCCCACGACACCCACGCGACGAGGGCGAGAGCGACTTCTGCTCCTCTCCGCCGACGTCAAAAGCCCCGGCTGCGCTCTGATTGGCTCCCGGTGTCCTTAAAAGGCGACGAGCGAGCTTTGGGTGGCGAGAGCGCGCGAGTGTCTGATCGGAGCCGTCCCGTAGGAGTGACCCGTTTCGCCGCGATGTCGGGCACACGGGCTGCTGTGGCGGCTTCCAACGACCGCGCCTCTCGCCCTGCCGCCGCTCTCGGCGCGGGTTTGAAGCGGTTGCGAAGTGAGCCGGGCGGCAACCGGGTGACGGTAGTGCTGGGCTCTCAGTGGGGCGACGAAGGGAAGGGGAAAGTGGTGGATCTCCTGGCCACCGAAGCCGACCTCGTCTGTAGGTGCCAGGTGAGTCAGGGTTGCCCCGGGACAGAAACAGCAGCACCTCGACCGGCCTCCTTGTCTGCTGCTACACTGGAGCCAATTTCGCCGCTCGATTTTTTAAATTTTGCTGCTGTGGCTTTTAGGATGCTACTTGTTCACCTGCGCAGGTGAAAGGTTGGGTCCCTGGAATGTTTGAACACTGGTGTGGATTATGGAAAAATAAACAAGGGCATGCTGAAATATTGGTAATGGCATATTGCTTCTCTGTTCTGATTCTTCTTCTTTTATTTCAAAATTTTATTTAAAATTTTATTTAAAAAATTTCCTCCACATGGTTAATGCATCCTTCCCCTGCTTTTACGCTTTAGAATATTGGATCGTGTAGCACATCATTTCCAGCTACATTATCCAGTTAGGAATTGTAATTGTACACAGGAGGTAAATGGATTACTTGGCTGGTGGGCCTAATGTGTGTTTTCTTAAACTTTATGGCAATTTTTTTACCCTGTTGCCAGGTAGTCTTTTCTGTTTTGTTCTATCCTTGTCCAAGGGTGAATTTTGTTCAAAATTTACCTCATCATTATTTTTTCCTTATTTATTTATTTATTTATATTATTATTATTATTAATAATAATAATAATTAGATTTGTATGCCACCCCTCTCCACAGATTATGTATTTATGTATGCATGTTTTAGCTGTGTTTTTGTAAAAAAATTTATTAGATTTATTTCGTACATTTTGTATCCTGTCAGCCGCCCCGAGTTTTTGGAGAAATGCGACATACAAATCTAATAATAATAATTATTATTATTATTATTATTAATAATAATAATAATAATAATAATAATAATAATAATAATAATTACTATTTATTTATTTGGACTTCTATGCCGCCCAATCTCAAAGGACTCAGGGCGGCTTACAACAATATAAAAATACAAGAACAATTAAAATAAGTCAGATATACAATTTTAACTATAAAATCCAAATTAAAACCTACACTAACTAAACAATCAACATGCATACACGACATTCATACGAGCCTGATGGTTGATTAATTCATGGGCCTCAGGCCTGCCTTTTCTGTCTTTGACTTCTGTCATTTCTCTGCAAATAACATTTCTTTTGGCCTTTCTTGTAATCTTTTTTAGGAGCTTAGTGAAATGGTCTGATCCCAAAATGTACCATTAATCTAAGGCTACCAATGCACATAATGCACTCCCATAATTTGAACTGTTTATTTATTCTTGTTTTTGTGATTTACTTCCATTTTAGTCTTTGGCTTCTGTTGCACATGTCTTTCTTATCCATGTCTAGAATGAAGCTGCTGTAGATAGGGAGAGAGGTTTTTAAAGACTGGCTACAGACTAAATGCCATCTGGGAAGTGGAGGGGAAAACAGTTCGGGGTTATAAATAGAAATAGCTGAGCCTTGGTGACAAATGACATAAGATCTGGAAGTACAGACAAGCATGATGAATCTACCAAAATTGTGTGCGTCTGGAGAGTGGCACATATGCCGGGGTGTCTGGTGACGGCTGTCTGCAAGAAAGGTTGAAGGTGAGAAGAGGAACAGAGTGGAGATTTATTACATGTTGCTTTGGACTCATCAGCTTCATGCTTCTTTGCTATGGTACATTATTTGAAGCCAACTTTGATCACTCGATCAATGTTGTGTGTGGGAAGAATGTCTCTCTGAGCCCTTGGAGCTGAAGGATTATTTTAAGTGTAGCCCCGGAGGGATGCTCTTTGTTTATTCTGGAACCCCAGAGGAACAGGTGTTTTTTTTCTTCTCAGACTGGCTTCATACAATGTGCTAAACCAAACCAAATAAATTCTGTTGCAACTTAGTGTAGTCTTATAAGCAGTAGCTTATGGCAAGACTTTGTAGGAATGTTTTTTTTTTTTTTTGGTGGTTGAACAAAATGTAAAACTTATCAGGAAAGACTTAATGAACTCAATCTGTATAGCCTGGAGGACAGAAGGAAAAGCGGGGATATGATCGAAACATTTAAATATGTTAAAGGGCTAAATATAAGTTCAGGAGAGAAGTGTTTTTAATAGGAAAGTGAACACAAGGACAAGGGATCACAATGTGAAAATAGTTGGACAGAAGCAATGTGAGAAAATATTATTTTACTGAAGGAGTAGTAGATGCTTGGAACAAACTTCCAGCAGATATGTTTGGTAAATCCACAGTAACTGAATTTAAACGTGCCTGGGATAAATATATATCCATCCTAAGATAAAATACAGAAAATAGTATAAGGGCAGACTAGATGGACGGCGAGGTCTTTTTCTGCCGTCAATATTCTATGTTTCTAGATGGAAATAATGGTCTAAAGATCTACATATTCTTTAGGCAGTTCCAAAACATGGAGAGATTAAGGAGTTTGTTCATTCATTCATTCATTTGGACTTATATATATGTTTCCCTGAAAATAAGTCACCCCCGAAAGTAAGACATAGGAGAGATTTCATTTTGCAGCATTCCCAAACAGAACATATATCTGAGGCACAATCTGAGGTTAGTTGGGGGGAAGATCAGAAGCAACATGAGAAAATATTATTTTACTGAAAGAGTGGTAGATGCTTGGAACAAACTTCCAGCAGATGTGTTTGGTAAATCCACAGTAACTGAATTTAATTGTGCCTGGGATAATATATATCCATCTTAAGATAAAATGCAGGAAATAGTATAAGGGTAGACTAGATGGACCATGAGGTCTTTTTCTGCCGTCAATCTTCTATGTTTCTATGTGACTTAGCATAAGGTGTGAATCCATGCTTGGCGTAGTCTGCCTTATATGTAGGATTATTGTGAAAATAAAAATATCATTTAGACTTAGATTTGTATACTGCTTCAAAGTGCTTTACAGCCCTCTCTAAGTGGTTTACAGAGAGTCAGCATATTGTCCCCAACAACCTGGGGCCTCATTTTACGAACTTTTGAAGGATGGAAGGCTGAGTCAACCTTGAGCCTACTGAGATTTGATCTGCTAAACCGCTGGCAGCCGGTGATCAGCAGAAGTAGCAAAAGTGGCTTGCAGTACCGCACTCTAACCATTTCACCACCGAGTGTGTATTGCCTTGAGTAGTTTGGAATAATTGTCAAAGAAAGATTAAAGGTGGTGAACTGAACTCACATATCTTCTTGCATTATTATTATTATTATTATTATTATTATTATTAATTAGATTTGTATGCCGCCCCTCTCCGTAGACTTGGGGTGGCTTACAGCAATGATAAAAACAATATATAATGACAAATCTAATAGTTAGAATCTAAAATAACAATAATACATTTAAAAAGTCTAAAAAACAAGAAACCCCAATATATATATAAAAAACAAAAAAACATATATACAGTCATACCATACACATAGTTTCTCATAGGATCATTTTTCACCATCGTTAAAGCAAAAGGGTACAAAGTACCAAAGCTGACAGTGTATGTGTAGGTGTGTAATGAACACACATTGTAGAGCTTTGAATAATAAACATGACTACATTTCATCTAGTCCTGCATTCATTCTGCTTTAAATTAATTGCAGGTTCTCATAAATAAGTTAAATTTATTTTAATGTTTTTTGTTTTGTTTTAAGATCTAAAGCAATTGTTTTGGAGTTATTCTAAGGGATTGTACAAATAATCTAGTTCAGTGTTTCACCATCCAGCAACATATCCCACAACATACTTAAAGCTGGAAAACAGCTTTCCTACCTATTTTCTTTGATTCAAATTAGATACATGAAATATCTGCTTATATTCTAGAAATTGGTTCAAAATGTGAAGCTACCATGTGGCGATGGAGTTGTAAAACTGCATATGGAGAAAATAATTGAACATTTTCTTCTGTGCTTTTGCCGCCATGAAAATTGCCAGCAATTCTGTAGTTGCAAAGAAAAGTTAGTATACACAGCATCTTCCAAGGAAACATTATGAGATTGTAGTAAAAAAGAAGAGAGGACTTAGTAACCTTGGATGATCTCAAAAGCTAAGCAGAGTAAGTACTTAGATCAAAGGCAGACATGAAAGGCCAGGGCTGTAGGATAGACAGCAATGACAACCACATTCCTATTCCTGAGAAGACAAAAAAAAAACCACCATGATCCATCTGTGTAAGTCACTAAGAGTCATGCACAATGCATTTCATGTGCAATCTGCTCTTGGTCTGTGTTTTTAGACAGCTGTTCTAAAACAGGATGAAGAACTTTTGAGTATCAGGAACCATCTTTTTTTTTTTTTTTGAGTGGGAGCTGAGCTGGCGATGTGGTTGGATTAAAACTCTAATAAGAAGTGTGGGATTTAGGGGGAGGAGAGGGTTGTTGGTTATCTACCTTAACCTTGCAGCAAGAAGGAAGATTCCTGTTATAAAATTTATGTGATACAACATTGGGCCTTGGGATTCACTTTTAATTGCTTTAAGTCAGGGCTGCAAAAGTGATACTTCTGAAAAACAGAGGTCTTTGCCAAGCAGGAAATCAGATAGATAGCTCCTAGCTAACATTCTTGAAAGACATGCTGTTTTAAATGCAGATCATTAACCTAACAGATTTGAAAAGTGGTATGCATGATAACTGTTTTTTAAAACCTGGAATTCAAATAAAGGGAAACTGTTGGTACAAATGAAATTTAATATTTGTGATACAATTGTTTATCTAAGGTAGTGTTACCTACTCCCTCAAATAATTTTAACATTTCAAATAGCTCCAGAAATAAAAATCAACACGAGAGAACAGTGTTGAACAGTTCAATTTTAACAGTGTTAAAATCCCTAAACCTTGTAGGCTAACAATATAGATAACCCACTTAGTCTACAGCTATAATTCAGTCTTTTGGGTTCCATATTTACTTAATATAGAGCTCATTGCCGAATGAGTGCATTTACTTGATAAATCTTAAAGTTGGACTTTCTCTTTAGTAAGGAGACTGAAGTTTTTGGTTTTGGCTTTCTGACGATCATCTGTTTGACCAATGCTGGAATAAAATGATGACCTGATATGACTTAGTTCCTCTAACAGTACTATAATTAGTTATTATAAGCTTTTCCAAAATATTCAATCTTAAACTGACAGAATGAATCAGAGTAGTAAAGAATTGGGAAAGGGACTGGACATGGCAGTATGGGAGCAGGTATGAAGTGGTAATGATGACTGTGATAAAAATATATCTATGTTTCTTTAGATGTAGGAATCTTAATTTTATTTATTTATTAATTTATTATTGATTGATTGATTGATTGATTGATTGATTGATTGATTGGATTTGTATGCTGCCCCACTCCGGAGACTCGGGGCGGCTAACAGCAATAATAAAACAGCATATAATAATAATCCAATACTAAAAACAATTAAAAACCCATTATTATAAAAAACCAAACATACATACAGACATACCATGCATAAAATTGTAAAGGCCTAGGGGGAAAGAGTATCTCAATTCCCCCATGCCTGGTGGCAGAGGTGGGTTTTAAGTAGCTTACGAAAGGCAAGGAGGGTGGGGGAAATTCTAATCTCTGGGGGGAGTTGGTTCCAGAGAAGGCTCTTCCCCTGGGTCCCGCCAAGCAGCATTGTTTAGTTGACGGGACCCGGAGAAGACCCACTCAATTTTGTTAGTAAAACTAGAATGACTAAACACTTTGAATAACATACTACATTTTAAATATTTTTATTTATTATGACCGGTCTTTACTTCAAAGTCTCAGAGGTTTTTATCTGTGTTAGTCACATGTTGATTCTTTCTAGTCCTCAAATGTAGTGACAGATTGATGCATTTTACGACTGAGTAGGAATATATTTCACCACCAAGTCCAATAGATTCTTGACAGCTTACAAAATCTAATGCAGAGTTGAAACAATTAAAAACAGACAAAACAAGATAGGTTGGAATAAAAATAGCCAGAATAAACTATGATACAGCAGCAAATACGTTAACCTCAGGCTTAGGAACCAAACCAGGTTTAAAGTGTTTTTCAAGACTCCAGGAGAATGGTTGCCATCCATACTTCTGATAGAATGCTGCAGCATAGAAGTCTGGAATCTGAAAAAATAATGGAAATTCATATCCCAGTCCTTTATTTGAAAATTGTGCATTTCACACAACGTACAATATTCAAAGGTAGATTGGAATAATAGAGAACATTGTGAGATGTAGAGGCTTTGAATAAAGTCACAACTTCTAATTGGAAGTTGTGTGTTGTATCTAACCATCATTAGCAAGGTAGCTAGTTATGTATACATAGTAATACAGGTGGGATACAAATCAAATACATAAATGTTTTGTATGGACATATATGTCATGCTGCCATAATTGAACATGTACCGTTTGCCATCCATAAAGTTTTGCCCACATTTTATGGGGACTAGGATTACAACAATAAATATGAATAAGGTGATTTATTTCACATGTTGCTTTTTAAAAGCCAAGTAAACTGATACAAAATAGAAACTTATGGACTTAGCATCTGTTAAACACCTGCTTGCACTAAGAGGAAAAAAAAATGGTGACATTGCTATTTTAAACTTGGTTTTCTCCTTGGGTACTTATAAAATTGCAGCCGGATCACCCATATTCCATGAAAAGGTCAAGTTTAAAGTTACCGACCTCTGTCAGAAAACAAGGTTGGTTTCCTAGGCTCTTGTTTGTGCTTCAAGCTCAGCTATAGGTTAAATAAATAAAAACAAGATAAGTCTGCTGTTTTGTGTAATAGGTCAAGCAGTCAACTAAATGCAAATGGCATTTGTTTAATCTTTTTCCTTACTTTCTAAGATTTGCAAGTCATTTAATAGCAAAATGCAATTACTTTGGCTATTTAGTTCTCTAAGAAAGTAGAAATTGACACAGCAGTGTTAATACTGCTATAACATCAGAAAAGTAATTTTTGGCAGCAGTTCTGTTAATGTCTTTTAGCCTTTGTGCTACTGCAGCGGGGGACATAAAATTATGGGGAAGAAAACAAATAAGAGCTTTTAAGTAAATCCTGAGTAGCTTATCAGTATAATCTTTTGACTATACAGTACATGCACATATAGAAGACACAAAAGGTCCAACTTATGAAATTGATCTCTTTAACAGTGAACAAATCCCTGGGCCATTTGCCGGTTGATTTAAAATTAGTCACAACTAAGTTTAGGCAGTTTTTCAGGTTTTAACCATTTAGGTTTAACATTGACACTGTTGTTCTGAGCTGATAGATCCTGCAGGCCAGGTCTTTGAAGCCTTTTGGTGAAAAAGTGGTCACTATGGACCTCAATTAAATATGTTTTCATTTAGGTGCATCACACTTTCCTCAAATAAAATGTTAAAAGAAATATTTAACAGGAGTTTGCCTCTCTATCAAAAGGTTAATGGTAATACAGTACTCTAAGGCCATGGCCTGTTTTTCCATGATACAGTACTGCTCTCATCTTGTCCTAGCCCATGGATGCAACTACGGGAATCTTGAAGCTGAAATAATCTAACTGCTTGTGAATGTAATCAAATAAGTGTCTGGGGACATTATTTCTTTATTACCATATTAATTTGGTAATTAATATGATCACCCTTTAGAATTTATTGATCTTAAATGAAATTTAGGAATTTCATTTAAGATCAATAAATTCTAAAGGGTGATCATAGGTCAGCTTTCACTTTAGCCATTCTCTTTGCAGCATTCAGAAAATAAAAGGAATCAAGCATTTTGTTGTGGTTTCCCCTTCAATTGTCAGTTTCAATCACTATAGAAACATAGAAGACTGACGACAGAAAAAGACCTCATGATCCATCTAGTCTGCCCTTATACTATTTTCTGTATTTTATCTTAGGATGGATATATGTTTATCCCAGGCATGTTTAAATTACTGTGGATTTATCAACCACGTCTGCTGGAAGTTTGTTCCAAGGATCTACTACTCTTTCAATAAAATAATATTTTCTCATGTTGCTTTTGATCTTTCCCCCAACTAACTTCAGATTGTGTCCCCTTGTTCTTGTGTTCACTTTCCTATTAAAAACACTTCCCTCCTGGACCTTATTTAACATATTTAAATGTTTCGATCATGTCCCCCCCTTTTCCTTCTGTCCTCCAGACTATACAGATTGAGTTCATTAAGTCTTTCCTGATACGTTTTATGCTTAAGACCTTCCACCATTCTTGTAGCCCGTCTTTGGACCCGTTCAATTTTGTCAATATCTTTTTGTAGGTGAGGCCTCCAGAACTGAACACAGTATTCCAAATGTGGTCTCACCAGCACTCTATATAGTGGGATCATAATCTCCTTCTTCCTGCTTGTTATACCTCTAGCTATGCAGCCAAGCATCCTACTTGCTTTCCCTACCGCCTGACTGCACTGTTCACCCATTTTGAGACTGTCAGAAATCACTACCCTTAAATCCTTCTCTTCTGAAGTTTTTGCTAACACAGAACTGCCAATACAATACTCAGATTGAGGATTCCTTTTCCCCAAGTGCATTATTTTACATTTGGAAACATTAAACTGCAGTTTCCATTGCTTTGACCATTTATCTAGTAAAGCTAAATCATTTACCATATTACAGACGCCTCCAGGAATATCAACCCTATTGCACACTTTAGAGTCATCGGCAAATAGGCAAACCTTCCCCTACCAAACCTTCCCCTATGTCACTCACAAACATATTAAAAAGAATAGGACCCAGAACAGACCCTTGTGGCACACCGCTTGTAACCTGTCTCTGCTCAGAATACTCGCCATTAACAATAGCTCTCTGATGTCTACGCTTCAGCCAGCTGCAAATCCATTGAACTATAATAGAAAAATATAAAAGAGCGAGTTTGGTCTAGTCTAGTGGTAGAGGCACCACACTAGAAACCAGGAGATTGAGAGGCTTTAAATATGAAAGCTATCTGGGTGACTTTGGGCCAGTTACTCTCTCAGCTCAAGCCACCACACAATTGTAGTGAAAATTGGAGGAGAGGATTAGATAAGTTCACCACCTTGATTTATTTATAAATATGGTAAAGGTGGCATATAAATAAAAAGCAATTGCCACAAATTACAAATCTGATTGCTCAACAGCTAGTTAGTATCAATTTATAGGAGAAACGAGAAACTTTTTGCAGTCTCTTTTTTGTTTAGAACTATTTCCATCCTATTACTATCTGTAATCTTCATATTATCTATCTCTGCTGTAGTATCACAATAAAAAAATTCTGCTGGCTGTATTGTTTTTCACCAATAGTAATCAATGAAAATACCGTATCTTATTTTATTTTTGGCAGGGTGGAAATAATGCAGGTCATACTGTCGTTGTTGATGGGAAGGAATATGATTTTCACCTCTTTCCTAGTGGTATAATTAATCCTAAAGCGGTTTCTTTTATTGGTAAGTATTCCATTCAGACTCATAAGATCCAAATTTAAATGTACTGTAGTTAGATGTTTAATATTAGGATGTATTAATTTGCAAAATTTGGATTAGAATTTTAGAACTACAGTGGTACCTCAAGATACGAACCCCTCGTCTTACGAACAACTCGTGATACGAACCCTGGGTTCAGAAAAAATTTGCCTCTTCTTACGAACTTTTTTCGAGTTACGAACCGGCGTTCGAAGACTGCTGGGAAGCCGCGCGGCTGTTTTAAAAGGTGACAGCCGGGCGGCGGGGCTTCCCAGAAGCCTCCCGAACGCCGGTTCGTAACTCGAACAAAGTTCGTAAGAAGAGGCAAAATTTTTCTGAACCCCGGGTTCGGTTCGGGAGGTTGCTGGGAAGCCCCCCAGGCCGGCTGCGACCTTTTAAAACAGGCGCGGCGCTTCCCAGCTGTCTCCCGAAGCCGAACGCGGAAGTTCGGCTTTAGCGTTCGGCTTCAGGAGACAGCTGGGAAGCGGCGCGCCTGTTTTAAAAGGTCGCAGCCGGCCTGGGGGGCTTCCCAGCACCCCCCGAACCCCGAACCCGAAAATGTGTTTGTTTGTTTGTTTGTTTGTTTGTTTGTTTGTTTATCAAACACTATACTTTTCTGCCCACACTGAAAAAAAATTAGAGGGAACATTGATTGCAATGTCTCACTTTGAGAGTTACAAGATTGATTTCAGTCTTGGGGGCGGGGGAACAAGATAGAAATTGCAACAGGCTGAGCTAATTCTACTTCACTGTAAAGCTATCATGCATATACATGCATGTCTGAAAATACACATCTGCTTTATAGCTCAAGGAACTAGGGAGGGTCCCTTCTGAGCCGCTTGCCCTTCCCACTCTTCAGTTGCAGGTTATGCTATCTCTTATATGACCATTCCTTGATCCAGTCTCCCAAGATCTTTCCCACATACCATCATAAAGGAAAAGATACTAGATTAAGCTGGCTTCAAGTCATAGAAAACTTCAGAAAGACTTCTAAGGGAATGGAAATTCAGATTAAATTGGAGTAGACAATAAATGGCTGTTGAAGTTGGACTGTTAGTTATGGGACAGAAAAAGGTTGACTGGTAAGCCTAAAATAGCCTGCTTAGTGTTAATGCTGCTGAAAGCTCATTAGTTCCAAAGTGGTTCAACATCGACAAATTAATCTGGGGAAGTGCACTAAAGACCAGAAAAGGATGAATGGAACTGGGGGGCAATCATTCAACTAATGCAGAGGGTATCCAATGAGGGTGGCAGAATGTGCCAAAAGGTAAATCAAAGCCTTCCAGTTAGATAAAGGCCAGCTGTAGATTTTCTGAGAGCACAGAAAAAAACTTTGCAATCAATCTCTAATCCTTCCTTAGAGGAGAAGGCAGAGAGACACAGCAAAGTGAAACCTTATACAGTAATATGGAACCTAACTCAACAGTCTATTCTCTAATAATTCCATTTTAAACTTTAATTAGAAAAGCTGGAAAAATCCAATCTGTTGCAAATTCTTCTGATATAAGAATAGCTATATTTAATAATAATAATAATTTATTAGATTTGTATGCCGCCCCTCTCCGAACACTCGGGGCGGCTCACAACAATAGTAAAAAACAAAATTATAGTGAAACAAATCTAATATTAAAAAAGAAGCATATAAAACCCTACCATATTTAAAAACCAAACAATACATACATACCAAACATAAAATATAAAGAGCCTGGGGGAAAGGTGTCTCAACTCCCCCATGCCTGCGGTATAGATGGGTCTTGAGTAGTTTACGAATATTTGCCTAATGCTTACTATTTTAAGGATGATATTTTACTTTTGTGTGTACATTTTAGGTAATGGAGTGGTTATACACTTACCTGGCTTATTTGAAGAAGCCGATAAAAATGTGAAGAAAGGTTTGTACCTAATATTTTTCTTTTAAAGAGGGGGGCTTGTTGTGTTGAATGGTATGCATATGTATTTTTGATTGGATTATTTGCTTTGCGGGTTTTTATAAATGGGGTTTATTGTTTTAGCAAATAATATTTGACTTCTTTTTATTGTACTATACTTTTTTTATATTGTTGTAAGCCGCTCTGAATTCCATTGGGATTGGGCAGCACAGAAGTCGAAATAGATAGATAGATAGATAGATAGATAGATAGATAGATAGATAGATAGATAGATAGATAGATAGATAGATAGATAGAGGTACTCACCCTTATTTTAAAAGGATATTTTAACATTCCAAAACCAGAGAAAATGTACCTACCTCAGTTATTGTGGATGAAAAAAAAATCAAGAGATGGCAAATTACACTTCCTTTAAAGACGCTTTTAGTGACTGTTTCCAGTCACAATTCAAAGTGTTGGTTATGACCTATCAAAGCCCTTCATGGCATCGGACCAGAATATCTCCGAGACTGCCTTCTGCCGCACGAATCCCAGCGACCAGTTAGGTCCCAGAGAGTTGGCCTTCTCCTGGTCCTGTCGACGAAACAATGTCGTCTGGCGGGACCCGGGGGAAGAGCCTTCTCTGTGGCGGCCTCGAAACTCTGGAACCAACTCCCCCCGGAGATTAGGATTGCCCCCACCCTCCTTGCCTTTCGCAAACTCCTTAAAACTCATCTCTGCCATCAGGCATGGGGAAATTGATTCCCCTGGGCTGTTTCCGCTTCACGTATGGTTTGTATGAGATGTATGATTGTTTTTTATATTAAGGGTTTTAAATTGTTTTTAACTATTGGATTTGTACTGCTTTGTTGTTGTGAGACGCTCCGAGACTCCGGAGAGGGGCGGCATACAAATCTAATTATTAATAATAATAATAATAATAATAATAATAATAATAATAATAATAATAAAGGTTTAGTTGGGGAATTCTGGGAGCTGAAGTCCATATATCTTCAAGTTGCCAGTTGAGAAAGACTACTGTAGATTTTTCAGTCCTCTATATCAGTGTTTCCCAACCTTGGCAACTTGAAGATATTTGGACTTCAACTCCCAGAATTCCCCAGCCAGCAAATGCTGGCTGGGGAATTCTGGGAGTTGAGGTCCAGATATCTTCAAGTTGCCAAGGTTGGGAAACACTGCTCTATATAGCCTAATTCTTGTAACTGGTACATATTTCTTCTGATAGGATTAAGAGACTGGGAGAAAAGACTTATAATATCAGACAGAGCACATCTTGGTAAGTAGTATTCAGAGAGAAAAAACAAATACAGCATTTTCATATTGTTAATTTTATTTATACGGGGGACAATTCATATTTTTGTATACATTTTCTTTAAAGTTTTAACAAGAACATGAAAACTAATACAAACTAATATGGCATAAAGAGAACAAAGAAAGAAAAAAGAAAAGGAAATAAAGTGCAGAAAAAATATAAATAAAATATATAAATTTGCAGCAAATACAAGTCTGATTGCAAAGAAGCTTTTTTGATTCCCCAATCTTTTTCTAATCATGAAAACTACAAGTCATAAAGGCATTTTTTTCTCTTTCATGCAAAAAGTCTGCAAGAGTTTTCCAGTTAGCCATAAATATAGATACTGTCTTCTCTCTAATTAAAAAGGATAATTTAGAAGCTTCGTATTTTTGTCTATGAACAGATAATTCTTATTTTAATATATTTGATACAACTGATGGCAAATTAAAATTAATACTGGTTTGACATGAGCAATTTCTTTATTTTGAAGCATGCTGCTGCTAATATTTACACCAGTTTGATGCCTTCATTGTTAGAACATCAAAAGCATAATTGTATGAAATATTTGAAAATCAAACCTTGCTTTATCTCCCTCAAATCTTCACGTGAATTTTCCTCTGCTGTGCAGTGTTTGATTTTCACCAAGCAGTTGATGGACTTCAAGAAGTACAGCGTCAAGTACAAGAGGGGAAAAAGTAATTATATATCTTGGAATACTTGAATTCTGCTGCTAGATGTGGCATACGTCTGGAAATAAAACATATAAAATGCAATGTAATGCAGCAATTTTGGGGGGGGGCTGTTCTTGCTTAAAATATCAACTTACATAGCATGCATGCACCAGTTTGATTCAAACGTGCAAGAGTCACAAATTGTATAAGAACACTCTGGTCCCTATATGTGTCATGCATATATGTCACTTCGACCAGTGTTTCCCAACCATGGCAACTTGAAGATATTTGGACTTCAACTCCCAGAATTCCTCAGCCAGCATTCGCTGGCTGGGGAATTCTGGGAGTTGAAGTCCAAATATCTTCAAGTTGCCAAGGTTGGGAAACATTGACTTAGACTGTGCTTGTATAAAAGGGATGCACCAATAAAAACTGTACCTCTATATCCCTGGCATCTGTTCTGAAGAAAAATAAATGTGCTTTACAAGCAGTGCATGGCGAGGCAGGTATGGCATGGCGAGGTTTTTGTTATGTGAAGACTTGAATGCCGGTCCGTGTCTGATGCCCATATTTATTTATCTTGCTGTCTTCTTCCTATCTACACTGTTATTTATTTTATTTATTTATTTTATTCGATTTTTATGCCGCCCTTCTCCTTAGACTCAGGGCGGCTTACAACGTGTTAGCAATAGCACTTTTTACCAGAGCCAGCCTATTGCCCCCACAATCCGGGTCCTCATTTTACCCATCTCGGAAGGATGGAAGGCTGAGTCAACCTTGAGCCGGTGATGAGATTTGAACCGCTGACCTTCAGATCTGCAGTCAGCTTCAGTGGCCTGCAGTATGGCAGCTCTTCACGACACAGCACACAAATAGAAACCTTGCTGTTATCTCTTTGGGAAAATGATGAAGCTATGGGAACACTGACTAATGTAAAATTTAGACAATGAATCATATGTAATACCTTTCCTGAGGCAAATTTAGTGACATAGCATTACCGCTCAGATTATTTGTGAGAATCTCTTCAGGTTTATTCAGTTATACAACTGCCACTGCTGAATTAGTATTGCAGCAAAGCTGAACAATGAACAAAAAGGCACCTTTGTATTAGGGTTTTGGATTCTAAAAGTATTTTGAACTGCCAGAATCCGCCTCAGATGATATTAAGCTTAATTATGAGGTGACATTTATTTATTTAGTTATTTATTGGATTTGTATGCCGCCCCGCTCCGTAGACACAGGGCAGCTAACAACAGTGATAAAAACAACATGTAACAATCCAATACTAAAATCAAATATACATACAAACATACCATGCATAAATTGTAAAGGCCTGGGGGAAAGAATATCTCATTTCCCCCATGCCTGACGGCAGAGGTGGGTTTTAAGGAGCTTACGAAAGGCGAGGAGGGTGGGGGCAATTCTAATTTCCGGGGGGAGTTGGTTCCAGAGGGCCAGGGCCGCCACAGAGAAGGCTCTTCCCCTGGGCCCCGCCAAACGACATTGTGATAGAAATGGATCATTGTGTAGAAAAATCTCTTTCATTATTAACGCCAGGTTACGCTGGTGAGTATTTACGGATATAATCACTAGGACACTGAATCAGAACGGCACATGGTAGGGAGGAAAGTAATTATTAGTAAACTTTTGGGGAAAAGATGATATAGTTATTCACATGCTTTTTTTCCCTTCCAGTTGCCCACAGTCATGTCTCTCGGCTAGAGGTTATGTTTAATAGGTCACTCAGCTGGAAAATGATATCCAGTTAATCTATTTAGAACAATTCTGAAACATCTGGCAGTGAATTAGTGAAAGGAAGCATCCTCATAGCAACCTTGGCCCACAGTACAGTATGGAAAAGTACTTGTACGTGGATAGCTTTCTGATCCAGTTCAATTAATCAGTGTGTGGTAATATAGCTACTGCTGGATTCCCTAAAAGAAAGACATTGTGATCTTTGAGATGATCAGAACTTTCCAAACATAGAGGACTGGAGTTTGGAGGATGTGCAGCCGAGAGGAATAATGCCTTGCAAAGACAATATATCACTCAGTAACCTTAAAGAAATAGAGATTGGGAGCATTCTACTTTTCCAGTTATATTTGTTGTTTACCTTTTGCCTGAGAATCTTCAGAATATAAATGCCTGAGAATATAAGAAAGATAAATATTTAAGGATCTATATAAATATAAGGAAGATAAATATTTCCATCTCGATCATTTATTTTAAAAATTACTGTATATAATCTTTCGTTAAAGACAAAACTCTGTGAGGCTCACCACATAAAAATTAAACAATATATAGAGCAATAAATTTCAAAAATAAAGACCAGTAAAACCCAAAAAGAAAAATGTGGTGCCAGAATCACACTTTTAATTTTAAAGGGATAGTTCCTGTTATCCCTTTATTTGTTGCTACTTTTAAATTGGGGTTTGTCCTGATTTCTTTTAAAAAGAAAATGAAGTTGACAGTTGATAAAACAGGAGATTATGTTGTTATTCCAATTATACCAGCCTTCCCCAATGTCAACTTGAGTTTCAAAATAATATCGTTCTGTGAGAGTCATCTCTGCAATCCATACAACTTTCTTCTGTTCAAGCATGAAAAAGGAGGAAGCTTTTCCCACAATTTTGTTAGTTTTCTTTTCTTTTGAGAAATCAATCTGTTGTGGACCTGAAAAGATCAAAGATCACATAGGCGAATATTTTTTTCTAATGCATGCCTGCATGCATGCACATCCAGACTACTCATTTTAACCAATTCCCATTACAAAGCATTTGGAAATATCTGTACTACTAAATAACTAAACAATTCAACAGCTGATTCCACTCAATTGTCTTTTCCCCCCGTTAGCATTGGCACAACAAAAAAGGGAATCGGACCAACTTATTCTTCCAAAGCTGCACGGACAGGACTTCGGATTTGCGATCTTCTTTCAGACTTCAGTGAATTTTCATTAAGGTATTCTAGTCCACTGCACAGCAAGGAACCTCTTGGATGAGAACTTTTGTTTACTCTTAAGATACTGTAGAGAAGGGAGAGTATGTATGAATGCGCTCTGTGGGAAAGAGTTGGGGGAAAGATCAAAAGCAACATGAGAAAATATTATTTTACTGAAAGAGTAGTAGATCCTTGGAACAAACTTCCACCAGATGTGGTTGGTATATCCACAATAACTGAATTTAAACATGCCTGGGATAAACATAGATCCATCCTAAGATAAAATACAAAAAATAGTATAAGGGCAGACTAGATGGATCGGGAGGTCTTTTTCTGCCGTCAGTCTTCTATGTTTCTAAGATAGTTGTGCATATATTGCTGAAGATAGTTATGCATATATTACTGAAAATGAGCTGGATTTGGAGATATATTTATTTCATTGACTTTAATAAGAAATTCTGATTATTTTCAACACTTAAAAACCTGTTGTTTTAACATACAACCTGGTCTTCGTGCATATTTCAGATTTTTTTTTTGCTTGTGATTTGTAGGGAAAAATAGAATTTAAAATATCTATATACAGTGTAGGCTGCTAATTGTTGATGTTTTGCAGATTTAAAAATCTGGCTCATCAGTACAAGTCAATGTTTCCTTCTTTAGAAGTTGACATAGAAGGACAACTAAAAAAACTAAAGGTAAACCACTAACATTCCCATCTTGAAACTTTGAATTTTAACAGAATAAATAAACCTAGATTCAGTAGTGGATTGCTACAGTAGAGCAGTGTTTCCCAACCTTGGCAACTTGAAGATATCTGTACTTCAACTCCCAGAATTCCCCTGCCAGCATTCGCTGGCTGGGGAATTCTGGGAGTTGAAGTACAGATATCTTCAATTCACCTAAAGAATTTATAACCTCCTGGACAAAGCTGAATATTTTTTTGTCCTATATGCTATTAAAGGAAGTCCTCAACTTACAACCATAATTAAGGCAAACGTTTTATGTTGCGAGTTAACCCCCTTTTACTACCTTTCTTGCCCCAGTTGTTAAGTGAATCATTGAAGCTGTTAGGTTAGTAACATGGCTGTTAAGCGAATGTTGTTTATTCATTTGCTTGTCAGAAGATAGCAAAATGTGATCACAATATACCAGGGCACTACAACTGTCATAAATGGGGGATAATTGCCAACAATCTGAATTTTGATGACATGACTATGGGAATATTGCAGTTGTAAGTGTGAAAAATAGTCATGTCACTTTTTTCAGTGATGATGTAACTTTGAACGGTCACTAAATGACTTATTGTACCTGTAAGTCCAGAACTATCTGTAGTTATTAACTATTTCAGCCTGAAGGGGTCTAACTGTTCCAGTCATCTTGTTCAGATCCTTGAATGCTCAAAGTCATCCAAAAGAATCTGACAAGATGCCATTTATTCTTCTGTAGATTAAACTGGGAAAAATTCAGAATTTGCCATAATAAATATAATCAAACTTATTCTCGTGTCTAACCAGCCTATCACAGTTAGCAACCTGTATATTTCTTCCTTGATTGCCTAGAAATTGTGGTTTTTCTGGTTTGGCTTCTGATATGCTTCTATTCTTAATTTCCAGTCAATATAGGAAAAATATAATAACTATATATACATATGTGGAATATTGCAGGGATATGCTGAAACAATAAGACCAATGGTGAAGGATGGAGTTTATTTTATGTACGAAGCACTACACGGCCCTCCAAAGAAAATTCTGGTGGAGGGGGCCAATGCAGCATTGCTTGACATTGATTTTGGTATGTCACTTGATACAATATATGGTTGTCTAGCTATGTAGAAATCTGTGTAATAAATTATTTTGTCCAGGCACTTAGATATGAGAAGTGTTAGATTATTATTTCATGCGTAAGATCCATATTAATGACATAATAATGCATACAGATAGAAATAAAGCATGTCTTTCCTGAAGCCTGACAGGCCACTGAGATAAATGGTGGTTTCACACATTCTTGAATATTCATATTTTGTATGATCACGAGTCTTAATAATGCTAAGAGTAATTGAAATTAATGGGGACCTGGTACTGTGATTTCAATGGGTATAATTATGACTTAATTTGGATCCAACCATATCAGTGCATCCCAAAGTGTATCTTATATAGAGGTTAACATGAGAATGTTAATAATTATTATTAATAATAATAATAATGCAAGTGAGTAAAGATTAGGAGCAGAATTCCAAGAAGGAATTTGTTTTGTGCTGTATATATGGGATTTCTTCAAAGTTGGCTTTTTAAACCATTTGTTTAATTTGTTGCATTCCAGAACCAAATGTATAACATATTTTTACAAGCATACAGTTATTCCTTGTTTTAGAACTGTAGTTGGAACTGGCAATTCCATTGCTAAGCATGGCCACACCAACTTACAATAGCAGTTGCAACAATTTTGGCTGCCATTGTTAAGCAAATCCCACCCAGTTGTTAAGCACAGTCACCCGATCACCATTTGCAATGTCCTCCTGTCATCCTCTTTGACTTTGCTTTTCGGAAGTCAGTAGAGATGCTGCAACCATCATAACTGCAAGGTGCTTGTCAAGTGCCCAGATGGTCATCATGTGACTATGGCGACACAATGATGCTGCAAGTATGAGGAACAGTTGTAAGACTCCTCACTGAGCACTGTCATAATTCTGAACAGTTGCTGAATGGAACAGTTGCTAAGTAAGCACTACCTGCATATGGATGTTAAATGTACAGCGCCATGGTGGTGCAGTGGTTAGAATGCAGTACTGCAGGTTAATTGTGCTAGCTGCCAGCTGTTTGGCAGTTTGATTTTGACTGGCTCAAGGTTGACTCAGCCTTCCATCCTTATTATTATTATTATTATTATTATTACTTGGATTTGTATGCCGCCCCTCTCCGAAGAGGTCAGAAAAATGAGGACCCAGGTTGTTGGGGGCAATGTGCTGATTCTGTAAAGCATTTAGGAGAGGGCTGTAAAGCACTATCGAGTGGTATATAAGTCCATTGTGTTTTTTAATAGTATAGAAGAGCATAATGTGCTTGATAAACCTTCTGGACTATGCAGATTTCTCCAGCACATGTTCATGTGATTCCCTGATCTTTAAAAGTCTTTAAGAAAGTGATATGTTGAACATCTGTTTGAAATAAAGTGCATTCGTTTACTAAAAGCAAGATGTACCTAATTTTTTACTTTTTGCTAGGCACATATCCTTTTGTGACATCATCAAACTGCACCGTGGGTGGTGTATGCACTGGGCTGGGCATTCCTCCTCAGTATATTGGAGAGGTTTATGGAGTAGTAAAAGCCTACACAACGAGAGTGGGAATTGGAGCCTTTCCAACTGAACAAATAAATGTAAGTTTGTTATTATAATTAAAATAGTACAAATAAATTAAAATAAGTATAATACAGACTTGAGTATTTTATAGCCCACATCTGCCCCTTTTGTTGTCCCTATCCAGTCCACATGAGGTCAGTCAGAAATTAGAAATAAAATGTAAATAGGTGCACCGCAAGCAGCAGGACAGGGGTGGGTTCTGGCTTACCTTGCTATCGGTTCGCTTCCTGATACGTTGCATGGTGTATGTTACGCCACATGCACACATGCGCAGTGCTAAAACCCCAGCTTCTGCGCATGCACAGAAGCAAAACCCAAAATGGTGGCACTTATGGCACCGCCGAGAGAGCCAGTTTGGGGGTGTGGCAGGCCTGGGTCGCTGCTGGTTCTATCGGTTCCATAGAACTGGTCTGAACCGGGAGGAACGCATTTCTGGAGCAGGTGAAGCTGAATCAGGTCTGGTTCTGCATGATTGCTATGCACTTCGTCAGCCAGTTGACAGCCATGGGAGGGGGAGGAGGGGGAAGAGAGAAAGCACTTTTCGGTATCTATGCAGCACTCACTCCCTGCCTGGAGTAGCCTGAGGAGACAAGAGCAACTACGGTTTAGGGCAGGCAAAGTTGGCTCTTGTATGACATATAGACTTCAACTCCCAGAATTCCTGAGCTAGCATGATTGCCCCAGGAATTCTGGGAGTTGAAGTCCACAAGTCATAGAAGAGCCAACTTTGCCTACCCCTGGTTTAAGGGGGACACAGGCTCATCCACCCACCACCTACCTGAAAGTGAAGCCATGCGGGCAAGCAGGTGGAATATAACCAGGAGAGCAGCGGTGGTGGCAGAAGAGTAGCAGCTGGGCCAGGCTAGACTGAGGTTAGGCTTTACATTCCCATCCCCTCAAAATGTTGGTCCCAGTAGCTAAAAGTTACCAAGACGCCACAATGGGGCTGATAACCTCTCTGACAAAGAGCAACAGGAAGCCAATTGGTTTGGCCCTCAACAACAGTTCGTTTCTCATATGGCCCCTTGGGAAAATTAAATTATAATATGTTGTAATGATCCTGTGCTAATATATTATATGCCAGTATTATGCCAATCTCAAACTTTATTATAAAATAGAAAATGTGCGGATGCTCTCCCAATTGTCTTAATTTGAAGTGTGATTCCTCACCACCATCATAGCTCCATTTTATAGCATACTTTCAAATGTCTTCTTACAAAGTATCCTGATCTGAATCTGATTTGAAAAATTGTGTCATCTCCCACATACACTCCATGATTCTCTCAATTTGGAACTCTTAATTGGTTTAAATTATTAATTTTTTACTGTAGCTTGTAAACCACTGGAATAGTGGACACAGTGGTATAATAGAGTAAAGTTAATCCAGAGTCACATTAGACACAGATTGGATTGAATCAATAAATAGACTATTAGGGGAAACGAGCATCATAAAGAACTGCACCCCAAATTCTGTATTTTGGGTTGAATTAAAAATACACAATATTCTTAAATCCAAAGTATGATTTGAATGACTAAATGAGGATTAGATTTTGTTTTCTTATGTACATTTATTTCACGCATATATTAAATGCTTTTATATATATATTTACATACGTTAACATATTTTTGCTGATAATGAAAAGGGAGACTAGTATAAATCTATTTGTTATAACATACGTTATAATCTACAGTTATTACCCTTCATCAATGTTAATTTTGTTTCACTTAGTGTGCCATGTTGAACATCTTTTGTCTTCTAAATTTGTATTTTTGACATGACAACAGTTCATTTACTAGTGGCTTTTGACACCTGGCTATGACTACTGTTCCAATCTTCTGGGTATCTTTGTCTCTGTTAGGAAATTGGCGACCTTTTACAGTCACGAGGTCATGAATGGGGTGTGACTACAGGCAGGAAAAGACGTTGCGGCTGGCTAGACCTTGTCATTTTGAGATACGCTCATATGATCAACGGCTTTACTGCGTAAGCATCACAGATTTTGACCTACAGTTGGAACTCATAACTTTTAACCCGGTGGAGTACAAATATGTAGGTAACATTATAATTAGTCTAGCAAAATTATGTTTTATATTTTGATAAGAAGCAGTAGCACTTTATCCCAAAGAAAATAATTTTTTTCTTCAGTGGCCTTAAACGTCTTGTGTCAATAGTACTGTACAATAAACAGCAGTCATTTTAGGGGCTCTAAACCAGAAAGAAGCAGGAAATTGAAAGTAGTATTTAAATGGTACATACTTGCTATTTCTGTCTCATCATAAAGTTTTGCATCACTGTTTGGTCTTGCAATCTGAAATACTGTGTATCCCCTTGATACACAGTGTTTGTTATAAATTCTGACTGATGTGGAAGGTCAATTAGCACTAACTAAAATTAAAGAGAGGCCAAG
This sequence comes from Erythrolamprus reginae, assembly GCF_031021105.1. NCBI lineage: Eukaryota > Metazoa > Chordata > Lepidosauria > Squamata > Dipsadidae > Erythrolamprus > Erythrolamprus reginae. The sequence continues at coordinate 45,435,401 of NC_091950.1, forward strand.
TGATATCTGTGATTGACCTGTAAGTTCCTCTGAAAATAGGTTCTGAATTCTTGAAGCTTGAAAAAATAAGCTTGATATCTGTGGATTGCTCATACTTGAAAAAATTTAAATTCACACTCTTTTTAAAATATGGAACATTTAATTCTTAAGTGCCATAACTAAATTATTATTTGTATGTATCTAAAATTTACTATGTGATATATACCTGAGTATTTTAAATGCTCCTTAATGTGTATATTAATTTAAACTTTATCCGACTTGTAACATTTTTTTATGGTTATTGCAGAACAGATCATGCTGTTGGGATATCCCATAAACTTAAAAAAACAGGTAGAAGGGATTCAATGAGATGTTGAAAGAGACTAATGTATCTATCTAATATTTTCTGGGCAGTTTGGCATTGACAAAACTCGATATTATGGATGTCCTTGATGAAATCAAAATTGGTGTGGCTTACAGGCTAGATGGGAAAAGAATTCCATACTTTCCAGGTATGTTAATAACTGAATATGTTACTTTGAACTAGGTTGATCATTTTAATTAGGTCACTCCAAACATCAGGAGACAAAACTGATGAAGATTTTGCTGCCCACTTTTATTTCCCTTTCAATTTTCTTGCATCCCTTGGGAAGGTTAAAGAAGATTTTAAATAAACATATGGCTATAGCCCTTCAAAAAATTTAATTTCCAAGAAAGCCTAAGAGTTCATACAGAAACTGCAGCTGGGCTTCATAGCATGCAATATTCCTTTATAAAGAAAAAAGAAAAATCTGAAAGATATTTAAAAGGATGTGTGACACAGGAACCTGACAATTATCAAAGGTCAGGTTTGTACATGTGCATTTTGACACATTTGTGCACCACATATACACATTGTGTAATGGTAATAATTAAGAACTGAGAGGATCTGGTCTTTTCCCACTCTCTTTTAATTGTTAACTATTACAGAACTTATATATAACACTGCCACTTCTGTGAACCAGCCTGCAAATAGACTTCATATAAGTGCCAATACTTTCCTCCATTATTTCACTAAAGATACTTCTAGACAAATAGATAATTATACAGTTATTCTGTCTTTTTGAAGTCAAGAAAATGACACCTATATTCTGTAAATAAAGTAGAGTGATTGTTCAGTAATGATCTCACCTTTTTGTTCTATATAATGTGATTTATTCTAAAAGCAATGATAACCCTTTTTGAGAAAAAGGGCTTTTGAGACCAATGGTCATGAAAAGGGAGGAAGTTTCCAAGGTTAGGTTAAAGGTTTGTCTATTGCAATGATTGCAAATCTTTTTTCCCTCAGGTGCCGAAAGCACACACTCTACCGTGCGCGTGTGTGCGCCCACACCCATAATTCAATGTCCCACATGTACCCCACCCATACCCTATGTATGCATGCATGACCCTCTCCACACTGCCCCATCCCCTTGTATGCGGGCACGCCTCCGGTCCTGTTTTCCAACTTCTAGTGGCCTGGCAGGCCCGTTTTTCACCCTCCACAGGTTCCAGAGGCTTCCCTGGAGCCTGGAGAGGGTGAAAACAACCTCCCCTGCCCCCCTGGGCCCTCTGGATGCCAGAAACATCTTGTTTCCCAACTTCTGGTGTGCCCAATAAGCCCGTTTTTTTGTCTTCCTCAGGCTCCAGAGCAGTGGTTCTCAACCTTTCTAATGCCGCGACCCCTTAATACAGTTCTTCCTGTTGTGGTGACCCCCAATCATAAGTCTAGCGCCAATTCTCCCAACAGAGCTTTAAGCTGATTGGCAGGAAGGTCAGAGGGACACCCCCACTGTAAACGCCCGATTGGTCGGATTGTAAAAATATGTTCCAAGGCGCCAGGGTAGAAGCTTTAGTTCCCAACATCATGGGAAATTTGTCTTTCCCCATGGTCTTAGGTGACCCATGTGAAACGGTCGTTCGACCCACAAAGGGGTCCCAACCCCCAGGTTGAGAACCACTGCTCTAGCCTGGGGAGGTGAACATGCCCTCCCCTCTCCTCTGGAGGCCGAAAATGCTCTCCCAGCCAAAAATCAGCTGGCCGGCACGCACATGCACAGTGGAGCTGAGCTAGGGCTTGCATGCTGGTAGATATGGCTCCATGTGCCACCTGTGGCATACATGCCATAGGTTCACCATCACAGGTCTATTATGTTTTCAAATGTGAACGCTAAATAATGATTACATTGTTCTTATAACCTGAATAGTTGCCTTTTCACTTTTAAAGCTAATCAGGAAATATTACAAAAAGTGGAAGTGGAATATGAAACAATGCCAGGTTGGAAAACTGATACAACTTGTGCCAGAAAATGGGAGGACCTTCCACCTAAGGCACAAAATTACATTAGATTTGTGGAAAACCATGTTGGTGTGTCAAGTATGTATTTTCATCATTACTGTTCTAACAGAGTTTGCTTTGTTTATTAAGTTGTACATGGAAAGATTTTTGCCAATTAGAAAAGCAGCAACTTTCTAGGGATAGAGATAGATTAGAGGTCCTAAGCAATTCCTTTTGCTGAAAGAAAAATTAACTAGAGTTATTGTCATGCTTTTGTGAAACTAGTATTTGGTAGATTTCCTGCTCTACAGATATTTGAAAGATGTTTAGTAGCTGCATATTATTATTATTATTATTTATTAGATTTGTATGCCGCCCCTCTCCGTTGACTAACTGATCAACTTTAACTTAATCCATCTCAGTATTGATGGCATTTGTTAGAGACTTGCTGATTAAATAATGCCATTGCTAATACTTCAGTGACTAAGAATTATATAATATGATTCACCATAGTATTTGAACCGCAGCAGTGAAACAAAATTAATATATTTTTTTAAAATAGTATATTAAAAATGCTAATGGATTCTGGTTTTTTTTGCTGTTTCCTACCAGATAACAAGCAACTTTTATTACATGGTTGCCTTTGAATTAATTGCTTTTATATTTAGATTCTTAATTTACTCTCTAGAATTATAGCCTAAATGGAATCCTCAATTTAAGAGCATAATAGAGCCCAGAATCATGATCGTACAGTATGGTGGTCATTAAACAGGTCAGAAATAACAATGCCCAATTTTACCACCATTTTGTGGTGGCCATTAAAAGAAAGCCATGGTTGTTAAGCACCACTGTCATTAAGAGAAACCTGTCTTCCCCAATGGGCGGGGTGGCTTTTATTTGGCCAGAAATTGGAAGTAAAAGCCTATCAGGGATGGTTTGCAAGGTGACAAAGCTGGAAACTAGCAAAAAAACCTCACACCAAAAATAAATGACCATGTGATGCTGCAAATGGCCATAAATGTGCACCAATTGCCAAGCGGCCAAAACTGGTCATGTGATCATGGGGGTTTATGTGGCTGGCCATTGGAACTTTAAAAATGAATTGAAAGTATCTCTGGGGAGGTCTATCATAACCTTGAATGGTCACTAAGTGACCAGGACTACTTGTAATATATTTCATTATGTTATTTATTCGCTATTTATTCATTGTGTTATTTCTAATTATTTCTCTTTTTTTCCTTTTCAGTTAAATGGGTTGGAGTTGGAAAATCAAGAGAATCAATGATCCAGCTCTTTTAAGGGGCCCATAGAAGAGCTGCACTGAGAAAGGGTTCGCCTAATCTTTTCTGATCCCAGACTAAGATGCAGATGCTTTTAAAATCAAAACAACCTTCATAGACTATGATTAGAAAAGAACGTTTCCTCTTATTTTAAAGTATTAAAATGGCTTGAAAACTACATAAAAATAATTAGAGTGGATTGGTTGAGGAGAATATTAAGATGTATATACTACTAAAACTCTCCTGTTGGTCTGTTTGTAATCTTCAGGTGGGTGAAATGGTGCCTTATAGGGCAACTATTTTTAATCAATGTTCTTTAAGTGGACTAACTTAAAGGATGCATCAAAAACCCAGAGCCCATTACTCCCATGGAATTGAAACTGCCACATACCGTAATCATCATTTACAATGCTCCCTGCCAACTTCCCACAAGGAAAGTCAATAGGACATTAGCAGGCAATAGGAAGCCACTCATACTCCAATTGCATTTTTTACCTTCCCATATTCATTCTGTTTCTCTATTGGTAAAGAAATTTATTTATTTATTCGATTTTTATGCTGCCCTTCTCCTTAGACTCAGGGCGGCTTACAACGTGTTAGCAATAGCACTTTTTAACAGAGCCAGCTTATTGCTCCCACAATCCGGGTCCTCATTTTACCCACCTCGGAAGGATGGAAGGCTGAGTCAACCTTGAGCCGGTGATGGGATTTGAACCGCTGACCTACAGATCTACAGTCAGCTTCAGTGGCCTGCAGTACAGCACTCTACCTGCTGCGGCACCCTGGCTCTCTGGAAATATCTCTGGAACAATAATAGTGTTCCCATTTGTATGTGAGGAAATAGTGAGATATGCATATATGTTATTGAAAACAAAGTGCCTAATGGTGCACTGAAATAAGCCACTCCTTTTAAGTCTGTGAGCCAAACCAGAATTATTTTGGCGTCTGCATTTGTTATAAATAAACATTCTTCAAATAACAAAACACAAGCAAAAGAGATTATGTCATAGAAAAGGAGGCAAGCCAATATCTGAAATCATTTGTCGGCAGTGGTCAGACTGGAATGGATACAACTGTTAGAACCTAAGATATGGAACTTCCTTCATTCAATATTTTCTGATAGTGCTCCACATGAAGTCCTCGCAAGTTCTGTATGTTTAACATAAAGCAATGAAAATGTATTTTAAAAGACCATAGCAAAATATTATCTTGCTGTATATCACTGTGAAAATAAATACCATCTGTAACGTTACTGAAGAGTGATAAAAAAATATTATATTTTGATGAAAGTCAAGGGAATAAGCAATTCAGAATGTTAGTCTGTAAAAATAAACTATTCTGGAGCAACCTTTAAAAAGGCAGTGACTATTGACAACAAAATAAGTAGCATACACAAAGAAGTGTTCTGGTTGTGGATCTGGCAGCATGTCTACATTTATATAATTTTGATGTAGCATTCCTGAAAAATTGGGACTATGATATACCCCTTCAAGAAAATGGAAAGCATGCAGCAGTGCGCCAAATGCTGCTCTTTTAAGATCACTATTTTCAATAACAAAGGCAGTTATGAAAAAGGGAAACCTTTCAGAAAAGATTATATCATATATTGTTTTTGTTGCATTTCCTGTGTGCTAATTTTTATAGGCGGTCTGAATTGAGTGGCAATATTAATGCTATTAATGCAATAAATATATGACACACTTGTTACCTGACTGGGATTTGAAAAATTGTCAGTTTGGGTATTGCCACATCATAAATGTCTTTTTTGCTAGATAGGAGTAGGATCACAATCATCATCGGACTTAATAGCAGTTCCTATATGGATGCTGGTACTTTGGGCATTGATTGCGTATATTAAGTATTTACCAGTCCCTTAGTTAAGATGTTACACAAGTGAATATACCGGTAATCATTAAAAAGTCTAAAGAGTTTGAGTGAGAATACGTTCCACAAAGCCAAGTGTTCTACCCTGTTTTTCATTGTAGCTCTCACATGTTAGATAATGTGTAGTAAAATCTTTGTTCCTAATTTACTGAGAATGTGGTCTCTTCTTAAAAATAGAAAAGATGGTGGAAATTCTCTTTCCTGCTGATCAGTAGCAATTTTGTATACAGGCACCACTTACATGACTACTTTTCTCAGCGACTGCAATCCTGGCTCTCATAATTGTGATCATTAAGCAACAGTGCAGACCATTAAGCAGAGCACCAGAGATAGGGCCCACTCCACCATGCCCAGGAGACTCAGGCCCTTCCTGCCCCACCATGCCTGGGTCCTTTTTTTTTTTTTTGCTTTTGTTCCTGTAGCTTCAGGGATACCCAGTCAATGCAAGGAGGGGCATTCCTCCTGAGACAGGTCTGTATGCAGATCCAATTCTCATAATTTTTGGTTGCCTCCATCTCCATATTATGCACCTTGGAGATAGAGACTTCCAAATGATCACAAGAATGATTGTGTTTGCGAGCCTTCCTAAGCATTCCGGCTCTCCTCTGGCTGGACAGCTAGCAAATGTCTCTCTAGTCTTCATAATGGTGTCAAATCCTGGAAAGAGAGCTAGAAAATTAGCAAACACCATAGTTATGAAGGCTAAACAATTTTCTAACCTTCAGAACTAGTTATCCCACCTGATTGGATGTCTCATAGCCTTCCCTATGGATTAAACATTGCGCCAGAAAAAATTCAGCTATAATCTCCTTCTTTGTATCTATGACATAAGATGGTTCAACATTATGCTGCACCAGTTATTCCACAATTACAAATCAAATCTATTACCTTAGTTGTATTGCAACAATTGCTGGGAGCTATCAATTGGTTATGCCCTTTAAATTATCTACTTCTCAATAATTTTTTAAAAATAAAATATCTACGGTACTTCTCTATTAAGCATAATTTTGGAAAACAGACATAATCCCTACAAACACCATGATAATGACCAAAATACTGGAATGTGCAGATTTGTAAAATGACAATACAATTACAGGATAAAGAGGACACAGAATTTTACAAAATTTGGGAGAACTGGTATAAGTGGTTGGAACACAAAAAAGAAAATAACAAATAACAGACAGGATACTATGGGTGGTGGAAAGATAATAAGAATAAAAAACACTAAAAGTAACGAATATAATTCACCATTGTGATAGGTAAAGCCGTAATATATACATATAATTTCTTTTTTCTTTTTTCCCTTCACTTTTTTCTTCTTGTTTTTCCACGTTCTATGTTCTTAGGTTATGTTCCTCATGTTCGTATATATTTTTTTGTATGTCTGTTTTGTATATATGTCTATTTTGTATATTGCATGTTGTTTTAAATTAACTCAATAAAAATTATTTTTAAAAATAAATTACCTACTTCTCCATTAAGTCCATTATTTACTTTATTAACTAAAGCGAAACATCCTAGTAATCTTATCTCAATCTTTTCAAATAGCCTTGGCAGATTTTGTAAGAGAGATTACCTTTCATCTTCCAAAGGATTCCCATCTTTCTGCACCTTTACAACTGATTCATTCACAACCATGTATGTGCACTGATGGCCTGCTACCGGAACAGTAAGGTGCTACATTCTGGTAGTGATTTTCGAGATGCGTGCACAGCTGCACACCCTTGAAGCATACACATGCGCCCTTGCATGAGATTTGGCTTCTGTGCATGCGCAGCAAGTGAAATCTCACATGAAAATTTCATACAAATTAATAAATTAATAAATTATTATGAAGACAAAATCTCGTGTGAAGCAAAAATATCAGCGAAAATTACAAAAATCTCGCTTGTGCGAAATTTCACTTGCTGTCCAAGTGCAGAAGCCAAATCTCAGGCCTTCGTAGTCATTTGCTGCATGTATGCCTTTGAAACATGCTCCTACCATCTTCAGGGATAAAGGAAAAACTCTGTGCTATTGCTTTTCAGGACGATTCTTCCCTGCAATGGAGAACTCGGTATATTCTTCCTCAAATTACCCCTCAACATTCTGAATTGGTAGCCGTCACTTTAGCCTTTCAGCAATTTTCTTCTAGTGTTGTTATTTTGGATACTCATTATGTTTGCCAATCGGTTCATAATCTCCCTGTAGCTTACTTAGAACCTAGGATTGATGCTAATCTTATGGCTCTTTTCCTTACTCTTCAAAAATTTGTCTTCAGGAACAACAGTACCCTTATTTCATAGCCCATATTCGAAGCCAGGATTTCTATCAGAAAGGTAATCGCTATGTTAATCGTGCTGTACATTCTTCTACCTTGTGTTCACTCTTTACTGATCCACTTCAAAGCCATCATTTTTTTCATCAAAATATTAAGGTTGTGGCTCAATATTGTGGTATTTCTCTATCACAAGCCCAACAAATTGTAAATGTAAATGTAAACCCCCAAAGAAGAGGTAAATGACTGTATGGCTGTTGTCTGAATGTATATGATTGATTTTAACGTATCTCAGGATTTTACATTGTTTGTTTATTGTAAATAATTGGATTTATCTATTGTATTTTATTGATTGATTGATCGATTTTGTCCAATACACGATAAGGGTTTTAGTGGGTATACACATAGTAAAATACATAATGAAGCTAATAGAGGATATACCCATAGTAAAATATATCTAAGAAAGAAGAGAAGATATAGGAATAAAATATATCAATGTAAGAACAGAAGAAGAGATATAGGAATAGAAGAAAGGTATAGGAGATATAGGAGAGCAATAGGACTGGAGACGGAAGGCACTCTAGTGCACTTATGCATGCCCCTTACTGACCTCTTAGGAATCTGGATAGGTCAACCATTGATAATCATGGGTAAAGTGTTGGGGGTTTGGGGATGACACTACAGAGTCCGGTAATGAGTTCCACGCTTCCACAACTGGGTTACTGAAGTCATATTTTTTACAGTCAAGTTTGGAGTGGTTAATATTAAATTTAAATCTGTTGTGTGCTCTTGTGTTGTTGTGGTTGAAGCTGAAGTAGTCGCCAACAGGCAGGACGTTGCAGCATATGATCTTGTGGGCAATAATGTTTAAGGCGTCTTAGTTCTAAGCTTTCTAGACCCAGGATTAAAAGTCTAGTCTCGTACGAGTGGAGGAGTGAAGGGCTCTTCTAGTGAAGTATCTTTGGATATTTGTATGTTGTAAACCTCCCCGAGTCCTTGGAGAGGGGCAGCATATAAATCCAACCAACCAATCAATGCCCCTGTCATTTACGGACACGACTTCGCAACTAACAACAACAAATTGCAACGCGACTCGCTTGAACGCTTTCATCCTCCGCGCCGGCGCCCTTTTTCGACCCCGGCCCCGCCCCGCTTAGCATCACATCTCTCCCCGCCAATGCGAGCGGCCTCTAGCAGACTCCCACGTTCCCCATCTCGCTTCCCGATTGGCCGAAACTCCGACGACGTAAGCACGGGCGACCAAGCAGGCGGGCCCTCTCAGGGGAGTCTTGTTTACGGCCCGAGCTCCGTTTTTGCCGCGCAGGAAAGGCAGGCAGGGCTTGATAATAAGCCTCGGGTGCCTGAATCGTTCCTGGCTAAGCCAGAGTCTGCGGAATTCCCCGAGCCGCGGTCGGCGGGGTGGGGGAAGAGATGCCGAAGCGCTCCTACCCGTTCGCGGACTCGGCCCCCGTGCAGCTGAAGACGCGCGTGCGGCTGAAGGAGCTGAGCCAGGGCGTCATGGGCGAGAGGTACCGGCGCGAGATCTTCGGTGAGGTGACGCGGGTGGGGGCGCTTCCCCCCCTTTTTGTCCCCCCCACGCGCGGGGGGCCTTTCCGCCCTGGCTTTAGCGAGATGCGCCTTCTTTTCTCCGGCTCGGCCTCCGGAAAGGCGACTGTTTCGGAGGAAGAAAGAAAGCGAGTCTCTCTTCTTTCCTGATAACTGTAACACGGCGGGACCGGTCGCCCTAGCTTGGCTGGGGTGTGACCAATTTTTTTTTAAAGCACTCTGTGTATGCTCAGAGATGCTCCGCCTCGCTTTCGAAAGCCTGGGACGCACAAGCCATTTGATAAAAAAGACGGAGCTCGTTATTCATCTGTCAAGAGTCCGAGTCAATCAGTTATATCTATCTATCTATCTATCTATCTATCTATCTATCTATCTATCTATCTATCTATCTATCTATCTATCTATCTATCTATCTACAGTAAGACCTCACCTATCGCTGGTGTTATGTTCCAGACCCCACCGCGATAGGTGAAATCCGCGATGGGGAATTTATCTTCTGATAGTACTTATTTAAGTATTTATATTGTAATTGTTTGATAAGTTTTCATTGTTTTAAGTGTTTATAAACCTTTCCCACACAGTATTTATTTTAGATACAGTATTTAAATAGAGTATTTACAATTTTAGATATATATTTTTTGAAAAACCTGCCGATCGAGTTCCGTGGGCTGTTTAAATCTGCCCATCGACTTCCTCAGAAACCCGCGAACCAGCGAAGATCCGCGAATGATTTTTCTCATTAATATTTCTTGAAAATCCACGATGAAGTGAAGCCGCAGTAGGTGAAGCGCGGTATAGCGAGGGACTACTATATATCTATCCATCCATCCATCATCCTCATATGCATATGCATATACATACAAACACACACATAACGCACACACAATAGGACAAAACCCCTTAAAAATAGGATAAAACAAATAATAGGACAAATCTAAAACCCACAATTAACACTCACAATGGCTAAAAACCAAGATCCAAGAAATTTGATTGCCTTGCTTTCCCTAAACACCCTTGATTGCAGAACCAGGGTCCATTCTACCACAAATATAAGTGCACAGTTCTCAGTGTTTTGTGTTCCATCTTCGAGGCTGTTTTATGTTCTTGCTGGCTTAAAAGACTACAATCTCTAATTTGTAATTTAATATTGCATAGAGATGTTCCATGTTTTAAGTACCATACCGTGATGAGCTCATATCAAACCAGCTTGAACCGAGGTATTTAACTATTATATATAATTTTGACGCAATATGGTTTGGTTTTAGGTAAATCACACGGCTGTGATTTCCAACACCTAGAAATTCTTTTGCAGGAAAAAGAAATTTAGAAGTTGCTCACAATTTTCTTTTTTGGTTAGCTTGAAGGGTACAATATTTGGTTTGAAAAGTCCAGCTAGCCACCAGAAGGCAGAAAAAAGTAACTGAAGTCATATTTGTTGGTATAAATTTGTACTTAAGAGGTTATACAGTAGACAAAATTGAATGATGCACTCTATTGTCACTCTGGACAGTACAATTACAATATTAATAACATTATAATCATTGTTCTTGTTCTCATTCTTACAGAAAAAACCAAACAACTGCTCTTCAAGGGTGCTCAAACATACATGAACAATAGTTGCAATGCAAGTGCAGTGGGAACATATCAAATTGCACAATATCCAGAATCATGTATAGACAAATCAGAAATTTGTTCCCGACACAAATGTAATGGACAAATGTTAATTGGGCAGGATGGAAAACTTCGGCAACCCTGCACAAGTGAAATGGGTAAGGATGGTTAGTTAGTTACCAAGCATTTATGTAGTACGGTATTAATTTTCCATTTGCAGTTTTCAACCTGTTTCGTATATTTATATCTAGACATGCTGTTTTCTTGTAGTTGTTTTCAACCATAAGAGAATTCAGAAGTTGTGGTTACGTATGACTAACCTTCTCATATATTACTGTCATTGGATCATGGTGGTAGTAGCTGCATTTCAGTACTTAAGTTTGTGTTGGGAATGTCCTCACATTATATGCTCTGCGGCACCAACTTTTTTGCAACATGGATCTTTAGAATATGAAATTATAATTGGAAAAGACCTTAGAAGTAATTTCATTTAGGCAGTGCAGAAATGATACAGGTATATAAATTGTAAGGATATACAGCCAGCCTCCATCAAGTTTTCTCAGTTGTCATTCATAGTTTATTATTTCTCTCACAACTACTAGCCTGTAGTTTCCAAGAAAACTCCAAGAGCAATGCAACTATATTTGTACTAGAAGAATATATGATTAAGTTATGCTAAATTGAATGTTTGTTTATACTCAGGATTACTGTATCAATGTATAATTGCTGTATCAATGTATAATTTACAACAAATTATAGATTATTGCAATGCGGTTTTAATTGGTTGGATGTTTGTGGATGTATCTAGCTAGTTTCCTTTTAAAAAGAGAAAACAGCAAATAATAGCAAGGCTGGTTCACAATGTATGAAGTTTTGTAAGTATGTATACAGTGATCCCTCGATTTTCACGGGGGTTATGTTCCAAGACCTCCCGCGAAAATCGATTTTCCGCGATGTAGCGGCACGGAAGTAAGAACACAATTTTTGGCGCCCGCCCGCCCGATTTCCCTCTGCCCGGCTGGGGAGGTGGATTCGCCGCCCCCACCAGCCCGATCTCCCTCCGGTGGCTGGGGACGCGGATCCAACGCCCTCGCCAGTCCGATCTCCCTCCGCCCGGCTGGGGAGGTGGATTCACCGCCCCTGCCAGCCCGATCTCCCTCCGGTGGCTGGGGACGCAGATCCACTGCCCTCGCAGCCCGATCTCCCTCTGGGGGGGGGGATGAACCGACGATTGGGGGCTGTCCGTCCCTGTTGGGTGGCGCAGGGCAGGCACAGGGAGGGAGGGAGAGAAAGGAAAGAGAGAGAAAGGGAGGGAGAGAAAATTGAATGAAGGAGGGAGAGAAAGACAGAGTAAGAGGTAGAAAGGATAGAGAAAAAGGAAGAGAAAGGGAGGGGGAGCACTTTCGTCCCAGCTATCAGCGAGGGGGCTGCAGGAGAGGTGGGGGCAGGCGTTCTCACAGAGAGGGAGAAAGAGAGAGAGAGCAAGAGGGGGGAGAGTGGAAGGTAGAGAGAGAGAGAAAAATGATAGAAAAAGGGAGAAAAAAGAGAAATGAGAAAATGATTGAAGCCTAGAATGACAGGAAAGAAAGAGAAAGAGAGAGAGAAGTGACTCTTGGTGATGACGTATGACGTCATCGGGTGGGAAAAACCATGGTATAGGAAAAAAAACGTGGAGTATTTTTTAATTATTATTTGTTTAAAAACCGTGGTATAGAGTTTCGCGAAAATCGAGACCGCGAAAATCGAGGGATCACTGTATAGAATATTGTATTTTTATAAATAAATTTCTGAATATATTATGTAAAAATTAAATGCAATGTTATATTCATTGGATAAGTGCAATTGATCCTGATATTGTATTTAAATGATGTTATCTGGTGTGGGAATGGGTGAAAAGTAGTATCACCTGATTTGCATCTAGAAAGTCCCAGGCTTGCTCCCTGCTAACTTCAACTCCACTAAGTGATACCTTATATATTGGATAAATCTATCTTGATCAATATAAACGATTATGTACTAGAGTCCAAATAATCTGATTGGATTATATTAGAAATACAGTAGATAGAATAGATAGAATTCTTTATTGGCCAAGTGTGATTGGACACACAAGGAATTTGTCTTGGTGCATATGCTCTCAGTGTACATAAAAGAAAAGATAAAAGAAAAGGAGATGTTTATGGCAAACAGTGCTGAAATCTAATTTACCAATGTCTTTGTTTATACACAGTTTTGCCGGGTGCAGTATCAAAAGCCTGTTCCTCCTGTATAAGAACAGTTGACATCAAAGACGTTTGTACGCAGTGTGATCAGTACATATGCCAGAACTGCAGCAAACTCTGCAGCTGTTGCAGCACCATTGTCTGTTCATTATGCTCAGTTATAGAGTAAGTGCTTATCCAGATAAGCTTTAATTTCCTTTGGTTGTATTTAACTTGTAAATTCTGGAGGGAATTTGACAAAAACTGTATGCAAAGTTAATAAAGGTGGTATGAGATGAGGCTGCAGAAAGTTTTGCATTAAGAATTTTAAGAACTTGATACCCAGAAATCAAATTCATTTTTAATTCTTGACAGAAGGGAATGCTTTTACATACTACAATTTATTACTTGAATTCAGTAACATTGGAGACTGTTAGATATGGCTGAATTAATTACTATAGTATATAACTAATTCAATCTTTTATGTCAGGATTGCCTAGTTGGATCTTATTTGAATTCAGTAAGGCAATTCTTATGTTTTTCTCCTCACAGCTTAATTTTTTTACAGCATTATGGTATATGGAAGAGCCATAACAAAAGTTGTGTCCTCTTTGAATTTACTAATCAAAATGAGACATTAAACTATTGTCTTTTTTTTTTTAGATCAGAGGATGTTGGAGATCAGGTCTTTTGCAGTGGCTGCTCAATGTACAGAGAATAAACAGCTGTTTTTAGGAAATGGTTGTCATTAGTGTAAATAAAGTATTGCTTTTAAATAATTAGGTTTTTGAGATACTGGAGTGCCTTTTTCTAAATATTGTATATTCTGTAATTGTAGTTTAAAATAATAAATATTTTCTATTTTGATAATACCTTATTTTTTGTGATTATTTAATATAATATGGATCTTATGTTCCTTGTAGAGAATATAGAAGGGATTCTTAATATCCCCAGATAAGCCCTTAGATTTGGTTTGTAGATCTTGTAGACCTAGTAGAGAATATTTGTTGTATCAGCCGGGGGGATAGGAGTTGGAGAGTGATAAAATATCTGAGTAAGCAGGGTGCGTTTACTTGAACATAACCTGACATATTGTTTTTGCAGTATCTAAAGAAAATTGTTTGTAGATTTAATTTCTAATTGAAAATCACTATCCCAATCTTAAAACAATTCTTGTATTTTAACAGTTCTATGTGAAAAAACCTTGATAACATATTTAAGAAGTTAACAGTATTTTTTATTTTAAAAGATGCATGTTTCTTTGTATTAAGCTAAATGATACTAGTGCTTGCCATACAAATCCAGTCTTTAGACAGGTTAAGCTAAACACAGAGTCTCTCTTTTTATCTTATATAAAATATACCAGGTATGCTACATAATTGACACAGGCCCTTAAAATAATGCCTGCTAATGTGTATGATATACAAAATTTACTTATAAGGATATGTTATAGGTTAGTATGATTAGTAGTATGATTAGTTTTATCATACTTTAAGATCATTACAACTTTAACTTCAATGTGAAATTAATACTACAAATCCCACATTGAAAAAATATTGCTTGTTTCCTTGTACCCCAGCAAATATTGCATTCAAATATTCTTAGCATTCTTAATACTGTGTTTCTGAGGACTGAATTATCGTATTAAATAGTATTTCATATCTGTAATTAAATTCTTAGGTGAGAAAATGTAAGACTTTGTTGGGAAATATGTAAGATTCAGTTTGACCAGTCAGGATCAACAATAAAATTGTCTTGTGTGATCTGAATTGCGCTAGAGAAACAATATGACTCAACTAATTTAGGGTGGGAATGGGGAAGAACTCTTAGCTACTTTCACTGCTATTAGTAATGATCTTCCTACACAGGACTTTAGTGTAGAACTGTTTCTAGACAGTATTGTTTTCAACCACATACCATTGAAATTGCAGGGTGCCATGATCTGTCCAAACACTTGTGCCATAATTCCCATACTTGAGGAATAATATTTTTCAAACATTCAAATTAAGAATCTAGTACTAACTCAACAAATCCCCACTGCATATGTCTGAGTTCCATTGGATTATTGAGTTGGATTACTTAGCTATGATTCTGATCCTCTTGGGGAAAAAATCAATGTAGAACTTTAGGAATGGCTGCAGTTTTATTACCATTTGTTTTACAGAATAATTGCAATTAAAGTGACTAGTCTTCATTAAAAACAATATTACTATTTCAAACACTTTCAGTCCCCCTACCTACGATGTGGCTTTATACATGGTAATGTATTTACGCTAAGCAACAGCAAGACAGAAACCAAATCTGAAATATTACTTGCAACATGTTTTGATCTTTAACAAACTAACCAATCAATTGAAATTTAAGCATTTAATTAGAATTGTAAAACACCTTGGAAAGAGGTAATAACTATTGGTTCCACCATGAAATAGGAAGTAGGGACGCATTAGGAGCGGAAAGAGGTGTTTGGCCTTCACTTCATGATTAAATACTCTGACTTGTATTTTTCCAAACCATTTAAATTTGAACTAACATATTTTGGGGAGTATAAGATATAACAGAATATAAGACGCACCTTAGTTTTGGGGGAGGAAAACAAGGAAAAAACAAATCTGCTTTTGTTTCCCAGAAATTTGCCTCCCAGCAATCAGCACACATAATATACACTGTTTGCTGTGTATTAGTTTATAGTTTGTGTTGGAAGGGGTCCTGTGGGTCTTCTAGTCCAACATCCTGCTGTTGCAGGAGACCCTATGGCAGTCCAGTCTCTTCTTGAAGGTCTCCAGTATTCACCACCTCTGCAGGCAGGCCATTCCACCAGTTGATCGCTCTCACTGTCAGAAAGTTCTTCCTTATTTATAGGTTGAATCTCTCCTTAATCAGCTTCCATCCGTTGCTCTTTGTCTGGCCCTCCGGTGCTTTGGAAAATAGGTTCACCATCAGTGCCCTAAGCCATTTTGTTCAACCTTTTTTACTCGTGCATCAGGATGAGAAGGGCTTCAAACTGTATGTGGGGAATTACATGTTCAGTTATAGACTTATAGACACTTCTGCTTTGGGGATAGGTTTGGAGATCTAGAATCACTATGGAGTGGGGAGCAGCTAATTTGCATCAGTTCCTTTGGACTTGTAGCCTCTCTCACTATCCCTTCAGTGTCATTCTACAGTGATTCAGATTATCGTAAATCGTATTGAATATGAGTTAGCTTTAAATAATAGAACCCTTTTTTTTCTCCTATGTTTTTTCTTGCTCTGGATCATGTCACAAATATAATGGGTGTGGAAGTGGAATCTACTATTGGATGATGATTTCTTACCAAGTGAGTTTCCTGGGTTCTAGGATTTTGGTCAAGAAGCTCCTGGTTGGGTAAAATTCAGTCTCCACCTGGGAGATTATATTCTTTAGACTTCAGTGCTACATTGTTTCTCCAGCCTTGTTTATTGATAAATGTCAAGTCTATGGAAATAACTGTATTCATCAAGCACTAATACAAATCTATGAAAATGAACAATACATTATCCATGTTCAAACAGGGAGATTGAGTTGCAGTACTGCCTCTCAGCCGTAAAAGCCTTGCGGTGACTGGGCTAGTTGCTCTTTCAGCCCAATTTTCTGACCTCACCCAATCTGCTTAGTGGACCAGGGCAATGAGCTGTAGAATTTTTTTCTTTTAAACCCAGCCAGCTTTTGCCCCATGTATTATGTTCTTACCTGCTAGAATCTCTTCTATCTGGAACCTATCTTTGAAAGTGTTTTGAAGTGACAGTTAATTCAGAATATGGTGGCATCTTTATGAATTCTTAGTTTTCTAATTTATAAAACCTTATATAGCTTACGGCCCAAGTAGCCTAAGAGCAGCCAGGCTCTGTCAGTGGTTCTCAATGCCAGGAACCCTTAATACAGTTCCTCATGTTGTGGTGATCCCCAACAATAAGTCTAGCACCAATTCTCCTAATAGAGCTTTAAACTGATTGGCAGGAAGGTCAGAGGGACACCCCCACTGTAAAAGCCTGATTGGTCGGATTTTAAAAATATTTTCCAAGGTGCCAGAATAGAACCTTTAGTTCCTAACACCATGGGAAATTTGTATTTTCCCATGGTCTTAGGCGACCCCTGTGAAACGGTTGTTCGACCTCCCCGCCCAAAGGGCTTCTTGACCCCCACGTTGAGAACTACTGCATCTACTTGATCTTGCTTCCTAAAATTGGCCATGAAAATTCTATCCCATTATCCTGAAGTACATTGTATAAGTGACTTATGAGGAATCTCTGTCAATTAGGACATTCTTCCTGCCTTGAATCCCAACTGATTTGCTTGTAATATCTCTGGATGCCTTTCCAGTGACAACTGAATATTCCATTTGTTTTGAAGAAGCTATATTTTATCATATACATTTATCTGTTTTGAGAGTTCTATCAGGTGTTCCAGACTGACCAAGCTAAAGGAAAACAAAGCACAAACCGTCCTGTTTCTGCTTGCAACAGTTGTCAGTTTAGGTGTTAAGGCCGAACGACAGAGTTGACACCAGCATGCATCAGTCCTGTTAGGACCTACTGCGAACACTTAGCCTTGAGGTGCCTCCTCACTCTCCGAGAAACAGTTGGAAGCTTAATTTAGCAGGGTTTCTTTTTTTTTATTTCCCCAAAACGCTTTTCTCATCAACACTCCGTTCTGGGGAAAATGTAAAACAAAACCAAGCTGCTTTGTGCACAACTATTGCATCACAATTAACCTTCCAATGTTGGCTTAATAGAAGATCAAGTAATATTTTGCCCTGCAAAGCTCCAAGTTAGAGCCAGGTAATTAAACCATTAAACCATTTTCTTCCCTGCATGCTTAACGTTACAGAAAATCTTTCTTGGGGACCTTTCAAAGTTTATATCTGGAGGTGGAAGAATTTTTAGGAGTAAAACCAGGACTTTGTAGCTCATTCCTGAGGAAAGATACACTGCTCCCTCTTTAGAAACATAGAAGACTGATGGCAGAAAAAGACCTCATGGTCCATCTAGTCTGCCCTTATACTATTTCCTGTATTTTATCTTACAATGGATATATGTTTATCCCAGGCATGTTTAAATTCAGTTACTGTGGATTTATCAACCACGTCTGCTGGAAGTTTGTTCCAAGGATCTACTACTCTTTCAGTAAAATAATATTTTCTCATGTTGCTTTTGATCTTTCCCCCAGCTAACTTCAGATTGTGTCCCCTTGTTCTTGTGTTTACTTTCCTGTTAAAAACACTTCCCTCCTGAACCTTATTTAACCCTTTAACATACTTAAATGTTTCGATCATGTCCCCCCTTTTCCTTCTGTCCTCCAGACTATACAGATTGAGTTCATTACGTCTTTCCTGATACGCTTTATGCTTAAGACCTTCCACCATTCTTGTAGCCCAGGCTCATTTATGCTTAAGACCTTCCACCATTCTTGTAGCTCAGGCTCATCATTTAAGCAGAGTTTAAGAAACGTCTTGATTAAGAAGATCCTTTGCACAATTTATCACTTGTCAAACTTAATTGGTTCCAGGAGGAGGTTCATAAGTTGAAAAGTTCGTAAGACGAAACAATGCTTCCCATAGGAATCAATGTAAAAGCAAATAATGAGTACAAATCCTTCAGGAAAATCCCAAACTTTAGAAGGGAGGCGAACAGAGGGCAGGGAGGAGCAGCTAAAGGGGGCGAGTGGAAGAAGCAAGGCTAGGCTAAAGGGTGAGTGGGAAGAAAGAAAGGCAAGGGGGGCGCCCCTCCCTTTTCTTTCTTTAAAAGACACCCTTTCAGTGCCTCTGCAAGCACACTGTTCTCTGCACTCTTTCCCCCTCCAAGCCGCCCCTCCCTTTTCTTTCTTCAAAAGACACCCTTTCAGTGCCTCTGCAAGCACTCTGTTCTCTGCAAACTCTTTCCCCCTCCAAGCCACCCCTCCCTTTTCTTTCTTCAAAAGACACCCTTTCAGTGCCTCTGCAAGCACGCTGTTCTCTGCAAACTCTTTCCCCCTCCAAGCCGCCCCTCCCTTTTCTTTCTTCAAGACATCCTTTCAGTGCCTCTGCAAGCACACTGTTCTCCTACTTTTGTTAATGCAAAGTCTTTCCCCCTCCAAGCCGCCCCTCCCTTTTCTTTCTTCAAAAAAGGGGGAAAAAAGAAACCCCTTCATCCCAGCAGCAGCGGCTTGGGTTCGTAAGATGAAAATAGTTCGGAAGAAGAGGCAAAAAAATCTTAAACATCGGGTTCGTATCTTGAAAACTTTGTTAGAAGAGGCGTTCGTAAGATGAGGTACCACTGTATAAGGTCAGGAGTTTGTTTCAGAAATTTGTCACATTCGCAAATTCCTCTTCTTGCAGCTGAAAATACAGATATAACCTTCATACATTTTCAATGAAATCAAACTGACTTTGTCAAGATCATAGGACTAAAGACTTTATCAATTTCAGTATGCTTACGACCCAACACATTAAATCCCTGCTAATATAGATCAACTATTTTAATAAGTAACATTAATCCTCATAGCTACTGTTCAGTCTTGGCTACTGAGAAAAGTGCATTATATAGAAACGTCTACATCAATTTTGCTTCTTTTTCAATCCCCTATACATTCTACCAAAACCAAGACAAAACTAATTTGTTAAAGCACATTTTATTGAAGTACTTTTGAGGGAAACTTTCATATCATAAGTAAAAATACTAGAACTGAATGTTGTTTAAAAAAAAAATACAACACACACAACAATGGAATTTTGTGTAAAGGGAAAGTTGTGGGTATTTTAAATAAATTCCCTTTCAAATAAAAAAAAAACGTTAAGGAACTGTAACATAGGTCTTTTCTTTTAAAACAGGTAAGAGAAACAGAAACACAAGCGTGTCTAAAAGAACATAAAGCCACAACTGAATAAATTCATTCACAGTACGAGAGCTTAAAATCCTGGCCCGTGTCAAAAAGCAAAAATATAATTTTGTTTGGTAAATCCAGAATGATGTGGCTGTGAAAATACAAAATAAAGTGACAAAAGATTTTAAAAAAAGAAATAACAAGGGAAAAAAACCTTGATCGTATAAAGTTTCACCTTAATATTTTTTTTTACATATAGCCATTGCAACCACTGATGGACTTTTGCCCATGCCTCGTGGTACCAATCCAGCTTGCCCTCCCTCCCCCGTATAACTTTAAAAATGTACATTGAAGAGTGGAAAACAGATGGACGGGATTTCAACGTGCGAAATATCTCGCCATGTTAATGCCTCTCTAAAACCTGCGGCTGCAATCTGGTGCCCTCCAGATGTATCAGGATTATGCACTGCAGAATTCTGTGGCAGCTGAAAGCCCACGCTGCACAAAAATATTTGCAGCTGTGACCCGTTTTCTGGAAGGCACCAGGCTGTGAAAAGATGTAATACATATATGAACAGGGCCTATCGCTTCACTGCCAAAAATATGACTCCACTGCCAAAAATATGACTTTTGCTCAGTAAGATAGATGTTTCTTCATTTAAGACTATTGTGCGTGGTTTGCTTTTTAATGTGTACAAATCCTGTCCTCTCTCCTGGTCAATTTTTGCATCTTTAAAGTGTTTTCAGTTGAAATAGGTAAAACTGATTTGTTTTTCTAAAGTATAACATCCCAGAAACATGCTGGGACAAGAATGTAGTATAACTAATGTGTTGTCTTCATTAGGACATTATGTAATTTTGAAAACAGATCATTCAGCTCTGTTTGATATGTAATGTGTAGTAGCAGTTGTGCTAACGTCTTTTTCTTCTTGACTATCTCTCTGAAGTCCCACATGCCATTCCTATAAAAGGCTTCCTAGAATTGCCAGCAGATTTCTCGTGGCCGTGATGGCCCAGAGTTTGTTCGTTTCTTGTGTTGCTGCTCTAATTATTGCACTACCAAAGTCTGCCTCTCATCCTAAATAAATCTAATTGTTCAGAGTGCAGCTTTCCTATTTACACATAATGAACAATATGAAATAAATTAAAAAAACAGTTGTGTTTTTGCTTTGTTTTTTTTTAAACCGCCAACATTTGCTTTAGACTTTTTGAAAGAAAACTTTTGGTGCACATTCTTAAAAACCTAAAATGTCCTTTTGTCTCTCCAGGAAAAAAAAAAGTTTTTTGTTTTTTTTAATAATGCATTAAGAATGGTTTCGTATCTTCCTTCTCAAAATTGCAGAGATTCTGACTCAAAAATTCATCAGGATTGTTTTAAATACATAGCCTGTGAGGCTTCCTACAAATTCAACTAAACCGTAATACAAACATAGTTTGTAATTCATGTATCGTAGAGAGTTCTCTAGTGTCCATTGAAATTAAAGGTCCCCAAAATGCAGTCTGATTGGTTGAAGTTATGGACAAGTGAAACATTAAGCTGTTCCACTGGCGGAGTAAGAGAACTGAGGGAAGTGTGGCCTCCGTTCGTTATCAACACAATCCATGCTGTCATCTGTAAACAGAACGAAAGTATGGTTAAAGCATTGATACTGTGGTATGGAAAGTACACTGCGCATTAAAGCACGACTAGATCTTGGCTACACACACACACACACACACACACACACACACACACACACACGAGGCTTGCCTGTTCACAAATTACAGTCATGGTTACTCACAAAACGCACATTTACTAGAAAGTAAACCAGGGTGTTCTCTACCAATGCAACCAATGCATTTGAATCATTTCAAATGATTATAATCCTAGAGTCTGGCTATGGGTTTTCCACTTTAGCAATTACTTATTCATTTATTTTAATTTTTTTTAAAAGTCACATTAGAAATCAGTCCAATCCCCTCCCAATTTTGAATGTGAACTAGCTGTTTATGCCAAAAACGTTGTCTACATCCCACAGACCTCTTTTGCATTCATGTATTTGTGTATTAGCAACAATGTGATTTAAATTTGCTTTGCTGTTCAAAAAAATATTGCTAACGGCATAAAGAATTCAGTGGATAGGAATCTTCGTGTTTATATTCTTAAAGAAGTCCAATACAAATAAATGTGCTTTGGTTTTGATAAACAAACAAATAAATTTATCCAATTAAGGATATAGAATTGTAGTGAACTGGGCACCGTAATTGTAATACCGCTAATATTCTCACAAGGATAATTGTTTCCCAGAAATAAGATATTCATTTTTGTCTCAAGTTGAACACCTGTACAGCAAGCAGAACCCCTCGCAAAACCACCTCTTTCTATTAATATTTGTAATTTTATTTTTATAAATAACTAAAGTAGATAGAGAAAGAAAGAAAGAAAGAAAGAAAGAAAGAAAGAAAGAAAGAAAGAAAGAAAGAAAAAACTTTGGTAGCTTCAAGCACTCTTTAAAAAAAAAAAAAAACCCTGGCATTTTGTGGAAAGAAAGAGTCAAAGGCGAGAATTTATTAAGCTTTCAGTTGAGCCATGTGTCCTCTTGCCCAACTAAAGCACTTTCAAGTAGTATTACCTTGATCAGGGGGGGTGATAGTGATCATCTGTGCTGTAAATTCTTCATCAAAATAGCGTGTATCTGTTTCAGACGTCACCTGGGGTTTAAATGGAGGTACCAGCTGTAAAAAGAAATAAAACATGGAATTGAGTTATTAGCATAGGGAAATCTCAGCAACCCTCCACAGGTAGCCGAGTCTGAGTTGCTGAAATTTGGCAGCCAGATAACCAACTTTTGGCAGTATAATATTTTTATATTCTTTTAAAAATGTAGTATAGGAATGGCAACACTTCTATTTCAGCTTTAAGCCCACTCAGATCTCTAATCCCATATTGCATGAACTCACTGATGCTTGAGCCAGTTGAGCTTATTTTCTGGCTTTTAGTTAAATTTCAGATAAATTGTTACAGAATAATACTAACAATAACAGTACTACTACTACTACTACTACTAGTAGTAGTAGTAATAATAATAATAATAATAATAATAGTAATAATAATAATAGTAGTAGTAATAATAATAATAGTAATAGTAGTAATAACAACAACAGCATTATAGCCCTCTTATAAAGGAGAATAATGTAATTAAATGAAAAGCCACTTCTCTGATTCTGTGCTGGTTGGTAGTTTTGATTTCAACACACCTTGAAAATGATCACCTTTTCCCTCTACAAACAGGTATCTCAATATCTCTTCAACGAGTCATGTTGGACGCAAACTTCCCTAAGCTCTATTCCTTATTCTGCCTGCCACTAGTATTAAAATTTCATGTCCTGACAGTTTTTGCTCATCCTGGACCTAATTGATTAGTGCAAAATCCTTGCTATGGTTAAGCTAGAACCATGATGGTGAACTTGTGGCATGTGGAGCCATGTCACCTGGCCCATTCCCCTTCTTGGCTTCTAGCATGCATGCGCGAGCAACTCTTAGCTGGCCCTTGTGTAAGCATACACGCCAGGCAGCTGATCGTTGCGTGCACATGCGCGGCAGTAACAGGAAGACTTGTTGACTGGAAGTTCATTTCCCCTGGGCAGCTCCTTTTCCTGGTCACGGCCCAGACAAGTGCGTGAAGTGCTCCCTTTTCGGCACTCAGTGCCGTGCATGTGCCAAAAAGGTTTCCCTTGCCAGTCATGTCCAACTCTCGGTAGCGGTGGTTCAATTTCGCACTCAGCATTGTCCAAAAACCCTTGGGAACTGTGATGAGATACAGCCTAGAACTGTACTGGCTTCTTTGGCAGCTGCTGCACACTGTTGGCTCATATTTAAATGGTTGTCCACTAGGACTCCAAGATCTCTTTCACAGTTGAGCAATGTACCACATAAACTGTACGTGTGCATTTTGTTTTTCTTGCCTAAATGTTGAACCTTACTTTTTTCACCATTGAATTTTATTTTGTTATGGCTCCACATGCCTCCTGTGGCACCTGTGCCATAGGTTCGCCATCACTATGATAGGCTGAAGACTTAAATGGCTTGGCTGTCATTGTGCTGTATTTTTCCCTAAAGAACGGGATACCGAAACTCTATGAGGCTAGTGTTTTTAATTCTGTGGCTTTACCAGTTTAGCACCAGGTTGGGACAGCCAAAGTTCAGAGACTGGACTAGTCTCCCCTGTCCTTATTGCTTCCCAAACATGGCAAACAAGGATATGAAGTCACCATCTCTTGCTGATCAAAAAGAAAGGTGGGGAGGAGCAACAAAACCCAAGTGTCCTCATCACCTTCCGTGACTTGGCTTTGCTGGGTTTTTAAAAAACCTGTTACTCCTCCTATGTTATAACAGGATGGGGCAGAGGAGGAGAAGAAGCTGAAGTAGAAAGCCTAGAACGACTGTGTCCTGCAAAGAGACCAGCCTCAGGCCTTCTGCAGAGCCGTGACTGGCAGATTTATTCTTGCCAGCTGGACATAAGAGACAGAATAGCAAAGTCAGCATCCTTCTTCAGTGAGTCACACAGCTGCAATACTGGTGGTGTAGTTTGGTGGCACGGAAAACGAATGTTGCACTCAAGGATCAGTGGATAGCATTTTAATTCTGCAGTGGAGAAAGGTCCAGACTTTTCAAAACTGTCTTTTTTTAAAAAAAAAAAGCATTTAATGGTGTGGAAGTTTCATTAGTGCAGGATAGAAGGTTAAGGAATTAAACAAATTTAGCCTTTCATTCTCAAATTAAAATCAACCATCCTCCAGTGTAGGATTTGCCCCCACTCCCACCCTGAAGTTTGGGAATTTCTAGCTGTGTTTCAGAAGCTTCAAACTAGAAGAATGGTATGTATTGCAGCTGGTTTATTTTTTAAAATAATTGCTTTGATGCTTTGAACTATTGTGAACGCTGACAGCATGTTCATAGAAATATCCAGAGTTTAAATTTTTTAAAAAGCATTATGTAGAAGAAGTCAAACATCTTTGAGACCAAGTTACAAAAAGGATTTAGAGGCAGCAGTACATTTTTAAAAAAAGATAAAATCAGAATACTCTTAGCTTTATAAAGCAAGAAACTATTTTTTTTCCTTTGATGTTTCAGTGGATATGTTTTTTGCCTTGAACCATCTCCAATACTTTTTGTATTTATAAAAATGCTGGATATATTCTCCCATGGACAATTGGAGATGTAGAATTTATATTCATCATAAGTCATCAGCAAACTGAAGACATGATCATTAAAACCTTGATTCCAAATAGACAGAATGCATTAACCACAAGGCAAGCGAACAATGCCTGCTAAAGAAAATGGGTATTTTATATACCCAATACAATTAGCATTTTGGGAGTTACACCTGCAAAGAAATCCAAATATTGAAGGGAAAATGACAGCCCAAAATAGCCCCAACAGCAATATGATTAATGTTGCCATATATACTGTATATATATGTTGTGGTTAGCTCTGGCCCAGCTCCTGCCCCAAGGACTGTGGATGTGGGGGAGACATCCACATGCTGCAGGCCTGTTTTGCCCCCGGTGAAATCTGATGATGAAGGCTCCTCTGACCAAGAAGACATGAGTGACAGGGAGGAGGAGAGTGTGGCAGACAGCTCAGAAGGAGATCAATTATCTAGCTCCTCCTTGGATTCAGAACAAGAGTTAGTGATACAGCCACGCATGAGGAGAGCGATGCATAGGCAACAACAACTGAGAGATTATTATCAAAGAAAATGAGGCCACCTGTGGTTGGGTGGGGTTGTGGTAATTAGTGAGGCTGCTATAAATAGCAGCCTGTGGGTTTGGCCATTGTGGAGGATTATCTGATCGTTGGGTTTCGTGACTGCTTTACTGACTTTGACTTTTTGTGTGCTGATTTTTCCCGCTTTGAAACTAAACCAGAGCAAAGTGTGTTTCACTTTGTGAAAGAAGAAGGACTGTGAATTGCCTCACAGCTGCAAGCTAAGTATCTCAGAACTGATAAGGGACTTGTACAAATTACCAGTTTGTTTGGAGACGAGTGCTCTTTGCTATACCAAAAGAGGGCTTGGTTTAAGTGAATTTTCATTATAAAGAACATTGTTTTGAATTTTCAAACGAGTGTGTGTCTGAACTTTGTACCTGTGAATTTTTGGGAGGATTCTACCAGAGAGCCCGACAGAACAATATATATATATATATAAAATCACAAAACAAAGCTGAGCTTTTCAAAGATGTCTTGAGGCATTAACTAAAATTCATGCTAATCAGACAGCATGGCTAGCTCTTTTCTTCATTTTTCTCTTTTAAGTCCCACTGCCAAAATGGAGGGAATAGTGGAGAAAAGAAAGTGAGCCTCAGAGCAAGTTTGTGAACTTAAAAGAAGAAAAGTGGAAGCACGTTGCCAAGTACTGGTACATTTAACTATAAACAACGTTTTCATCTTAATGCATTAGGCTCTTTTAATTAACTCAAATGGCAATATGCTTGGAAGTGTTCGTGCTGACCTCAACATTCAATAAAAGATTAATGAAAAAATCAGCTTCAAGGGCCTTGTCTTCAGTGCCTGAGCCAAAAAATCCATCTCAATCAGCAAAAAGTTGGTGCAGTTCAATGCAGTAGCTAGGATCATTTATGTGCAGTGCCACTAAGGGGCAGCAGAGAGCTACTCTAGGAAGGATATTAGTTTTGCAGAAAGAGAGAAAGAGAGAGAAGGCTGGACTTTTGGGACAGAACAATTCTTGCAATGCAACATTTGCAAATATGGGGGACAGGTTGGGACCTTGCAATTCTAACTTGTTGATGGGAACCTTTTGCAAACTGAGCTGCATTCAGGAATTTTTAAAAAAAACTGCAAATAGAAGAACGGCTGAAAAAAGCACAGAAGTAAAATGACTGTTTTGGATAGTTTTATAAGCTGGTTAAATTCTTTTTTTTAATTAAAGTGGCATAAAACCCAATTAATTGATCAATTCTGCATTATGTACAGATATGCAAAGTGCATATCTGTACTTTGGATCATATCTAAGATTACCTAATCTGCACCACGTCAATTTGGATATATAAAATTTCAAGATGAAACAAAAAAGTTTAGGTTTTGTGTACAATAGAGGTTTTTTTTTAATGGTGGGGGGGAAATTAGGAATGTGAGGAGACCCATCTTCTCCAACTGCAGCATGCTAGCTGACCCGGGAGTTTAACGCCATTAACACAATCTAAAAAAAAATCCCATCTTAAAAGCTGTAAATACCTTTTTCTCATATACATCTTGCCAAACAATGCCAGAAAAAAATTTGTGCTGCATAATCTCCTTTGCATCATCTGGTCCACCACCTAACCTGTTTTGGGGAGTAGGGGAGAAAGGAAATCACCAACATTAATACGGTGCATTTATTTTAAATTCATTTGCTTTGATGTGCTCCTAATGGCATATTTTCATTCACAATAAAAGTACATTGCTAAGAAATAATGAAGAAATGCCAGTTCTATTAATCCTTTAAAAAAAAAAAAACTTTTTAGGAGCTTCCTGGAAGTGTTGGACACATGCAATTAAAATTATAAGCAAACCACAATAAAGCCATGTCAACTTGACCAAAATACTTGAACATCAACCCACAGACTATCAGGCTTTTGAAAACCCACTCTTCCCACATCACTGCCTTGCTGCCCAACTCACTGTGGCCTATGAACACCCCTCAAGATACAGAAGGTTTTGTTCTATATATCAAGGAGAAAGACTTGAGACATTCTTTACTGTTTATTATCCAGGGATAATGAAGAGCATTCACAACAATTGTTTCTTTAGAAGGCAGCTATGTCCCAAACATAATTAAGAAACAGCACTGAAACAAAAGGAAACACTGTGTTTGAAATGAAACACATAGCACACGTAGTGATTTTATGGGGAAAAACATCTTCATTTGTTTTAAGAGTTTCTATTTCCCCACTACAATAGAGTTTCTCAAATATGTATGCATCTATTGATACAAAGACTTTCGTAGTGTTTATCTCTTTGAACCCACAAGTTAGCCCAAACCCTCAGGGGTGGGTTCTAATCAGTGAAGGGCTGCCCTGTCACCGGCACTACCGGCACGCTCCCGGAGGCTGGCCCGGGGAGCTGTGCATGCGTTGGCAAGAGATTCAGCTTTTGCGCATGCATAGGAAACCGAATCTCATGCAAGGATGCTCTCGCAAATGAAATTTCAGTGACTTTCACCGATTTCTTTGCTTCTCTGCATGCGCAGAAGCAAAAAACCCGGTGAAAATGGCTGAAAACTACTGCGGGTGAGTGTCTTTGCGTGAGATTTGGCTTTCTTTGCATGCACAGAAGCCAAATCGCGCACCGGGTGTGTGTGTGTGTGCCCAGCAATCACGCACAGCTGCACATGCATCAATTTTACTACCACTCTATAGAGCAGCCTACACCACCAGCAGCCCATCTCTGGTTGCAATGTATCTTGCAGCCGGTTCGCTTCATTGGTTCTAATGTACTTTACTGCTGGTTTGCTTCCTCCATGCCACATGGCTGTGTGCATGTACAGTGCCAAAAAAAAACCAATTTTTTAAAAAAGCAGAAAACAAGATGGTGCCCTCATGCACAGTGCCAGAAACTCAGCTTCTGTGCATGCTCAGAAGAAAAAAAATAAATTCAAAAAAACATCTCAATAAATTTTTTTAAAAAAAGATGGTGGCACCCACAGACCAGCACCTACCCAACTAGTTCCGTGATGTCATCATGACATCACCAGCGCGTCACTACTGGTTCGGGTGAACTGGTCCAAACTGGGAGGAACCCACCTCTGCCAACACTGCATTATACTGCAACACTTTCGGAATCACGGCACGTAAAAATGTGTAAAAATCTGATTCCTATGAAATTGAAATTTCCACCATATTTAGGCCAGTTTTATTTGTAAAGTTATGGCCACTGCACTGTCCCTGTGGTCAGGTGGTCATGATGTCTGATGCTCCCTGTCAGCTTCCACAAGGTCAACGGGGAAAATATATGCTCTTCTTAAGTTGTTCATGGAGCCATCCAACATTGGGGTAAAGATAAATATGGTCAGCCTAAAATTTCATATTTATTCTACTCATATCAAATTGCATTACCTTTCCCTCAAGGGATGACCAACTAATGTGTGCCTATGTGTAGATTATATGTTTGAAACTTTATCAGGGGACATAAAACAGCTAAATGATAACAAACAACGCACATAACAAGATTTGGATATACAGTGGTACCTCTACTTACGAACTTAATTCGTTCCATGACCGGGTTCTTAAGTAGAAAAGTTTGTAAGAAGAAGCATTTTTTGCATAGGAATTAATGTTAAAGCAAATAATGTGTGTGATTGGGGAAACCACAGGGTGGGTGGAGGCCCTGTTTCCTCCCAGGAGAGGCCCCATTGAGCCTTCTCCCCGCCTTTTTCAGCCATTTTCCTTGCCAGGAGATTCCTAGAGAGGCCCCACAGAGGCTTCTCCCTGCCTTTTCCGGTTACAGTTTCGGAGGCTCGGGTTTGTAAGTGGAAAATGGTTCTTGAGAAGAGGCAAAAAAATCTTCTTATCTAGAAAAGTTTGTAAGTAGAGGCGTTCTTAGGTCGAGGTACCACTGTACTGAGAAATCAAAATCACAATGAATGGAATAATGCAAAACATACAGAAGACACCTGACTGGTCAATCAAGAATCTGGGAAGCATTCAGGTCAAATGCATTAAACCTTCACCTTTGCTTTGGATCCTTCTTCAGCAAACCCGACAGAAGAGACTTTGCTTCGGGTGACAACGTACGTGGGAACCTAATCTCTTCCATTAGGATGAGCTCAAAGAGTTTCTCATGGTCCTGATTATAGAAGGGAAGACGTCCACACATCATTTCATACATGACAACTCCTAAACCCCACCAATCCACTGCACGGCCATAGTCATTATCCTCCAGCACCTGTAGACAATGGCAAGAATTCTAGATCAATGGCAAGCTTTTCACAAAACAAAGTAAAATGGTATTGTTTCCTCTAACAAGTTGACAACATTAAAAAAAAATCCTACTGAACATCCATCATCAGGTACAATGCAGTAAGTACATCTAAATAGAATAGAATAACAGAGTTGGAAGGGATCTTGGAGATCTTCTAGTCCAACCCCCTGCTTAGGCAGGGAACCCTAGACCACCTCAGACAAATGATTATCCAACAACTTCTTTAAAATTTTCAGTGTTGGAGCATTCACAACTTCTGGAGGCAAGCTCTTTCACGGATTAATTGTTCTGTCAGGAAATTTCTCCTTACTTCTATGCTGCTTCTCCTTTGATTAGTTTTCACCCCTACCCTCAGGTGCTTTGGAGAATAGTTTGACTCCCTCTTCTTTGTGGCAACCCCTGAGATATTGGAACACTGCTACCATGTCTCATCTAGTCCTTCTTTTCATTAAACTAGACATACCCAGGTCCTGCAATCGTTTTTCATATGTTTTAGCATCCAGTCCCCTAATCATTACCTTTTAACCTTTTCTCTGTAGTCTCAACATCCTTTTTCATCGTGGCAATCAAAACTGGATGCAGTATTCCAAGTGTGGCCTTACCAAGGCATTGTAAAGTGGTATTAACAATTCACGTATCCCTCTGTTAATGCAGCCTAGAATTGTGTTGGCTTTTTTGGCAGCTGCTGCACACTCCTGGCTCATATTTAAATAATTATGGACTAGGACTCCAAGGTCCCACTCACAGTTACTACTGTTGAGCAAGGTACCACATATACTATACCTCTGCATTTTGTTTTTCTTGCCTAAATGCAGAACTTTACTTTTTTAACCATTGAATTTCATTTTGTTAGATAACGCCCAATGTTCAGGTCTGTCAAGATCCTTCTGTATATTGAGTGGAGTGTTGGCTATTCCTGCAAGTTTGGTGTCATTTGCAAATTTGCATATATCCCCTTGTCCAAGTCATTGATGAAGATGTTGAAGCGTACTGGGCCTAAAACAGAGCCTTGGGGTACACCACTGCATGCTTTCCTCCATGTAGATGCAGTTCCATTGAGCACTACACCTGATGTGCTTGGTCAGCCAATTTCAATTCTGGTGGTGGTGGTGTCTAACCCATTTTTCTACTTTGTCGAGTAGTAGGTTATGGTCTACTTTATCAAATGCCTTACTGAAACACAAGTAAATTATATTGACAGCATTCCTCTGGTCCACTAATTTTGTCACTTCAATCTCACATCATCCTTAGCCAGTTATATTATCTAAGATGCCATATCCTCGTGGAAAGCTACCTATCTTCCTCTTTAAGGAAATGTCCTTCAGAGATCTGAACTACACATCATCTCCAGCGAACAACACTGGTTGTGCTGGATATCAATGATGGGTATTGCAATTTGGAGGCACCAAATTAAGGAGTGTCTGCTGTAAGACTTTGCAGCAGACTTGTTATTTCAAAGTTAGAAATCTGTGACAACTTTCCGCCGCCCCAAAATGAAAAGTTGTTCAACTTCCATCTCCTACCATTTCTGCTGCCTAGGCACAATACAAACTGGAGTTCTGCATCTTCTGATCAGTTTCTAACAACATGGTCATAATGAAGATCTCAAATATATGACACTGAAAGCATCAAGAGCAGGGATAGAACATCTTGGAAGTTTGTTCTCTATTTATTAGTGCCTCCCTGTTTGCTACTTTGCTTCGGGGAAAAAAAAATTGGAACCTAGAAGATGGCTTGCAGTGAAAAACCAAAGGCTGCCAGGTATTGGATTACCCCACACAGGTCTATTTACAGCATCTTCTGCTGTATGATTCACACTAAGCGACAGCTGGTTCTGCAGCTGCCCCATATATGTAGAAGCCCAACACAGCTGCTTCATCTGCTAGGATTCCAGGAGCCAGGCTCATCAGCCTCTATGAGCAATCCGGGAACAGGGAGGAGGGCTTTGACACTCCTCATGTGGGGTTGTGCAGCATGCCAGTTGACCCCTGTTCAACCAGTGTCACTCTGGGAGGACATTTCATCTCCCTGGACAGAACTTAAATCAGGGCTGGAGTTTGCTAGTGCAGGAGACACAGCAGTATATTGCCTTTCTTTTTTTTTGGCTACTTATTCCTCCTTCTCATTTAAAAAAAAACAAGACTCAATACATTTTACAAGGCCATTTACAAAATTGCATTTCTCCCAAATATTCTTGGGATGGTCTACATGATTTTCTGGGAATGTTTTTGAAACAAGAGACAGTTTTTTTAAAAATGCAAACATTGAACAGTTTGTTAAAAAGGCACACATCCATCAAAGTAAACTATCCTAAACCTTAAGCAAACAGCTACATAATTTATTTCAATGATTAGCAATAGTAGCCAGAGGGCAAGAAACTCTCTTATACACGGATATGGAGATTAATTGGAAGGAAATTTTAATAAAAGTGAATTTCCTGCATTGGTTCTATTAAAGACATTATGACGAACCATAGAAGACATATTATACAGTAATAGCTACACTCTCATTAATACTGTAGTAGTCTAATACTGCTTCTAAATCTAGCAGAACGAATACTTCAATGACCAAGAGTAGCCCCAAATACAATCCTCAACTGTATGTTTTAAACTTCTTACTGGCTATATGTTTAGTACATCTGGATTCTGCTAAGTAAAGGAGATTTGAACATGCAGAATTATTTTGTTGAACCTCCTAGGTGGAAAATAGGTTTTAATGTTTTTTTTTTAATGGATTAATGTTATTTTTGGCAAATATCTTCAATATGGAAAGCCAGATGTTCTCTGAGTAATGCTCCCTTGCAGTGGATTCAAGTAGCTAGCTTGGAAGACTATCATCAGCCTCCAAGAAGAGTTCTCTTAAGTACTGAGAACCTAAGATTTGCAAAGCAAAAGCATGTTCTACTAGTTTTCCCCCGGACGCCATCACTCTGCTAAACAAATAATTCCCTCAACACTGTCAAACTATTTACAAAGTCTGCACTGCTATTACTACTAGTTTTTTCATACTGACAAGCTCAAACATTTTCTCCCACTTATGACTATATGACTGTAACTTGTTGCTTGTATCCTTAACATTTTTATTAATGTTGATTGTGGCCTCATTGCTTATTTGACCCCTAGGATATTCATTAAGTGTTGTACTTTTATGTACACTGAGAGCATATGTACCAAAGACAAATTCTGTGTGTGTCCAATCACACTTGGCCAATAAAGAATTCTATCCTGTTCTGTTCTATTCTACATCAAGATGCTATTTCAAACTTGTCAGTATTTGAAACACAAATGAAAAGGGAAAAATCTACATATGGTAGGAGAAATATTAATGCCCTTGCATGGTTTTTAATTGGAGGAATAAATAAGGATAGGATTTAAAAGAAGGTCATTTTACTTAAAATAACTGACTGGTCAAGTTGGAAGCCAACAATGCTGAACAGCTGCATGGTTGGAATTTACAAGAGGAGGCACAGCAGCTGTAAACACCTTGGTGACCAATACATCTAACACATCAAAGCTGACGTGGTACAGCCGCAGCCATCTATGTACCAAATTCCAGCATGACCCTAAAACAACTATGCAGCAACTGTACAAACAAGTTCGAAGGCCGGGTTCCAATTACAAACAGATGACAACAAGGCAAGCCTCACTTTCCACTTTTAAAAAAAGGTTAAGTGACTTCATTGATGTGGGACATTTGCTAGTACATGCTCATCGGTGGGTTTGAAAGCCAACTCACTTGACATGATATCTAAAGGCCAAGAGAAGTTGAATAACACCCCCCCACCCCCCCGGAGATGTTGTTCCCAAATTCAGGTTATTTAGTATTCTTTGAAAATTCAAACATGCTTATAAGAACATAAGAAGAGCCATGCTGAATCGGGCCAAAGCCCATCGAGTCCAGCATTCTGTGTCACACAGTGGCCCACCAATTGTCCATGGGGATCTTGAGCAGAAAGAGAAGGCAAGACCCTCCCTTTCCCTTGACCCCCAACAAATGGTAGTCAAGGGAATCCAGCCTGCCTCAACCAACATAGAGGCAGCACTTGGACATCCATTTCAATAACCATCGATACACTTGGCATCCGTGAATCTGTCTAATCCTGCCTTGAAGCAATCCAGGCTGACACTATCCAAGCTGCTCCCCATATTATCCAGGTAACTGTTTCAACATTCATGTAAACGGGCCATATTTTTAGTTCCATCTTGCAAAGTTGCGATGGACCTATGGACTGAAACAGAGTAGCTTTTCTCTGAATCTATTCCTCCCCCCCGCCCCGCGCCATATGTTGGATTGTAATTCTTGTCACCTTTACTCAGCACAGACAGTTGTGGGGACAGAAAAGAGCTGGAGGGAAATGGAACTGGATTTGCAGAGACCAATTTCCCCAAGAGAAACCAAGAAACCACCTTAATCTTATGTGCAGGCAGTGATGGGCTAGCAAAATTTTTACTACCACACTGTGGGTATGTTTTATGCATTTTGTTTCAACATCTTTCAGTGCAAATTGGGTGCTCTGGGGTGGGGCTCCAAATTTTGCTACCGGTACTGCGCTCCTGACTGTACCCGTAGGAGCCCATGACTGTGTGCAGGGTTACTGTGAGGACCAAATGAGTACAGAGAAAAGTCATGTACAATGTCATGTTTCCCTGGGAAGGAGGCTGGGATAAAAATGTACTAGATAAATAATTTGGGTTAGACTACACAGCTTACTTAATATATACACAGGGGTGGGCTACTGCCCGGACAGGAGGTGTTGTGGTTGGCTCTGGTCCAGCTCCTGCCCCAAGGAGTGTGGAGGTGGATGTGGGGGAGACATCCACATGCCGCAGGCCTGTTTTGCTCCCAGTAGAATCTGCCGACAAAGTCTCCTCTGACCAAGGAAGCATGAGTGACAGGGAAGAGGGGAGTTTGGCAGGCAGCCCAGGAGGAGATCAGTCATCTGTATCATCCCTGGATTCTGAACAAGAATTAATAACACATCCATGCATGCATAGAGTGATGCATAGGAGACAACAACTGAAGGATTATTACAAGAGAAAATGAGGCCACCTGTGGTTGGGTGGGGCTGCTGTAATTAGTGCTACAGATAAAAGTGCAGCCTGGTGTTTTAGCCTCATGGCAGTTTATTTGATTCATTGTTTCGTCAAGATCGTGGTTTTTGCTCTTCAGGATTGTGTGTGTGGACTCTCTGGACTTTAGAATTGGACTCAATTTCCCCGTTATTGGGTGAGCAATTGGACTGCGTTTAACCTGTGCCTTGTGTGTACCAGAAAATCCCTTTGACATTTAAAAAGGGAGCGGTTTCTGTTTTTCTGTTTACAAAAACTTTTGGGTTTTCCTTTTATCATGTGGTGTGTGTCTTCGTGGACTAATTACCCTGTAATTACGGGTGGTTGAGACACGCAGGCCGAACAGGAGGGGACGCAGTGGGGTAGCAAAAATGAAGCTCCACCCCAGAGCACCCAATTTGCACTGAAAGATATTGAAAGAAAATGCAGGGCGTCCTGCATAAGCCACACCCACAGTGTGATAGTAAAAAATTTGGTAGCCCTTCACTATATATACACCACATGCAGTATCGGGTTCCTACCACTACGGATTTTTGCTTCTGCACATGCGGGGAAGCAAAAAAATCACAAATTTCTCTCTCGCACACACATCCCTTCACCAGATTTTGCCTCCTGC
This sequence comes from Erythrolamprus reginae, assembly GCF_031021105.1. NCBI lineage: Eukaryota > Metazoa > Chordata > Lepidosauria > Squamata > Dipsadidae > Erythrolamprus > Erythrolamprus reginae. Next base: position 45,470,935 of record NC_091950.1, read on the forward strand.
GCATGCGCAGAAGCAAAATCTCACTCGGACGTGCACACACACCTGAGACATAAAGCTGTGCGCACAGTGCACCAGTAGCAGCAACCCCTGCCTGACCACATTTATTTATTTATTTATTATTTGGATTTGTATGCCGCCCCTCTCCGAAAACTCGGGGCGGCATACATGGTGTGTATATTCTCATAACTTCTGGAGTCATTAATCACAAGAAGAAAAAGCACAAACACTTGGTTTGAACTCATGATAGAAAATTAATTTTGCTGATGTAATTCATTGCCATGATATACACTGTTCAAAAAAATAAAGGGAACACTTAAACAACACAATATAACTCCAAGTAAATCAAATGTCTGTAAAATCAAACTGTCCACTTAGGAAGCAACACTGATTGACAATCAATTTCACATGTTGTCATCACATTCAACTTTATACAGTACAAAGTATTCAATGAGAATATTTCATTCATTCAGATCTAGGATGTGTTCTTTGAGTGTTCCCTTCATTTTTTTAAGCAGTGTATTTTGCCAACTGCTAGAGAGGTGATGGTTTTTATTGTTCTTATACCTTTATGTCACTCCTGACTCTTGCACTATGAGTCTAAAAAAAGACTAATTTGACTCCTGGAAATTACTAAAAGTAGATTAGACCAAAGTTTCTCCACTTCAACAACTTTAAGATATGTGGACTTCATGCTTTCGGCTGCATGCAACCTGAGGAATTGAAGGAGTTGCACTCCACACACCTTAATGTCAGTGAAGTGCAGAAACAATAGATTGGATTAATTCTTTGAAGACCATTCATGCGGCATTTTCACCATTTGATCCTGTTGCAATTATAAACCTTTATATTCTCATTCATTCATTCAACTCAAGAATGGCAAACATGCCTAATACTCCTGTATTCTATTTTCTCCACAACAACAACTCTTGTGAAACGGATTGGACTGAGAGATGGAGGCTGTCTGAAGTCACTCAACTGGTTTCCATGCCTAAAGTGGGTTTAGAGCTCAGAGTCTCCTGGTAGCTAGAACACACCTTAATAGTTAAATCAAAATTTCTCTACTAGTTCACAAGACTTGGGCAATGCAAATTCAGAAAAGCCAAACCGAATTCTCAACAGCTTCTATCTACATGTCTAAGTAACAAATTTCAAATCAGATTCAGACAGAAAGATATCAAACTATGCTCCTTAAGGCAACCCAAGGCAAACCAAGAAAGGATGTTTTCTCTGCTTTTATTCCAATCCCCAACTTTGCATTTTCTCAGATGGAAGTTAATGTTTAATCTTTTTTTATGGGAAACCCTAACGAAAGACAGTGTATGAAAAGCAAAATCTGTTTTTTGTGCATTTCAAAGTGATTAATTTGTTACATTTATATCACAACATAACCCAATTAACTCTCAGAAATTCACACCAACACATATAAAAATCTAAAGATAAGTTGTTTGCAGAAGATGCATAGGAAGAGAGTAAATCTAATTTCAAATAGAAGCTATTCAAAGGTCTGGTGCTATTACTGAGGTGCAAAGCCTCATGATTTTCAGCTCTTGGGAGTGGGAACCATAAGCTCCTTCTTATGAAAAGATCACGGAATTGCCAATTTTATTAGAGAATGCAGTCCTGACAGGAACCTGACGCCAAGCTGCTGAGGGCTTTATAGTTAAAACCAACACTTTACATTGCACCCAGAAGCTCCTTGGTGACCAGTGCAGGTGTGACATGCTCCCAACACCAGGTGTTAGTGAGCTCATGGACAACTGTATTCTTAGTTTCTTAGTTCTGAAGCACACTCCCATGTTATAGTTCAAACCAGGTGTGATAAGAACATGAGATATTGCAAGTTTTTCCCTCTCTGTGTAAATGATTTAGCTTTACTAGATAAATGGTCAAAGCAATGTAAACTGCAGTTTAATGTTTCCAAATGTAAAATAATGCACTTGGGGAAAAGGAATCCTCAATCTGAGTATTGCATTGGCAGTTCTGTGTTAGCAAAAACTTCAGAAGAGAAGGATTTAGGGGTAGTGATTTCTGACAGTCTCAAAATGGGTGAGCAGTGTGGTCGGGCAGTAGGAAAAGCAAGTAGGATGCTTGGCTGCATAGCTAGAGGTATAACAAGCAGGAAGAGGGAGATTGTGATCCCCTTATATAGAGCACTGGTGAGACCACATTTGGAATACTGTGTTCAGTTCTGGAGACCTCATGGACAATACAAAAAGATATTAACAAAATTGAACGGGTCCAAAGACAGGCTACAAGAATGGTGGAAGGTCTTAAGCATAAAACGTATCAGGAAAGACTTAATGAACTCAATCTGTATAGTCTGGAGGACAGAAGAAAAAGGGGGGACATGATCGAAATATTTAAATATGTTAAAGGGTTAAATAAGGTTCAGGAGGGAAGTGTTTATAATAGGAAAGTGAACACAAGAACAAGGGGACACAATCTGAAGTTAGTTGGGGGAAAGATCAAAAGCAACATGAGAAAATATTATTTTACTGAAAGAGTAGTAGATCCTTGGAACAAACTTCCAGCAGACGTGGTTGGTAAATCCACAGTAACTGAATTTAAACATGCCTGGGATAAACATATATCCATTGTAAGATAAAATACAGGAAATAGTATAAGGGCAGACTAGATGGACCATGAGGTCTTTTTCTGCCGTCAGTCTTCTATGTTTCTATGTTTCTGATAGTGCTGCAACTGGCATGTCAGCCAAAGCTGGGCCAAGGTCCCTGGCCATGGCATCTGTTTACTATTGAGTAGAAACTGGATATCCATGAGGACCCCAAGTCATAGATCTGCTCCTTCAGGGATATCTAGATCCACCTAGAGATAATTTTGGAGCAGACAGAGACCTCTTGCTTGGGTTCAACTTCAGCTTGTTCTCTCCCATCCCAGAAAAGTGAAGTGGCTTTCAATAAAAGAGATACTTTAGCAGAGTTAACTCCAGCCTTTAGTGTCAAGGCAACATACAAACCAGAATTCATGAACACTCACAACATTTACTTGACTTTTATACAGTAATATTTTGGGAAATATCTTAGCATCTATTTTTGATGAAGGAAAATCCCTGGTGATAATATAAATATAATATGAATGGTACCTCTGGGGCAAGGTATTCTGGTGTTCCACAGAAAGTCTTCATTGTTGCTCCATCCTTGATCCCTTCTTTACATAACCCAAAATCTGTTATTTTTATGTGTCCATCTTTATCCAGCATCAAGTTTTCCAACTTAAATAAAAACATATAAAAAGTTAGACATGAAATTATCAGGATAAGTACTGAGAATCTTCAACATATTTGTAAAATTATCTTTAACACGTTTGTAAAAGTATCCTAAAATGATGTTATTTGGAAGAAGTGCTACAGATCTTACACTTACACTTTAAGTGTTTATTACTGTAACACTTAGGCTCCTCCATTTCCAATGATTCTGAGCAGCCTTCCGTATTAGTATCAGAAAATTAAAACCAAAATCAATATATATGACTACCATTTATCAGTCCTATGTGCTTTGCTGTGCTGTGCAGGTGTATGAGTCTTTGAGTTGAGGTTGATTTCTGATGACTGCTTGGACAAGTCCCTGACATTTTCCTTGCAAGATTTCAGAGGTTATTTGCAATTGATTACTTCCTAGGGTTGAGAGAGAGTGACTGGCCCAAGATCACCCAGATGGCTTTATGCTTAAAGTGAGATTAGGACTCCTGGTCTCCAAGTTTGTACCCTGATGTCTTAACCACTACATCAAACTATCCTCACAGCCTTATTCGTTCCCAATGTCTTCTGAAAACTCATGTTTTTCTATTGCTGTCTGAAACTATGGTAACCAGAAGTTGTATTGGGTATTTGGGGTACATTATAATCTCTACATAGTAATTTGATTTATTTATTAATGTTTCACACTTCTACACTGCTCATCTCACCTACCTGGCTTTTTAAAAGCAATTCTAAACATTACTATGATGTGGCAGCTTTTTTCCAAAGATATTCTCTGGGTGTTTTAGGGCATTTTGGGAATTGCAATTCAGATTTATCAGATTTATTGATGATTTTATCAAGGAAACCAGAGTTATCTTCATACTTGCTCAATCCTATATTTTTGATTGGGAGCCACCCAGATTTTTTTATAAGATAGGTGAATATATATAAATCTATAAACCTATAAACCAACCAACCAACCAACCAATAAATAAATAAATGTTGCCGATATGGGATTTGGAGATTAGATAATGATATATTCTTGTATAAGTCTGTCAAGAAATTAAAATTGCATGGAGAATATTCTTGATTAAACTACAGAGGACTAATCGCCCAAAGCATCGGCTATCCATGCTTACATCCTTTGCTTAAAAGCTGCTGAAACAGAATCAGGACTGCATTGTTTCTTTCAGAATGATGGAATAAATTAGGAGTTTGGAGAACTCTATCCCTAACCCTAAATCCAGCTGTTTAGAGTTTTGACTAGGGAAATGCCCCTCCTGTCAGTTTTTACTTGAATTTATTAGGCTTAATGTAGAACAGCACTTTATAAAAGGAGAGGAGCTGCGAGTGATATTAGTGATATTAGAAATGTGATCAATGAGTCATCCAATACAATCAACTGATGAGACCAAATTTAAAAGTTCAGAGCGCTTTGATTTTATTTTTATTCTGAGGATGATTTCCAATTTAGCTTCTTTAAAATGTTGGTGTTTTGTACTGAGACTGTATTGTACAAGTGAAGACCTCCAAGATCCCTTCCAAATCCGTTATTCTGTATTTTGCAAATGTATTTAAATGTTGATTTTGTATTGATTTTATCTCTCTCTCTATATATTCAATATATTGATTTTCAATACAAACTGAAAAAGAACGTACTGAAGAGGTATTTGTACAACTGAATGGGGTTTTTGACACGTGAGGAGAGGAACCCTGTCTCATGCAGAGATGGGGAATCATTGATCAAACTAGCACTTTTTAACAGATTTAGCACCACTCCACCTCCAATCTACATACCTTTAAGTCTCTATATACCACATTTTTCTCTGAATGTAGGTAGTCCAACGCCGATACAATTTCAGCCCCATAGAACCGGGCACGATCTTCAGAAAAAACACGTTCTCGTGATAGGTGGAAAAATAGCTGCAATGGCAAATCATTACATATGAAAAGAAATTTATGCACTGGCTATAAAGGAAAGTCAGTGAAAATAATTAACATGCATTGCTTATTTCATGTTTCCACTTGGAATATTTCCTTCTGGTTTTGTTAGATTTTTAAATGATTTTTTAAAAGCACTTTTTAATGTCTTATACTAGAGCAGTGATTTTCAACCTTTTTTGAGTCGGGGCACATTTTTTACATTTACAAAATCCTGGGGCACACCACCGACCAAAATGACACAAAATGACACTCTAACACAGTACATACTATACATATAGTTAATAATATAGTTTCTAAATGTATTTATACCTCACTCGCCAGGGCCACACAATGACAAGTGTGCGGCAGCAGTGGGGACCTTCCTAAGTGCGGATGAGAGGCGGCCTGCTATTGATTCATTGCTAGTGGTCGGGATGAATCCTAGGTGGTGATTGATTAGTGAGCGTTCCCTGAGCCTACATTCTTCCTGTCACTGATAGCTGGAGGGATTGTGAGGGGAATGTTTATGTTCGGATGGAGGTGGCTGGTGGCGGGGTGGATAAATGGCCTCCGTGGGCCATATCTGGCACATGGGCCGTAGTTTGGGGACCCATGTTTAATTTCCCCACAGCACACTGGTTGAAAAACACTGTACTAGAGTATGTTTAGTCTAGTGGTTAAGGCCCTATGCTAGAAACTGGGAGGCTATGAGTTCTAATCCTGCACTAGGCATGAAAGCTACTTGAGTTTCTTTGGGCAAGTCAGCCTCTTTGAGCCCAACCACTTCAAGAAAGTAGGATGAAACATGAGTGCTATATTCAACACATTTATTATTTATTAAAATAATAAAGGCGGGATATAAATAAATAAATTTAAGAAATGCCAAGGAGCAGTATTTCCTCCTTATACATACAAAGCTTCTGCTCTATCATTAATCAAGGGCTGGATCTTTGCAAACTTTTTTAAAAAGTTAATAGGCAAACTGAGAGGTTTTCCAACCATTAAAATGACATCACTTAACAACATTTGATTTTGAGGAATATAATCCTTACCTCCCCTCCATTAGCATATTCCATAACAAAACACAAACGGTCATGCGTCTGAAAGGAATATTTCAATGCCTATAAAAAAAGTAGACAAAAATCTTAATTTTATAACATCTGTAATACTTTATAACCTACCAGTAGTTTACTGGTGTTGGACCGTCCCCTGAAACTTCCACAAATTGCATTTGCTGTTAACAGAAAATGATGAATTCCTCTCTACCAATGCTCCTTTCTAAAAAGTGAACACTTTTAGTATACATTATGAATACAGTGATCCCCCGGTTATTGCGTCCCTGACCATTGCGAACAGGGTAATTTGCGATTTTTGAACCCGGAAGTCAAAACACCATCTGCGCATGCGTGCCCTTTTTTCTATGGGCACGCATGCGTAGATGGCGCCGGGCAGATCAGCTGCTGGGCGGCTTCCCTGGGTCTTCCCCCTCTTGCTGGCGGGAGGGCGAAGCCCCCCCCAGCACCCGCTCGCCCACCCTTCGCCCGGGAAGTTCGCCAGGAGTCAGCGGAGAACGGCGCGCCTGTTTTAAAACGATCGGAGCCGGCCAGCTCCGATCGTTTTAAGCAGGCGCGCCGTTCTCCGCTGACTCCTAAAGCGGGGAAGTTCGCCAGGAGTCAGCGGAGAACGGTGCGCCTGTTTTAAAACGATCGGAGCCGGCCGGCTCTGATCGTTTTAAAGCAGGCGCGCCGTTCTCCGCTGACTCCTAAAGCGGGGAAGTGCGCCAGGAGTCAGCGGAGAACGGCGCGCCTGTTTTAAAACGATCGGAGCTTTCCAATGAGTCCCGAAGACAAACGTCAAACTTCCGCGTTTGTCTTCGGAACTCATTGGAAAGCCGCGCGGGTGTTTTAAAACGTCGCCGCCGACATGGGGGGCTTGCTAGCACCCCCCCAAACCCGGGTTGGGGGTTCGGGGGGTGCTAGCGAGCCCCCCATGTCGGCGGCGACGTTTTAAAACACCCGCGCGGCTTTCCAATGAGTCCCGAAGACAAACGCGGAAGTTTGACGTTTGTCTTCGGGACTCATTGGAAAGCCGCGCGGGTGTTTTAAAACGTCGCCGCCGACATGGGGGGCTTGCTAGCACCCCCCAAACCCGGGTTGGGGGTTCGGGGGGGTGCTAGCGAGCCCCCCATGTCGGCGCCGACGTTTTAAAACAGCCGCGCCGCCCCCAATCTTCGGCTCCTTGCTAGCGCTGCGGAAGTTAAAAACACCATCTGCACATGCGCAGATGGTGTTTTTACTTCCGCAGCGCTACTTCGCGAAAACCCGCTCGTTGCGGGGGGTCCTGGAACGGAACCCTCGCAACGAGCGGGGGATCACTGTATTCTTGTTTTAATTGCAATTTCTTTCTTTCTTTTCTCTTGCTTTTTATGCATATTCCTCTATGGCACAGACTTTTAGATTGTACTGAACAATACAATGCCGAACAGGTATAATAAAATTTGTGGAAGAGTTTGCAATGAACAGAACAGTGTCAACAATGATGTTGTTTATATTGGAATGAAAGAACTTTAACAATATTAAAGTTCAGAGAGGGGCGGCATACAAATCTAATAAATAATAATAATAATAATAATAATAATAATAATAATAATAATAATAATAATATTATTCGATAGTGTTCAATATTCTCCCTAATTTAATGTTTCCCTCTGATGACTGTTAGATGCATATTGTTGAATAATGGAATGATGGTAGCAGTTGTAATAAAACTGCTAAAGTGTACAATATATGAATAACAAAATAAAATACACTTTATTTACCTTGGACATTTCTTATAATTCAGTAACGACATTCAGCTAAACTCAAGAAGTGAAGATAGATACAAGAAAGATGCTGGAGTATTTCACAGAGAAGGCCGATAGGGAAGATTATGCCCAATTCTGTTGCCAAAATTGTGCACCAAGAAGACATCCTAACTATATATTTTATTATTTACTTATTCACATTTATAGACATTATTGGTTTTTAAAATTAATATTAATGTGCTTTGAATCACTTCTGTTGTATGATTCTGAATTTTTTGTACTTTTCTACGAGCGGTGAATCGCTCAGAGTTTATTTTATTTTATATTTATGTATTTATGTATTTATTCATTCATTCAATCAATCAATCAATCAATCAATCAATCAATCAATCAATCAGATTATCTCAGGGACCGCCTTCTGCTGCACGAATCCCAGCGGCCAGTTAGGTCCCACAGAGTGGGCCTTCTCCCAGTCCCGTCAACTAAACAATGTCGTTTGGCGGGGCCCAGGGGAAGAGCCTTCTCTGTGGTGACCCCAGCCCTCTGGAACCAACTCCCCCCGGAGATTAGAATTGCCCCCACCCTCCTCGCCTTTCGTAAGCTCCTTAAAACCCAGCTCTGCCGTCAGGCATGGGGGAACTGAGATACTCTTTCCCCCCAGGCCTTTACAATTTATGCATGGTATGTTTGCTTGTAGGTATGATTGGTTTTAAAATAAGGTTTTTTAGCTGTTGTAGTATTGGATTTACATGCTGTTTTTATTATTGTTGTTAGCCGCCCCGAGTCTACGGAGAGGGGCGGCATACAAATCCAATAAATAAATAAATAAATAAATAAATGAATGAATGAATGAATGAATGAATGAATGAATGAATGAATGAATGAATGAATGAATGAATGAATAAATTCATTCATTCATTCATTCATTCATTCATTTGATTTTTTATGCCACCCTTCTCCTTACAGCTGTTGCAGCTTACAACATTTTAGCAATAGCACTTTTTAACAGAGCCAGCATATTGCCCCCACAATCCAGGTCCTCATTTTACCCACCTCGGAAGGATGGAAGGCTGAGTCAACCTTGAGCCAGTGATGAGATTTGAACTGCTGATCTGCAGATCTAGCAGTCAGCTTTAGTGGCTACAGTACAGCACTCTACCTGCTGCGCCACTGGTGGTTATATAAATTGAGCAAATAAATAAACAAATGAAAGAGCTCTACTATATCTGATCAAAAGCTCCATCTAGTTTCCCTTCCACTAATGTTTTGCTCTAGGCAACCAGAAACGCACTGCTTCTGGATAGGAAGCCACCAAGTGGTGATGCCTCCACTCATCATGCAGATTTTTGTAGCGCAAAGGAGTGCCAGCTTGGTTTGACATGCTCTCTATTCCATTTTGCTTGGGCTGCAGCCCAGAAGTAACAGCTGGGGTTTCAGAGCCAGAGAAGGAGTCACAACGCTGGCCTTAAGATAAAAATAAACATATCCATAAATAATAATGGATTGTATAAGACACCATTTTCTGGATCCACAACAAGAACTCCCCCCCCCCCCACATTGCCCCAGCTCTGGCAAGTCCTGCTGAAGATACATTACCTGATCATGAATCACCTGGTTCCCTTAATGAAAGTAGGACAAAAGGACTTTATGTTCTAAAAGTTAAGGAAGTTAAAAGTGCCGCTTATCCAAACTTTTCACTTATTTACTTTGTTTTTTATGCTTCTCGATTCCTATTTGCTGAAGTAACAGAAGATTCAAACCGATCTAAGGCAAATACATGTGTTAATCTGATGTTCAGGAGTATGTATGTATGTATGTATGTATGTATGTATAGTTTGTTTGGAAGGGACCCTGTGGGTCTTCTAGTCCAACATCCTGCTGGTGCAGGAGACCCTATACCAGCGATGGCGAACTTATGGCACGGGTGCCACAGGCACGCGGAACCATATTTGCTGCCATGCAAGCCATTGCCCTAGTTCAGCTCCAATGTGCATGTGTGTGCCGTCCAGCTGATTTTTGGCTGGCACAGAGGCTCTGGGAGGGCGTCTTTGGTTTCCAGAGAGCCTCCGGGGGAATGGGGGAGGGCATGAGTTTTCAGAAGACATTGGGAATGAATAAGGCTGTGAGGATAGCTTGATGTAGTGGTTAAGACATCAGGGTACAAACTTGGAGACCAGGGAAGTCTTTGGAGTCTGAGGAGGGAGAAATACAAGACTACTGGGCCCTCTAGAAGTTGAGAAACAGGCCATTTCTGGCCTCCAGAGGGCTGGGGAAGCTGATTTTGTCCTTCCCAGGAATAGAATTATGAGTGTGGGCACTTGTGCATGTGTCATAGTGCGTGCCCACCCACTTTCGACACCTGAGGAAAAAAAGATTTGCCATCACTGTCTGATACCATCCCAAACATATGGAAGTCCAGTCTCCTCTTGAAGGTATCCAGTGTTGGGGCGTTCACAACCTCTGCAGGCAGGCCATTCCATGAGTTGATTGCTCTTACCATCAGAAAGTTTTTCCTTATTTCTTGGTTGAATCTCTCCTTGGTCAGCTTCCACCTATTGCTCCTTGTCTGGCCCTCTGGTGCTTTGGAAAACAGTGTGACCCTCTCCTCACTGTGGTAGCTCCTCAAGTATTTGAAGACTGCCATCATGTCCCCCTTTGATAACAAACTTTTTAGATTCAAATGCTCTCCTGAAGAATCATGTCTTTGCTGGTCTTTGGGAGAAAACTAATGTCTAGGGCTACATGTCTCACAAGAGGGAGCTATGATTACAAGATTGACCTTCCAAGCAGCTGTAGCAACTTGGGTTATCATATGCTGAACCAGCTGAAGGTTCTACGTAGTCTTCAAGGACAGCCTTATATGCAGTGAGTTGGACTAGCGCATAGACTGGGTGACAAAGAGTCTGAGTTGAGTTGGGAAGACAAAAAAATGGATCTTTCTTTCCCCTATAATCTGCAACAATGCTTGCCAGGTAACCAAGCACAACTGCAAGATTAGCTCTCAGATCTAAAGACTCTGAGGAATTAAGGACTTTTGAAATGAAAAAGGATAGGCAGATGATTATTTTTCCCCCAAAGTAAACTAGCCTCAATCAAAAATGGATTTTTTTAAAAAACAACAACATGTTTTAGAAGTGTGTTCCTAAATAAATAATGCTAGATAAATTTTTGTATCTCTGAAAAATTGCTTACATGGTATTTAGATTGATTGCGAGCATCCTGCTATTTGCTGGAAAGCAAATGTGTGCGTAAGGAACTGCACGCCTGGAAGAATATGAAGATTACAAGATATGATGCTGTTTGGGTACAAAAAGAGTTGGACTAATTCATAGAAGCCATAGGGACCATTGGCTAGTAGACGTGATGGCTGGTTGTCTCCCTCTGGAGGCCATCTGCTGGGAGAAATATGGGCTTCCTCGTGCAGTTGGTTTGCCACTGTAAGAATAGAATGCGGGACTTGATGGATCACAGGTCCAACCCACTAGGGCACTGCTCATGTTCTAAACTTTTGGCACCTTACATATTTTTAAAGCTTATTTCCAAGGCTGTACTAAAAACAAATTGCCAGCAATACTAGAAATACTATTCAATCATCATGATGAGCAGGCACTAATTGCTTTATCTAATATTTTCCAGGTTCTAGAATCACTAAGGTCCCATCTGTACCTTTTTGGATGAAAAAAAAATTGAGTGTGCGTGGACATGTGTCGATGCATGCACGTCAGATAAAGTTCATTCCCTTACAATTTTGGCATAATAAAGCACTATTTGTCCACAAATTTGCTCCAAGTTGTAGAACATAATTAGGTTGCTTATCGTATATTCCATCCAATTTTGAGAAACATATGCCTCTGAAATTTGCTTCTGTTGGTGAGAACAAACACAGAGGTAACTATCTTTTTTCATTCATAAGCGACTTTAAAAAAAATCACACAAGTAATGCTTACTGTCAAAAATGGATGCCTAGAATTCTGCAAAACCCGGTTTTCTGTCAGAGTATGTGCCACTTCATCCTGTAAGATAACCCAAATAGTAAGGTGAATATGTGACAATTCAATTTTACTTATTAAAAACTACTTTTGACAAAAGAGTACATAATACAATCTTTCTAAATGTCCTAGAAAATGAAGCAGAGCACTCAAAAGTCATTTGATATAATACAGATAAGAAAAATATGGAATCCTTCCAGACTGCATCTTCTCCTTACTTCAGAAACCCAAATTCAAGCATCTCTGCCAGATGGCTCTCTACCCTCCATGTAAATACATCCAAGGAAGAAGACTCATCACTCTCAGAATAACTGGCACCACCGCTGAAGGTTACTGCTACTGTCAGAAGGCATTTTTGCACCTTATAGTAACTTAAACGTATTATTCTATTTTGCATTCTGAACTGTTGAAGAATAGGCCATGATCTGTGCAACAACTTGTTAGAAAATGGAAAATTGATATTGTATGCCCTGATCCCAAACTATTCAGACCTTTTAATCTCTCTTTCCTGGACTCTGTTCCTAGTGTCCTGACCATCTTCATAGTTATTCCTTTAACCTTTTTTCCAGTTTATCTGAATCCCTACGTGTGATGCCAAAACTAGAGAGAATACTCCAGAGGTAGGAACTGACCAGTACAGCATAAAGTGAAATTATGATTTCCCTTTGTTTAGAAACTATACTTCTGTTGATGTATCTTAAAACCTCATTTGTTTTTTTGTAGCCACATCGTAGCTGTTTCATACTCAGTTTGCACTCAACTACTACTACAGATTTCAAATACTGTATTTTAAGATTAATATTGCTAAGCCTGTTCTTCTGCATCTATTTCCTGTTTTCTAAGTGAGGGAACTTGCACTTGCTTCTATCAAATGTCTATAGTCTATCTTGCTTCTATCGAGTTTTATTTTGTGAGCTTGAGTCCAATTTTGTAAGATCATTTGAATTTTATTTCTGTCTTCTAAAGCATCGGCTGCTATTCCATAAATTTGATAAGGATTCCTTCTCCATCTTCATCGAAAACATCAATAAAATGCTGTAGAGTGAAGAAACAAGGTTGAACTAGAGAAGCTCACTTCATATTTCAAATGCACATCTGATGAGAACCCTGGGTAGTATGATATTTGAAATAACTACATATCCACTTAAGTGCCCCATCGTTTAGCTTACACTTAGCCTGTGTTAGCTTGCTAATCAGTATATTATGCTTTTTCAGATTCTTTGTTATATTAGAGGGAAAATGATGTCAATTCTCTGAGAATTTAATTCATAAACGAGATGAAATACATCTTGATGTTCAAAAACCTCAAGTTTGAAAAGTCCTGACATATTCAGCATCTAGAACAAGGTTCTAGAAATCAGAAGAGGTAAACCATGACATCTTTACCTTTGCAACAATTACTTCTTTCTTCAAAATTTTCATAGCATAATAGCGTCCAGTTGCTTTCTCTTTCACCAGAATGACTTTTCCAAAAGTACCTTTTCCCAAGAGCTTAAGATACTCAAATTCATTCATAGTCTGTTTGAAGACAGGTTTAAAATGTTACAGGCCAATTAAAAAGTAAATGAAGGAAAATAACTAACAACTTAGACAGATCAACCAATACTCTTTATCACAAGAATCCGGATTTTCAAAAGAAGGATAAATCGTAGTGGCTAAGGTTGTACATTATGCTAAAAACCAAAAATAGACTGAATAAACTATGGGTTAAAAGGATGAATGAACCCAGATACTCTATGGCATGGGTGTCAAACTTGCGGCATCACATTGTCATAACACGACATCTTGTGACACGTTCCCCTTTTGTGGAGCTGGGGTGGGTGTGCCTTTGTGTGACACATCCATCCCACGGGCGGCCAGTTTGATACCCCTGCCCTATGCATTTACATAGAGATGTAAATAAATTCCTTACTAACTATATTCCAGAATTATCTGAACAAACAACTGTTTCAATGTATGTCACTATCTAATGTTTGTCAACTTCAGCAATTTTAAGCAACTACCAGAATGCTGCTGGCCAGAGAATTCTGGGAGTTGAAGTTCATACAGCCTGAATTTGCTGAGTTTGAGAAACACTGACCTAAGCAAATGAATTAAACTTTCCTATTTGCTACAGTAAATACAACAAATTTAGTACTCTGGATAAGGTACAGATTACAACTTAATAATAGCACTTACAATTATATACCACTCCATAGTGCTTTACAGCAATTTATAAACTGCTTTATGTCAATATATTGCCTCCAACAATCTAAGTCCTCATTTTACTGACCTTGGAAGGATGGAAGGCTGAGTATTCTAACCACTGTATCACCAGAGCTCTTTAATTTATATTTAAGGTATATTAAGCTATACCTGCCTTACAGTCTAAAATGCAGATATGGTTAAGCATAATCCAATTTCCAGCCTTCTGGATATTTCCCTGTTTTAAAATTTTATTAGAAAGTATTGAATCCAATCATATAATTTGTCCCTTACCTCTAAAGGGACTTGCCATGATCCCTCAGAAAATGTTTAATTCATTTAATTTTTCAAGAAGAAACTCGTGTAAAGTTACCCCAGACATTTCTACATCAGTTTCTAAACCCCAACCAACACAGTTATTGCTTAGGAATAGTAAATGCTGAAATCAAAATAACTTGAAGAACACAAAGCTATAAAAGATATTCAAATTGGTGGTCTCCCAATTTGAAGGTCATTAGATGCATTGAGACTACATGAGGATTTTGGAAATTGACAGGTACCAAATTGAAAAAGGCAGCATACGTAAATTGCTATTTTTTCAAGTTGTTTTTGTTGGATATTTTTCTTGATGAGTAATTTTTAGATAATTCCTTTTTTTTAACCAGAGGTACCATTTATCCCAAGCTTTGTAGAAATCTGTCTCATCCTTGTTTTGCAGTTCCATTGTTAGTTTGGACATTTCTGCGCATTCCATTATTTTAATCAAGAGTGATAGAGTAGTTGGGGTTTTTTCTTGCTTCCAAAATTGTGCATATAAAATCTGTGCGGCTGTAATAATATGGATTATAATATATCTGTTTTCTTTACTAAAATTTTGTCTTGTGATTCCTAGTAGAAATAGTTCGGGTTTCGCATGGATAGTCTGAGAAGTAATTTGTTCTAGTATAGTTTTAATTTTTTCCCTTAGGGCAAAACACACCAACTACGAGCTCAAACTACAGGCCGCAAATCATGAAAGACCCAGCTCTAACGCTGGTTTTCGCTTCTCTATCCCCCCCCCTCCTTCTTTTCCCTATCCCCCTTCCTTCTATATCTACTTCCCTCCCTTCACAACCCCTTCTCCCACTCCCCAATTACTACATAAGTAGAGTGTAAAAAATGTACAATATGCATATCTCTTTTGTCTTTCTGTATTTGGTTTTTATTGTATACTGTATATTTAATAAATTTATTTTTTTTTAAAAAGAAAGAAAGAAAAAGGCAGCATACGACACCAAAAGACATGTGGAATTCACATGAGTGTGTGTGACTGAGAAATAATACTTACTACTTTGTGTTTTGGTTTTATCATTGAAATTTCCATTTCTTCAGCCCCTGAATTATCACTGGGCGAACCAGATCGAAAATCCATGTTTTCTTCCTCTTGCTTCTTCAGGCTGTCTGCTACTGTTTGGATGGCTTTTGTCCATTCTTCCCTAAGAAAAAAAAATATTTCATTACGATGTGTGATTTTGGAAGAGAGTAGGGGAAAATACAAAGCTTACTTCCATGCTTACTTTCCCAAAAAATAATTGGGCTTCAATCATGTTTGAAATGTAGAAAACAGGAATAGGAATACTGTTACGAACCACCATTTTCCTTCCTAAGATATTTTAAATTCTAGTCTGGAGTAAAAAGTGTTCCTCTGGTTTATTTATTTATTTATTGGATTTGTATGCCGCCCCTCTCCGTAGACTCGGGGCGGCTAACAACAATAATAAAAACAGCATGTAAATCCAATACAGTACTACAACAACTAAAAAACCCTTATTTTAAAACCAATCATACCTACAAGCAAACATACCATGCATAAATTGTAAAGGCCTAGGGGGAAAGAGTATCTCAGTTCCCCCATGCCTGATGGCAGAGGTGGGTTTTAAGGAGCTTACGAAAGGCGAGGAGGGTGGGGGGCAATTCTAATCTCCGGGGGGAGTTGGTTCCAGAGGGCCGGGGCCGCCACAGAGAACGCTCTTCCCCTGGGCCCCGCCAAATGACATTGTTTAGTTGACAGGACCCGGAGAATGCCAACTCTGTGGGACCTAACTGGTCGCTGGGATTCGTGCAGCAGAAGGCGGTCCCTGAGATAATCTGGTCCGGTGCCATGAAGGGCTTTATAGGTCATAACCTACACTTTGAATTGTGACCGGAAACTGATCGGCAACCAATGCAGACTGCGGAGTGTTGGTGTTATATGGGCATTTTTGGGAAAGCCCATGATTGCTCTCGCAGCTGCATTCTGCACGATCTGAAGTTATTATATATATTATATGGTTGTTATATAGGACAGCAGGACACCTGGTTGGCAGCAGATGACATAAATTTCAATCTTTAAGGCTATTTTTTGGGAGAGGTAGAATTACTAGACTCTGTTGTGTATGCATGCAATGCACACTTTTATTAGTGATGCACAATTGCAAGCCGTTCCTTCTATAAGAGTTCTCTATTCCATCCCAACCCAGTCTGATGAAAAAAGTGAATTTCATGGGAAAGGAGAGTGTAAAGCCCACAGCACCAAACCAATAAAAAAGGAAGCATTTGAGAAGATGGAGCTCTCTAATAATGCTGAACATTTACATCTGCTTTTGCAAGTTGTTTTTGTATTTAAGACTGAAGGAAACATACCGCTCCTCTGGAGTCTCCACATGAAATGTTCTTTCAATTACTGTGGTCCACTGGAGGCATCTGATGATGAATGTGTTTGGTTTAGGTCTCTCTGTCTTCATCAACTGGCACTCTAGCGCAGATTGGGGAAAGAAAGTCATGGTATGTAAGCAGGTTTAAATAATCATTTGTCTTTATTCTTATCCAGCAAACAGTTGTGATTAATCAGGCATATAAATTTCTGTAAGTAGTTCTTCAAGAAAGAGACTAACAGGACAGATTAAAATGGGACTTCACTTACAGTGGCTGCTTTATGATATGGAAAGCCATCAGCACTTTCGCCTGGCCACAAATCAAAACAATATGATGTGCCCATTTCACCAAGCATATAAAAATGAAATTACTATGAAAAAATGTTCCACATTTCTGACCATTTAGGAGGGTCGCCTAGAAAGTAATGCACCACATTTTTTTTCCTCAGCCTACAGTAATGGTACGAATGAGAAACTTTAGGTATACATTCTTTGAATTGTCAGTAGTGCATGTGTAAATTTTGCGTTTCTTCAGATAGAGCAGCTGCAGCAGTGTTACGAAATGGCATCTGAAAGTGATGTACGTTACAAGCAGTGTGTCGTCATTGAATTTCTCACTGCAGACAAAGAAACTGTTGCAAACATTCACAAATATTTGTCTACAGTTTATGGAGAATCTTCAGTCGACAGAAGTACGGTTAGTCACTGGGCACTGAGGGTGAGGCTATTAGAAGACGGTTCGGAAGATTTGCAGCATTTGGGGCAGCCAACCACAGCTGTCACACCTGACAAGACGCAGCTTGCTGATGCGCTCATTCGCGAGGACCAATGCAATAACGACTCGGCAGTTGGCGCTGAAGCTGTCAATCAGCAAAGGAAGTGTGGAAGAGATGATTTGCACCGTGCAGAAATGGCTTCGTGACCAGAACAAGGAGTGGTACCCACAGCGCATACATGTCCTTGTGTCTCGTTGGAGATAGACCATAGAACAAGGTGGACATTACGTGGAAAAATAAGGAGTGTAGAAGAAACATAATTCTTTCTTGTGTGTAAGATTCATTGTGTTCAATAAATAATTGTTGAAGAAAAAAATGTGGTGCATTACTTTCTGGGCGAGCCTCGTAATGTACATCACTTACAGATGCCATTTCGGAACACTGCTGCAGCTACGTTGTGTGTCTGAAGAAATGCAAACTATACATACGCACTCCTGACAATTCAAATAAGGTATATCTAAAGTTTCACATTTGTACCAATACTGTAGCCTGAGAAAAAAAAGTGAAATACTTTCTGCGTGACCTTCACAGTATAGTTAGACCATGTGTAATTGACATACCATAGATTTTAGTTGTTATTTATTGCTTTATACTAAAATGTTTAATTATACATTTACTGAGTGTTTTAATTTGTTCTGGTCTCTGGTCTATGACTGTAATAAACTAAATTGAATTAAATATTTCTGACTGAAATAAATAGCTCACCATATAGCCACCTCACTTTGTGAAAAAGCATAACTGCCTTCAAATAATTTAAATCCTGCACCAAGAACTTATTTCAGCTCGTTGGCATTTTTATCCTGCACCTTTTACAGCTTTCCCTTACTCTAACTACAGGTAGTCTTTGAGTTACAAACAGTACCTGCGGGGCACTGAGACCCAGGGAAAGAGAGTGCAGTACGTGTACTCTACAGTAGGGGTCTCCAACCTTTGCAACTTTAAGATTTTGGACTTGAAATGCCAGAGTTCCTCAGCCAGAAGCTGGCTTCCACTCTGGGAGTTGAAGTCCACAAGTCTTAAAAGTTATAAAGGTTGGAGACCCCTGCTCTACAGTATATGCATGTGTAAACTCAAGAAGGCCTAGGAACAGTGTGGCATTCAAAAAGGCAGCAGGGGAAGAGGAGAATAACCACAGTGACGTGTGACTTTCCATGCTGGCTTCTGCATTGATTTTGGAAAAGGCAGCAGGGAAGATCACAAATGGCAATTGTGTCACTGTGGGATGCTGCAACCGCTGTAAGTGTGAGCTGGTTGCCAAGCACCTATATGATGATGACGTGACTCTGGGAATACTGCAACAGCCAGAATCCCAAGGACTGGTTGCAAGTATCTGTTATTCAGCACATGGTTGATAAATGGATGGTCAGTATGTGATATATACTCGTGGTATACAGTAATCCCTCGCTACTTCACGAATCATCTTTCACGGATTCGCTATTTCACGGGTTTTCAAAGAGGGCTTAAGTCCATTAAAAATTCATAAAATTCTTCTACAGTACTATTGTACTCTATTAAAGAAACTGGTAGGATATCACATGTAGTTCCAGCTGAGAAACATTACAGAATGACTGTTTAATGCAAAGGGTGGGTTTTAAAAGTCCATTTATTTATTTATTTATTTATTTATTTATTTACTTACTTACTTACTTACTTACTTACTTACTTACTTACTTACTTACTTACTTACTTACTTACTTACTTATCTATTTACCTATTTAAAAGTCCAAATTTATCTATCTATCTATCTATCTATCTATCTATCTATCTATCTATCTATCTATCTATCTATCTATCTATCTATCTATCTATCTATTGGATTTGTATGCCGCCCCTCTCCCTGAACTCGGGGAGGCTAACAACAGTGACAAAAACAGAATGTAAAAATCCAATACTAAAAACAGCTAAAAACCCTTGTTATAAAAACCAATCATACATACAAACATACCATGCATAAATTGTAGAAGCCTACGGGGAAAGATTATCTTAGTTCCCCCATGCCTGACGGCAGAGGTGGGTTTTGAGAAGCTTACGAAAGGCAAGGAGGGTGGGGGCTACATTAAAAATATCTTTCCTCTACTTCACGGAAATTCGTTTTTCACGGGTGGTCTTGGAATGCATCCCCAGTGAAAAATGAGGGATCACTGTACTTGTAATCAGATGAAGAGGAAGCTTCAAGAAGACAACCATTTCAATGAAATGTCATCTTCTAATACCATTCTGGTTTCATTCTTAAATGGTTGTATGAAGCTCAAGAGCTAAAAGAGCCACTTTTAAATTTAAATATCAAATGCCAAAGCAGACCTGATTACTGATGTCCAAGTGTTAATAACGGCGATATAAACATAATCTACTATCAAGAGAATGTAGCACATTTCAGTTGCAATCATTAGATTTTCGGATGTTTTTGTCTTTATAGTCTGGTATTATTAAGGCAGCAACTCAAAGTTCATGCTTCCTTATAAAACTAAAAGCTTCCAACTTGCACACTTACAAAACGATTAAGTATTCATCATCCCTGGCTGAATTTCTTTCCTCTGCTTTCTCTTCACTGCTGCATTTGAGTCCATATATTTATGCCTAATTTCCTGCTGAACTTGTGAAGCCCCTCAAAAAGTACTTTGCTTTTTTTCTAATGACATGAAGATTTAGTTCTTCATTCAAAGCACACCAAGGATACTCTGCATCCAACTGAAAGAATTCAAGTAGACTTAAAAGGAAAGAGTGCATTACATGACTACAAAAAGATATTGACAAAATTGAACGGGTCCAAAGATGGGCTACAAGAATGGTGGAAGGTCTTAAGCATAAAACGTATCAGGAAAGACTTAATGAACTCAATCTGTATAGTCTGGAGGACAGAAGAGAAAGGAGGGATATGATAGAAACATTTAGATATGTTAAAGGGTTGAATAAGGTCCAGGAGGGAAGTGTTTTTAATAGGAAAGTGAACACAAGAACAAGGGGACACAATCTGAAATTAGTTGGGGGAAAGATCAAAAGCAACATGAGAAAATATTATTTTACTGAAAGAGTAGTAGATCCTTGGAACAAACTTCCAGCAGACGTGGTAGATAAATCCAC
This sequence comes from Erythrolamprus reginae, assembly GCF_031021105.1. Lineage (NCBI taxonomy): Eukaryota > Metazoa > Chordata > Lepidosauria > Squamata > Dipsadidae > Erythrolamprus > Erythrolamprus reginae. The sequence continues at coordinate 45,491,562 of NC_091950.1, forward strand.
AGTAACTGAATTTAAACATGCCTGGGATAAACATATATCCATCCTAAGATAAAATACAGAAAATAGTATAAGGGCAGACTAGATGGACCATGAGGTCTTTTTCTGCAGTCAGACTTCTATGTTTCTATGACTAAAGAAAATATGTTTTACCAAGAAAAGTGCACAATTTTAGGTGAGGAAATGTCACTGTTTATATTTGTGTTAATTCTGTAGTCATGGGCATCACTTTTTAAACTGGACCTGAATTCATAAAACAATTCTGCCAGAGTAGATAACCTGGCATTATCCTGATCATTGGGAATACAACTTCAATAAGCTTCAGCAACTATAAGAATTGCATTCAAAAATTGAATTCGTCGGGAAACTACGAGCTCACCTACTGCTTGTTTGTCCAGTAATCTATTTACGGAAAAATCGATGTTTTGGCCAGAACAATTTGAAGTCCTAGGACATGATATGGTTGGAGTGCAGTTTAAAGCACCTACTCCCACAAAGTGAAGCATGAAACTTTGAAAAGTGATTATGGCAGACTCACATGAGTGTCAGCTTGATGGCCTTCTCTGAGGTGGAAGAAAGCCAGAGAATATCTATCAGCTGCTGTCAAGGGGCTTATTTGTGCAGTTCACATAGTATGTGCAAAAGAACAGCCTTGAGGCCAAAGGTCAAGAGGAAAGCCTCAACAAACCCTATCTCAAACGGGGAGAAAAGGGCTAAGGACATAAGGGCAACCAGAAAAAATGAAGTAACAGAATACTAATTGCTGAATACTCCAGGCACTTCAAAACATTTCCAATGTGGCAAAAGAACAGAAGCAGGGGGATATCTTGCAGAATGGAATGTGCATTAGGAGATCACTAGAATAGATAGAAGATAATTCTGTCATAATGCTCAGCTTTGGAAAATTCCTAGAAGAGTCAGTACTGAATAGGTGAACGTCCCATAAATGTGATGTATAAAGACTATAAAGAGTAATTGTGTTTCCTATCCCTGAGCAAATGCTAAGCCAGATATACAGTGATACCTTGTCTTACAAACTTAATTGGTTCCGGGATGAGGTTCTTAAGGTGAAATGTTTGTAAGACGAAACAATGTTTCCCATAGGAATCAATGGAAAAGCAATTAATGTGTGCAAGCTTAAAATTCACCCCTTTTGCCAGCCGAAGTGCCCATTTTTGAGCTGCTGGGATTCCTCTGAGGCGCCCCTCCATGGGAAACCCCACCTCTGGACTTCTGTGTTTTTGCGATGCTGCAGGGGAATCCCAGCAGGGGAATCCCAGCATCACAAAAATGAGCGCTTCACTGGCAACGGAAGTCCAGAGGTGGGGTTTCCCAGCGAAGGGAGCATCAGTGAAATCACAGCATCAAAAACACCGAAGTCCTCGAAACTCCACCTCCAGACCTCTGTGTTTTTGCGATGCTGCGATTTCACTGAGGTTCCCCTCGCTGGGAAACCCCACCTCCGGACTTCCGTTGCCAGCGAAGCGCCCATTTTTGTGCTGCTGGGATTCCCCTGCAGCATCACAAAAACACAGAAGTCCGGAGGTGGGGTTTCCCATGGAGGGGAGCCTCAGGGAAATCCCAGCAGCGCAAAAATGGGTGCTTCGCTGGCAACAGAAGTCTGGAGGCGGGGCATCCCAGCGGTGGCAGTGGGTTTGTAAGGTGGAAATAGTTTGTAAGAAGAGGCAAAAAAATCTTAAACCACGGGTTTGTATCTTGAAAGGTTTGTATGACGAGGCGTTTGTAAGATGAGGTATCACTGTATATGGAAACTTAAATGGAAACAAATGAATAAAGTATGTATACATAGGCAAATCTGGTACACTCAAAAAGATTTGGACTACATATCCTACAACCCTGAATCCGTCTGGCCAAAGAGAAGAAACTAGAGGAGTTATAGACCAATACAATTCAAGGGCATCAGATTAACTCATTTCCTCCCACTTATGACTGTAACTTGTTGCTTGTATCCTTAAGATTTTTATTAATATTGATTGTTTCTTCATTGCTTCTTTGATCCCTATGACAATCATTAAGTGCTGTACCACATGATTCTTGACAAATGTATTTTTTCTTTTATGTACACTGACAGCATATGCACCAGAGACAAATTCCTTGTGTGTCCAATCACACTTGGCCAATAAAGAATTCTATTCTATTTTAATTATTAATACAGGGGGAAGATGGCACAATTAACTAAAATGATGGCATGAAACTTTCACTCACACTTTTGATGATTTTATTTATTTATTTATCTATGTATCTCTCTCTCTCTCTCTCTCTCTCTCTCAGATTTGTATGCTGCCCCTCTCTGTAGACTCGGGGAGGCTAACAGCAATAATAATACAATGTAAACAAATCTAATATTTAAGTTAATTTAAAAAAACCCAATTGCTGGGTATCACTATCATCCAAATGAAATCCAAATCCAAAGAATACAGGTACATTTCTTATTGCTGCACAATCAATACATCTAGTTGTAACTACAGTATATTTTTTGAAAACTCGGTCTCCTCACAAGAAGGAAAAGGGGAAAAAGAAAATCCGGACCTTCTGATTTATAGGAATCAAATTCTTTAATAATACAATGGTAAAAATCTAAATATTATCAGATTCTAGTTGTCTTTGTTGTCTGCATTGACCTATGGATTTATGTATCCCAGAAGCAAGGATAAGCCTTAATATACCAACAAGAGCCATGAACAGATGAATATTTTCCTGGTGTGGGCCAAAATTATTCCGTCCTCCCTTGGCAATTGTTGACCCCCACCCTGATCCATATGCAGTATTTTTTTAGTACTCTAACAAGAGAAGATTGGAAGAGGAAATGTCGTAAGAGAGTTAAAATTATTTTGACCTCAAATGTGACAAATTGTACTATTATTGCTGTATGCTACAAGCAATGGAATAAGACCAATTAAAATCGACATGTTTCCTCTAAATCAGCACTCTCCCATTGATATTTGTTAAGCTTGCTGATCTAGCAATCTTTAAAAGTACACAACAAGATGAATAATAAGAGATTTGTCAGTTAATAACCACTATAATTCAAGAATGTCACAGAGAAATGTTTTGTTTAGTGAACAATATGCTGTCTAATTACCCTGCTCAATCATTACAGAATACATCAAGAAGCAAAATTTATCTGGAAAAAAAAATCTTGTAGAATACAGTGGAACCCCGACATAAGAGCTGCTCTACTTAAGAGCAACTCGAGATAAGAGCTGGGAGGGGAGAGATATTTTTGTTCTACTTACAAGCCCAAATTCGAGATACAAGCGCCAAGGAGCTGTCCCCTGAAGCCAAACGCTAACTTCCGCGTTCGGCTTCAGGAGACAGCTGCGAAGCGGCGCACGTGTTTTAAAAGGTTGCAGCCGGCCTGGGGGGCTCGGGGGGGTGCTTGCAGCTTTCTTTCTTGCTCTTTTTCTTTCTCTCTTTTACCTTCCCTTCCTCTATTTCTTCTTTTCTTTCTCCTTCCCACCTTCTTCCCTCCCTCCCTCCCTTCACTCATTCCTCTCTTACTCTCCCCTTTCATAAGTTTCCTTGCTTCCTTCCTCTGTTCCTGTCCCTTCCCCCTTTCTTTCTTTCTTTCTTTCTTGCTCTTTTTCTTTCTCTCTTTTACCTTCCCTTCCTCTATTTCTTCTTTTCTTTCTCCTTCCCACCTTCTTCCCTCCCTCCCTCCCTTCACTCATTCCTCTCTTACTCTCCCCTTTCATAAGTTTCCTTGCTTCCTTCCTCTGTTTCTGTCCCTTCCCTCTTTCCTTCCTTCCTTCCCACCCTCCGTCCATTCATTCACCCATTCCTCTCTTGATCGCTTAAAGCCGGTCCCTGGTGCAAAAAGGGTTGGGGACCTCTGTCCTACAGGATTGGGTGGCAGAGAAGTTGAACATATGTAAATTTAAAAGTTTAAGAAAGTTTACAAGTTAAGTGAAAGAAACTTCATTATTCATTTATATGTACATGTACATTTCTTCATTAAAAACATGTCTTTCTGCATAATTTAGACTAACTTTGTGAGTTTTTTGAGGGCTGGAACCAATTAAAATTATTTACATTAATTCCTATGGGGAAAAGTCGTTCGAGATAAGAGCTGCTCGACTTAAGAGCCCAGGTCCGGAACGAATTAAACTCGTATCTCGAGGTACCACTGTACTTTGAAGAAAAATAATCACACTATATTTCACCAAAATTGCTTCTGGCATCATCATCCTCAACTCCATTAAGTTGCTTAGATTCATTGTTATTAATTAATTAATTTATTATGGTATCAATTTATTTCCTAACTTCTAATGTAGCAGACAAAGGGGGGGAAATAGAACAAACCCGCAAATTATAATTTAAAGCACAAGCAGCTACATCTGATCTAAAAGCAGACAGAGTGATGGCCAAATGTAACCATAGTGAATTCAAATTAGGTAATGTGCCAAACACCCCTTTTCATATTTACAATAAACAGGTTTAGAATAGAATAGAATAGAATTTTTATTGGCCAAGTGTGATTGGACACACAAGGAATTTGTCTTGGTGCATATGCTCTCAGCGTACATAAAATAAAATATACATTTGTCAAGAATCATGTGGTACAGCACTTAATGATTGTCATAGGGGTCAAATAAGCAATGAAGAAGCACTATTAATAAAAATCTTAGGATATAAGCAACAAGTTACAGTCATACAGTCAACATGGGAGGAAATGGGTGATAGGAATTATGAGAAAAATTAGTAGAATAGAAGTACAGATTTAGAAGAAAGTCTGACAGTGTTGAGGGAATTATTTGTTTAGTAGAGTGATGGCGTTCGGAAAAAAACTGTTCTTGTGTCTAGTTGCCCTGGTGTGCAGTGCTCTGTAGCGATGTTTTGAGGGTAGGAGTTGAAACAATTTGTGTCCAGGATGTGAGGGGTCAGTAAATATTTTCCCCGCCCTCTTTTTGACTCGTGCAGTATACAGGTCCTCAATGGAAGGCAAGTTGGCAGCAATTGTTTTTTCTGCAGTTCTGATTATCCTCTGAAGTCTGTGTCGATCCTGTTGGGTTGCAGCACCAAACCAGACAGTTATAGAGGTGCAGATGACAGACTCAATGATTCCTCTGTAGAACTGTATCAGCAGCTCCTTGGGCAGTTTGAGCTTCCTGAGCTGGTGCAGAAAGAACATTCTTTGTTGTGCTTTTTTGATGATGTTTTTGATGTTAGGTGACCATTTTAGGTCTTGAGATATGATAGAACCTAGAAATTTGAAGGTCTCTACTGTTGATACTGTGTTGTCTAGTATTGTGAGAGGTGGAAGGGTTTCTCTTAAAGTCTACCACCATTTCTACGGTTTTGAGTGTGTTCAGTTCTAGATTGTTCTGGTCACACCACAAGGATACTTGTTCAACTTCCCATCTGTATGTGGATTCATCATTGTCTCGAATGAGTCCGATCACTGTTCTATCATCGGCAAACTTCAGTAGTTTAACAGATGGATCGTTTGAGGTGCAGTCATTAGTGTATAGAGAGAAGAGAAGTGGTGAGAGTACACAGCCTTGGGGGGCACCTGTGCTAATTGTACATGTTTACAAATATATTGAGCTGAAGAGAAGCGCAGGAAAGGGAAGATCCACAGGAATACCTTCCTACAATTTTCAAACTTTCTAAGGCAGGATCTGAAATATGTTCTCTTGGGTAAGGTCCAAGGCTACAGCTGGATAACCATCATCTGATCTGCCATTGCTTAGGTGAACCACTCTTAGGTATTTTGCATTTCCATGATTTTGTAGGGAAAGCAGCTTTAGGCTCCCGTGTCTAGATATCTGATATCATCAAAACTGACTGGATGTAGAAAAGAAAACAACATGATTTCTCTCCAGAAGATTTAGCACTTGCATGGGAGACTTTTAATTATCTATTTTATCAAGTTACTTAATAAAGTAAACAGTCAAATATAATTATCATAAGCAATGGAAAATCAGAATTTAAAAAAGGCTGGGAAACTGTTTAAAAAAACAAAACTAAAACATCTGACCCTTATTACTCAAATCATATTCTTTGCAACTTTGTGGAGAAATGCTAATATTAATTCAAATGTGGGAAAACAATACATTCAATAGCTTCAAATGAGACATAGATTTCTACTTCCAATATGCTATAATAAATCTTTCAGGCAGTTCCTATGCCCTAAAAATCACCATTCCTGAATCTTCGGAGAGGGGCGGCATACAAATCTAATAAATTATTATTATTATTATTATTATTATTATTATTATTATTATTATTAATACATTTCAAATACTTCCGTGTGTGCCAATAAGATTGTATGTATCTTTAACTTACAATGACTGAACAGCAACCCCTAAGTCATATGAACAATACTACTGATTTTAATTAAAAATCTGCCAACAAGATTTAAGCGTAAGGAAAGAGCACTAACCTTCTAAGGAATTAATGACATCACAAAAGATTTAGATTCTGATTTTTGAGTAGGGGAAAGAGATCTGCTAGAAAATATTCTATTCTATTCTATCTATTATTCTTTCCCAGTGGAAAACAAAAGATGCAACAGAAACAATTAGCCAATCACAAAGCTAAGATGGGTCTGACCTGGTTATGGGAGACTACCAAGAAATCTGACCCTGTTATTTAGGTGAGGAAATCAAACCAAGAAAATCTTGAAAGTGGATAGCAACAAACCATTTCTCTAGTTTTGGCAAAAATAGATAAGACCATTAAGTCACTAGGAGTAAAGTATTGGAAGCTGAATTCAAAACACATTTACTTCTTCAGGAATACTGTAACATTCCAAAAATTTATCTTGAGGGGAAAATAACTGCAATCCATTCCTGAATCTTGCAGAGATTTAAAATGTGCAGAAATTTGGCTGACACATAAAAGAGCAACAATAAGAGAGGCAGATCTCAGCTAGTGCACAAAACGCAAGTAGAGGCAGAAGATGATCAGGAAATACTTTGCCAAAAGATTATGTGAGTAGATTGATACTTAGGAGGACAAGCTACATGCAACAATTTGCCAGAAAATATACAATGCAAACCTGTGTTTTAGAAGGGCATGAACAGGTAAAGGCAAAGAAGTTGTGGGGGGGTTTTCCCTGTTGTTTCCAGCAGATCAACTAGACATTTTTGACAACCATACAGCAAGAATAAAACAAAATAAGGCAAAGTCTGCGCTAAATCATAACCTTTATAGACCAAGACTGACACAGCGTTATTGTTTGGTTAGCATCATGTTATGAACCCTGCATAATGGCCTAATGAGATACCCAGAAACAATGGCTTATAAAATGAACCCAAATTAAACAAACAATAGCAAACAAACAAATCCTATCTTAATTTTTATGAAGAGATAACACACTCAAAAAAATATTTTGCAATTAACTTCAGCGGGAAGACCTTGCAGTTTAAGTGAAAAGTGGTGACATTTCTACAAGACTGGTATCTACTTTATATTATGTTTTAAAAGCACCAGAAACTAATCATGTTGGGTTTTGAATGTATGGTGCAATAATATTTAGCATGGCTGGGGCACCTGAAGGCACCATGGTTCATGGTACATCGCCTGATTTACATATATAAAGGATAAATGTCTTGGATCTTCAAGGAGAGATGGAACAATTTTCTGAAACAATAAAAGACAAGTTCCAATATTCCTGTTGTTTATGAGTGTCAAGTTCTTATACCTAGATGTGGAAAACATACTTATTGATTGATTGATTGATTGATTGATTGTTAGAGTTGAAAGGGACCATGAAGGCCATCGAGTTCAACCCCCTGCCCAAGCAGGAACTCTATAGTACACCAGTCAAGTGGCAGTTCAATCTTCTCTTAAAAATGTCCATTGTTGGAGTTCACAATGTCCGCTGGTAGGTTGTTCCATTGGTTAATCGCTCTGACCATCAGGAAGTTCCTCCTTATCTCCATGTTGAATCTCTCCTTGGTCAGCTTCCAGCCGTTGTTCCTCGTCCGGCCCTCTGGTGCCCTGAAGAATAAAGTGATCCCCTCCTCTCTGTGACATCCCCTCGTATACTTGTAGACTGCTATCATGTCCGCTCTGGCCCTCCTTCTCTCTAGGCTATCCATACCCAGTTCCCTCAGTCTCTCTTCTTAAGTCTTGGTTTCCAATCCCTTAATCATCTTGGTTGCTCTTTTTTGCACCTTCTCCAGAGTTTCAATGTCTCTTTTGAATTGTGGTGACCAGAACTGAATACAGTACTCCAGATGTGGTCGGACCAGGGCATAGTAGAGTGGTATTAAGACTTTCCTGGTCTTGGAGTGTATTCCCCTGTTGATGCAGCTTAGGATTGTGTTGGCTTTTTTAGCTGCTGCTGCACATTGTTGCCTCATGTTTAATTGATTGTCCACCAAGACTACATATTCTCAGATGTACTTTTCTGATGTAGTTATTTTTTGTAGTACCTTCATTGATAAACCTGCATCACACACACCTAATTCCTCATTTTTCAAAAGAGAACTAAATCAGATTAAAATATCATTAATTCCTATTTGTGATCAACTGTTCCTTCTACCCCAAATATATTTCTTCAACAAAATAAGGAAGTTCAAGTGTGTTTAAAAAGTCTGTTGTTAGGAGAACTCTAAATTCCAATTCACTCATGGTGGCTGGGTCTTTGAAATATAACTAGGAGGTGAACAGTGTTTCTGACATAAACAGATACCAGTGCATTCAGATGCAAATTGCCATTATGTGGTTGAGAGGCACCCTAAATTAGCCTAGTATCTTCCTAGAATGTCAAAATATTTACTCTACCCAAGCACTTAAAACAAAAAAAGAGTCAGATTTCACATGACATGACGGAAGTTCAAACATCTTTCTCTGCCTTTGTTGGCATCATCTCACAGACTGATTAATGTCAATAAAAGAACCTTCCTTCTCCTTTTATCTGTAAATGACTCTCTAGGAACCTGAGGGAAAGGAGAGCTGAAATACTAGGACAGAGAACATGACTTTCAGAAGGACAAATATATGATTGAATTTCAAGACTATTTACTACCATGCTTCAGTAACATCACTTTGCCTATAAGAAGTAGATTGTTTTTGTAAAAAAAAAGAAGTAGGTTGTTTATGGCTATGTTGCAAGCTGGAGAACAGCTTCATAACAAGAGATGAGATAAAATATAGCAAAAAAATAAAAGGGGAGTGTGAGGGGAGAGGAAGTTTTGGTAATAAAAAATATGCAAAACCCATTTTGTTAATTGGTTTGCACATTTCTATCTGTTTCACTTTCTTTTTAAGCTATGGTCATCAATAGATTAAAATTGTCGTCACACAGTTCTGACGCTGTGTAACAATTTATTTATTATTTATTTCTTAGATTTGTATGCCGCCCCTCTCCGCAGACTCGGGGCGGCTAACAACAACAATAAAACAACATGAAACAAATCTAATATTAAAAATGACTAAAAACCCTTATTAAAACCAAACATACATACAAACATACCATGCGTAAATTGTATGGGCCTGAGAGGGGGAAGGAATATCTCAGTTCCCCCATGCCTGACGACAAAGGTGGGTTTAAAGGAGTTTACGGAAGGCAAGGAGGGTGGGGGCAATTCTAATCTCTGGGGGGAGCTGGTTCCAGAGGGTCGGGGCCACCACAGAGAAGGCTCTTCCCCTGGGTCCCGCCAACCGACATTGTTTGGTCAATAGGACCCGGAGAAGGCCAACTCTGTGGGACCTAATCGGTTGCTGGAATTTGTGTGGCAGAAGGCGGTCCCAGAGATATTCTGGTCCGATGCCATGAAGGGCTTTATAGATCATAACCAACACTTTGAATTGTGAGCGGAAACAGATCGGCAACCAATGTAGACTGCGGATTGCTTAGGTAGTGCTAGGTTTATTTCATTAAAGCTGTTATTTATTTATTTTACATGGGGCTTTAGAGCAGATGAGGTGCAAGTAGATTGCTGCAATCTGCTTCTGTTCAGGATTTTGATCAGATACACGATCAATTTTGTTAGCTTTACCTTCAAGCAGTTTTTTCCTGGACCTAATAAACAGATTCCCCTATAAAGCAGTCCCTATTAAGGACTGCTTTGAGGGTTTCTCCCTTGTTTCTTCTATTTTTTGCTTATTTCTACACACACACCCCTTGCTAAACTTCCCCTGTAAGCAGAAAGGGTCATTTTCATTAAAAATGAATATAAAAATAATGAATTTTTTATTATTTATTTATAATATATACAAGGTAACTGAATGATGATTCAGCTACTAAATATTACATGGAAAAAAAATCTTTATCCCCCATTTTTTTGGGAAGTGGAGGGTATGTCCTTTTATTCATAAAAGAGAGGTAGAACAGAGCTTGCATATCAATAAAAGTAAAAACTTCCAAAAAATGTACATGGAGTCCCTGGGTGGAAAGTCTGGATTCCACACATATTTTAGTAAAACTTTAACCCTCTATGAGACTGAAATGATGGCAGCAGTTCAACCCCTACATCCCTTATATTTTCTTTCCTTCTCTTTCTACCTCTTCCCTCGTCTACTCCCTTTTCTTTGGCTCTTTCTGGTGGAAGGAAGGAAGGAAGGAAGGAAGGAAGGAAGGAAGGAAGGAAGGAAGGAAGGAAGGAAAGAAGGAAGGAAGGACAAGCATGTGTATGTACTTGTATTTTTTCTGCGAGAATTCTATTTGTACATGTGTGCACATGCTTTTATAAATTCTTAGTTTCTTTTAAAGGGGAACTAATTTTAATCAATACTAATTATTTCCAAATTATTTATTTAGGGGTGTTCCTTTCTTTTGGAATACGATTTGGCCATGTACAAATACACTTATAATAAGTATGTCGAACATACAGGTTAGCAGAAAAATGACTTAAGTAGCTAAATCATTTTCAAAAGGTACAATTTGTTAGGGATAGATCTTGAAGCCTAAATCTTGTGAAATACTTACGAGCCACTGAAAAATTATTTAAGGGAGATTCTCGTTGGTCAACATCTTGAGGTCGCTCTTTATAGCCAATAAATGTTCCGTCGTTCATCAATAGAAAGTACCTTGGCCTCCATGTTTTAATGTACTCTCCTGAAATAGACAAAAGAAGAACCAAAATTAAGAATGAAAGTTTGGGATATAGTATTTTCTTCATACCAATATTACTGCTATAGGATATATTTAAAAAATGACCATATGCCCTATATTTCAGAAAGCTTTTTAGATTTTATTTTTTTAAAACTCACTTTTGCCATTTATTTTTACCATTTAACTTTTACTATACAAATGGTACCACTTAATACATACTTTGATTGCAGAAATCCTTTTTAATATTTCTGTCTCTCTCACCCCACTCAACCATTTTGTTCAATCAGGTCTGATTCTCAGAGACTGCCTGTTCCTACAGCTTTCTTGGCAAGATTTTTCAAAAATGGTTTGCCATTGCAGCATTCCAAGGGCTGGGAGAAAATGACTGGCCCAAGGTGGGACTAGAACACTTAGTCTCCTATTACCTAGCCTGATTATTTAATCAGCCAGATGTTCAGATTGGATTTGGCATTTTTATCCAGCTACCAGTCCTTCCTAAGCATCTGGGATAGGCAGATGTTGATGCCTGATGGTGTTAGAGATATCATTGACGGATGTAAGGTCAAAACATGTTTTGGCAGAGTCATCCAAAAAAAAAATCTCTAACATTGTCATCCAAATCTTTTGCTTCCCCTTTTTTCTAACATTTTAGAATTTAACCCCAAAGTAATTCAAAAACTGCATAGATTGTCTAAGCCGGGGCAGGCAAAGTTGGCTCTTCTATGACTTGTGGACTTCAACTCCCAGAATTCCTGAGCCAATCATGCTAACTCAGGAATTCTGGGAGTTGAAGTCCACATGTCATAGAAGAGCCAACTTTGCCTACCCCTGGTCTAGGCAAATGTCATACCTTTTTAATACAGACTAATTAATTTATAAATAAATTGATGCATAACATAAAATGCAATAAACTCATCTGCTTTTTCCATTCAACACAAACTCCATGATAAGCAAATATTTTCTACCATGTTTATAAATGTCAGCTTCAAAATAGAAAGCATACTTTCTTCTTCTTCTTGCTTATTTACACTGTGTGTGGTTAAAGATTGTATTTATTTAATCTTCTTTTTAAAAAAAATACTGAGGCAAAATGTCACGATATTTTTTATATACTTTTTTTATAAATGGCAAGAAAAAACAAAAATATTTGCTTTAAAATATTATTGAACAGAAATTTTTATACATTCCTGTTTGTAGACTATATCTTCTGAGTGAAATTCCAAGTCCATGTATTAGAAATGAACCCCTTCTCTGAGTCTTTATGTGGACAATGTAACCCCATGTACAATATATGGTGAGAGCCATAGTTCCCTCTAAGCTGAGCAGTGAGCCATCGCTCACTTAAAAATCATCATCAACTCAGAGTTTTTCAAACCTGCCCAGAAGCTGAGAGGGAAAGAGTGAGAGGGAAGGAGAGAGAGAGGAAGAGAGGAAGAGAGAGAAACAGATAGAAAAAAGAGAGGAAGGAAAAGAGAAAGAAAAAGAATGGGAGTAAGGAAGAGAGAAAGAAAATCAAAATCTAGTTTGAAACTAGCTCAACTATTTAAGTGGCATTTTGATATTGATAGAGTTGCCCTATTATGAGCTCACTGTTATAGACACACAGTACAGTATTTTATTTTGAAATTTTCTGAGGCAAAACAGGGTGGGTTTTTTGTTTGTTTGTTTATTAATTTATTTATTTATTATTTCTGTGCCACCCAGTCCCAAAGGGATTGCCGCTCAGACACTATACTTTTCCGCCCCCCTCCCCCAAAAAAATTAGAGGGAACACTGGTGAGAGCCACTAAGATTTATGGAATTACAAAAGAATTTATGAAGACCGTCAACCTTAAAAATACTCTCTTTCCCCAAAATAAGACCTCCCTTGATAATAAGCCCAATCAGGACTTTGAGTGCATGGCAATAGGGCCAAGCGCTTATTTCAGAGTTCAAAAAACATATAAGACAGGGTCTTATTTTCAGGGAAACATATAAGACAGGGTCTTACTTTAAGGAAAGCATCCTACACAACTGATTCCTGCAGCTAGGTGTGGCCTTAGAATGATCTCCAACTTTAGGGAAGGGTAAAGGAAGATCTTAGCAGGAGGCACAATTGGCTGGCTGAACAGCTCTTTGCCACAAGTCTATTCATGCAACTCTATAGTTCAGGGGGGTCAAACTGGCAGCCTGCAGGCCGGATGCATCATGCCATGTCCACATCAGCTCCGCAAAGGCGAAAAAGTCACGATACGTCATGTCATGTCATGCAATTGAGTTTGACACCAGTGGTATAGCTATAAGTCTTCTGTAAATGAAAAATCTAATACATCAATACATGCTACACATATATTAGACCAGGGGTAGGCAAAGTTGGCTCTTCTATGACATGTGGACTACAACTTCCAGAATTCCTGAGCTAGCATGATTGACTCAGGAATTCTGGGAGTTGAAGTCCACAAGAAGTGCCAACTTTGCTGTGTTAAGACAAATTGAGAGTGGAGGAAAGAGTAAGATGTGAATCTTGCCTTTCAACTCTTACTGTTTCTCCCATCCAATAAGCCAGGGCTGTTAGACTCACAGGCCCGCGAGCCGGATGAGTCATGTAGTGGCCACACCCATGGCCTGGTTTAGTAAAGGGGGGGGGGGAGTCCCGATACGTCACGTGACAACACGAGTTTGACACTCCTGCAATAAGCAATACTTCCAGCAATTTTTCTGCTAGGCTGGCAAAAAGTCATTAATTTATCACAAGATACACCTGGTACTGATTTAGCAACTGGAATTCATAACTTTCAAAGAAAATGTTCAGTGTTTCCTTGACATGCCCAGATACCTCACTTCCATTTGTGGTTTAATGCACTATTTTTCCATTGCAGTAGAAGGGCTTTTGAAAAGCAATTTCATACCAGATAGAGCTTTAACAGTTTCACAATAGCATTACCTACTGAACTTGTAAATCGTTAACACAGCTTTGTTTTACTTTTTAATCTGCTTGCAATTTGGGGTTTGAATTCTATATTATTTTCCTGGAATGCATTTTAAAAATCCTGTGTAACCTCAAAAAAGAAAAGAAAAGTCAAAACAGATGTCCTACATATTATTTTTCTGTTATTGTCATTTTTCATTCTGACAAGTGAAGGGATTTTTTTTCACATTTACATTTTGCAGTGCAAGTATTTTAAAACAATGGGTTGTGTCACTAATTAGCCTGCTGTTTTCTCAAAGCAACAGCCTTATTTAAGCAAATAAACTGACACACCTGACCTTTTGGGGCAAAACTACTCATTAAGCTTATATTTTTTTTAAAGCATACTTATCTTAATGCTGATTGCTGTTTTTTCTTTTTTTAAAGAACAAGAAATTAATTGCATATCCTTATCTAGATTGATGCACTTGTGGAAAGGTGTTTTTTTGTGTGAAGAATCAAGGTCATACTTTGGAAATGCTGAAGAACATTATATATACACACCTTATAGAATGGTGGAAGGTCTTAAGCATAAAATGTATGCGTAAGTCAGGAAAGACTTAATGAACTCAATCTGTATAGTCTGGAGGACAGAAGGGAAAGGGGGAATATGATCGAAACATTTAAATATGTTAAAGGGTTAAATAAGGTTCAGGAGGGAAGTGTTTTTAATAGGAAAGTGAACACAAGAACAAGGGGACACAATCTGAAGTTAGTTGGGGGAAAGATCAAAAGCAACATGAGAAAATATTTTTTTTACTGAAAGAGTAGTAGATCCTTGGAACAAACTTCCAGCAGACGTGGTAGATAAATCCACAGTACAACTGAATTTAAACATGCCTGGGATAAACATATATCCATCCTAAGATAAAATACAGAAAATAGTATAAGGGCAGACTAGATGGACCATGAGATCTTTTTCTGCCGTCAGACTTCTATGTTTCTATTATCTTTTTCAGACTAGAACCCATATACTTTAACTGACCAAGTAGTACATACAGAGACTGTTCACTGGAACACAGATAACTTGCATAATATAATTTCATAAAATACGAAAGTTTATTAGAACCATTATAGGAACATAATGTATTTGGTTTGTATTCCTCATGTGTAAAAAATGTCTCTTTAAGGTCACAGTTCTACATTTGAAGTAACTCAAGGCAGCTTTCACTTAGCATTCCAAATAAAATTTTCCTAAAAGCTCAACATAAGGGTTTCTCTAGTAACCAGTTTCTGCTGAAACATCCCTTTCACATTTTATTCCTTATTTTTCTAGGAACAACTGCCCAAGAACTATTGTGCAGCAGCTGATATATTCATCAGTAGCAAATACTTCAAAAGTGGAATGAAATCAACCAACGTAAATTCAAGTCAAACCCAATGGAAAGTACCAGTTATACCCAGAGTGTTGACTTTTCTCCCAGAGAAAAGTTGTTATGGTTTTTGTTATGGTTTTTCAGGGACAACGAGGAGACACCTGGAGATAAAGGAAACCTTTAGGTACTTTCTGGAGACAAAGGAGACCTTTAGGTACTTTCTCAAGGGGAAGAAAAAAGAGTCCATTCTTTACCCACTGTAAATAAAATGGCAGTAAGCAGAAAGAAATGCAGCATTGCAGACAATTTGTATTTTTAATTTTTTTAAATGAAAAATCCAATTAATGGCCTATTCAAGGACAGGGATGAGTTATTTATTCACAACCCAGGCAAAATATTCCACTTGCCATCCCAAAACAAACAAACAAAAATAAAATCTGCCACTGATTGATTGGAATAGTTATTGCCCAACTCAATTTTTATTTATGAGCTTCAGAACCAGACTTCGATCTCATTTATTTCTGGCTTTCCATCTCAAACTCCAGCTGTTCTAACTTCTTCCAAGAAATGTTTCCCTTGGGAATATGGACTGTGCCCTAGACACTCCTCTACAGATGGGACTCTCTTCCTCTCCCCATCTCACAGACCTCCTCTCCCTCTGTAGCACAGCCTGCCATCACTTCTCCCACCTGCTATAGGGCCACTTCCTCCTCATCAATTGCTGACCTTCCTCTACCACCACCATCCGTCCACCCCCAAAATATGAAGAACTAGCTGGCTTGACTATCACATTAGTTTTCTTTCTAAGTTGCTCTTAGCTATAATTGCACAAAGAGGTTTCATTTGTCTGAATTTTACAAAGCGCATCATAGGAGAGACCAAGACCAAGATTCCTTGCCTAGATGAGAGATGTTATGTTTATTTCTAGCTACGTAATTTTATTTGTGAAATAGCACTATGGTAGAGGCAGAAAAACTTAGATTTGGCTTTTCAAAGTATCAGAAAAGCTGAAAACTTCTCAGCTGTCTCTACTACAGTATTCTGTTTTCCCCAAAATAAGGCATCCTCTGATAATAAGCCCAATTGGGCTTTTGGGTGCAGGGCAATAAGGCCAAGCAATTTCTTCAGGGTTCAAATAAAATAAAATAAGACAGGGTCTTATTTTGGGGAAAACAGGGTAGGGAAACAATTTAGTACAATTAATCCAATTATTTATTAATTTATTAAAAATAAAATAAGTAAATAAATAAATAAATCCATTTACTTTAACATGTCCCATTCACACATACTTATCAAATGAATACTCATTCTTGATTTAAAATAAAATTATGACTTTAGTAGGTGGAAAAGGATATCTTAGATAGATGACAACTAATGGTGATAAAAACAAGGTATTCAGGAAGTCTTCGACTTATGACCACAATTGAGCCCAAAGTTTCTGTTATTGAGATATTTGTTAAGTGCCCCATTTTACGACCTATCTTGCCACAGTTGTTAAGTGAACCACTGCAGTTAATAAGTTGCAAAGGTTGACCACATGACCTTAGAACACAACGGTCATAAGTATGAAGCAGTTTCCAAGCATCTGAATTTTGATCACATAATCATGAAGATGCTACCAACGTTGTAACAAGTCATTTTCTTTTAGTACCACTGTAACTTTGAACAGAACTGTTGTAAATCAAAGACTACCTATACATATTGGGAATACAGTGTACCCTTGACATTCGCGGGGATGCGTTCCAAGACCGCCCGCGAAAGTCAAATTTCCATGAAGTAGAGATGCGGAAGTAAATACACTATTTTTGGCTATGAACAGTATCACAAGCCTTCCCTTAACACTTTAAACCCCTAAATTACAATTTCCCATTCCCTTAGCAACCATTTAGATTATTACTCACCATGCTTATTTATTAAAGTTTATTAAAAATATATTTATTAAAGGCGGACAAAAGTTTGGCAATGACATATGACGTCATTGGGCAGGAAAAACCGTGGTATAGAAAAAAAACCCAGCAAAATATTTTTTAATTAATATTTTTTGAAAAACTGTGGTATAGACTTTTCGCGAAGTTCGGACCCGCGAAAATCGAAGGAACACTGTACAGTATTTCTTTTTAAGTTGACTTCATTTTGACTCTTGCTCATTGCACAATCAAGTCCATGTGTAAATGGTTTGTCACTGCCTCCCTCCTACACCTTAGAGAAACTGACTTGGTTATCCTTCTAGTATGTGGATCTAATACATGATCTCATAACTAAACTACTTCTTTGGCCCACAATTCACTGGGGCATCTGACCTTTTAACAGTTCTGATTTCCTCCTCATCGTATCACACAATTCATTCCATCTTCTTGGTATACAGTATGTATCCTAAGTTCTCTCTATTGTACCAGATAGATAGATGTTCCAATTACTGGAGTGAAACATGGAAACATTTATGAAATAGCAGAATGAGAGGAAAGGGAAACTTTAAAATGAAGTTATGAATGAATTTACATTATATAAAAAAACCTTCTGATTTTTAAAAAACTGCATCTCTGCTTTCAGGCATTATTCAGAAAATACTTCCGCATTTATGAGTACCGTAGTAGAAAACCAAATGTCACTCTAACTTGTGTTAAGAATCCTTTGACAACCAAGTAAATCCATTATGCAAAGTTTTGAATGTTAACTATCTTGTATATTGAAAAGACAGGAAAATTATTCACAGGGAAAGGAAAAATATAAAGCTTTTTCAATTGCTCTGTCCTACTTAAGATGTAGCAATATAGAATTGCTTTTTTGGGAGGGTGTAGTTACCCTGGATGAAATAGATATATACCCTTAAGTTCCTCTTCCAATACTCTCATAAATACTTTCCGAAGAAAAGAGAAGTGGAACACCCACCCAATAGCCATCTGTATTCAGAATAAAGCACCCTTTTAATTTTAAATGTTAAAATAACCACATTTGTACTATGTCCCAACCTGAAAATAAACAAGCAAAGGAAAAAAAGGAAGATAATGAATGCCTGATTATGGTTTCACAAAATATCTGTTTCTGTTTCTTATAGCTTATACTACAACTATTATTGTTTGCAATGGTGCTTGCTTCCATAATAGAATGCCAAATTCAGCATGTATCTGGCTCATTCTTGAGTTTTAATTTTAATTATTTTATTCTTATGTTAAAATGTTTTCAAATTTATATAAAGCTTTTATGTTTTTGTGTCTATTTAAACACAATCCAGATTCACTTAATGAGGGTGATAGATGGTTTCTAAATTAGGTAGGTAGGTAGGTAGGTAGGTAGATGATAGATAGATTCAGAAACGAGATGGATGATAGACAGACAGAAAGACAGTCAGACTATAAAAACTGTATATGTAGCATAGACCAAGTCAACCCTATGAGTCATATACTATGACCAAAAAAGTGAGAATTCTTAACACACTTGAAATTTCTCCAGTATTTTGGAAGGAATAGTATGCATTAACAATCAGAAGGAAAATTACACAGAAAATTTGGTTCATTTTGTATTTCAAGGTGAAATTTTATCCTCAGAACAAATCCCACCCCGATACTTCTGTTGAATAATTTCCCACTGCAATTCTAACCCACAAAAATTGCCTGAATTGAATCTACAAAAGTTGCTTTAACTGAATGCTTTTTCTAATGTCAATGCTGTATGGCTTTCTTTTACAATCCCAAGCTTCTTTCCTTTTTTGGATAGAGAGCAGAAGCTATTATTCCTTGGTTACATTTTTTTTATATTACATACAAATCACTTTTCTCTAGGTTTAAAAATTACTCAGGGTGTCCCGGGGGAAAGGATTTTGGTATTTCCCTGGTATTTCCCTGTAACTTGCGGTCTAGTTAAGGTGCGGTTGTAGATGTCGTGATACCAAATGACTAAGCCATGGAGAAATATTGGTAGCTGAGGAAGCAAGTTGTTGCCAGCTTTGCTTGACTCTGCCAGACTGCGCGATCCGTTTTTTTTTTTAACATGATTTTCCCCTGACTTTTAAACATTTTAATACAGTTTGGTCCCGTCCGTCCCCCCCCCCCCCGATTTATTCCGGGTTTTTTCACAAATTCCCTCATAATTCCTTAATATTTCCCGAACCGCCGATTTCCCAGATAATTCTCTGATTTCCCTGTTTCCCAGGGTTTCTAGACAACCTGATTATTACAGTGTAAGTTTAATACTTTAGATAGGATAGAGTCAATAAATTCCATCTGAACCTATACTAATTTTTGTCACATTTGCAATACAGTTTAATTGATTTCTGCTTGATGCAATTACTACTGTGTAAATGACATTCATAGTTTTTCATACATCTCTATTTATGATCCTTTTAAAATTGGTTATGGCTCTCTCAATCAGAACCATGGCTCAAGCATTAACCTTTTCTCATTTAAGAACAGTGCCAGTTACACAGGCATACTGAACAATTATATTTTCACAATTCAATTGTGGTTTAGCATTGAATACAATTGTTATCAACAAAGCTGCAAGAAATCTAAAACCTACCTAAACAGCCTAAAAACAATAAGAGGAGTTCTCAGGTAGTCTGTTCAGTCTGCTGTATTATTTTGACAATCCTTTGAAACCTGATGCACTTCTGGTTAGTTAAATTTTATTTCCAATAATTCCAAGTCAACATTGCCACAATGATAGGAGGTTATGGGGACTAAAATCGGAAGTACTTTGAGTTAGGGAAGGCTGATGTAATAACACAAGTCTGTTTCAGCAAGCATAATTATATAATGAGTGGTCTGCTGTCTACCTTCAAGGCAGCAGTTCTTACTGCTAAAGGAAGGAAAAACAAAGCAAAGCCAAACCAAAGAAGAGGCTATTAATTTTAAAACCAGCAGTTGAGTTATATGAGTAATTCTTCCCCAGACATACATACCACATCTTTGGAATTAAGCCATTATACTGTAGGGGCTATAGGATGAATACAGCAGCCAGTTTGTTTTCCCCTTTTCTCTTTATACAATCACAAAATATAAAGTATATACATATATATAAAGTGGTACTGTATATGAAAGTGGTACGTTCACTGCAAAATATCATAGAACGAAAAGGAGGTTTCGCTGCTTTACATGGAATTTCAATATAGCAAGTGAGGCTAATTCTTTTTCACATCCTGGAAAATGACTCAAAAGTTGAATTTACATTATGGGAATGACCATGGCTAAATGGTTCAGCACAAAATTTTGCATTCAGAAGATCTTAAATTCTACCTTGAGTTCTCTTTAAAATGTTTCAGATAGCTGATGTTCCCTGCTTAACAGGCTGATGTGTTGCCTCAATAAAAGAATCATTAACTAGATAGACCAAGAATCCTCAAACTTTTTAAACAGGGGTCCAATTCACAGTCCCTCAGATTGTTGGGGGAGCGGGACCAGCTGGGTAGCCATTTTCACTTGTCGTTTTGCCTTATGGGGAATTTGTGTGCCCCATTTTTCATCTCCTCCGCCTCCAGCAGATTCTACAGGCCAAAAATAGGCAAAACCAGCCCTTTTTTATGGCCAAAAAGACCCGGGTTTTTTGCCTTCTGGAGCTTCTGTGTGCCATGTGTTTCACCTTCCCCCCCCCCCTCAGGAACCTCTCCGCAGGCCAAAATTGTTGTCCTTGTATTTGGCCGAAGGGTGGGCAGGGAGATGTGGGCAGGGAAGCCTTGTGGTCCTGCGGAGGTGGATTATTGGCTTCAATAGGCTGCATGTGGCCCGCAGGCCGTAGTTTGAGGGCCCAAGAGATAGAGAATAAAATAGAATAGAATGAATAGAACAGAACAGAACAGGATAACAGAGTTGGAAGGGACCTTGGAGGTCTTCTAGTCCACAGGATGTGAGGGGAAGCATTTTGAAATTCTCTGATATTTCCCTGACATTTCCCTATAACTTGCAATCTAGTTAAGGCACGGTCGTAGATGATGTCATACCAAACAGCTAAGCCGTGGAGAAATATTGGTAGCTGAGGAAGCAAGTTGTTGCCACAGTTTTGCTAATTTGTGCTTGACTCTGCCGGGCAGCTCGGTCCATTTTTCTAACATGATTTTTCCCTGACTTTTAAACATTTTTATACAGTTTGTTTTTATTTCATTGATTTATTCTGGTTTTTTTCACGAATTCCCTGATAATTCCCTGATTTCCGTTTTCCAGGTTTGCTGGACACCCTGAGTCCATCCCCCTGCTTAGGCAGGAAATCCTACACCTTTTCAGATAAATGGTTATCCAACATCTTCTTAAAAACTTCCAGTGTTGGAGTATTCACTACTTCTGGAGGCAAGCCGTTCCACTGATGAATTGTTCTTGCAGGAATTTTCTCCTTAGTTGTAAGTTGCTTCTCTCCTTGATTAGTTTCCACTCATTGCTTCTTGTTCTACCCTTAGTGGAGAATAGGTTGACTCCTTCTTCTTTGTGGCAAACCCTGAGATATTGGAACACTGCTATCATTTCTCCCCTCGTCCTTTTCATTAAACTAGGCATACTCAGCTCCTGTAACTGTTCTTCCTATATTTTAGCCTCCAGTCCCTAATCATCTTTGTTGCTCTTCTTTGCACACTTTCTAGAGTCTCGATATCCTTTTTGCATTGTGGAGACCAAAACTGAATGCAGTATCCCAAGTGTGGCCTTACCAAGGGGTGGTAAAGTGGTATTAACACTTCACGTGATCTTGATTCTATCCCCGTTAATACAACCTACAACTGTGTTGACATTTTGGCATCTGCTGCACACTGCTGGCTCATATTTAAATGGTTGTCCACTAGGATTCCAAAATTCCTCAAACAGTTATTACTGTTGAGCAAGGTACCATATATACTATACCTCTGCATTTTGTTTTTCTTGCCTAAATGTAGAACCTTATCTTTTCACTATTGAATTTCATTTTGTTAAATAGTGCCCAATGTTCAAGCCTGTCAAGATCCTTCTGTATATCTTGAATCTATCTTCTGGAGAATTGGCTGTCAGTTTGGTGTCATCTGCAAATTTGATGACTTTCCCATCTATCACCTCATCCAAGTCATTGATGAAGATGTTGAAGAGTACTGGGTCTAAAACAGAGCCTTGAGATACTCCACTGCATACATCTCTCCCTGTGGATGAAGTTCCATTGAGCATTACATGTTGAGTGCAGTTGGTCAGCCAGTTTTGATTCCATCTGGCGGCATTGCTGTCTAACCTACATTTTTCAACTTTATCTAATAGTAGGTTATGGTCTACTTTATCAAATGCTTTACTGAAGTCCAAGTAAATTAAATTGACAGCATTCCTCTGGTCCACTAATTTTCTCACTTTGTCAAAGAATGCAATAAGATTAGTTGATCATGATCTGTTTTTGACAAACCCACGTTAGCTTTTGGTTTCCATAATGGCAACAATATCATATCTTCCCTCATTTACTTGAATTAGTAATTCACCCTGTTTATTCCTCATACTTTTTGCATCGATGTATAGACATTTGCCTGCAATTTGACTGACCCTGTGTTTATTGTCTGCATAACCTGTGTTGTGCCTGATTACCCTTACTTTCTTGTCACCTGTTGCACATGGTATGGCACTCACTATTCAATGCTTGGTTTTGCTTGAAAACAGGGCTGATAATCTTACCCGCACACTCATCTATGTTGCATAAACCGATAACCCTATTAATTTTAGATTTTTGGGAACAGAAATGATTTGTATCAATTAATTCTCTGTCCCCGCTGTTCAGTTTAAATGTTTATCCAGAAAATCTGTGAATTTACTACCAAGTACCTCAGTACCTCAGTCCCTTTCTTTGATGGATGTTAACCATCTCTTTTGTCCAGTTTTTCATTGGACCAGCTGCAGACATCCTGACTAATAAAACCAAAGCCTTTCATTTTAAACCACTCCTTTAGCCACACACTAAACTCGGCTACACTTTCCCTTTTTGTTACTTATATACTGATAAAACCTCTGAAAAAAATAAGCCTACAACCTATACTATTAAATTCATGCCCCAAGCACTGGAAGTCATTCTGCACAGAAAGTACATCTTATAGGAATATCACTTAGACTTATATATTGCAATATCACTTACGGCAGGGGTCCCCAAACTTTTTACACAGGGGGCCAGTTCACTGTCCCTCGGGCTGTTGGAGGGCCGGACTATAAAAAAACTTGAACAAATCCCTATGCACACTGCACATACCTTATCTTAAAGTAAAAAACAAAATGGGAATGTACTATTTAGAGGGGGGGGGAAGAAGTCTGAAATTCATATATGTTTATGTTTTGTTTTTAGCTTTCTTTTGTTAACATCTGATTGGCTATACAGTACAAGGTTTTCTTGGCTTATAGAAAAATGTATAAAGAAAGAAGGAAGCACTTTGGCATAATGGTTAATAAGTTAGAAAAATAATTGATGTACTTTTTGAAGGAACATTAAGGAGGGAATTTAATTTAAAAAATGAATGTAACTGGATGACTAAATTAGAAAAAAAAACTTTTGCAACTTTTTTGATGATTGAATCATGGAAAATTAGATGGTACATTGTATTGTTTGAATGTATGTTAAGAGAAAAATAAAAAAATTACCCCCCAAAAAAACAGTCCTTTCCTCTGTCCCTCCATTTCTCCTTCCTTCCTTCCTTCCTTCCTTCCTTCCTTCCTTCCTTCCTTCCTTCCTTCCTTCCTTCCTTCCTTCCCTCCTTCATTCCTCTCCACTTCTCTTTCCCTCCCTCTCTTTCCTCTTTCTTTCTTTCTTGCTCTCTTTTCCCTGTGCTCCTGTCAATCACCGGCGGGCCGGATAAATGGCCTCAGCGGGCCGCATGCGGCCTACGGGCCATAGTTTGGGGACCGCTGACTTACGGTATATACCGCTTTACAGTGCTTTAGACCTCTCTCTAAGTGGTTACAGAGTCAGCATATTGCCCCAAACAATTTGTGTTCTCATTTTACCAACCTCAGAAGGATGGAAGGATGAATCAACCTTGAGTCTGGTAAGATTTGAACTGCCAAATTGCAGGCAGACAGCAGTCAGCAGATGTAGCCTGCAGTACTGCACTCTAATCACTGCACCATCGTAGCTCATTGTCACTAGATGTACCAAGAGAGTCACATCTAGTAAATGGAAGATTTTCATGCTCCAAGAACAGTTTCACATCAATAGTAAGTACACCAATATTTTCTCAAAGCATTATAGACAGAGAGAAAAGCTTTGACAAATACCAGACATGTAATAATAATAATAATAATAATAATAATAATAATAATAATAATAATAATAATAATATATTAGATTTGTATGCCGCCCCTCTCCGCAGACTCGTATCATATGTTATATCTTCATTATAAAAAATGTTAATTCTCCACCAATCAAACAAGAATGCCACATTAAGTAGGGAGATATTCTGAATCTGGATGCTATCATCCTTGATTGTTAGATTCTTACATTAGCAGTAATACAGAAATAAAAGGTGTTATTTGAAAGGCAGGACACTGCCTGATATTTAACTTGCATTGCCTTCACTGATTTAGCCCTCCGGATTTCAGACCTTTGATTTCAGACTTATCCTTTGGAGAATAGCATAAATTTTAATACAGAGCACCAATCTATTTTTATAATAGCCCTGATATGCTGCATTCATTTAGAGATAAAATGAATATTCCAGGACTAGGAAAATGCATTAAAATCTAAGTACAAATTCATTTTCTGAATACAATCCAACCGTGTTAAGTAATCTGTTCGATTCTAATAGATTTAAAGACTAAGTTAGCCCTGCTATAAAAATCTATGAAAATTTATTATAAATACAGGTAGACCTTACTTCCCAACTCCTTCATGCAGCCATTAAAAGTTGTGGTAATGCTGAAAACTGACTTTGCAATCAAGGCAACATATATGACATTTAAAGTGTCCCTCAGTCATGTGATTCTTACTATCCAATTAGTATACATTGTCATGTGCCTGACCCATTGTTTTTCTTTATTTTCCCATCACAAAAAGATTTGTTTCTACCTATTTACTTTTATTTGTGGGTCCCAGCTATCAAAATATGTAAGACAGATGTTATTCCATACAATCTGAATTAATTAGACCGAATCAACAGAAATGAACTTTGAACGATTTAATATTGCAAAGGCATGTGTACATATTGTAAGCATACAGTACAGGCACATGGAAATTTATATAGTAATTACTACATATGGGAAAACATCATATAAAGCTATGTTTCTTTTAAATATATACAAGTGTGCACATTTATGTATTAAATTCTGGTAACCAGAGTAAGTCTGAGGCAATATGCAGAAGGAAGGATGATTTATTTATTTATACTGATATGCCACCAATCTCACAGAAATATGACTCAGGTGGCATACAATAAAACTACAAAAACAGTCATTACAAAAACACTCTGTAAAAGCGCTAGGGAGAGCAAAGGAGCTTTAGATATTACATACAAGGTAGCCACTCATTAAATGTAATAATAATAATAATAATAATAATAATAATAATAATAATAATCAATCGGTACTATTGATTGATGAAGCAGTTCTGATTATTTTACATTTACTAAAAAGTCGTATTATTAAAAAATTGTCAGAAAAGGTGAACAGTTTATTAAGTATAGTTTAATTGAATGATTCAGAGTTCTGTAACACCTTAGCTTATGTTCTCAAACAAAAGATTAACTGAACAAAGATACCTGGATTAACAATTCAAGATTATAAAATGCTTTCTTAGAAATCTATTCATCTTCCAAACTGCCTGCTTTTAAGCAGACAATTTAAACTCTTCCATCGGTTGCCCCAAAGCGGTTTCCAGATAATGCGCACAATCATACAATGGTTTATCATGTATAAAGACTTTATGTCCATTGTATCCAACCCATATGCACAGCACATTAAAATTTCACATTTGTACCATCTTACGGCAACTCAAAAAAGCTCCCCTAATTATCTTTAAAAAAACAAAACAAAACAAAAGTAGTGTACTGTATATGCTTTTAAATATTTTAGAACAGGAAACCCTTTTGTTTCATGAAAAGTTAATTCTGCAGAGAGCTGCATTATGGTCTCTTTCACCCAACTTTCCACTAGTGTATTCACCAAATTGGGAGCTGTCTACAACTGATGGAGTGCTGAACATCAGAAACAGCTGCCACTCCCTGGGAAGTAAGTAGAGAATAATGAAGAGCAAAGCACCAGTGGAACAAAAGGAAATCCATCTTTATTTACCAACTGCTGCAAGCTTCTTGACGCATCAAGCTTATTTGAACATCAGTCTCCAATTCAGAGCAGAGTGCAATTAAAAAATAGCAACTTAACAGCCAGATTATCACTATTTTGGAAGGACTTTTTTAAAAAACCAGCAGCAGTTTAAAGCACCAGTAGTTCTGCAACCCAACAAGAAAGACGCAGACTTCAAAGGATAATTAGACCTGTAAAAAAAACAATTGCTACCAACCTGCCTTCCACTGAGGACCTGTATACAGCGGGAGTCAAAAAGAGGGCTGTGAAAATATTTAGAAACATAGAAACATAGAAGATTGACGGCAGAAAAAGACCTCATGGTCCATCTAGTCTGCCCTTATACTATTTCCTGTATTTTATCTTAGGATGGATATACAGTATGTTTATCCCAGGCATGTTTAAACTCAGTTACTGTGGATTTACCAACCATGTCTGCTGGGAGCTTCTTCCAAATATCTACTACTCTTTCAGTAAAATAATATTTTCTCACGTTGCTTCTGATCTTTACCCCAACTAACCTCAGATTGTGCCTCCTTGTTCTTGTATCCATATACAGACACTTCACATCCTGGACACAAACTGTTTCAACTCCTATCCTCGAAACGATGCTATAGAGCACTGCACACCAGAAAAACTAGATACAAGAACAGTTTTATCCCAAACGCCATCATTCTGCTAAGCAAATAATCCCCTCACCACTGTCACTAAGCATTCACTAAGGGTGCATTACTATTACTATTAGTCTTTTCATCATTCCCATCACCCATCTCCTTCCTCTTATGACTGTATGACTGTAACATGTTGCTTGTATCCTTACAAATTTATATCAATAGCTTACTAATATAATTTGATTTCTTATATGTACCCAGACTGTCATTAAGTGTTGTACCTTATGATTCTTAACAAATCTATACAGTATTTTCTTTTATGTACACTGAGAGCATATGCACCAAGACAAATTCCTTGTTTGTCCAATCACACTTGGTCAATAAAATTCTATTCTGTTCTGTTCTGTTCTAATTCTATTCTACTCTACTCTATTCTGCATAGTCTACATCTTGCAACCCTGAAAGTTCCCATAAAAATGTTGTGTGTGTGTGTGTGTATCCTAATGACAAAAGAATTAAGAAATAAATGGTACTACATAGTCCATGTATTAATTCTAGAATCCTAAAATTACTAAAATAATAACTGATTTAATTAAAAAGGGCAGAACACATTCTATTCAGCAAGTTCCATGTTTACTTAAGGTTTAAATTGCCAAAAAATGCTGGGGTCGTGTTCTAAACCGACTTGCATTATATAGGTAATATGGACCTTGTATTATAACCACTGCTTCAGTTCCGGAATTCACCACCACTTTGAAGGAGGACAATTGCTGGGACAGTTGGAGAAGGCCACGACTCAGAAGTGTTTGGTTTTCTACAATGGAAACTTGGATGCAGACTCTATTGAAGCTCCCATTCCAATCTCTGTGCAAGAGAACTTATGCAGAACTTGGGCAGAAAAGCAATTCTAGGATTTGCATTCACTTGCGCTATAAAAAATAGTGTTAACAGCCCTCCTCCATTACTCATAATCACAGGGTGGCTTTGATTCCAGTTGGCTGTGTGGAAAGGCAAGGAAGATAGAGATCAAGGACCAGGACAAGAAAGGATGGCTGGAAAATAATAAAAAAGAGAAGCAACCTAGAATTAAGGAGCGACTTCCTAGCAGTGAGGATAATTAATCAGTGGAAGAGCTTGCATCCAGAAATCATAGGCGGTCCATCACTCGAGGTTGATAAGAAGTCAATATTCTGAAATAGTATAGATTTTCCTGCTTGAGCAGGGGGCTGGACTAGAAGACCTCCAAGGTCCCTTCCAGCTCATTCATTCTGAAGTCCTTTCACTTATCTTTCAAATATACTGCTCAAAAAAAATAAAGGGAGCACTCAAAGAATACATCCATGAAATTATTCTCATTGAAATTGATTGTCAATCAGTGTTGCTTCCTAAGTGGACAGTTTGATTCCTTGGACTTATATTATGTTGCTTAAGTGTTCCCTTTATATTTTTGAGCAGTTTATAAGGATTAAATAATCCTCCTACACTGTGGTGGCATCCAGGTGTGACAAGTCTTCACATCTGGACGGAACCAGGTTGGGAAAGGCTCAATCAGATCCTTCCTTCAACTTGGCTGTTACTTTTGTGACTATGCTGGCCCTGCATTGAGAGCAGAGTGTAGATCAAAGCTAAAAGCTTCTAGTTCCCAGATCAGATTTTCTTAGCTGCAAAACAACTATACTGCTCAAAAAACCCAAAAAGGGAACACTCAAAGAACACATCCTAGATCTGAATGAATGATATATTCTCATTGAATACTTTGTTCTGTACAAAGTTGAATGTGCACAACAGCAGGTGAAATTGACTGTCAATCAATGTTGCTTCCTAAGTGGACAGTTCGATTTAACAGAGGTTTAATTTACTTGAAGTTATATTCTGTTTTTTAAGTGTTCCCCTTATTTTTTTGAGCAGTGTATAATAGGAGAGCCAATCCATTAAATATAGAATTGAATAAATAACTGTGATTGTATAAATAAAAATAGTAATGTAGCAAAATGTAAAATATAATCTTCGGAGAGGGGCGGCAACTCTATCTATCCATCTATATAGTCTTCAGAGAGGGGCAGCATACAAGTCTAATAAATTATTATTTGCTCGGAGTTATATTGTGTTGTTTAAGTGTTCCCTTTATTTTTTTTTGAGCAGTGTATTTTCAGTTTTTAAAAAATCCACTCACCTTCATGTCCACATTTATTTTTCTATCCTAGACGTCCAGTGTTTCCCAATCTCGACAACTTGGAAGATGTCTAGAATTCAACTCCCAGAATTCCCCAGCTGGCTGGGGAATTCTGGGAGTTGAAGTCCACACATCTTCAAGTTGCCAAAGTTGGGGAACACTGCCCTAGAATATGCATGTAGCTCATTGCCCCTTTTAGATTATTATTATTATGGAAAAAAGAGAGAAATTCCAGTTGAGGAATCTATTCAGCAGAATTTTGTGGGATGGGGTGGAAAGGGAGATGGGGAAAAGGAAAAGGAGAGAAAGGGGGGAAACGGAGAGAGAATGTGAGTGCAAACCCCCAAACATGCTAATGTGGCCGCAAATATGCTTTTGAGGCCATGAAGAGTTCTGGGTTGCCCCTTGAGGAGAGGCACACAAAGGCAACAATCCTGCAGATTATTTTGTTATTTTGCCATGCCCAGTCAGTCTTTTGGGATGCACATTCAGACTCAAGAGACAGCTGCAGGAGACTGGACTGTGCTCTGCATTTCAATCAGCCCGTGGAGACTCCCATGGAGGATGCTCCCCAATAGGAGAGGTCAAGCCCGAGTCAGCAGACCGTCTGCACCCAGACCCTTTGCTCTGGCAGCTTAGCTTTCTTTCACTGACCATATATGGGAAGCCTGTCTTGATGGCAGCCCTATTCCGAGGAAGGCCAATTAAACAGCAACGTGGATCGGCCTCCGCCTCCTTCCACAGGCTACTGCAGAGAGGACCCCAACCGCTTTTTCCATCTCCCCCCTCCCTCCTGCAGTTCAACCCTACATGGCCATGATTGACAGGAATGGCAACAGGTTAAGAGTGGCCTCTGCTTCATGTATCGCTCTGAATTGACTGCTGTTTCTCACGGCCAGCCGAAAACCAACAATATATTTGGCACCTGCTTCATTATCGTATCTTCAGGGAATTTGAGGGCGGGGAGTGTAAGGAATGATTAAATAGTCTCATGTTTAGAGCAACATTCACATAAAGGACAGATGGGAGGAGAAAAGGTTTTGCACTGTATCTGAAAAGAACCTCATTAAAAAAACAGAGGAATTTATCTATCTGGTACCAGCGCACATCTGCACATCAAATGGAATAAATGGACGGTTGATTAGACTAACCTTCTCCAACTTGGAGACCCCCCCAAGAGGCGGCCGGCTTTAGTTTTCATAATTCCTAACTTCATTCACATAATTCCTAACATCAAGAAGTAACGAATGGAAACTTATCAAGGAAAGATCCATCCTAGATCTAAGGAGAAATTTCCTGACAGTGAGAACAATTAATCAATGGAATAACTTGCCTACAGAAGTTGTGGATGCTCCAACACTGGAAGTTTTTAAAGAAGATTAGGGGACTGGAGGCTAAAACATACAAAGAACAGTTGCAGGAACTGGGTATGTCTAGTTTAATGAAAAGAAGGACCAGGGGAGACATAATAGCAGTCTTCCAATATCTTAAGGGTGCTACAAAGAAGAAGGATTCAACCTATTCTCCAAAGCACCTGAGGGTAGAACAAGAAGCAATGGGTAGAAACTAAATAAGGAGAGAAGTAACTTAGAACTTAGGTGAAATTTTCTGAGTTAGAAAAAGTTAACCAGTGGAACTACAGTACCTGCCTCCAGAAGATGTGAATGCTCCAACACTGGAAGTTTTTAAGAAAATATTGGATAACCATCTGTTTGAAGTAGTGTAGGGTTTCCTGCCTAAGCATGGGGTTGGACTAGAAGACCTCCAAGGTCCCTTCCAACTCTGTTGTTGTTGTTGATGA
Organism: Erythrolamprus reginae; assembly: GCF_031021105.1. Classification (NCBI taxonomy): domain Eukaryota; kingdom Metazoa; phylum Chordata; class Lepidosauria; order Squamata; family Dipsadidae; genus Erythrolamprus; species Erythrolamprus reginae. The sequence goes on from NC_091950.1 coordinate 45,522,643, forward strand.
TAATGATTTTGTTTTTGCTATGAGACTGGACAAGCTATTTGTCTGAAATGGTAGTCCTGCTTAAGCAGGGGACTGGGCTAGAAGATTTCCAAGGTCACTCCCAACTAATGCTTGTTATTCTTATTTCTCCCTCTTACACCTGAAGAACAAGAGTAGTTTCAACAAGAAAAAACCACAAGTGCTTTTGTACAGAATCACAAAGACATTTTTATATACAATTTCAAAACTTCGGGAATTGTGAAAACACTTTATGATGAATTGTTAAAGGACTTAAATTGCAAAGAAAAGCTCTTTAGAAATTACTTAATTGAAGTAAAACATTTAATTAAACAAGGATTCTTCACATCAAAGTTTTATGTTTGAGAAAGAGGTGGGAAAACACAAAGCCTACATTCCCAATTCTAATTTAACCTGTCTTAAAATCATTTCTTTTTTGGGTGTGTGTGTAAGGAACTGAAAACGTAATGTGCTTAGGTTTTTATTTTTATTTGTTATTAAAGGGTCTTTTGGTACTCTCTGAATGCACTGAGCTACTCAGCCAGAATAGTCATGGTTGTCTATCACACCTGGAAGGCACTAGGCTGGGAAAAGATAATTTAGCAGGTCCAAACAAACAAGCAAACAAACCTTCCACTGTATTGCTTACAGCAATTAATTTTCACTAATGCAAGATATTCCCAAAGGAACAAAAGAGAATTAATCAGCATACAAAATCCCTGATGCTCTCCTTTGGCACAGCTTACTCAAACTGCTTCTCAAGCTACAGCTGCCTCTGATGGAAAAAATGCAAATGAAATCTTATTAAGCGCAAACATATTTTTTTGAAAGGCTTTAATAGCGCTCCGTTTTTGTTACTTTGAAAAAAATGATTTAAGTGTCACATCACAAGATATTAAGACATCAGGGTTATGCAGAATACCATAATCTGGTTATGCTTTATGGGAGTTAAAAAATCATTGTTGTAGCTTGTTCTCATTCATTGATAGAATAAGACTGCTTAGATCCAGCCATGAGTGAAAGTGTGAGTTGTGTATGTTTTATTGGGATTTTTAAATTCAGTATTTTAACCTGTTTTTAATAATTGTTTTGCCTTGTGGGAAGCCGCCCAGAGTCCTTCAGGAGTTGGGTGGCATATAAATAAGACAAATAAATAAAGACCAATAAATTGTTATCTGGAGGAAGAAGTCTCAAGTTAGGTTTACAGTGCTAAAATATGTAATTGATATATTAATGATAAGAAGAAAAACTGCGGCATCACGAAGCTTAGTACCGGGAATAATACATGCATTAATGGGAATAAGGAGATCGCTGACCATTTCAATAGCTACTTCTGTTCAGTTTTCTCAAAAGACACCTTACAAAATAATACTATAGAGGTATATAGCATTGCTTCCAGCTGTACGGATTCAGCTCCAGTGATCTTAGAAGCCGATGTCTTAGAAGAACTTGAACGATTAAAGATAAATAAGGCAATGGGTCCAGATGGCATCCACCCCAGAGTTCTTAAAGAACTCAGATCTGTCATTGCTACCCCCCTGACTGATTTGTTTAACCAATCCTTGTTAACAGGAGAAGTTCCTGAGGATTGGAGAATGGCCAGTGTTGTGCCTATTCACAAGAAGGGCAGTAGAGAAGAAGCTGGTAACTACAGGCCAGTTAGCTTGACATCAGTTGTAGTTAAAATGATGGAGACTCTACTCAAAAAGAGGATAAATCAGCACCTAAAAAACAATAACTTATTAGACCCAAATCAGCATGGCTTTACTGAAGGCAAATCATGTCAGACTAATCTCATTGATTTCTTTGACTATGTCACAAAGGTGTTGGATGAAGGTGGTGCCGTGGATATTGCCTACCTGGACTTCAGCAAAGCCTTTGATACGGTTCCACATAAAGAGCTGATAGATAAATTAGTGAAGATTGGACTTAATCCCTGGATAGTTCAATGGATTTGCAGCTGGCTGAAGCGTAGACATCAGAGAGTTATTGTTAATGGCGAGTATTCTGAGCAGAGTCAGGTTACAAGCAGTGTGCCACAAGGATCTGTTCTGGGTCCTATTCTTTTTAATATATTTGTGAGTGACATAGGGGAAGGTTTGGTAGGGAAGGTTTGCCTATTTGCCGATGACTCTAAAGTGTGCAATAGGGTTGATATTCCTGGAGGCGTCTGTAATAAGGTAAATGGTTTAGCTTTACTAGATAAATGGTCTAAGCAATGGAAACTGCAGTTTAATGTTTCCAAATGTAAAATAATGCACTTGGGGAAAAGGAATCCTCAATCTGAGTATTGCATTGGCAGTTCAGTGTTGGCAAATACTTCAAAAGAAAAGGATTTAGGGGTAGTGATTTCTGACAGTCTCAAAATGGGTGAACAGTGCAGTCAGGCGGTAGGGAAAGCAAGTAGGATGCTTGGCTGCATAGCTAGAGGTATAACAAGCAGGAAGAGGGAGATTGTGATCCCGCTATATAGAGCACTGGTGAGACCACATTTGGAATACTGTGTTCAGTTCTGGAGACCTCACCTACAAAAAGATATTGACAAAATTGAACGGGTCCAAAGACGGGCTACAAGAATGGTGGAAGGTCTTAAGCATAAAACGTATCAGGAAAGACTTAATGAACTCAATCTGTATAGTCTGGAGGATAGAAGGAAAAGGGGGGACATGATCGAAACATTTAAATATATTAAAGGGTTAAATAAGGTCCAGGAGGGAAGTGTTTTTAATAGGAAAGTGAACACAAGAACAAGGGGACACAATCTGAAGTTAGTTGGGGGAAAGATCAAAAGCAACATGAGAAAATATTATTTTACTGAAAGAGTAGTAGATCCTTGGAACAAACTTCCAGCAGATGTGGTAGATAAATCCACAGTAACTGAATTTAAACATGCCTGGGATAAACATATATCCATCCTAAGATAAAATACAGAAAATAGTATAAGGGCAGACTAGATGGACCATGAGGTCTTTTTCTGCCGTCAGACTTCTATGTTTCTATGTTTCTATGTAATTGCACTTATCCATTATAATCTCAATGCGCTTTTCGCCATCCGTGCATCCAAATTTAAGTTGTATGCAGCTTTGGGCAGAAATGATTAGGCGAGCCATGCCCTTACGAAACCAGGTTGCTGAAGCTACATAAGATCTGATTGGTGTCAAACTTGGAGAACATGTGACAATTGTACTTCTTGCCCCATATGTATTTCATCTTGATGAATCAAGGAAGAACCAACATAAAGTTGCTACATAAGACCAGTACAGTGTGGAAGATTAACTCTTAATAAATTCCTGTACTGAGCCCCACTTACATCAACTGATATACTCTTCCTTTCCAGCTGTTTTTGCTGATACTATAATAATAATAATAATTAATAAATTATTAGACTGTTATGCCGCCCCTCTCCAAAGACTCAGGGCAGCTCACAACAATGGAATAATACAGATATAAATCTAATAATTTAAAACTAACTAAAACCCATTACCTTAAAAAAATAGAATTACTAATAATTCATGGGTAAATTACTAACTACTGCCGGTAATAATTTACCCATGTTATAAACTGAGTACAGGTAGTCCTTGACTTATGGCCATAACCGAGCCCAAAACTTCTGTTGCTAAGTGAAACATTTGTTAAATGGGTTTGCCCCATTTTACGACCCTTCTTGAGTTTTTAAGTCAGCCTCCACAGTTGTTAACTCAGTCAAACTGTTGTTAAGTGAACCTGGCTTCACCAAAGACTTGGCTTGTCAGAAGGTGGCAAAAGGGGATTGCGTGACTCTGGGATAATAATAATAGCAATAGCATTTAGATTTATATACCGCTTCATAGGGATTTCACAGCCCTCTCTAAGTGGTTTACAGAATCAGCATATTGTCCCCCAACAATCTGGGTGCTCATTTTACCCACCTTGGAAGGATGGAAGGCTGAGTCAACCTTGAGCTAGTGGCGAGATTTGAACTGCTGAACTAGAGCTCGCAGTTAGCTGAAGTAGCCTGCAGTGCTGCACTCCAACCACTGTGCAACCCCGGCTCTTTTAATGCAACCATCATAAATAAGAATTGATTGCCAAGCATCTGAATTCTGATCACATGAAAACGGGGATGCTACCACGGTCCTTAACTGTAAAAACTGGTCACAAGTCCCATTTTTCAGGGCTGTTATAACTAAACATATTGTTGCAAGTCGGGGACTACCTGTACATGAAACAAGACTAAATGCTGAGAACTTTGCAAGGCTAAAGGAAAGGCCGGGGGAGGGGGGAGAGAAATGTTGCAGCTAAGTATCTCAATTCTTCCCTGCCCAGGGGTGAAATGCTCCAGGTTTGCTCGTACCTGTCAATCATCGGAGAGCCGGTCGCGAAGGGAGTGCGAGGCTCCACCCACCCACCGCCATTTGGGTTCTTTTACCCTCTGCGCATGCACAGAACTCTTCGCACATGCGCAGAGGGTAAAGGAACCCAAATGGTGGCGTCTGGACAGGTGGGAGGAACCTCGCGCTCCCTTCGCGACCCGCTTTCCGATGACTGACAGGCATGAGCAAACCGGGAGCATTTCAGCCCTGCCCCCGCCCCAAACTTTTCATTGCTTCTGATCAGTTCCTGCCTTCTTCGCCCAATGCAGCTGCTGAAGTCTTATTACTGCTGCTGCTGCTGCAAAGGTCAAGCAGACAGAGGCCACCCTGGAGAATCTCGCTGGTGCCAGCAACTTCAAGGCAGCGGAGTGGGGGAGAAAATAAGCCTAACAGCGATTGATTAAGATATTCTCCAGCTGGGATCAGCTGCAGTGGAAATTCCTGCTCTGGATACTGAAAAAGGAAGAGAGAATGAATGTAAAGGGAGCCCCCCCCCCTCCCTCCCCTACTCTGCAAGCACACACACACACACACACACACATATGAGGTCATTTTTTCTGGCAGCACCTGCTGCCAATGCTGGGACCAGAAGCCATGAATATATAGCATTCCTTCCTTTAAACATCAGCTCTCTCATCCTTCTGGGAAGCACGGAGAGGAAAAAGGACGTATAGAAACCTGTTTGCTGACCGCAGCAAGAATATTGCTAATGAGAGCAGAGAGAACTGTGCTGGTTGTGTATAATTCGGTGCATGGTACAGAAGACCACATTCATAGAAACATAGAAACATAGAAGACTGACGGCAGAAAAAGACCCCATGGTCCATCTAGTCTGCCCTTTTACTATTTCCTGTATTTTATCTTACAATGGATATATGTTTATCCCAGGCATGTTTAAATTCGGTTACTGTGGATTTACCAACCACGTCTGCTGGAAGTTTGTTCCAAGGATCTACTACTCTTTCAGTAAAATAATACTTTCTCATGTTGCCTTTGATCTTTCCCCCAACTAACTTCAGATTGTGTCCCCTTGTTCTTGTGTTCACTTTCCTGTTAAAAACACTTCCCTCCTGAACCCTATTTAACCCTTTAACATATTTAAATGTTTCGATCATGTCCCCCCTTTTCCTTCTGTCTTCCAGACTATACAGATTGAGTTCATTAAGTCTTTCCTGATATGTTTTATACTTCAGACCTTCCACCATTCTTGTAGCCCGTCTTTGGACCCGTTCAATTTTGTCAATATCTTTTTGTAGGTGAGGTCTCCAGAACTGAACACAGTACTCCAAATGTGGTCTCACCAGCGCTCTATATAAGGGGATCACAATCTCCCTCTTCCTGCTTGTTATACCTCTAGCTATGCAGCCAAGCATCCTACTTGCCTTTCCTACCGCCCGACCACACTGCTCACCCATTTTGAGACTGTCAGAAATCACTACCCCTAAATCCTTCTCTTCTGAAGTTTTTGCTAACACAGAACTGCCAATGCAATACTCAGATTGAGGATTCCTTTTCCCCAAGTGCATTATTTTACATTTGGAAACATTAAACTGCAGTTTCCATTGCTTTGACCATTTATCTAGTAACCCTAAATCATTTACCATATTACAGACCCTTCATCTCCAGGAAGCAGTGATGGACTGCTACCCCCACGGGGGGTGAGGGGGCATGCAGTGGGGGTAGTAAGTTTATGCACTATTTATTGAATACTTAATAGTTTTTTAATTGTCCTTCCTTCTCTAGGACCTTAGCATGATCCTTAATTATTTTTAAAATAGGAAAGAATTAAATAGCATGTTTTTACCCATTAAAGGCTTTAATCATTTTAATCATTATCTAGAACTGAACTTTTATTGCAATTAAAGAAAATTGGGCTACTTGCCCAATTTGTTATCATACTGGGTTCAGTATAAAACCTTACTCCTCAAGAAATGATGCTGTCTATCATTTGTCCTTTTGGTGGCTATTTAAGTAATGTGACTTAATCAACTGAAAGAGTCCAAGCACCTATTTGAAAATTTATCTTAGTCGGTAAGCCACTCCCACCCAGTCACATGACCTTTAAGCCACCCCCCGGCCACATGATTGTCAGGCCACTCCCACTTGGTCACATGGCCAGCAAGCCACTCCTATCCGGTCACATGGCCAGCAAGCTACACCCACATAATAAGCCACACCCACAGTGTGGTAGTAAAATTTTTTGCAGCCCTTCATTGCCGGGAAGGAAATATTCAAACTTCGCGAATAGCCTATACCAAGGTTTTTCAAAAATATATTAATTGAAAAATACTTCACGAGTTTTTTTCTATACCACGGTTTTTCCTGCCCGATGACATCATATGTCATCACCAAACTAATAGTTTTTTGCAAATAAATAACAAAAAAAATAATTATTGTTAATAAATAATTATGTTTAGAAATATCAGGATCACTAAGTGTCTTATTCAATGGTGAGTACCAGTAATAATGATGAGTAAATGGTTGTTAAGGGAATGGGAAATGGTAATTTAGGGGTTTAAAGTGTTAAGGGAAGGCTTGTGATACTGTCCAAAGCCAAAAATTGTGTATTTACCTCCGCATCTCTACTTCGTGGAAATTCAACTTTCGCGGGGGGTCTCGGAACGCATCCCCCGCGAAAATCGTAGTAAATCTTTTTCTTTGCTATTCTAATGCTTTTAAACCCAGTCATAGCCTTCATATCCTCATATAGAAAGAGACATTCATTTAAAGTACTTTCCCGTCCCTATGATTTTTATTTATTTTTTGCTCAGCATCTAACGCAAAACAGATACAGTACAGCATCAGAGGTATCAGGGAGATAGCAGGATTTCACACAGCAAAAAGTTCTCTCTCATAAGCTCAGTTAGGTATAGGAAATAGTTTGTTGTAATTAAATTCTATTTCCCATTAACGTCAGATGGGGCTGATGGGATTGGGAGTACGAAATCATTTGGGGAATGGAAAAATTCTCTAGGAGTCAACTTCATGGACAAACTAGCTCAACCCAGCCACATACTGAGCATTCAGCAAAACAATTCTTAACGTCATTCATGCCAGCATGATAAATTTGCAAATGAGAGATGCAAAATAAGCAAACATTCCAACCTCAAGCTTAGCAACAGCAAACTCAGAGGCCAAAAGAGGAGGGTGTCATCTATTCCCATGAGATTTTAGCAATTAAATAGAAAGGACTCAGTCAAATCTTGCTAAAATGTATAGCTTAATATTTAATCAAGAATTTTAGAGCCATAGTTGGGCACAATTTAGTGGGGAAAGTTTCATGTTTCAATTTATTTTTTTTCAACCCAATGCGCAATTCAAATCTGATCCCCTCCCAGACTAAAAATATTTTTAATTAAACTATTTAAATTGATGTAATTTATTTTCAAAAGGCATCCACATAGACAACCGAAACCAAATTTGATGACTTCAAATTTAATCGTTTTCCATGCACATGTTTTACCATTCATCCCTACATTTCATATAAAGACATAATGGAGGTGTGGATGTTTGTTATGGATATGCACCAGGATCTGAAAAGTGTCAGGAATTACAATGGAAGCTTCAAGGATGCAAATTGTGCCCATGGTATAAACAAGTGATTTTCAACCTTTTTTCAGCCGCGGCACATTTTTTACATTTACGAAACCCTGGGGAACATTTTTGGGGGGGGGGGGGGCTAAAAAAGTTTGGACCAAAAAATTATCTCTCTCTCTCTTCCTCCCTTTGCTCTATTTCTCCCTCCCTCCCTCTTTCTCTCCCTTCCTCTTTCTCTCTCTCTCTCTCTCTCTCCATCCCTCTTTCTTTCTCTTCCTTCCTCTCTTTTTTGCTCTTTCTCCCTCCCTCCCTCCCTCTATGTCTTTCTCTCTCTCTCCTTCCTTCCCTCTTTCTCTCTCTCTCTTTCTTTCTCTCTCTTCCTTTCTTTCTCTCTCTCTTCCTTTCTTTCTCTCTGAGCTTCGCGGCACACCTGACCATGTCTCATGGCACACTAGTGTGCCGCGGCACACTGGTTGAAAAACACTGGTATAAAGGAATGTTTCCCTATAAAGAAAGAAAGAGAAAAGATTCTACACTGTGATCAGCTTTCTTGGGGAAAAGAAAACAATGAGATACAAAACAAGCAAGCAAACAAGAAAGAAACAGCTTTTACTCTCGTTCTCTTCGCTTCCTTATTGAAGTTTAATACACATTATTGTGGAGCTACCAGTGTTAAGAAAATTGCTGGATAAACACTTGTGTTAAACTCAGCGGAATGGCTTCGTGCCAAGCATAATGCTAAAGTTCCCCAGTTGTGAAATGAGCTGTTTTTACACACCAAAGTAACCACACAGCAGGCCTGTGGAGCCTGAAGACAGCTGACAGAGATGACTGTGGCCATCCCCCTGTTGTACAGACAGCCACCCAAATACCAACATCTGCTGTGGCACGATTTACTTTTTACACAACATTTAGCAAAACAGTGCCTTACGACTGCAGCATCGTTAAAAGGGAAGGAACAACAAATAAATAGCTTAAGACGCGAGTCTCATCAGACAATCCCAAAATTAAAGAGCAGTTTTTCTTGTGCAAGTTGAGCTTTGGATTCAGATTCTTTTTTTACTTCTCAAGTCTTAAACAAGATAACTGGTTTTATTTATTTATTTATTTATTTATTTATTTATTTATTTATTTATTTATTTATTTATTTATTTATTTATTTATTTATTTATTTATTTATTTATTTATTTATTTATTTATTATTAGATTTGGATGCCGCCCCTCTCCGTAGACTCGGGGCGGCTCACAACAATAACAAAGACCATGTAAGAACAAATCTAATAATTTAAAAACACTAAAAATCCCATTATTAAAAGCAAACATACACACAAACATACCATGTATAAACTGTATAGGCCCGGGGGAGATGTCTCAATTCCCCCATGCCTGATGGCAGAGATGCGTCTTAAGAAATTTACGAAAGGCAAGGAGGGTGGGGGCAGTTCTAATCTCCGGGGGGAGTTGGTTCCAGAGGGTCGGGGGCGCCACAGAGAAGGCTCTTCCCCTGGGTCCCGCCAAACGACATTGTTTAGTTGATGGGACCCGGAGAAGGCCCACTCTGTGGGACCTAACTGGTCACTGGGATTCATGCAGCAGAAGGCGGTCCTGGAGATATTCTGGTCCGATGCCATGAAGGGCTTTATAGGTCATAACCAACACTTTGAATTGTGACCGGAAATTGATCGGCAACCAATGCAGACTGCGGAGTGTTGGTGTAACATGGGCATATTTAGGGAAGCCCATGATTGCTCTCGCAGCTGCATTCTGCACGATCTGAAGTTTCCGAACACTTTTCAAAGGTAGCCCCATGTAGAGAGCATTACAGTAGTCAAACCTCGAGGTGATGTGGACATGAGTGACTGTGAGCAGTGAGTCCCGGTCCAGATAGGGCCGCAACTGGTGCACCAGGCAAACCTGGGCAAACGTCCCCCTCGCCACAGCTGAAAGACATTTCTCTAATGTGAGCTGTGGATCGAGGAGGACACCCAAGTTGCGGACCCTCTCTGAGGGGGTTAGTGATTCCCCCCCCCAGGGTTATGGACGGACAAATGGGATTGTCCTTTGGAGGCAGAACCCACAGCCACTCCGTCTTATCCGGGTTGAGTTTGAGTCTGTTGACACCCATCCAGACCCCAACAGCCTCCAGGCACCGGCACATCACTTCCACTGCTTTATTATAACTTTAAGAAAAATAAAAATAAATGAGGAGGGTGGGAGGATTGTGGAGATGAAGTGGGGGAAAGAAGAGGAGAACCAAAATGCAAAAACCAGATTTCTATCAAGTATGACAAACATAATCCATCATTACAGTGAAAATTACAGTTTGGAAGAGAATGAGGTTGATGCAATCGGCAGAAAAAGCAGATGTTGATGAGGCATCTTGACCAGTTCCAGCTTTCTCTTTGTAATTCTAAAGGATGAAAAGGATTATACAGTATGACTGGAAGCATACATTGCAGTATGAGGGAAGGCAAGTTAGGAGAGAATAATGCCTATTCTTTCGCCAAACAACTAAAGACTTTAGTTTGTGAAGTAAGGAACTTCCAACTTTAAAGTTCGTGGTTTAGAATCAATATATTAAGGCAAAGAAGGAAAACAGAGCTTGTATCCACAGGTGTTGTGTAGGTGCCCAGCCAGAAAATATTCAAGTGTTCATAAGTGTTCATTGCATTCATAACATTGCCACAGAAGTGGCCAAAGCAACCTACAGAGCAATACATAGAAGGATGGAAATTCTCCCTATTCTGATTGACCATGAAAGACCAGACACCCTCCAAAACTTAATTTTCAAAGGCATCCAAGTACAGAAAAGCATGCTAATTCCATCTGAAGACTATACTAAGTATTAAAATTGAAACATCCGATGCATGTCCTACTGTGTGGTTACTTTGGTGTGTAAAAACCACATCTCGGACATCAACACCCTAGAAAATAGGCGTTGATTGCTTACCTGAACGCCTCTTCTCGTACGGTGAGCGGGTACAGCAGTCACATGGGTTGCTCATGTCCAATCCGGTGGAACTGAGCCTAGTGTTAAAAAAGCTTGCCGGATCCGCCCCTTCCCCAGAATTCGCGAATCCATAGACTAGGCTCAGCTGTGAAGCTCTGTAGTGTTCAACTTTCATTGTTAGAGGAAGAAAGGTTATAGGAAGGTAAAGAAGACACATACAAGGGCGGGAAGTGACTGCTGTACCCGCTCACCGTACGAGAAGAGGCGTTCAGGTAAGCAATCAACGCCTATTCTCCGTACTGAAGGAGCGGATCCAGCAGTCACATGGGACATACCCAATAGATGGTCCCTAGGGTGGGATTAGATTGCTATCGTGTGAGATAACGGATTGGAGTACCCTTCTGCCGAAGGCAGCGTCCGCTGAAGCATAAGAATCAATCTTGTAGTGCCTGATGAAGGAATTTGGCGAGGCCCAAGTGGCTGCTTTGCAGACCTCCTCCAACGGGGCTTCAGTCGCCCAAGCGGCCGAGGTGGCTGCGCTCCTGGTGGAATGCGCTGTGATGTTCCTTGGAACTGAGAGGGAGGCCGACTCATAGGCCTTAGATATAGTCCCTCTGATCCAACGGCCTATTACTGTTGAAGACACTTTGGCACCCATGACTCTGGGGTGATAGGCTATAAAAAGTGCTTCTGACCTCCGAAAGGGTCCTGTGCGTTGGATATAGATTCTCAGCGCTCTAATGAGATCCAGGGTGTGCCATCTAATTGCCAAGGGATGGTCTCGTTGGAGGCAGAAGGAAGGTAGGACAATATCCTGAGTTCTGTGGAACATGGAACTGACCTTGGGTAAGAAGGTGGGGTCCAGTCGCAAGACTACCTTGTCCTGATGAAATTGACAAAGGTCCTGCCTGATTGAGAGGGCAGCCAGCTCCGAAATGCGTCGGGCCGAGGTAATAGCCACCAGGAATGCTACTTTAAAGGATAGGTACCTGAGGGACGCCGATTTTAGGGGTTCGTATGGTGCCTGCGTGAGGGAATGGAGAACCCGTGGCAAATCCCAGGATGGATACCTGTGGACCTTGGAAGGTCTGAGGTTGGCTATGCCCTTGAGGAATTCCTGAACTTCTGGGAAGGATCGGAGAGGCTGTCTGCGGGGACCCCCTAGGACAGAGGAAATGGCCGCCAGATGACGCCGGAGGGTGCTGGTGGAAAGTCCTTTATGGAAACCTTGCATCAGGAAGGAAATGATTCTGTGTATGGGAATGCACAGGGGAGAAAGGCCTTCCTGTAGACACCACTGGTGAAACTTGGACCACGTGTGGTCGTAGATTCGATTGGTCGAACCCCTTCTGGCCTTTAAAATGACCTCCACTGTATCGGGGTCGTGACCACGCAGTTCTAAGTCTCTCCTGATAACAGCCAGGCGGTGAGGTGGAACCACTCCGGGTCTGGATGGAATGAGGCCCCCTGCCGCAGCATATCCCCCGAAACGGGGAGTCGCCAAGGGTCCTGGACGGACAACTGTTGGAGATCCGCGAACCAGGGCCGGCGGGGCCAATGAGGGGCGATTAAGATTACTCGGGCCCTCTCGGTGAGGACCTTGTGAATCACGTCCGGGAGAATTGGAATTGGAGGGAATGCGTAAAGTAGGCCTGGAGGCCATGGGCTCCGGAGGGCATTGATTGCTTCCGCTCCCGGGGATGGAAATCTGGAAAAGAAGCGAGGGAGTTGGGCGTTCGCATTGGTCGCGAAGAGATCCAGAATTGGTAGGCCGAATCTGAGGCTGATTTGATGGAACAGGTCTTGATGGAGATTCCACTCTCCTGGGTCTATCGTTGCTCGAGATAGCCAATCCGCCTGGACGTTGAGGCTCCCCGAGATGTGGTCGGCTAGGAGCGACCGAAGATGTTTTTCCGCCCAAAGGCCTAACTTGAGGGCCTCCCTCATGAGGGCCTTGGATCTCGTGCCCCCCTGTCTGCAGATATGGCTTTTTGTGGCAATGTTGTCGGTGAGAATGAGAACGTGCCGGTTGGGAATGCGAGGAGAGAAATGCTTCAGAGCCAGGGAAACGGCTCTTAACTCTAGCCAATTGATTGGCTTGGAAGCTTCCTCCGGGGACCACGTGCCCTGGGCTATCATCCCCTGGGCGTGAGCGCCCCATCCCGATAGACTGGCATCTGTGGTGATGACAAATTGATCCGGGCACCTGAACGGGGATCCTTTGTCCATGGCCGGAGACTTCCACCACTTGAAGGATCTGCGAACCATTGGTGGGATGACAATGCGACGATTTGAGTTGCTGTGCCCCGATCTCTGAAAGGGTAATAGGAGCCACTGTAGTTCCCTAGCATGAAGGCGAGCCCAGGGAATGATGCCTATGCATGACACCATCTTCCCCAAAAGGGAAGACAGGGTTACTATGGAAACTGAAGGTTTAGACAAAATGCAAGAAATTAACTCCCCTATACTGAATTTTCTCTCGGGAGAGAGAAAGACCTGGGAGGATTCTGAATTAATAATGGATCCCAGGTGTAAGATGGATGTGGAAGGTTGGAGATGACTTTTATCAAAGTTGATGGAAAATCCATGGTCCTGAAGGACAGACATGGTGACAGAAAGGTCTGTTTTCACTTTCTCTAGGGAGTTCCCATGAATCAAAATATCATCAAGATAACATAAAATGTGAATGGGAGACGCCCGGATATAGGCCACCAGGGACCCCAAGAGCTTTGTAAAGACCCGAGGGGCCGAGGAAAGGCCAAATGGCATCGCCCTATACTGGAAATGCCTGCCTTGAAAGGAGAAACGTAAAAATTTTCTGTGGCATTTGGCTATAGGAATGTGGAGGTAGGCCTCAGTGAGGTCTAAAGAGACCATGAAATCTCCCGTGTGGATGGCGGCCAAAATAGATGATAAGGAGTGCATCTTAAACTTCCTATATTTGATGAATAGGTTCAGCTTCTTTAGATCCAAAATAGCTCTCCAACCTCCGGAGGATTTTGGAACCATAAATAGGATGGAATAAAAACCTAGACCCTTCTGACCGGAGGGAACCGGTTGAATGGCTCTGATGGACAATAAGTGGGAAATGGCCTCCTCCATACGGTTACAATCTGAGGAGGACCGGGGAGAAGGGCAGGAAATAAAACGTTTCGGGGGGGGAGAAATAAATTCTAAAAGAAGGCCTGTTTGAACAGTGTCAATGACCCAGGGGTCCTTGGAGGTGAGACGCCAATTAGAGGCGAAATGGGCTAGGCGACCACCTATGGGAATTGAGGAAAAATTACCATCTAGGTTTCTTTGAAGCCCTGTTAGAGGACGCTCCCCTTTGGAAGCGAAAACCTCTGCCCCTGGAGTTCCTACCTTGGGAACGAAAGCGGGGGGAATACTGACCTGGAGATCTCTGATAGGAAGCCGCTTGATCTTGCTGACGCCCTGGGCGACGAAAGGACTGCGTTTTGGTAGCCTTTTTGGTGGTTGGACCCAAAACTTTCTTCTTGTCCGTGGTTTCCGTGAGGAGTGGATCCAGAAGATCACCGAAAAGAAGGTCGCGCTTTAAGGGTCCCAGAGATAACTGCCACTTCTGGCGTACTCCCGCTTGCCAAGGGCGAATCCATAGGAGTCTTCTTGCCGTTGTAGAAGCTGCAATAGACTTAGCAGAAAATCTAGTAGATTGTAAAGTGGCATCAGCCACGTACTGAGCAGCTGCAAAGACCTTGTTGAAGTCTTGTTGACCTCTCAAGTCATCGGGAGGAATATGCTGTTGAAGTTGGCGAAGCCACAGAAGCATGGCTCTGGAGAAAAAGGAAGCCGCTGCAGAACTTTTAATGGCCCAGGAATCTGCGGTGAATCCTCTTTTGAGCATTTGCTCGATGCGCTTGTCCTCTGGGCGGAGGACTTCCTCTGCTTCGCCTGGCACAGCAGCTGCCGAGTGAAGGATCTTGACAGGTTCATCCGGTTTAGGAAAGGATAGGAGCTCCTCATAGGAAGAGGAAAGTTTGTACAATTTTCTGTCCTTGGTTGAGGGATTAAGCCCAGAGGCTGGGAAATCCCACTGCTTAAGTAAGGCATCTTTAAACAATTTAGGCATAGGAATTACCTCGTTATCCTCCTGTTCCTCTGTGAAGTAAGGTAAATTCTCCTCCGGGGGATCAGTGGATGTGGAGGCCTGTTTCTCCTGGGCCGCCAATCCCGTAGAAATTCTAGCTTTGAGGAGGAGAGATTTGAACAATTGAGAAGGAAAAATAGTAATTGGAGAAGGAACCTTTATTTGGGATTCCTCATCATCTGAGAGGCCTTGAAAAGGATCCTCATCCTCCTCCATATCCTCATATTCGTCCTGAGAGGAATCTGAATCATCCTGAATAGGAGCTCTAACCGCTGGGGAAGAACCCAAGGGGCGGGAGGGACGAGGAGGTGGAAGAGGTAAGGCAAGCTCATTGATGGTAGAGAATTTAGCATCAATGGCCTTGGACAACACAGAAAAAATAGATTGGAATTCAGGAGGTAAACTAGAAATATCAGCAGGAATGGCAGAAGAATCCCTGAAGGCCTGGGAGGATCCTGGCTGGGGGGAATCTTCAATAATATCTGGTTCCTCTGGACCTATTCCCCATAGGTTAGGTTGGGGTCTGTCTAGGTTTGGCTCATCCAGAGATAACACAGGGACCCCAGAAGGAGGCAGACTAGAAGCCTCTGGGGGGTCTTGACTACTGAGTACTTGGGCCTGTACTTTCAAACGCTTTGCTGATTTGTCATGGATTCTTTGTAGGGCTAGGTCCCTTCTCTTCTCAGCCCTGGTGACCTTGGTCGAGGGGCGGGCCCCTGAAGAAGAGGAGGTCGAGGCCTGGGGGATACTGGTAATCTCATCGCCTGTAGGCCTGGCCTCTCTGGGACCTTTAGTTGTGCCTCTCTTGGGAAAAGTAGCCATAGTCTGACAATTAACAGAAGACCAGGCTGAGCCAAATAACTGAATAATTAGGGAGAAGAATTTCAAAGCCTTCCCAAGAGGAATGGATCCTGCTCCGAGGCCTCGGAGCTGCTGAGACTTGAGGGCAATCTGGGCAAACCCAGAGTTCGTGTCCCCAAATACAGCGTGGCCAGCCTCCCTAAACTTTAATTAAAGTAACCAAGGCACTCTGGTTGGAGGCTTAGCCGGTGGAGAATTAAGCCTGAGCGTCCCAAAGCCCACTCCGGGATCCACGCGGTGGACTGAGGCCTACGCGGCTGGCAGGAGGCCAACACGAGAGGCCTAAATTTAAAAAGGGCGCGAAGGCCTTCGCGCCGAAAAATCGCTCCGTAATAGAATTCTTAAAGGGGAAGCGATCGACTAAGTCCAGGAGACTAGAAACAAGCGTCTCACTCCGCAGGAGGTATTTCTTAAGCCCTTTAACAATAATACAATAATGAATCAATGAATCAATACTTGCACCAAGACCTCCAGGCCAAAGGATTAAAGGAATCCACAAGCGGCAGCGGGGATCGTAAACGGCAAAACAGCCGGGGGAAAACGAAACCGCAACTTCTCCCAAGGAAAAAAGCCGAGCCACAAACGGCTGGCGCTATTAGTGCAAGTAAATAAATAAGGATAAACAATTCTTACTACTTTTGAAGGAAAAGATCGAAGGGAAGGTGTTAGAATGTTGAACGAGCTATCACAATACAACCGCAGGATATGCGAACTGAGCGAATTCTGGGGAAGGGGCGGATCCGGCAAGCTTTTTTAACACTAGGCTCAGTTCCACCGGATTGGACATGAGCAACCCATGTGACTGCTGGACCCGCTCCTTCAGTACGGAGAATGTCCAAAGATACTTCACCAGAAGAGCCTTTCACTCCTCCACTCGAAACAGAATGCCCTACGAAAGCAGACTATCAATCCTAGGTCTAGAAAGCTTAGAACTACGACGCCTAAAACACGATCTACGGTAAGTATTGCCCACAAAATCATATGCTGCAATGTCCTGCCTGTCAATGACTACTTCAGCTTCAACCGCAACAACACAAGAGCACGCAACAAATACAAACTTAATATTACTGCACCAAGCTTGACTGTAAAAAATATGACTTTAGCAATCGAGTTGTCGAAGCGTGGAACTCATTACCGGACTCAGTAGTGTCAACCCCTAACCCCTAACATTTCTCCCTTAGATTATCCACGATTGACTTCTCTAGGTTCCTAAGAGGTCAGTAAGGGGCGTACATAAGTGCACTAGCCCGCCTTTTGTCCCCTGTCCAATTGTCTTTCCTTATCTCATATATCATATATCTTTTCTTCCTTTCATATATCTTCTCCTCTACTTTTACATCTTTTCTTTATATATAACACTTCGTGTCTATCCTCTTCAATATGTATTGTGTATTGGACAAAATAAATAAATAAATAAATAAATAAAAAATAAATGTCATTATCTGATGTTCATGATTGTTGATTCAAATGGAAATTAACGTGAAAGCGCTTCAGTCACTCCCAGCTTTGGTGGTATCCCAATAAACATCAGAACTACTAACTACTAAGACATGTAAAAGCAATGAGTCCGAAAAACATGTTTCTTTTTAAAAAAAATTCTTTTCAAATATGATGGTAGTAGACAGCAGAAGCATTCATAAATGTTTTTGAGGTCAAATGTTCTGACCCCAAATGCCCTCTTCTGACTGAGAAAAGATACTCCAACTGCACAACAGATGTTCAAATAGCTCATTCCAACACTGCACCACTTTGAGTGAAATTGCAATAAGACTTCTGAGGTCAAAATATTTGGACCTCAAAACATTTTGCACACTATTATTGGATAGACTGTGCACAGTGGAAACACATGAGTTGCCGGATTTTCTTTATAGTTGGCCTTAATTTTGTTTAAAAATCCAATCTCAAATCCAGCTTCTTTCTCCCTCAGCCGTTTCCTTGACTTTGCTCTAAAACAGTGTTTCTCAAATAGTGGGGTGGGGCCCCCTAGGGGGGGCGTTGAGCAATGCCGGGGGGGACGCGTGTCTCCGGGGAATGTGCTTTTTTTGCTGCAGAGAGTAGGGGGTTTCTTTGCACCGAAGTAAGAGATATGAAGCACAAAGTAAGAGATATGAAGTGCATATTACAAACCTTAAGAGACACCATGGAAAAATATTTACAGTGGTACCTCATCTTACGAACGCCTCTTCTAACGAACTGTTCAAGATACGAACCCAGTGTTTAAGATTTTTTTGCCTCTTCTTCCAAACTATTTTCACCTTACCAACCCAAGCAGCTGCTGCTGGGATGAAGGGGTTTCTTTCCCCCCCCTTTTTTGAAGAAAGAAAAGGGAGGGGCGGCTTGGAGGAGGAAAGATTTTGCAGAGAACAACGTGCTTGCAAAGGCACTGAAACGGTGTCTTGTGGTGTCTTTTGAAGAAAGAAAAGGGAAGGGCGCCCCCCCTTGCCTTTCTTCCTTCCTGCTCACCCTTTAGCCTAGCCTTGCTTCTTCCACCTGCCCCCTTTAGCTGCTCCTCCCTGCCCTCTGTTCGCCTCCCTTCTAAAGTTTGGGATTTTCCTGAAGGATTTGAATGCATTATTTGCTTTTATATTGATTCCTATGGGAAACATTGTTTCATCTTACGAACTTTTCACCTTACGAACCTCCTCCTGGAACCAATTATGTTCGTATGATGAGGTACCACTGTACTAGATTTTTCAACTAAAGTGATTCACTAAATGTTGCAAGAAAGGTCGTAAAATGGAGCAAAATTCACTTAACAAATGTCTCACTTAACAACAGACATTTTAGGCTCAATTGTGGTCATAAGTTAAGGACTACCTCTTGCAGATTTACAACAACTGTGGCAGAAAGAATGACAGAATAACAGAGTTGCAAGGGACCCTAGAGGCCTTCTAGTCCAACCCCCTGCTCAGACAGGAAATCCTATATCATTTCAGACACACGGTTGTCCGATCTCTTCTTAAAAACATTCAGTGTTGAAGCACCCACAACTTTTGGAGCTAAGTCGTTCCATTGATGAATTGTCCTGTCAGAAATGCCTCCTTACTTCTAGGAATACACCAATAGTAGTACACCATCTGGACCATCATTTAAACACCACAAGCATTGACCAAATCACCATCAATCAATTGCAAAAGGCAGCTTTTCCAGGAACAGCTTACTTCCTATGGTAACTTTTAATATTATTAAGCAACAACATATGCCTGTTCTAGGTCTTTAGGAAAGATCTGATAGGTGGACAAAAACGACAAATTGTAACTGAACTTCTGGTTGATGTGAGATCAATAATGATAAAAACAGGGCTTTTCAAAATACCAGTTAGGGTGGGTACTGTTCAAATTTGAGGAGGGAACTTCATTAGAGAGAAGAGCAAAATATTAGTATGAAGAAGGCATGCTTCCTAGCAGTTTTTATTTGATGGAAACTGCTAAATCAGGGGTGTCAAACTCAAGGCCCAGGGGCCCCATCTGGCCCATGGGGTTGCCCTGGAAACAGTGAAGGACCAGCCCATTGTGCCTCTGCCAGCAAAAATGGAGTTAAGGAGAGCCGCAGGTGGCCCTTGAGAGTTCCATTTTCGCCAGCAGAGGGTTGCAGGAGACCATCACAGCCAAAAATGGAGTTCAGGAACCCATTTTCAATAGCAGAGCGCTCGTGCCGCCACAGGCACCCCCAACACAACTAATGTTGAGCTGGCCACAACCACCTTGGCCTCCCAAAGTCAAACACAACCCCGATGTGGCCCTCAATGAAATTTGATGCCCCTGTGCTAAATTATTGCAAAAATACTACAAAAAGCAAAAATGTCAATTCACATTATGAGTTAAGAACAACACTAAACCCAGAACACAAGAGTCGTACTTGAAAGCAAAACTTCTCAAACTCTGGAAGTATGGGTTGCATTTTTAAAAAAGCTTTTCAGGCTTGTGTAGACAAACCAGGAACAATGTTAGAACCTGCTCCTGCTAAACTAAGTTAGGGCCTGTTCATGATAAACAGGGGAACAAAGCCTGAAGTGAATTTTGAGAGATGGATGAGCCATCTTAAAACCATACACCAATCACATCAGGGCAATAATTGAGGAATAGTATCCAGCTAGTCATTATGTTCATTGTCACCGGAGTGTCCGTATAAGGGTATATACTGTATATACTCATGTATAAGTCCTTATGTGGACATTAAATTTGTAATAAAAATATCAAGGAAAACACACCACCCATGGATAAGACAACCTGCATTTTTCATGGCATTTTAGTTAAAAATTTGAGGAGCAGCTTATATGCAAATGGGCTTATACATGATATATTCAGGAAATAGGGGTACGTCAAAAGAAAAGTATTACCATCTATACTGAAAATAAGCCAAAAAACCCTGTTTTTTTGGGGTGTGCCTCAGCACCTGAAATTTCACCATGAGCATACATGGTATTAATGAAGTACATATGTTTATCCTCTATTTTAGAAATGAACAGCGTACATTGAAATAATTAAATAATGACACATTTCATTATAACGTTTTGTTGCAACGGATTGCAGTCAATTAAATTTATGCTATAATACATCTATTAATCTTCAAGATGTTTAAAGACTCCATTGATTGTGTTGCAAGAAACAACCAATAAATTATTAAGCAGAGATTTCAGCCTGGTTCTGTTAGGTCTGCAGAATTCTGACTCAAATAACCTTAAGAAAAATCCAACTCTTCCCCAAGAGCTAAACCCAAGGTTTGCAAAGGTATTTTAACTAATATATAGATATAATTTTGCCTAAGATTTCTTGCTAACTGTACAGTTCATTAATAATGTATCTCTTGTGGACAAAAAAAAAATCCATTGAGGAAGCACATTTCAATCGAAGTGGCCAGATATGAATGTAAACAGTAATGGATTCTACACTGCTGACCACTAGTATTTGCACCAGCTTGTATTCCAACCACAGAAACCCAGGATAAAACACCAGCAGAGAACATAATAGCATATCATATGAGAGATACATACAGATAAGCAACACAAGTGTGCATTTCTGAACTACCACAACCGGTTGTAGGCCATTTAATATCTAAAATGGAGCATGGAAAAATGAAGACTTTTGGACCACAAGATATCCTTCCAAAGTTACACCCTGCTAGCCAGACTATGGAACAAATCACTCACCAGGGTGAGGTACCAGAGGGCAAGTTTGTGAGGAAGCAGTCTCTTTGACAATTGGCAGCGGTGCAGAAAAAATGCTGTGTAACTATGGAAACTTCAACATACGTCAAAGAGGGCATCACATGAAACAGGCTTTATTTAAGTCACTTAAAATACGAGAACTCGTCAATCTTCCGTTCATACATATACACACACTTCAAGGCAATGGTTCCAGCACTGTGACTACTACATTGCAAAAAAGGGTTAAATGTTGCCTGGAGCAGCTAAGCTTGGTTGAAGGATGCAACATTGATCCCTTCTCTGCTTCCGTCAGCCTAGGCGTAGCAATAAATCTCTCATGAGCTCAACAGATTCACGGTCAGAGTTCAGATGATGCTATTACTGCAGATATGAAAGATGCTCTCATAATGAGGATGATTAGCTACCGCAGACTCCAGCCACATTTACGTGTCTTTCTCCTTCCCTTACAGAGTAATGGACTTTTTACCCATGTTTGTCATGTTCGCCTTGGAAGGCGAAGGCACCTACATAATGTTTTCCTAACAGTCTTGTCAGATCTCAGACTCCTTATTTTCCTGCTTTGCGGGATTCAACCCTCACGCCTTCCTAGGAGCAGTAACATTATCCTGAGAGCAGAGTAACATTGTCTTGATGAAGCTTTGCCAATGCTGACGAGCCTGGGAAAATTTCAGAGGATCTCATTCTTATCCCCAAAGCACAACCCTATTTCTGATCTCTAACAGAGAGTGTGAAGTGGCTGGGATCAACATTAATGAGGATCTCCCATGTGTAGCAATATGTGTGGTCCTAGTCCTGGGAAGTGACTGGATATTTCTTTTTCTATGTAAACTGAAGTATGTTCCCAACTTGAATCCAGAAATGGATATTTTTGCCTCAGTTATCAAGTTCCATGGGAAACAGCCTCTGACCAACACATAACAGCTAACTTCTGCCGCATGAATCCCAGCGACCAATTAGGTCCCACAGAGTGGGCCTTCTCCGGGTCCCGTCAACTAAACAATGTCGGTTGGCGGGCCCCAGGGGAAGAGCCTTCTCTGTGGCGGCCCCGACTCTCTGGAACCAGCTCCCCCCAGATATTAGAACTGCCCCCACCCTCCTTGCCTTTCGTAAACTCCTTAAAACCCACCTTTCTCGTCAGGCATGGGGGAACTGAGATATCTCCCCCGGGCCTATACAATTTATGTATGGTATGCTTGTATGCATGTCTGCTTAATAATAGGGTTTTTAAAATATTTTAAATTGTAAATTATTAGATTTGTCATGAACTGTTTTTATTGTGTTGTGAGCCGCCCCGAGTCTACGGAAAGGGGCGGCATACAAATCTAATAAATAAATAAATAAATATATAAAATAAGTAAACTTCTGTGGCGTCCACAAGAGTGAGAAGACTAACCAAGCATTCTTGGATGAAAGCAAAATCGGGTAAGGCAGCAAGGAAGCCCCATCTTGCTCCATGCGCCTCAAAATAATAAGCCCTCCCTAAAAAAAATAATGTAAAATAATGCACTTGGGGAAAAGGAATCCTCAATCTGAGTACAGTGATCCCCCGAGTTTCGCGATCTCGATCTTTGCAAAACGCTATATCGCGATTTTTTCACCCGATGACGTCACTCCCTTCCTTTCTCATCTTTCTTTCTCTCTCTCTTTCTCTATCTTGCTTCTTCCTCTCTCACACTCTCTTCCTCCCTCTCTCATCTCTTTCTTTCCTTCTCTCTCTTTCTCTATCTCTCCCCCTCTTGCTCTCGAGCGGCGGGCGGCACCCAGGGAAGGTTCCTTCGGCCGCCCACCAGCTGATCTGCTCGGCAGCGCAGTAGCAGCGAGGAGCCGAAGATGGGGTTTCCCCTTTGCGTGGGCAACGGGGAAACCCCATCTTCGGCTCCTTGCTGCTACTGCGCTGCCGAGCAGATCAGCTGCGGCGGGTGGACAAGCGGCGGAAAAGCGGCGGCCGGACAAGCGGAAAAGCGGCGGACAAGCGGGCAGGCAGACGGCTCCTCAGCTGCTGGGTCTTCCCAGGTGTGGAAGTAAAAACACCATCTGCGCATGCGCGGCCATGGAAAAAGGGGCGCGCATGCGCAGATGGTGTTTTTACTTCCGCACCACTACATCCCGAAAAATCGATTATCGCGAGGGGTCTTGGAACGGAACCCTCGCGATAATAGAGGGATCACTGTATTGCATTGGCAATTCTGTGTTAGCAAAAACTTCAGAAGAGAAGGATTTAGGGGTAGTGATTTCTGATAGTCTCAAAATGGGTGAGCAGTGTGGTCGGGCGGTAGGAAAAGCAAGTAGGATGCTTGGCTGAATAGCTAGAGGTATAACAAGCAGGAAGAGGGAGATTGTGATCCCCTTATAAAGAGCGCTGGTGAGACCACATTTGGAGTACTGTGTTCAGTTCTGGAGACCTCACCTACAAAAAGATATTGACAAAATTGAACGGGTCCAAAGACGGGCTACAAGAATGGTGGAGAGTCTTAAGCATAAAACGTATCAGGAAAGACTTAATGAACTCAATCTGTATAGTCTGGAGGACCGAAGGAAAAGGGGGGACATGATCGAAACATTTAAATATGTTAATATTTAGTTGGGGGAAAGATCAAAAGCAACATGAGAAAATATTATTTTACTGAAAGAGTAGTAGATCCTTGGAACAAACTTCCAGCAGATGTGGTTGGTAAATCCACAGTAACTGAATTTAAACATGCCTGGGATAAACATATATCCATTGTAAGATAAAATACAGGAAATAGTATAAGAGCAGACTAGATGGACCATGAGGTCTTTTTCTGCCGTCAGTCTTCTATGTTTCTATGTAAAGCAAAAGAGGACTACAAGTGTGCCTGAAAATAGGTTACTACTGCGTTTCTCTGAAAATAAGCCCTCGCCTTAAAATAAGCCCTCCCCAAAAATATTTAAACACATACGCAGCTAGTCCCTGCCATTTTCTCTTAGGGAGACAGACTGAAAATCGGGTAAGGCAGCAAGGAAGCCCCATCTTGCTCCATGCGACCAAAAATAATAAGCCCTCCCTAAAAAAAAATATAAGACAGCATCTCATTTTCAGGAAAACACAGTAAGCTTCAGAATAAGGTGAAGTGCATCTAAAAGGATTGTCATGTACAATATAGGTGTGTAAAGGAAAGAGAGAACCAGG
Source organism: Erythrolamprus reginae (assembly GCF_031021105.1). Taxonomy (NCBI): domain Eukaryota; kingdom Metazoa; phylum Chordata; class Lepidosauria; order Squamata; family Dipsadidae; genus Erythrolamprus; species Erythrolamprus reginae. Next base: position 45,546,766 of record NC_091950.1, read on the forward strand.
AAGGTCACCTAAGAGTAATACAGGATAGCTGTCAGAACTGTTTATGCCCAGTTCCCACATCTTCAATGGTCATTAGAAAAACCCTGGAATGTTCCAAAATGTGTAAACTGACAATGGAAAGTTATGAAAAGGAAGACACAGGATGTTACGACGCCTGGAAGAATTAGTAGATGTTTAAAACCGTTAACAAAAAATTACAAAACTGGTTATAAAAGGTGAATTATAAAGAATATATAAACATTCTCAACTCCACGATATATGTATATAAGTAGAAGTTTATGTAAATAAAATGGAAGAAATATATACTGTTTATATACTGCTCAAAAAAAAAATAAAGGGAACACTCAAATAACACATCGTAGATCTGAAGGAATTTGCACATTTGCACAACAGTATGTGAAATTGACTGTCAATCAGTGTTGCTTCCCAAGTAGACAGTTTGATTTCACAGAAGTTTGATTTACTTGAAGTTATATTCTGTTTTTTAAGTGTTCCCTTTATTTTTTTGCCAATCCGTTAAATATAGAATTGAATAAATAACTGAGATTGTATAAATAAAAATAGTAATGTAGAAAAATGTAAAATATAATGGAAAGGGGTGGCATTTCTATCTATCCATCTATAGTCTTCAGAGAGGGGCAGCATACAAGTCTAGTAAATTATTATTATTATTATTATTATTATTATTATTATTATTATTGAAAATGAAATAAGCTGTAGAAGCGATTAGTTTAGCTATGTTTGTATGTATTTTGTATGTTTTTTGTTGTTGGTTCTTTTTTTCTTTCTTGTTTTGTATTTTGTATTTCTTTTTTGGATGTTGCTATGCGATTTTTAATCAGAAAATTTAATAAAGACTTAAATATATAAAAAGAGTGATACAGGATGAGACCATTTAAAGGTGGCTTCTCTGGAGAGGCAATTCGTTCTTCTTAATTGGTTTTGAAAGTATAAAATAAAAATCTAGATGCCAGACTAAAACATTTATTTATGACGTCAACATATAGAAAGTCTTTTAAAATGCTGAAAAGTAACTTTAGAACCAAATAGACCAACAATAAGATATTAAGTACTAAATGCTATTACTAAAACTAAACAGAGATAAAGTTTACTCTATGACAATTTATTCAGAGAGTGTTCCAGCCCAAAATTTCTGCTAAATTTTGTTAAGTGAGTTTTGCCCCATTTTACGACCTTTGACTTTGCTTGTCAGAAGGTCGTAAAAGGTGATCATATGATTCTGGAACATAAAAACAAGTCAGATGCCAAGCATCTAGATTTTGATCATATGAATCCTGCAATGGTCGTTAAGTGTGAAAAACAGCCGTAAGTTACTTTTTTCATTGTATGAGCGATCACTAAATGAACTGTTGTTAAATCGAGGACTACCTATACTTGTCAAAAGAAGCAGTTGCCACTAGAAGCAATTTTAAGGCATTCTCCACTTTTGCAAACATACTCAAGAGAGAATACAGTTGAGAGTTAATTAAATCTTTTGCCTTCAGTTTAACATCCAGCATTCATAAAATCAGGCTAACACTGCTGCTCCAAGAAAAATAATCAGCTCTCTTTTCTTGAATGATGCAGAAAAGCCATAAAAATTATAGTACAAGACCAAAACCATTAGCAGAATGTTTATGTTCAAATTAGCAACATTGGATGAATGGCCAACTTCATTTTAGCAATGAATGTTTGCATTGTCATTTTTTTTAATATTAAAAAAAAAGGGAAATATGCTATTCTATTCTACTGTGTTTCAATGCTGGAAAAACTGTAACAGAGGAAGGAACTGTTCCAGCAGCTAGAAAACCTACAAAATTCTTACCATAACTTTGGCACAGTGCATTTTTAAGCATCACAACAGCCCCATTATGCTGCATGGTTTGCTTTTTTCTTCATAAATTTACCATCCACTCTACCACTCTCCAAATGTTAGTTTTTATCTTTCTTAAGATAGAGGATGGGGAGAAGGATCAGTCCTTGCTTAATAACTGCTATGCTAAATGGACAGGCTCAACTATTGATTGTTATCTCTATTTCCACTTCAAAGGGAAACACATCTATTTCTTGACATCTGAGAACCACAGTGAAGTGAATAATCAAGAGGGCAAAATTTCAGCCTTCAGAATACTTTGGTGGAAGAATTACTTTTATTTTTAAAACTGTTATGTTGAGCACGACAGAATATTAATGCATCAATTTTATTTGGTTTTCCCAGCACTGTGCTAAACTTGTGCTGTATTGCCATCCTTGGAATAAAGAAAGAATTCAATGTAAATTTTAATTTGGATGATCTCAAAGCATTTTTGGCTTATTTATAGCCATTCAAAACATAACGAGTCTACTGAGAGGGGCGGCATACAAATTAAATAAATAAATAAATAAATAAATAAATAACTAGGCCAAAGAAATATGACTGAGGCCACAGTCTAAAATGAAATTCAAGAAGCCAATCAAAGAGCAAAGCATTATGCACAATGGAAGCAGTAGCATTATTCAGAAATACACATGCATATTTTTCCCATCTAAAGCACTGCCTACCAAACGATGCCTTGGGTAAATTCTGGATTCTTCAAAATCTGGAATTTTTCTCTATTAATTTTTGACATAGAAACATAGAAGATTGACGGCAGAAAAAGACCTCATGGTCCATCTAGTCTGCCCTTATACTATTTCCTGTATTTTATCTTAGGATGGATATATGTTTATCCCAGGCAGGTTTAAATTCAGTTACTGTGGATTTACCAACTACGTCTGCTGGAAGTTTGTTCCAAGCATCTGCTACTCTTTCAGTAAAATAATACTTTCTCATGTTGCTTCTGATCTTTCCCCCAACTAACCTCAGATTGTGCCCCCTTGTTCTTGTGTTCACTTTCCTATTAAATACACTTCCCTCCTGAACCTTATTTAACCCTTAATATATTTAAATGTTTTAATTATGTCCCCACTTTCCCTTCTGTCTTCCAGACTATACAGATTAAGTTCATTAAGTCTTTCCTGATAAGTTCTATGCTTAAGACCTTCCACCATTTTTGTAGCCTGTCTTTGGACCTGTTCAATTTTATCAACATCTTTTTGTAGGTGAGGTCTCCAGAACTGAACACAGTACAGTATTCCAAATGTGGTCTCCCCAGCGCTATATACAGTGGGGTCACAATCTCCCTCTTCTTGCCTGTTACATCTCTAGCTATGCAGCCAAGCACTCTACTGCCTGACCACACTGTTCTCCCATTATGAGACTGTCAGAAATCACTACCCCTAAATCCTTCTCTTCTGAAGTTTCTGCTAACACAGAACTGCCATTACAATACTCAGATTGAGGATTCCTTTTCCCCAAGTGCATTATTTTCCATTTGGAAACATTAAACTGCAGTTTCCATTGCTTTGACCACTTATCTAGTAAAGCTAAATCATTTGCCATATTACAGATGCCTCCAGGAATATCAACCCTATTGCACACTTTAGAGTCATCAGCAAATAGGCATACCTTCCCTACCAAACCTTCCCCTATGTCACTCACAAACATATTAAAAAGAATAGGACCCAGAACAGACCCTTGTGGCACATCGCTTGTAAGCAGTCTCTGCTCAGAATACTCGCCATTAACAACTCTCTGATATCTATGCTTCAGTCAGCTGCAAATCCACTGAACTATCTCCAAGGATTAAGTCCACTCTTCACTAATTTATCATGCAACTTAAAATTTGGGAGCAGATCCTGAAATTGGATGTGTTTTTTATACCTGAATACCATGCTCTAAGAGCTCCAAATAAAACCAATTTAAAAAGCTTACTAATGAAAAATTCATTTAATTCACAGTCTCCTCCAGCCTTACACCTCTTGGGAACCTTACAGCTCTGTATACTTCAATTCCTAGAATTCCCCAATAAGCATAGCAGATGAAATGTGGAAGATAAAACTCATGAATCTGATGTCTAGATTTGGAAAGCTGCACTAGACTATTTTCCCTGTTTCAATCTATAACAATATTGTTGTTATAACAAAGAGAGAAATATGCATAGCAAGATTTATTTTTTGGTTTCTACAACACTCTATTGGTTTTTATTTCTGTACAGACTATAGACAAGCAAACATACCATATTTTTCAGAATATAAGATGCACCTAAATTTTGGGGGACAAAAACAGGAAAAAAAGATTTCTGCCTCTGCCTACCAGCATCAGGATTACCAGTGTCCTCACTTCCACTCAGATTTTGATAACAAGCAGCATAGATCTTTTTGTCTGTTCTAACAATAAAAATGAATTTTGCTTTGTAAGATTAAAGAAATGTGAAGTGAATAAGAAATTACAAGTAATCATATATGATTATATAATATGTGTTTTTGTATTATTAATAAAAAATGTTAGCATCAGATATTCCTTGATTTTTTCAGAATCTACTTTTGTTGCATAAGGTAAATCTCAGATTTCTCCTATGGAAATGATCAGTTTACTTATATAAAGTGACTAACTAAGAAAAGCCTCCTCAAGTAATACAGTAGTACCTCGTGATATGAACCCCTCGTCATATGAACTTTTCAAGATTCGAACCCAGGGTTCGGAAAAAAATTGTCTCTTCTTACAAACTTTTTTCACCTTACAAACCCACCACCCGAACCCAGAAGTTCGGCAAAAGTTCGGGTTAGGCGTTCGGGTTCGTAAGGCCACCGAGAAGCCCCGCCGCCCGGCTGTCGCCTTTTGAAACAGCCGGGGGGCTTCTCGGCGTTCTCCTGAACGCCGAACCTGGAAGTTCAGCAAAAGTTTGGGTTCGGCATTCGGGAGGCCGCCGAAAAGCCCCACCGCCCGGCTGTCACCTTACCAGAAGAGCCGCAGAGCTGTTGGCCGGTCGGGAGGTTCAAACGAAGGTGGGGAATCCCAATAGGGAATTCCATGGGCGGAGCTTTGACGTCACAAAGACATCCTTCCTGGCATTGTCTATTGTGGCGCAACTGAGTCGGCCCGCCTGTATGTTTGAAACCCCCAAAATGTGTTCCGCTGTCATGGAGCTGAGCTGTTTCTCCATCCAAAGACCCAATCGGTGTGCCTCGTTCATGAGGGCCCTGGAATGAGTACCCCCTTGTTGATTTATGTGAGCCTTGGGCAGCCACATTGTCCATGAGGACATGCTATTCCTGCATTAGAGGTTGGAAACATCTGAGAGCAAGATGTATTGCTCTGAGTTCCAGTCAATTGTTGAATAAGTCCTCTGGAGACCAACACCCCTGGATCATGTGAGACTGAAAATGGGCACCCCAGCCGAAGAGGCTGGCATCTGATGTAATTGTGAGATGACTGACCTCTTTGAAGGTGCAGCCACTGGTCAGGGCTGCACCTTCCTTCCATCGGAAGGAAACTAGCATGGCTGGAGTGACTCGAACTCTGACTAATGAATTGCTGGTGCCCAAGGATTGGAAAGGCAACAGGAACCGGTGAAGTGCTCTTGCATGAAGCCGAGGACAGGGGATGCTCAATATGCACGATATCATCTTCTCTAGCAGCTGGGACAGAAGGGTGATAGATGTGGTATCTTTCCCCTGTTCATAAGAGAAAATGGACTGTCCCGCCATTTCTGGGACAGAAATACCTGGCACAGATTGGTGTTGATCCCAGGTGTAGCAGGTGAGTGGTGGGGTCCAGGTGGCTCTTCTCGACATTCACCGAAAAGCTGTAGTCCTGGAGGACCCAAATTGTGGCCTCACCAAAGGTTAGCTTCTTCAATGAGAATATCATCCACATAACACTGCAGCCAGATTGGAATGGACCTGAGATGTGCTACCAGTGTTGCCAGTACCTTTGTAAATGACCTGGGTACAGACGCAAGACCGAAGGGTAAATGGCCTTTACCGGAAGTGCGTTCCTGCATAGCAAAACCACAGGAACAGACAATGGGCCGGCAGGATCAGTATATGTAAATATGCTTCTGTCAAATCAATGGAAGTAAGAAATTTGCCTTCCCATATGCTTTCCAAAATGTACTGGAGGGAACTCATTTTGAATTGCTTCTAAATCAAATAGGCATCCAGCTTTTTAAGATCTAAAATAGACCTCCACCCCCCTCCTCCCCAAACTCTTTGGAACCACGAACAGGATTAGAGTAGAACCTCTGTCTTCTTTGGTCCCGAGGGATCGATGGCCTGAATATCTAGAAGATACAGAATGGCCGCCTCGATGAAGTCTCTCTTTACTTGGTTCCTGGAGACCAGGCAATGAATGAAGCGGTTCATGTGGCTCGCACTTCTATACTCAAGGTGGGGTTTGCGCTCGACCTGCACAGTGTGGGCTGGCGTGTGGGCGGGATGATGTTGGGCAGTGCAGCGCATGGGCTGAATTCATTGCTTTTGGCCACATTCAGCCCAGGGGGCAAGATTTTTCCACAGACCACCAAAATTTTCTCACGGACTACAAGTGGTCCATGGACCACCAGTTGGTGACCTATGCCCTAGATCAGTGATGGCGAACCTATGGCATGGGTGCCACAGGTGGCACACGGAGCCATATCTGCTGGTATGCGAGCTATTGCCCTAGCTCAGCTCCAGTACGCATGTGTGCACTGGCTAACTGATATTTGGCTCCCACAGAGGCTCTGGGAGGGCATTTTTTGTTTCTGGAGGGCCCCTGGGGGCGTATTGGGGGCGTTTTTGTCCTCCCCAGGCTCCAGGGAGACCTCTGGAGCCTGGGTGGGGGGTGAAACACAAGCCTATCAGAAGTTGGGAAATGGGCTGTTTCTGGCCTCCAGAGGGCCTCTGGGAGGGCAGGAGAGGCAGTTTTTGCCCTCCCGTGCATTGAATTATGGATGTGGGCACTTGCACAAGCGCGATAGTGTGTGCACACATGCTTTCGGCACCTGAGGGAAAAAAGGTTCGTCATCACTGCCCTAGACTATACAACTCCACAAACACTTGGAAGCTTTGCATTCAGACAAATTAGCCACCAATGGACTGACAGAAATAAACGGTATTACATACCAGTCAAGAGAGACAATACAAAGCTAAAAAAGGAAGTAAATAGGCGTTGATTGCTTACCTGAACGCCTCTTCTCGTACGGTGAGCGGGTACAGCAGTCACATGGGTTGCTCATGTCCAATCCGGTGGAACTGAGCCTAGTGTTAAAAAAGCTTGCTGGATCCGCCCCTTCCCCAGAATTCGCGAATCCATAGACTAGGCTCAGCTGTGAAGCTCTGTAGTGTTCAACTCTCATTGTTAGAGGAAGAAAGGTTATAGGAAGGTAAAGAAGACACATACAAGGGCGGGAAGTGACTGCTGTACCCGCTCACCGTACGAGAAGAGGCGTTCAGGTAAGCAATCAACGCCTATTCTCCGTACTGAAGGAGCGGGTCCAGCAGTCACATGGGACATACCCAATAGATGGTCCCTAGGGTGGGATTAGATTGCTATCGTAAGAGATAACGGATTGGAGTACCCTTCTGCCGAAGGCAGCGTCCGCTGAAGCGTAAGAGTCAATCTTGTAGTGCCTGATGAAGGAATTTGGCGAGGCCCAAGTGGCTGCTTTGCAGACCTCCTCCAACGGGGCTTGAGTCGCCCAAGCGGCCGAGGTGGCTGCGCTCCTGGTGGAATGCGCTGTGATGTTCCTTGGAACTGAGAGGGAGGCCGACTCGTAGGCCTTAGATATAGTCCCTCTGATCCAACGGCCAATCACTGTTGAAGACACTTTGGTACCCATGACTCTGGGGTGATAGGCTATAAAAAGTGCTTCTGACCTCCGAAAGGGTCCTGTGCGTTGGATATAGATCCTCAGCGCTCTGATGAGATCCAGGGTGTGCCATCTAATTGCCAAAGGATGGTCCCGTTGGAGACAGAAGGAAGGTAAGACAATATCTTGAGTTCTGTGGAACATGGAACTGACCTTGGGTAAGAAGGTGGGGTCCAGTCGTAAGACTACCTTGTCCTGATGAAATTGGCAGAGGTCCTGCCTGATTGAAAGGGCTGCCAACTCCGAGATGCGTCGGGCAGAGGTAATTGCCACCAGGAATGCTACCTTAAAAGATAGGTACCTTAGGGACGCAGATTTTAGGGGTTCGTATGGTGCCTGCGTGAGGGAATGGAGAACCCGTGGCAAATCCCAGGATGGATACCTGTGGACCTTGGAAGGTCTGAGGTTGGCTATACCCTTGAGGAATTCCTGAACTTCTGGAAAGGAACGGAGAGGCTGTCTGCGGGGCCCCGCTAGGACAGAGGAAATGGCCGCCAGATGATGCCGGAGGGTGCTGGTGGAAAGTCCTTGATGGAAACCTTGCATAAGGAAGGAAATGATCCTGTGTATGGGGATGCACAGGGGAGAGAGGCCTTCCTGTAGACACCACTGGTGAAACTTGGACCACGTATGGTCGTAGATTCGATTGGTCGAACCCCTTCTGGCCTTTAAAATGACCTCCACTGTATCGGGGTCGTGACCACGCAGTTCTAAGTCTCTCCTGATAACAGCCAGGCGGTGAGGTGGAACCACTCCGGGTCTGGATGGAATGAGGCCCCCTGCCGCAGCATATCCCCCGAAACGGGGAGTCGCCAAGGGTCCTGGACGGACAACTGTTGGAGATCCGCGAACCAGGGCCGGCGGGGCCAATGAGGGGCGATTAGGATTACTCGGGCCCTCTCGGTGAGGACCTTGTGAATCACGTCCGGGAGAATTGGAATTGGAGGGAATGCGTAAAGTAGGCCTGGAGGCCATGGGCTCCGGAGGGCATTGATTGCTTCCGCTCCCGGGGATGGAAATCTGGAAAAAAAGCGAGGGAGTTGGGCGTTCGCATTGGTCGCGAAGAGATCCAGAACTGGTAGGCTGAATCTGAGGCTGATTTGATGGAACAGGTCTTGATGGAGATTCCACTCTCCTGGGTCTATCGTTGCTCGAGATAGCCAATCCGCCTGGACGTTGAGGCTCCCCGAGATGTGGTCGGCTAGGAGCGACCGAAGATGTTTTTCCGCCCAAAGGCCTAACTTGAGGGCCTCCCTCATGAGGGCCTTGGATCTCGTGCCCCCCTGTCTGCAGATATGGCTTTTTGTGGCAATGTTGTCGGTGAGAATGAGAACGTGCCGGTTGGGAATGCGAGGAGAGAAATGCTTCAGAGCCAGGGATACGGCTCTTAACTCTAGCCAATTGATTGGCTTGGAAGCTTCCTCCGGGGACCACGTGCCCTGGGCTATCATCCCCTGGGCGTGGGCGCCCCATCCCGATAGACTGGCATCTGTGGTGATGACAAATTGATCCGGGCACCTGAACGGGGATCCTTTGTCCATGGCCGGAGACTTCCACCACTTGAAGGATCTGCGAACAATTGGTGGGATGACAATGCGACGACTTGAGTTGCTGAGCCCCAATCTCTGAAAGGGTAATAGGAGCCACTGTAGTTCCCTAGCATGAAGGCGAGCCCAGGGAATGATGCCTATGCATGACACCATCTTCCCCAAAAGGCAAGACAGGGTTACTATGGAAACTGAAGGTTGAGATAAAATGCAAGAAATTAACTCCCCTATACTGATTTTTCTCTCAGGAGAGAGAAAGACCTGGGAGGATTCTGAATTAATAACGGATCCCAGGTGTAAAATGGATGTGGAAGGTTGGAGATGACTTTTGTCAAAGTTGATGGAAAATCCATGGTCCTGAAGAACTGACATGGTGACAGAAAGGTCTGTTTTCACTTTCTCTAGGGAGTTCCCATGAATCAAAATATCATCAAGGTAACATAAAATGTGGATGGGAGACGCCCGGATATAGGCCGCCAGGGACCCCAAGAGCTTTGTAAAGACCCGAGGGGCCGAGGAAAGGCCAAATGGCATCGCCCTATACTGGAAATGCCTGCCCTGAAAGGAGAAACGTAAAAATTTTCTGTGGCATTTGGCTATAGGAATATGGAGGTAGGCCTCAGTGAGGTCTAAAGAGACCATGAAATCTCCCGGGAGGATGGCGGCCAAAATGGATGATAAGGAGTGCATCCTAAACTTCCTATATTTGATGAATAGGTTCAGCTTCTTTAAATCCAAAATAGCTCTCCAACCTCCGGAGGATTTTGGAACCATAAATAGGATGGAATAAAAACCTAGACCCTTCTGACCGGGGGGAACCGGTTGAATGGCTCTGATGGACAATAAGTGGGAAATGGCCTCCTCCATACGGTTACAGTCTGAGGAGGACCTGGGAGAAGGGCAGGAAATAAAACGTTTCGGGGGGGAGAAGTAAATTCTAAAAGAAGGCCTGTTTGAACAGTGTCAATGACCCAGGGGTCCTTGGAGGTGAGACGCCAATTAGAGGCGAAATGGGCTAGGCGACCACCTATGGGAATCGAGGAAAAACTACCATCTAGGTTTTTTTGAAGCCCTGTTAGAGGACGCTCCCCTTTGGAAGCGAAAACCTCTGCCCCTGGAGTTCCTACCTTGGGAACGAAAGCGGGGGGAATACTGACCTGGAGATCTCTGATAGGAAGCCGCTTGATCTTGCTGACGCCCTGGGCGACGAAAGGACTGCGTTTTGGTAGCCTTTTTGGTGGTTGGACCCAATACTTTCTTCTTGTCCGTGGTTTCCGTGAGGAGTGGATCCAGAAGATCCCCGAAAAGAAGGTCGCGCTTTAAGGGTCCCAGAGATAACTGCCACTTCTGACGTACTCCTGCTTGCCAAGGGCGAAGCCATAGGAGTCTTCTTGCCGTTGTAGAAGCTGCAATAGACTTAGCAGAAAATCTAGTAGATTGTAAAGTGGCATCAGCCACGTACTGAGCAGCTGCAAAGACCTTGTTGAAGTCTTGTTGACCTCTCAAGTCATCGGGAGGAATATGCTGTTGAAGTTGGCGAAGCCACAGAAGCATGGCTCTGGAGAAAAAGGAAGCCGCTGCAGAACTTTTAATGGCCCAGGAATCTGCGGTGAATCCTCTTTTGAGCATCTGTTCAATCCGCTTGTCCTCTGGGCGGAGGACTTCCTCTGCTTCGCCTGGCACAGCAGCCGCCGAGTGAAGGATCTTGACAGGTTCATCCGGTTTAGGAAAGGATAGGAGCTCCTCATAGGAAGAGGAGAGTTTGTACAACTTTTTGTCCTTGGTTGTGGGATTAAGCCCAGAGGCTGGGAAATCCCACTGCTTAAGTAAGGCATCTTTAAACAATTTAGGCATAGGAATTACCTCGTTATCCTCCTGTTCCTCTGTGAAGTAAGGTAAATTCTCCTCCGGGGGATCAGTGGATGTGGAGGCCTGTTTCTCCTGGGCCGCCAATCCCGTAGAAATTCTAGCTTTGAGGAGGAGAGATTTGAACAATTGAGAGGGAAAAATAGTAATTGGAGAAGGAACCTTTATTTGGGATTCCTCATCATCTGAGAGGCCTTGAAAGGGATCCTCATCCTCCTCCATATCCTCATATTCGTCCTGAGAGGAATCTGATTCATCCTGAATAGGAGCTCTAACCGTTGGGGAAGAACCCAAGGGGCGGGAGGGACGAGGAGGTGGAGGAGGTAAGGGAAGCGCATTGATGGTAGAGAGTTTAGCATCAATGGCCTTGGATAACACAGAAAAAATAGATTGGAATTCAGGAGGTAAACTAGAAATATCAGCAGGAATGGCAGAAGAATCCCTGAAAGCCTGGGAGGATCCTGGCTAGGGGGAATCTTCAATAATATCTGGTTCCTCTGGACCTACTCCCCATAGGTTAGGTTGGGGTCTGTCTAGGTTTGGCTCATCCAGAGATAACACAGTGACCCCAGAAGAAGGCAGATTAGAAGCCTCTGGGGGGTCATGACTACTGAGTACTTGGGCCTGTACTTTCAAACGCTTTGCTGATTTGTCATGGATTTTTTGTAGGGCTAGGTCCCTTCTCTTCTCAGCCCTGGTGACTTTGGTCGAGGGGCGGGCCCCTGAAGAAGAGGAGGTCGAGGCCTGGGGGATACTGGTAATCTCATCGCCTGTAGGCCTGGCCTCTCTGGGACCTTGAGTGGTGCCTCTCTTGGGAAAAGTAGCCATAGTCTGACAATTAACAGAAGACAAGGCTGAGCCAAATAACTGAATAATTAGGGAGAAGAATTTCAAAGGCTTCCCAAGAGGAATGGATCCTGCTCCTAGGCCTCGGAGCTGCTGAGACTTGAGGGCAATCTGGGCAAACCCAGAGTTCGTGTCCCCAAATACAGCGTGGCCAGCCTCCCTAAACTTTAATTAAAGTAACCAAGGCACTCTGGTTGGAGGCTTAGCCGGTGGAGAATTAAGCCTGAGCGTCCCAAAGCCCACTCCGGGATCCAAGCGGTGGACTGAGGCCTACGCGGCTGGCAGAAGGCCAACACGAGAGGCCTAAATTTAAAAAAGGGCGCGAAGGCCTTCGCGCCGAAAAATCGCTCCGTAATAGAATTTTTAAAGGGGAAGCGATCGACTAAGTCCAGGAGACTAGAAACAAGCGTCTCACTCCGCAGGAGGTATTTCTTAAGCCCTTTAAACAATAATACTATAATAAATCAATGAAGCAATACTTGCACCAAGACCTCCAGGCCAAAGGATTAAAGGAATCCACAAGCGGCAGCAGGAATCGTAAACGGCAAAACAGCCGGGGGAAAACGAAACCGCAACTTCTCCCAAGGAAAAAAGCCGAGCCACAAACGGCTGGCGCTATTAGTGCAAGTAAACAAATAAGGATAAACAATTCTTACTACTTTTGAAGGAAAGATCGAAGGGAAGGTGTTAGAATGTTGAACGAGCTATCACAATACAACCGCAGGATATGCGAACTGAGCGAATTCAGGGGAAGGGGCGGATCCAGCAAGCTTTTTTAACACTAGGCTCAGTTCCACCGGATTGGACATGAGCAACCCATGTGACTGCTGGACCCGCTCCTTCAGTACGGAGAAGAAGTTTCTCTTTAGGAAACTAAACTCAGACTAGACTAAACCAAACTAAGTCTGTTTTGGGGAAGAAACTGCAATTGTTTTCCCCACACCAAATCAACAAATAACTCATGTTTTCTCACAGACCAATGAAAGAATAGCCAGCCTGTACCACAAGCTTCAGGGGTTCTTTCAGTTATTCCTTTTGCGAGTCAGTGTGGCCACACAATGAACTTTGAGGTGATTACTCAGTTTATCTGAGCTTCCACTGCAAATGCCACAAGCTGAGTAACAGCTGGACTTCCTTGCATGGTTCTCTTATAAACAGCATATAGTTACAATAAGACTGGTTTTCTTAGTGTCCTATAACTGCTTTTATGTTTTAAAATGCTTTCCGTATTTACTTCTTGATTCAGAACCTTCCCTAATTGTTACAGCACTCCGTTCTTAACATTTGCGGTAAATCTGCTGTGCAGTATATTTTGAAACCCACCTTTAAATAACTCAAACCAAGGTGTTTTTCAAGCCATATGCAAACAAAACTGTACAATAAATATCAACAGAATACAAAATAAAATTTCAGTTTCCCTCAGTTCTCAGAAGAGAAATTTAAAAAATTGTGTCCTGGATTAAAAGTGATTTTTGACCTAGAATGTGAAAAAAGCAGCAAAACAAACTTTTTTGCTTTTCAGCAACACTGAATTGCACAATTACGATTCAACTTAGGCCTATGTTTATTTATTTATTTATTCGATTTTTATGCCGCCCTTCTCCTTAGACTCAGGGCGGCTTACAACATGTTAGCAATAGCACTTTTTTAACAGAGCAAAGCTATTGCCCCCGCAATCAGGGTCCTCATTTTACCCACCTCGGAAGGATGGAAGACTGAGTCAACCTTGAGCCGGTGATGAGATTTGAACCGCTGACTTTCAGATCTACAAGTCAGCTTCAGTGGCCTGCAGTACAGCACTCTACCTGCTGCGCCACCCCGGCTCATTGTTGGCATACCTTAAGTAAAGATGACACATAAAGCAGAAGCACCAGCAAATTTATATGGGAGTAAAGAGTCCTGTAACCAACACAGTTAAATCTATGAATGTCAAATAAATTGGATTAAAAGCCAACTGGGAACCAAAGAATTTCCTGCAAATGGATTTGGACACTATATGTGGTCTTTGACAGCTAATTGGATAAAACAAATGTGCAAGTTTCTCTTGGGAGAAATCATTCCTGTTCAGAACTGGTAAACTATCCGGAGATGGAAAAGCTTATATCAGAGGTCTTCAAATTTGGGAAGTTTAAGATTTGTGTACTTCAACTCCCAGAATTTTCCATCCAGCATAGCTGGGAGTTGATGTTCACAAGTCTTAAAGTTGCCAAGTTCAAAGACCTCTGGCTTATATCTACTTTCTGCCAAAGCACCCAAAACTTGAAAATGCAGCCTCAGGATTAAGGATATCCAGCAGTTTTCTCAGCCTAAGACTTTTAGCCTTTTGCAGTAAATGCATGAGGAATGACCTCTCTTCCCCCCAAGAATATAAAAATACAAAACACGCAAGAGGCGCCTGCACTTTTTAGGTCTGTTATTGTTTTAATAATTTTTTTAAAGCACAAATCTAATAAATTATTATTATTATTATTATTATTATTAATTATTAATTGCCTCAAGAAGTACCATACAAACCCAAGAAATAAAAGGGGGGGTTGCATACAAATGGTTTTAAAAAAAATATAAAGTATAAGTTGAAATGCATTGAGTCCCACCATTGAATTTCATGAGATTTTTTTTTGGGGGGGGGGGTGTTACATACAGGATAGAAAAATGCTTCTCCTACCATGTACCATCCTTGCTTTCCTTGTACTACAGAGCTTACACCACGTGCTTTCATGCCTTATATATGAAACACAAGAAGCAGAGGAAGTCAGTTGTAACTGCTGCTGCTATTGCAAGCCCAAGTCAGTGCAATAGGAATCACAAGGCTACTCAAGATCCATTGAAAACTGAACAGTTCATTCATAAGATCTGCAAAACTGTTGGCTTGAGGTCAGATAGATGACTAATTTTTCCACGAGCAAAACATCTGCTGTCCTGGAAGTAGCACTTCCTTTAAGTGACTGACTCATGGCACTGCCAGGAACTACAAAGACTGACACAGAGGAAGGAGTCTCATTTCATTTCCCCATTTAGTGCAGGCAAAAGGCATATAGGAGGCCACAGTGGAAACTTCTTACACTGCCACACAGAAGGTTCTGCAATATATTTAGATGTTCAACCCACCCAGTGCTCCTAGCTTTGTAGAAAATTTGCATCCCCGCAATGGACATCAGGCAATTGCCAAACCTAGGCATCATTAGAAGCCCTGAATTTAATTAATTAATTTGAATGCCCAAATGAATGGCCACGGGGAGACAAAGAGAGCTTCTATTTACTTCCTTGATGCAAAACTGCAATATTGAACTTCGAAGAGAGAAAAGAAGCCTATATGCAGGATCCCTGGCAAAAAGGACAAAAATTCTCATTGTTTTAATGAAATCTCAACTTTCTGGGGAACACCCATCACCACAGAATTGCAGTAGAAGCATCAGAACCTTTGTTGATGATGTTCCTAGCATAGGGGTCAGCAACCTTAAAAACTCAAAGAGTCGTTTGGACCCGTTTTCCAAAGATAACAAAAGACCTGGAGCCACAAAACCTGGGTGGGCGTGGCCAACTCAACGTCACTCTAAGTCACATGATTCTCCAGCCATGCCTACCCAGGTTTTTGCCTGTTTTCTTTACTATGGGAAAAAATCTCTCTCTCTCTCCATCTCTCTCCCTCCCCCATCTCTCTTTCTTCTTCTCCCATCACTCTCCCTCCCTCTCATCTTTCTCTCTCTCTCTCCCTTCCTCCCCACCCATGTCACTCTCCTTCTCCCTCCCCCATCTCTTTCTTCCTCTCCCATCACTCTCCCTCCCTCTCATCTTTCTCTGGCCATGTCTTCCAATGAGGCACCTATTGATGCTGTGACTAACACCATACGCCTTGCAGCTAGTCTTTTTCTTTTTGTTTCCGTTTTGCCCAGCATTAAAACTTTTTGAGAAAGCCGTATCTTTGAGTAATGTATCTGACGTATGATATAATTTGAGACTTTGTGTCTTGAACGAGAACTCTTGGTTGATTTGTTCAATGATCCATTTGTTTTCTCCATTATCTGTAATATTCTCAAGAAATGTCTTTAACACAGAAGTTCAAAAGAATTAACACTCTTTCATTTCTGCCTTTTCAAAGTCCAACTTTCATTCCTATACAGTATTGTGGGAAAAATCTATTTCTTGCACAATTCTAATCTCTGTAACTATGGGCATCTGAGCATTTTTCCCAAGGACATGTTGCTATTCCACACAATAGCAATTATTGGTAGTGTAAGATTTGATGTTGCTTCCTGCTCCGTTGACAGATGACCCTACAAGGTAGAAGCATTCTATCACTTAAAAATCTTCATTGTCAGTTCTAAGGATGATTGCTGCACCTGTTGTCATTAATTTGGTTTTCTATATAGAAACATAGAAACATAGAAGTCTGACGGCAGAAAAAGACCTCATGATCCATCTAATCTGCCCTTATACTATTTTCTGTATTTTATCTTAGGATGGATATATGTTTATCCCAGGCATGTTTAAATTCAGTTACTGTGGATTTATCTACCATGTCTGCTGGAAGTTTGTTCCAAGGATCTACTACTCTTTCAGTGAAATAATATTTTCTCATGTTGCTTTTGATCTTTCTCCCAACTAACTTCAGATTGTGTCCCCTTGTTCTTGTGTTCACTTTCCTATTAAAAACACTTCCCTCCTGGGCCTTATTTAACCCTTTAACATATTTAAATGTTTCGATCATGTCCCCCCTTTTCCTTCTGTCCTCCAGACTATACAGATTGAGTTCATTAAGTCTTTCCTGATACGTTTTATGTATATATGTATTTATTTATATATTTTAGTACCATTATTTTTCCACTATTTACTTGACTTCCATTACTAGGGCTTTCAGATCATTGCATTTCAACTATCAAAGTTACTGTTACTGTTACAAAGATATTATCAGCATAGCACAGATTGTTTGTTCTTTTAATTTATAAACCCATTTTATAAATCGTCATCTTCAGATCCAGTTTCCCATAATATATATTCTGCGTATATGTTGAATAAATAAGCATATTCAGCCTTGTCTTCACTCTTTTGTCAACCTGGAAACAATGGAAGCAATCTGTTTGTCCTTCTTTGGCTTCCTAGGAGTCCAATTTTATTAAAAACACTGACATAAGTGACACAACGTAAGGTTGCTCTGTGAAGCAAATGATGATATTATCCATTCAGTCATATCCAGGTTTTGGTGATTCTATGGGCCACGTCTCTCTACATCACTGGCTCCCAAACTTTTTCAGTCCATCGCCCTCTTGGTGCTAGAAACTCATCTTCAGTACCCCCCACCCCCTCCCCTTTCAGATGGGCGTGGTCAGGTGACCGGGTGGGCATGACCAACTTTTAAAATAGTATGTATGTGACACTTTGGTTTTAAATATTTAGTTTTTAGATAATTTTAAAATTAATTATTCTATTAATTGGCCTAGAAATGTTTTATTTATTTATTGTATCTTTTTAGCAAAATGTTGTCCATGAAGAAGGGCGGCATGTAAGTCCAATAAATAAGTAAGTAAGTAAGTAAGTAAGTAAGTAAGTAAGTAAGTAAGTAAGTAAGTAAGTAAGGAAGGAAGGAAGGAAGGAAGGAAGGAAGGAAGGAAGGAAGGAAGGAAGGAAGGAAGGAAGGAAGGAAGGAAGGAAAAAATACATTAAAAATAAACAAGTAAATAAGGAAGTAAATAAATAATGGATGAATGAATGAATAAAATAAATAAATAAATAAATAAGTAAGTAAGTAATGAATGAACGAATGAATACTAAATAAATAAATAAATAAATAAATAAATAAACGAACGAACGAACGAACGAATAAATAAATAAATAGTGGTGAAACTCACTTAACAACGCTCTTGCTTAGCAAACAAAAGTTTGGGCTCAATTATGGTCATAAGTCTTTTTCTTCCCTCCCTTCCCCCTTTCTGTATTTTTCTTTCTTTCTCTCTGTCTTCCTTCCTTTCTACCTTCTTTCTTTTCTTCCTTCCTACCCTTTCTACCATGGAGCCAGCGTGGATGGAAGGTGACCTTTTCTGCAGTATCCCCCTCCCCTCTTTGGATCGCCCTGCAATGGGGGAGGCTCTGTCTTTGTAGAAATGGGATGTGCAGCAACCTCAGGACATTCACTTGCCCTTCTGCCGCCCTTCTCAGTGGCTGCATTTCCACCAAGGGCCGCCCATCCACCCACTGTCCAGGCGGCTAGGATCGATGCCAGTCTCGAAAGGCAAGTGTGTGTGTTGGACTGCCAGGAAGGCCACCAAGCATGGCAGGGCTGTGGGGGAGGGAGTAGGCTGCCACCTCTCTTTGCCTCTTAGCACCCCGTTACCCCCTTGCCTCTTAGCACCCCCATGCCGTACCCCTTGCCTCTTGGCACAGTACCGCCCCCTTTGGGAACCACTGCTCTCCATCTTCTGATCTTGCACTACTTCTCTGAGTTGTTCTATGCTCCTGCTCAGTAGTGGGTTCTATATTAGGTTGCCACCAGTTGGTGTGCACGACGCTTCTGTGCATGAATGCACAATGCTTCTGGGCATGCGCAGAAACGTCCCAGGTGGGTAGGTGGAGCCTCCTGCTGCCACCACATTCATATGCTAGAATTCACTTTATATTTAAATTCAAGGAAGCATGGGGAATTTGTCCCCCCCCCCAAAAAAGCTACCATAAATATATTTTCATTTCCTTTTAGAGAAACAAAGGAAGAGAAAATTTTGAGAAACACATATATATTTTTACTGTAGATTTTCTTTTCATAAGCTTCTCTTGTTGTAATTATAGCCTGAATATGTTTCACAAGCTCACAGTATCAGACACTGGTTTTGGAAACATCCTGTGGTTAGTTTACTTAAAACTTTTCAAAGTCACTTTTTTTCCCTCCATTCTCAGTTTATTTTTAATCTGCCACTATTGTGAACGGAAAGACACTATTAAAAAGACACCCAAAAGTGCAAAACAAAAATAAAAACAAAGGGCACAATCCTGATACCTTCAGACACGAATTAAATTATGATAAAATACAATAATTGTTAAAATCTTCAACACAACAAAGCGGTCGGCCTTCAAACTGAGAAAAAACAGTAGAGTTTAGAATAGAGAATGCTGGATTAGGACAAGATCTGGGTTTAAATCCCTTCTCAATCCTGAAGATTAACTGATTTTCACTATGACCTACATAATCTTGTAGAAAGATATGCTTTGCAAGTTCACAAATATTTTCATCATCTGTGAAAGAAACTTCTGTCTTTTTCCCTCCTTTGTAGGTGTTTAGGAATTGCTTCCAAATATTCCTTGGTAATGTTTTTCAGTTACTTTATTGTCAGAAGTGGCGAAAAGTGCTACCGCTGTTACATTTTCAGTTACGTATTTTTTCATCGGTGTGAAAACATCCAGGGTGCTCATTCTTCCCAATCTCAAAAAGGCCATGAGAAGAGTTTTATTGTAATAGCTTTCCCCTAAGGCAGAGGTGTCAAACTGGCAGCCTATGGGCTGAACGTGTCACATGCACATCACGCCCACCCCTTTTCTGCGAAGGGGTTAAAGTCGTGAATCATCATGTGACGGCAATGTGACGCAACGAGTTTGATACCCGTGTACTACAGCAAGGAAGAACTTGACATGCACACCTGTCCCTTGCCCTCTTTGTCACTAAATAAGTAAAAGCAATTGGGCCTGTATGTAACACTGAGCTTTACAAATAAGATAGGGCAGCTGTTGGTGGACCAAACGCCCCAATGTCTAGCAGCAGCCATCTTTCAGTTCCTGGATTTAATTGCAAGGTTGATGGCGAAGTTCCTTTGCATTTCATCTAATCCTTTGCATAAGATGGAACCAGGTGCCTAATGGACCCTTTAGGCTTTCAGAGGCACTTACTATAGGAAATATGCAGGCAGCTTCGGCTTTATTGATCTTTGGTGCACAGAAATCTGTCCGGAGACTGCAAATAGTCCAGAATGCAGCCACGAGAGCTGTTATGGGTGTAGCGTGGTACACCCATATAACACCTTTGCTCCACGAGCTGCACTGGCTTCCTATTAGTCTCTGGGCACAATTCAAGGTGTTGGTTATTACCTATAAAGTCCTACATGGCTCAGGGCCAGACTATTTACGGGACCACCTCCTGCCGCATACCTCCCAGAGACCAATAATAGCTCACAGAGTTGGCCTCCTCCAGGTCCCGTCGACTAAACAATGTAGGTTGGCGGGACCGCGGGGGAGGGCCTTCTCTATGGCTCTATGGAACCAACTACCCCCTGATGTCTGTACTGCTCCCACCCTATTGACCTTCCGCTTTGCCAGCAGGCCTGCCGACAATGAATTGTCCATGTTTCGTGGTCAAATTTTATTTTATGAATGGTGTGCATGCATAAGATTTGATTGGTTTTTATATAAATGGGTTTTATTGGGGTTAGTTTTTTAGAGCTTATATTGACTTCTTTTTTATTGCTGTATCTTTTTGTATTGATATTATGTTGTAAGCTGCCCTGAGTCCTTTGGGATTGGGCGGCATAGAAGTCATATGAATGAATGAATGAATGAATTGCAGGAAGAGATGAAGCAAGTCAAGGAATGCCTGCAGTAGTGATGAAGAATGAACTCAACCAATCATAGGGTGACCGTGTCTGGGATCTTAGTATGATAGTCATTCTGACTTCATTGTGTCTATGTTAACTCTCCTCCGAGCTGCTGTGGCATGTTTTGCAATTTTTTCCTCTTTTTTTTTTTTTTGCAGACAAAACCCCTTGCATTTGCTTCTCAGACGTTTTCGTTGATGACTCTAGATCAGTGATGGCAAACCTTTTTTTCCATTGGGTGCTGAAATTGTGCATTTTCCCGCTATCGTGCACATGTGAGTACCCACACCCATAACTCAGTGGACCCTGCATGCTATCAGCAAAAATGGCCGAAATCTCACTCATGTGTCTTCACACAAAATTTTGTTTGCTGCGGATGCGCAGAAACGAAATCTCACTCTGATGGGGGTGCGCATGCCCGTAACAGCATGCCTCTGATCGTGCAGAATGCAGCTGCGATAGCAATCATGGGCTTCCCTAAGTATGCCCATGTTACACCAACACTCCGCAGTCTGCAGTGGTTGCCGATCAGTTTCCGGTCACAATTCAAAGTATTGGTTATGACGTACATCGTACCAAAATATCTCCGGGACCGCCTTCTGCCGTACGAATCCCAGTGACCAGTTAGGTCCCACAGAGCTGACCTTCTCCAGGTCCTGTCAACTAAACAATGTCGTTTGGCGGGACCCAGGGGAAGAGCCTTCTCTGTGGCGGCCCCGACTCTCTGGAACCAACTCCCCCCAGAGATCAGAATTGCCCCCACCCTCCTCGCCTTTCGTAAGCTCCTTAAAACCCACTTCTGTTGTCAGGCATGGGGGAACTGAGATAACTTCTCCATGCCTATATTGTTTATGTATGGCATGTTGTGTGCATGTTTTTTAAATTATGGGTTTTTAGTTTTAATTATTAGATTTGTATTGTTTTTCTATTACTGCTGTGAGCCGCCCCGAGTCTATGGTGAGGGGCAGCATACAAATTTAATGAATGAATGAATAAATGAATGAATAAATGAATGAATGAATAAATAAATAAATAAATAAATAGTCGCAGACGGTGCAACATTAGCGCTGAAGAGGGCAGGCCTTCGCTGGATATGCGGTTCTAAAACAGATTTATATATTTACATTATATAAATCTGTTTTAGAACCGCATATCCAGCGAAGGCCTGCTCTCTTCAGCGCTAACGTTGCGCCATCTGCGACTATTTATTCAGTATGATACAATAATTTATAACTGCTGTAAAAGGAAATCCAATTATTTGTTTTTATTTTAAAAATATCTCTAGAGTACTACGTGTGACCTAGAGGCTCTCTTACAAATAATGGATTATGCTGGGGGGAAATGTTTTGTTTTGCAGCACGACAACTTCCCATTACTGAATCTTTTAAATAGTGACATTTTGAGGAAGGAGACAAAGAAAGACATAGGAGTAACTGCAATATGATCTGGGGTTAGGGGAAGTTAATATCACTTCCTTGCCTCTTGGGTCTAGAAAGGGGAAGGGCCTATTTAATCAGCCTATCCCAGATTAATAGTGAATCCACCAAGGCAAGGGTGGGGGACTGTGGCCCTTTTATGACCTGTGGACTTTAACGCCCAGAATTTCTGAGCTACCAGGGCTGCAATGGCTCAGGAATTTTGGAAGGTGAAGCCCACAGTTCATAAAAGGGTCATAGTCCCCCACCCCTGCACTAACGTATCAGAGGGAGCTTGGAATTATTCCTGAGGTGCCTAGTCCAGTTGAGATCTTGGTTGCAACTTGAAATGAGAATGTGACAAGGGTCTTGGACAGACCTGGGCAAGATGGGGCCCGAGGGCCGGATGTGGCCCGCCCACTATCTGTGACTGGCCCACGTAGGTCGATCCAACTTTTCTAGATAAGAACCAGGTGTTCAAAATATAATATATAATTACATATGTATACCGGTATATATAATATATAGCATAATATAATATATAATTATAATTTATAATTATAATATAATTAACTCAGTTCTACCCAATAATATATAGTATTGGGTAGAACTGAGTTAATTATATTAGTCTAGCCCTCTAAAACCATCCCAATTTCTCATGCGGCCCTATGGCAAAATTAATTGCCCACCCCTGGTCTTGGATAATCCCTATGTGAACTTTCTGTGTTTGTGGATCTCATAGAGTGCCCTAGTTTACAGAATAGCTCCAGGAGAAGAGACGGCCACACGTGATGCCTAGAACCATGATGGCGAACCTATGGCACGTGTGCCACAGTTGGCATGCGGAGCTATATCTGCTGGCAGACCCAGCAGTTGCCTTAGCTCAGCTCCAACTGGCTAGCTTATTTTCGACTCGCATGCTCTAGGAGGGCATTTTCCTCGGGGAGAAGGAGGGAGGTATTTTCGCCCTTCCCAGACTCCAAGAAAGCCTCTGGAGCGTGGAAAAACAGGCCTACTGGGCCTATCAGAAGTCAGGAAATGGGAGAGCAGGGGATGGGGGGAGGGGGGGTTGTGCATGCATGTGCTGGGAGAGGGCAGCATATGGGGGGGGAGTCATGAATGCATGCACATGGGGGGTTGGGCACATTGAGGTGCATTGAAGTATAGGTATCGGCACGTGCATACACTTTCGGCACCCAAAGAAAAAAAAGGTTCGTCATCACTGACCTAGAACATTGCTGGAGAAAGACTAAGAACAAAGCAAAACCAAGCATAAGTGAGAACCTTTGTTAGGAGTTATTTTGTGGCGGTAAGAGTAGTGAAGAATAGTCTACTTCTTGACTTTTATGGCACCTGCAGATTGATTGATTTATTTATTTTGTCCAATACACAATGAACGTTTTAGTGGGTATATATATATATATATATACACATAGTAAAATACATGATGAAGGTTATAGAGGAGATACTCATAGTAAAATATATTTAAGAAATAATAGAAAAGAAGATATAGCAATAGAACATATCAATGAAAGAATAGAAGAAGAGATATAGGAATAGAAGAAAGGTATAGGAGATATAGGAGAGCAATAGGACTGGGGACGGAAGGCACTCGCCCCTTACTGACCTCTTAGGAATCTGGATAGGTCAACCATAGATAAACTGGGCAGCAACCCATCAGGGGACTATATCTCTTCTAGATAAGTGCATTGCTTGAAAGTATATTCATTTGCTCAAGATAAGAAAGGAAAAAGAAAATTCTGGGGTGCTGGAGAACCATCTGAAGGCTAAAGAGATGGGTTATTGCTAAATGGGGTTATTGTGATTAGTCAATTTGCAAAAATGAGCATGTTACTCTAAAAACCTCAAACACATCCTCTGAATTAAAAAGAATCATTGAGCTCTGCTTGAAAAGCCCATGAAATCTACTGTTATTGTTTTCCAGAAAAACACCTTGCACAAAACAGGAAGCCTCATTCATACATCTGTGGTTGCCAGCTTTAATAGATGTAACCTGTTTATTACAGTAGCGCTAACAACACACATTTTTCTTGCAACTGTAACAAAAGAGGCAAAATATTCCTTTCTCTGTAGGACAGCAATGATGAACCTATGGCATGGGTACCACAGGTGGCACACGGAGCCATATCTGCTGGCACACAAGCTGTTGCCCTAGCTCAGCTCCAATGTGCATGTGTGTGCTGGTCAGCTGATTTTTGGCTCGCACAGAGGCTCTGGGAGGGTGTTTTTGGCTTCCAGAGAGCCTCCGGGGGGATGGGAGAGGGCCTTTTTACCCTCCCCTGGCTCCAGGGAAGCCTTTGGAGCATGGGGAGGGCAAAGCACAAGCCTCCTGGGCCCACCAGAAATTGGGAAACAGGCTCTTTCTGGCCTCCAAAGGGCCTCCAGAGGGTGGGGGAAGCTGTTTTCGCCTTCCCCAGGCATTGAATTATGGGTATGGGCACCCTTGCATGTGCGATACTGTGCTGGCACGCTCTTTCGGCACCTGAGAAAAAAAAGGTTCACTGTCACTGCCATAGGAGGTTGGAGCTAGCATTCAGATAGGGTTGTCCTCGTCCAATCACACTGAGGACTGAGTTTGTCAATCAAATTCAATTGCAGTATCATGTACCATCTTGGATATACAGTGATCCCTCTATTATCGCGAGGGTTCCGTTCCAAGACCCCTCGCGATAATCGATTTTTCGCGATGTAGGGTTGCGAAAGTAAAAACACCATCTGCGCATGCGCGCCCTTTTTTCTATGGCCGCGCATGCGTAGATGGTGGAGTTTGCGTTCCCCGCCGCCCACGCAAAGGGGAAACCCCGATTCGGCTCCTCGCTGCTGCTGCGCTACCGAGCAGATCAGCTGCTGGGCGGCTGAAGGAACCTTCCCTGGGTCTTCCCCCTCTTGCTGGCGGGTGGGCGAGCAGCGGACATCAGCGAGGAGCCGGGGTTTCCCCTTTGCGTGGGTGGCCGGGAAGACCCAGGTTGGGGGTTCGGGGGGGTGCTGGGAAGCCCCCCAGGCTGGCTGCGACCTTTTAAAACAGCCGCGCCGCTTCCCAGCTGACTCCCGAAGCCAAACCCGGAAGTGGTTTTTTTTTTTAATTAATATTTTTTTTAAAATCGCGATATAGCGTTTCGCGAAGATCGAGATCGCGAAACTCGAGGGATCACTGTATTCCTACCGTATGCTCTGCAAGCCAATTTATGTGAGTTCACATTATTTTCTAACTTCGGCCATCGGTATCAGATGAGAGGCGGCACATAACAACCTTCGGTTTCAACGCCACGTGGGTGGTCTATTCCAGCAAATTAGAGATCCCGTGAGTGTTTGCATGAGATCTCTCAGACGAGCCTTTTGAAATTTAAATGGCCCCAGCTGCTTTTCTAGAGTTCTTGTTTGCCGGCTTCCCCTCTCAGTTCTCCAGTGGATGTAGCGACATCGGGTCTATCAAGCTTGCTCATCAGATCCCTGTTGTTTTCTTATTCTTTTACGTTTGCTTCAATCGTGAACACATAGAGGCTGACCATTTGAGCTTGCAACAGGTCGCGCCTCTTTTTTCATTCTGTGCAATGGAATTTCCCGCTCATTTAAGCAGCATCCATTTCAAACTAATTGGCCTTGCAATCCCACTTCCCTCAAGCTCTAACCATGACGGACGCTGATCCCCAGACCTCGGGGAAGAAGCGACAAACGTCAGCGAGGACTGACCTTCCTGATGAGGATTCAGCGAGTTCCACTCCTACTGAGGCTTACAAGCCTAGATCGAGCACTGGAGCGGGATGAGAAAAGGTGAGATCACGCACTTCAAAAGCTAACAGCAAAGGCGGATAGGCGATATTCATTACTACCGCCAGGCTCAAAAATCCATCTGCCTGCCAGAGAAGTAGTTATGAGATTGGACTATCCAACCATCACTTTGGTAAATACTGATGTGTGTGGGGATTTGGGATTTGCTTCCTCTCATCGATCAAGGCCTGTCAATATTCCTTCCCATTGTTTCAGCCCTGCCCCCCCCCCCCCATTGCACCACTGGCTTCCATCCAATCTCAGATTCCAGGGGCAGATCATAACACTATTCCTGTGGGTTGCCAATTACCACTAGTGCACGCTGGTCCCTCCTCAACCCTTGATCATTCTAATATACAAATGATCATTGTATTGATCATCTGAGTATTGCATTGGCAGTTCTGTGTTAGCAAAAATTTCAGAAGAGAAGGATTTAGGGGTAGTGATTTCTGACAGTCTCAAAATGGGTGAGCAGTGTGGTCGGGCGGTAGGAAAGGCAAGTAGGATGCTTGGCTGCATAGCTAGAGGTATAACAAGCAGGAAGAGGGAGATTGTGATCCCCTGATATAGAGCGTTGGTGAGACCACAATTGGAGTACTGTGTTCAGTTCTGGAGACCTCACCTACAAAAAGATATTGACAAAATTGAACGGGTCCAAAGACGGGCCATAAGAATGGTGGAAGGTCTTAAGCATAAAATGTATCAGGAAAGACTTAATGAACTCAATCTGTATAGTCTGGAGGACAGAAGGAAAAGGGGGGACATGATCGAAACATTTAAATATGTTAAAGGGTTAAATAAGGTTCAGGAGGGAAGTG
This sequence comes from Erythrolamprus reginae, assembly GCF_031021105.1. Classification (NCBI taxonomy): domain Eukaryota; kingdom Metazoa; phylum Chordata; class Lepidosauria; order Squamata; family Dipsadidae; genus Erythrolamprus; species Erythrolamprus reginae. Next base: position 45,573,329 of record NC_091950.1, read on the forward strand.
TTTTTAATAGGAAAGTGAACACGAGAACAAGGGGACACAATCTGAAGTTAGTTGGGGGAAAGATCAAAAGCAACGTGAGAAAATATTATTTTACTGAAAGAGTAGTAGATCCTTGGAACAAACTTCCAGCAGACGTGGTTGGTAAATCCACAGTAACTGAATTTAAACATACCTGGGATAAACATATATCCATTGTAAGATAAAATACAGGAAATAGTATAAGGGCAGACTAGATGGACCATGAGGTCTTTTTCTGCTGTCAGTCTTCTATGTTTCTATGTTTCTATTGCAGCCATTGTCCACTAGTACATGGCAGGATTTCAGCAGATGACCTAGCCTAATCAAAAATCTGTGCCTCAACCGCCTAATCAATTTTCTGATCCCACTTACTGTGATCCCCAAAGGGTTGGTGACTTCTCTGGGTCTTCCAGTGGTGGTAGCCCAGCTCTTCGCTTGGAGGAGGGCGAGTGTGATGAAATAGCTTTATCGGAAGATGAGGGCCTGTTACTAGAACACCCAGTAACCATTGGGCTCTTTCTACTGGAGCTCTTTAAATCCTTATTGTACAAGGCCAGGAACACGGCCCATCTACGCAATGCCTCTCCTTCTTCTGGGTACGGGGAGAAGAGCCGGGGTAGCATACTGGTTAGAGTACAGCACTGCAAGCTACTGTAATTCAGCAGTTCAAATCTCACCACCGGCTCAAGGTTGACTCAGCTTTCCATCCTTCCGAGGTGGGAAAAAGGAGGACCCAGATTTTGGGGGCAATATGCTGATTATGTAAATCGCTTAGAGAAGGCTGTAAAAGCACTATGAAGCGGTGTATAAATGCTAAACGCTATTCCTATTCTGCAACTAATCCCATTTTACTGAACAATTACCAGAGCTAGATGTCATCCCAACTCCCCAATTATTTGTGGACAATGTCCAACATCAATATACAGCACCAGCACCATTCCACACGAGGTGTATCCACTTCAGCAGCTTGGAAAACTCAGGCTTCCTTGGAAGAAGTTTGCCGTGCGGCTACATGGGAATCTCCCACGCAATTCATTAGACATTTTAAGATAGACTCCTTTGCCTCAGCAGAAGCCGCCTTTGTCCAACGGGTTATACCCTGTTTCCCCAAAAATAAGACGTACCCCGAAAGTAAGGCATGTCAGAGGTTTTGCAGAATTTGCTAATATAAGGCACCCCCCGAAAATAAGGTGTAGTCAAGTTTACATACGGTACGGTGGAAAAACATACAGTACCATTCAAAGCTGTTCATAGCGGTACCGTAATAATCTGGTGTCCCCTGCTGGCCCCTTCCAACGCTTTGTACCATCCAGTACAGCAGACACAGTCTGCTGCTGTCTCACCGCCATTACAGTCTCCACTACAGTACGTAGACTGTAGTTCCTCTGGTGGCCGGAAGCTGCAATAGCGGGAGTATACTGTTGTACCATATAAATGCCGTCGTTTGTGTGTGTGGGGTGCCATACTGACAGGTACCATACCGTAATTAGTGTACCGTACGGTACACTTTCTTTGGGGGTGTCAGCTTTTCTGCCTGTGAATTTGTCTTATTTGAGAAATATAAGGCACCCCCCGAAAATAAGACGTAGCACAACTTTTGGAGCAAAAATTAATATAAGACAGTGTCTTATTTTCGGGGAAACACGGTACAACAGGTCGTCAAGTTGTTAGCTTGAGTGTTGTTCTGTGGTTATCGCTTGTTCCCCTCCCTAAGGATTTGCCTCAGCTTTGGTATGTCCCTATCTGAATGCTAGCTCTAACCTCCTATGGAGAAGGAGCATTGGCTTGCCCTTCCTCATAGGTTGGAGCTAGCATTCAGTCCCTTCCTCGTTTTACATTTGGGGACATATTTGGTGTTTTTTCTTGTTCACCATCTTTTTATCTCCAGAATTTCTAGCAGTCAACTTGTTCCGGATTCCTGTAAACTCCTTTTTTCTATGGAGTTTAACTGTCCAGGGTGCTGATCTACGTCGAGTCTGTCTGTGCGGCTTCGTCTAAACTGGGAATATATCCAAGATGGTACATGATACTACAATTGAATTTGATTGACGGACTCATTCCCCAATTGTGATTGGACAGAAGGAGTAAAAGCACTCACTGCTTTTACTCCTACTGTTCCTCCATCACCTGGTGTTTAAGGCAGCTTAAAAATGTGACAAAAAGGGCAGCTTTAAAGGGACTGAAAGTAGCATGAGATCTATAAGGGTGGAAAGGCAAAAGTCAAAAGAGCAGACATGGTTTCACGATCAAAATCTCACTCCTTTTTTTACATGTAGGAAGGGGCAAAGTTTTGATAATGTAATTGCGACCACCTTCTCCCTCTTTTTTTTGGGGGGGGGGGCAATACCTGGTCTTCCCTGAATAAGAAGAATGAAGGGATGGATGCTGAAGATGCTATGAGCATGTGGGTGAAGTGGCTTACCCCTCTTGTGCAGCCATCCCTCCTTCACTATTGCGACTTCATTCATAATGGCAGAATTTCAGCTGTGTTGGCTGCCGAAAGTCCCACCTCTTCGCTGCAGGTAAAAGGATCCAACTCCTCCTCCTCTACTTCTTTTCTTCAGCTACACCTAACGAAAAGAGAAGAAATAGCACACTATCAATCTCATGTAAACAAAAACACAGGTTAAAAATAGAAATGCGTGATGAAGATTTATTTTGCCTGAAACACATGCAAAACACATAACCGTAAGGAAAGAAACAGCAGATGCAGTGATTTGTATTTAAGTATTCCACATATTCACAGGATTAGAAAATATGGAAATGATTTTAGTAGTAAAAATGCTAAATCAGAAAGAATTCAATCTCAATAAGATCTTGAACTATGGAGAATTGTCAAAATGAAGGTTTCCTTAGTGTTACCTATAAACACCAGTACAGTGGTACCTACAAACACCTCTATTTACAAACTTTTCTAGATAAGGGTGTTCAAGATTTTTTTGCCTCTTCTCAAGAACCATTTCTCTTGAACCATTTTCCACTTACAAACCCAAGCCTCTGAAACTGTAACTGGAGAATGCAGGGAGAAGCCTCTGTGGGGCCTCTCTAGGAATCTCCTGGGAGGAAACAGGGCCGGAAAAGGCAGGGAGAAGCCTCCATGGGGCCTCTCTAGGAATCTCCTGGGAGGAAACAGGGCCTCCACCCTCCCTGTGGTTTCCCCATTCACACACAAATTATTTGCTTTTACATTAATTCCTATGGGAAAAAATGCTTCTTCTTACAAACTTTTCTACTTAAGAACCTGATCATGGAACAAATTAAGTTCATAAGTAGAGGTACCACTGTATTTATATTTTAGTTTACTTAAAAGTTCTGTTATCACTCACTACTTAACTGTTTTGGCACTTTAGATCGGCAGTCACCAACTGATGGTCCATGGACCACTGGTGGTCTGCAAGAAACTTTTGATGGTCTGCAGAAAAATTATTTGCCTTTTTTATACTGCATTAAATCAGTGGTCCTCAAACTATGGCCCGTAGGCTGGATATGTGCAATGAATGTTTGTGTTGTTACAGAGTCTCCCTCTTCGGGGTCTTTTTATGCAGGTCAGAGGAAGGCAGAAATTCCAGCTTGGGGTCTGCTTCAGCCTCTTGGTGCAGGGCTTTGGGCGAAGGCTGGAGGGAAGTGCCGCTGGTGGCAAAGAGGTGGAGGGCCTTGTTCCAATGGGGCTGCATCATGGCCTGGAACTGGCTGGCCATCTCAGCCCGCTGAGCATCCATAACCTGACCTTGCCCTCCCACAGATCTTCCCTCTGCTTGGAAAGACTATGCTCGTATTCCTTAGTGAGGTGCTTCTGCTGAGCCTCCTTTTTGGTCAGATCCAATTTGATTTTAAGCCAGCTCTTTTGCCAACTCTTTCTCATGGCAGCTGCTTAGCTACAACTGTTTCTTCTTGGAGCCATAAGGAGTCCGGGTAGGCAGGTGAGGAGTGGCTGGGAGGGGAGAGGGGAGTAGATGCTGGCAAGGCGCCCCTTGATGTGACATTGAGTTGGCCATGACCATGGCCACCTGACCACCTAGCCCCGCCCACCCTAATGACCAGCTGGTCATTAGGCAGGTCATATTAGTGGCCCACAGGATTTAAAATTACAAATGTAGTGGTCCCTGAGGTCTGAAATTTTGGTGACCTCTGCTTTAGCTATTGACTTGTATCTCAACAATGGCTGCATCTGTGTGTAAAACCTAGGTGTAAGAGCTTTCTGCATCACAATCTAAGTCACCTATGCACCCTAGCCTTATTTTGTTTTACTTTGCAAAAACAAAAACAGGGCCCAGCCACAGGATGCAAATATTTGCTCCATCCTTGGATTCACATAAATTATTGAAAACGTGCAAATAAATATTGGTGATTCTGTGGAACATAAAACAAAGATAAGATTCATCCACTTGGTCTAAAGGATTTCTTTGCTCCCAGTTTAATGCAACACGGGAACCCAGCCGCTGTAACTTATAAACCTTATTTATTTGTTTGTTTGATTTATTTCTATGCTGCCCTTCTCCGCAAACTCCAGGCAGCTCACAACAAAGAAAAATACAATAATAAAATATATAAGAAATCTAAACTTAAAAATCAGATCTAAAATCCCAGTTCATTAAAACAATCCTCCACATTCATCCCATATGCATTCCAATCGTTGATTGGGGCTAGGTGTAACACTCAATGGCCCCAAGCCTGCCTGCAAAGGCTTATACATAGCTTATACACCACGTGTGAACCTAGCCAACTGGGTCTGTTTCTTTGGATAAGGGAAATTATATGTTTGTCGCTATTGTTTTCATACTCCCCATTTTTTTTCTTTGGATACTGAAATCTTAATTTACCAGACTTTGATATAACAGACTTCATATGCAACAGACTCTGTTTTGATGAGTGCCTCTGCTAGCTTTCTCTTTGCTAGTCTAAGTTGGAATGCTTGTCCGCGCGCGATTTCGCTACCTGCCCAGGTACAGTAGCATAATTGTGCTGGACTCTGCTAGCATTCAGAGCCATGGGGCCAAGTACACGCCCCCATTCCACCTTACCAGCCAACCTCTGGTCTAGAACGATCTATATCATCAGCGATGGGCTACGAGCTGGAACGCTAAATTGTGCTCGCCGCTGCAGCTCATAAGTTCTTGCGGGGCCAGCGTGATTTTGCTGCTGCACCTGTGGAGTTAGAAAAATCACGCACAGAGCCACAGATGCACCCATGTTTTGGCATGTGCGGAAACAAAAAACCTCGCTGAAACACAGGTGCACCTGCGGCTCTGTGCGCGATTTTGCTACCTCCACAGGTGCAGCAGCAAAATTGCGCTGGCCCTGCTAGAACTTATGAGCCGCTGCGGCGAGCGCAATTTAGCGTTCCGGCTTGTAGCCCACCGCTGTATATCGTGGAAGGTTGAGATTGTTTTCAAAACTCAAAGCTGAGTTTTATTTTCCCATTTTGTACGTAAGTGGTTGAGGTTGACAGGGGACAATTAACGTACCACCACAGTACAATCAGACAGCAGAGAAAAGATTGAAAAGCAAAGCCTTCACAGTGCCGAATAAAGTAGGCATCACTCAGTTCAAATTATAATCTCAGGTTATTAAACAAAAACACGTGTAAGCCTTATGTGTACAAATACAGCCCTGTTCTTCTTTCTTCACTGCCCAATGTTTTGCAATAAAGTCAATAAAGTCTTCAGAGTTATGGGAAACCAGACACCAGGTTTAAAATAAGTATCAACCTTAAACCCATTTCAGACCATGGTTTGGTATGACAGTTTGTTCTGAAGCTGGAATGTATCATTTCTCAGTTCAAATACAAGAGGACTATGATTAAATTAAAAACCTGCAGAACCAATCAACATGAACCCAGGTGCACCAGCCAGTCTTCTTGTCCCAGAAGAAAGTTTTGATATTCAATGGGAAGGTGGCACTTTTTGAAATACACCATCATTTTGCTATCAACTTTACAGGCTCTGGAGACATTGCTAGAAAATAAAAATGATGCATGGCTGCAACCTAATGCTTCATAAATAAAGAAAAACAGACCAGGTGAGCACAATTTGTGGCCATCTTTATTTTAGGATAATAATAAAGAATATCCTGGCGCAATGATGAGAAAAACTGAAAAAGCAATATGGTTAATATATGGGTAGTCCTCAATGGACGACCGGTTACTTATCATTCAAATTTACACAGCCCTCCCCACAGGTGCATAGTATCCTTTTTTTGAAGTTACAAGGGCCACATACACACCAGTGGTCATGGGACCACATTTTGGATGCTTGGCAATTGATTCACCTTTGCAGACATTTTCAGTGTTTCACGGACACAACTATGATTTGGGACACATTTTGCTGGTTTCCAATGCTTATTTGTTTGTTTGTTTATAAATAAACAATGCTTATTTCCCGTTGTCATTAAAAAAATTCGACCATTGAAGAAAACCGGTTCACTTAATGACCCCGTCGGTTAATGACCATGGCATTCACTTAACTGCAGCAAAAATGTTTTTGAAAAACCATGTCTGGTCACAGGATGCCATGACATTCCCTTCCCCATGGCTTATAAAATTTATGTATGGCATGACTGTATGACTGATCTCTTAAATTGGGGTTTTTAGAATTTTTTAATATTAGATTTGTTTACTTTGTCTTTTTATTGTTGTTAGCCGCCCTGAGTCTGCGGAGAGGGGTGGCATACAAATCAAATCAAATCAATCAATCAACAAACAAACAAACAAACGACTTAAGACCATAATTCTGTGCTTGGTGAGCTTTAACATCAACTCATCATATATTGACCATAACTTCCATGATCGGAACAAATCCCACAATGAATCCTCAGTTAATGACAATAATTGGGACTGGAATTTCCCTCACTAAGCAATATGGTTGTAAACTATTTTACCCATGACAGAATAGAATAGAATAGAATAATTTATTAGATTTGTAGGCCACCCCTCTCTGTAGACTCGGAGCGTTCACAACAAAATAATAACAGTGTAACAAATCTAATATTAAAAACATGTAAAACCCATCATTAAAACCATACAACACAATCATACCATGCGTAAACTATATAAGCCTGGGGTATCTCAATTCCTCTAGAATAGAATAGAACAGAATATAAATCTTTGTTGGCCAAGTGTGATTGGACACACAAGGAATTTGTCTTTGGTGCATATGCTCTCAGTGTACATAAAAGAAAATCATTAAGTGTTGTACTTCATGATTCTTGACAAATGTATCCTTTTCTTTTATGTACACTGAGAGCATATGCACCAAAGACAAATTCCTTATGTGTGGAATCACACTTGGCCAATAAAGAATTCTATCTATCTTCTATCTATTTGTCAATAATCATGAGGTACAACACTTAACGATTGTCACAGGGGTCAAATAAGCAATGAAAAAACAATCAATATTAATAAAAATCTTAAGGATACAAGCAGCAAGTTACAGTCATACAGTCATAAGTGGGTGGAAATGGGTGATAGGAATGATGTTAAAAAGACTAGTAGTAATAGTAGAGCAGACTTAGTAAATCGTTTGACAGTGTTGAGGGAATTATTGGTTTAGCAGAGTGATGGCGTTCGGGAAAACCTGTTCTTGTGTCTAATTGTCTTGGTGTGCAGTGCTCTGTAGCAATGTTTTGAGAGTAGGAGTTGAAACAGTTTATGTCCAGGATGCGAGGGGTCAGTAAACATTTTCACAGCCCTCTTTTTGACTCATGCAGTATACAGGTCCTCAAGGGAAGGCAGGTCACAGATCAGTGACCAAATAAGTGACTGCTATGCCCAGCAGAGGGACAGCCAGGTCGGGGTAGCTGCTGTGTGGGTGGGAGGGAGCCAAAGATTTCTCCAACCTCCAGACCCCGCACATCCTGGACATAAATTATTTCAACTTCTACCCTCAAAACGATGTTATAGATCAGCGATGGTGAACAGTTTTTTCCTTGCGTGCCAAAAACTGCCTGTTTCCCGACTTCCAATGGGCCTTGTAGCCCGTTTCATGGAGCCTGGGGAGGACAAAAACGCCTTCCCACATCTCTCCAGAGGCCAAAAACACCCTCCCAGAGCTTTTGCGCCAGCGGAAAATCTGCTGGAGCTGAGCTAGGTCAATGGCTCGTGTGACGGCAGATATGGCTTCGTGGGTCACTTGTGGCATGCGTGCCATAGGTTCACCATCACTGTTATAGAGGATTGCACACCAGAACTAAACACAAGAACAGTTTTTCCACGCATGCCATCACTCTGCTAAACAACTAATTCCCACAATACTGTCAAACTATTAATACTAAGACTGTATTATTATTATTATTATTTTCATCCTTCCCATTATCTACCTCCTTCTACTTATGACTATAACCTTGTTGCTTGTATTTTTTGTAACTATTGTAATAAAAAAAGCTGCTATCTACTGAGTTCAAAAGCAGCAGTTCAGAGAAAGCTGTATCTTTTCCTGGTATTTATTAATTAAGAAAAACACTCAGAACAAAACAAAAACTTAACACCTTAGCAACTAACTTCTCACTGTAGTTATTTTTCCTTTAAGGAAATGTCTTATCTGCTGCTTGTTAGCAAAACTGAATGTAAATCTATGCAAATTCACCAAGGATGTGAAACAAGAGTCTATTATCAAGAGAGGAAAAAACCCACTTCCAAGCACAGCATTGTAGCTGAAGCTGAAGTATCTTTCATATCCTCAGTTTTAGCATTTTCCCACTCAATGTTTTCTAAAGCTGCCTTGCACTGACTCACACAGTACTTCTGAATGGATGACTGTAGTATCAGGCAGTATAGGTAGTGCTCAGTTTATGACAACAGTGGAGCTGCTTTTACAACCATTTTTACAACAGTAATAAAGTGAATCATGTAGTTTTTACAAAAATCGAATGGTTATTAATGGTAAAAATTTACCAAACATACTGTTTACAAAAAATATTTTAATCATACAAAGGCTATAATAGTTACTGCATGTTAAATTGTGTTCATACAAATAGTTTTTTTTATCACGTATTGAGCAGAAATGGCGCAGTGGGTAGAGCGCAGTACTGCAGGTCACTAAAGCTGACTGCTAGATCTGTAGGTCAGCAGTTCAAATCTGATCACCTGCTCAAGGTTGACTCCATCCTTCCGAGGTGGGTAAAATGAGGACCCGGATTGTGGAAGCAATATGCTGGCTCTGTTAAAAAGTGCTACCGCTAGCATGTTGTAAGCCACCCTGAGTCTAAGGAGGAGGACAGCATCAAAAAACAAAAAAACAAAAAAACAAACAAATAAATAAATAAATAGCTTTTCCTGGCGTGTTTAATATGTCGACATTCTCGCTTGATGCTCCAACAATAATCACCATCCTATGTACATCCCATCTACCTTGATACCGTGCCTCCATGACCTTCAAATCTTGGTGGAATCACTCACCCTTCTCATCACTGACTGCACCAAGATTTTCCGGGAAGTTAGCAAGGTGGCTATGTTAAAAAATGCAATTTGATCCTCATGTTGCAACTTAGCAGTTTGAAGTTGGTGGACAATTTCAGCGTAATTCTGTGCTCGTCTATTTCCAAGAAAGTCTTTAACAAAGTTTTTGAATGACAACCAAGCATTCTTTTGAATTTCTGACATTGTTCCAATAAAATGTTCATCTTCAACAAGCTGGGGAATTTGTGGACCATCAAAAACACTGGCCTTTATCTTTTCAAATGACAGGCTGGTAATGCCGAAATGAGATACGGGAAACAGTCTCCTTCAATTGGCAAAGATTTAATCTTCGGAGAGGGGCGGCATACAAATCTAATAAATTGAATTGAATTGAATTAATGAATTCCTTGATGAGACCCAATTCTGTATGCAGAGGTGGAAATATAATGTTCTTTCAGAGAAGGTTTGTGTCAGCCAATAGGAGAGCAATAGTGCTTCCTATGATCCATGCTCGATTCCATGGAGAGTGGTCACATTCTCATAAGGTGTCAAGAAAAAACTTGACATGGTAGAAGAAAACTAACTACAGTTTTGAAACCAGCATGCCTAATTAACTATAAAAAAGCTCAAAAATCAAACTCAACAGAAATTGTGTTACAAATTGTTCCCCAGTGTATTGAATACAAAGGTAGTAAACATTTAAGTACTTTGAAGAGGTGAATGAGGACAATCTTGCAAATAAAATGCAATAGAATAGAATTCTTTATTGGCCAAGTGAGATTGGACACACAAGGAGTTTGTCTTTGGTGCATAGAAATAAACCTAAACTTGTTGGAAACCGTATTAATCTGGCAAATAGCTAGTAAAAGTTAAGATTTTCTTAGTCCAGGCATGTCCGACTCTAACGGTCAGCGCTGATCTCTCAACCCATAGGCAGTGTTCATGTTCCCTTCTCCCTTAGCTGAGGGAGCCAGAGTTATCTGAAGACTTTTCCATGGTCATGTGGTCAACATGACTATATGCCAAAAGCACATGGAATCCTGTTATCTTCACACTACGATGGTACATTTATCTACTTGCATTTGCATGCTTTCGAACTGCTAGGTGGGCAGGAGGCTTGGGCAAGTAACAGGACCTCACCCTGTTGCATGGTGCTCAAACCCAGCTTTCCAGCTGTCAAGCTCAGTATCTTTAATCGCTGAGCCATTGCATCCCCTATAAATACCTAGTAAAGCAATACAAATTGTTATTGAGAAAGCTGAGGAAGGAACAACATTAATATCTCTGTTCTTCAGTGTGGTGCTTTTCTATGGAAGTGAAATAGAGAAATGATGAAACAAACTGTTTGCCCTCCACCAAGACTAAACTCCAGTTCATCTATGCCTAAAAATGATTCATTGTAAAGAACATCAAAAGGAGGCTGGATTCACATGATAAACCAGAAGCAATTTGGGGTCTACATGTGTCTTCCTAGCAGTCCCAGCTCTTATCTCTAAAGGCACTACGATGGTCCTCAAACAGCAGAACTGAATGAATAAAAATTATGATTGGTCCATGAAGTTCCAGCCATCACAGTGTGTTCCGCAGTCACAATATAGGTACTAGGCAACCAACCTGGATTTCCAATCAATGCAGTACCCTTTGGTCAAATGACAGCGATTTGCAACCTTCTTTGCTGGCTTCCCACAAGCAAACTTAATGGGGAAGCCGGCAGAAAGTCGAAAGTCATAAGTCTCAGTCATATACCCTCTTCACTGAACAGTTCATGATGATTCATTTAATAATCGTAACTGAGGACTGCCAGAACTGCTGTCACTAAGTGCCATGGTTACATGACATCATGATTTGCAATTTTATCACTTAGTGTTGGAAATTCCAGTCTCAATTACCACTGTTAACGAGGACTACCTGTTCAATGCCAGAAATTTAGTGGGACTTTTTTTGTTGTTTTTCTACTAAGATTAAAGTGCTACATGACCAAAGTCAAAAATTTCCTGAATTTACTAGAGATATCTGCCCAAGCTTCTCAGAGTCTAATAGTTAAGAAATGACTTTATTTATTGATTTTTTTTAACATTAAAATTTCCCTGAATGTTAAGTCTCATTTTTTATTTCTACGTTCAAGCATCAGTATCAGAATTCACATGACAGTGCTAAGCCAAGGAAAAGATAACATCACTTTTAGAAATATGAGAAAGCAACTTTATATGCAGGCTTGCAAAGATGCTATGGAACTCAGTGGCATTTAGGTATGAACTCATGTGCAATGGATTGCACCACTCATCTTCCCCATTCTACAAAGTTTAACTCCAGAGAGGAGATAAAACAAATTCTGAATACCTTTGCTCTAAATTAAATAACATGCAGGGGTCAAAACAGTTCACATTCAGGAAGGCACAGAACCAGAGCAACAAAGTTATAGAAGCAACATAACTTAGCGATCAATAATGATTTATTCTGAATAGGTTGTAATGGAGCATGTTTGTTAATATGCAACTATGCAAAACTTAGGTTTGCTCCAGAAAACACACAACATGTTTCTCAAATGGCTTAAATTACTAGAAGTTTTCATCCCAGTCATCATATATCCAAAATAAAGAAAACTATTTTCCTTGATGAGTGATGGTACAAATTATAAAAATTAAACCAATAAATAAAATGGGATGCAAATACCTTCATTTGGAAAATAATTCGTAGAACTGTTGTGAACAGGGGTAATTCAAGGTGAGCATATTTGTTTTCTCAGCTACTGGGCACGTGATAAGAGCAGTAAAAGTAAACCAAAGTACAAAGATGTGAAACTTCTATGAAAGTTTATATAGTACCAGAAATATGCCACCGTGTAGATTAATCAAAACACAATAAACATTTACTAGCATTTCTGACTTAATGAAGCTACATTATATATTTATATATTCACCATCATATTTAAGCCACATATACCTAAAATATAATTCTGGTAAGAAAATACCAATTGTCAGAATCCCTTTAGACCAGGGGTATCAAACAAGGCCCGCAGGCCAGATCCAGACTGCAGTACTGGTAAACATAAGAGGCTGGCCCGTGTTGCTTTGTCCCGGTCTACCCACATCGTTTTGACCCGCTCTACCCAATGCGAAGAGCAAACATTGGGCCAGCGTGGCTTCAGCTCAGTCTACCTAATGCAAACAGGAAACATGCCAGCAGTTTGGGGAGGGTAATCAAGATGGCCATGCTCATAGAAACATAGAAAACTGACGGCAGAAAAAGACCTCATGGTCCATCTAGTCTGCCCTTATACTATTTTTTGTATTTTATCTTAGGATGGATCTATGTTTATCCCAGGCATGTTTAAATTCAGTTACTGTGGATTTACCAACCACGTCTGCTGGAAGTTTGTTCCAAGGATCTACTACTCTTTCAGTAAAATAATATTTTCTCATGTTGCTTTTGATCTTTCCTCCAACTAATTTCAGATTGTGCCCCCTTGTTCTTGTGTTCACTTTCCTATTAAAAACACTTCCCCCCTCCTGAACCTTATTTAACCCTTTGACATATTTACATGTTTCGATCATGTCCTCCCCTTTTCCTTCTGTCCTCCAGACCAGCGTTTCCCAACCGGTGTGCCGCGGCACAGTAGTGTGCCGCCAGACACTGCCAGGTGTGCCGCAGAGCTACGGAAGCTCCAGCTGGGCGGGGCGCTGCCGGTGCCGACCTGGAGCGCCCGCTCGCAGCTGTCCCCCGGCTCCTGCCCGATGCCGCGGTTTCCGGCGCTCTCCTGCTGAGCCCCAAAGAAGGAAGGCAGGAAGAAGGAGAGCTTCGTTCTTTGCGCCTTTTTCCCGCCTTCCTTCTTTGGGGCCCAGCAGGAGAGCGCCGGAAACCACGACATCGGGCAGGAGAGGACAGGAGAGAGTGCGGGCCGGGCGGGGGCGCAGAGGCGGGCCGGGGCTGGGGAGCGCCCGGGGGTTGCCCTTTTGGTTTGCGGCTACAAGCGCGGCTCCCCGAGGCAGGCGGGCAGGCAGCTTCCCTCCCTGCGCCTTTCCCAGCTGCAGCCGCACCCCCCCGGTCCCCCCGCCAGTGCCCTCCCGCCGGGCCCTGGCGTCGGCGGCAAGTGTCCTTTGGGGCCCGGCGGGGGGAGTGGCTGCAGCGGCCGCAGGCAGTCGCGGGGAGATGGCGGCGGCGAGAGGGAGCTCCAGGCGGCGGGAGCTCTCTCTCTCTCTCAGCTGACTGCAAGTGGGAGCCCTGACGGTGGCGATTGGACGTGCTGCTGGACGCCGTACTGCTGGCGCTGCGGGCTTGGCATATACGGCGTCCAACAGCACGTCCAGCTGCCGTCAGGGCTCCCGCTTGCAGTCAGCTGAGAGAGAGAGAAAGAAAGAGAGACATATAAGAGAGGCAGAGAGAGAGGCAGCAAGAGAGGCAGAGAAAGAGACAGAGAGAGAAAGAGAGGCAGCAAGAGAGGCAGAGAAAGAGAGACATAGCAAGAGAGGCAGAGAGAGAGAGAAAGAAAGAGAGACATAGCAAGAGAGGCAGAGAGAGAGAGAAAGAAAGAGAGACATAGCAAGAGAGAAAGAGAGACATAGCAAGAGAGGCAGAGAGAGAAAGAGAAAGAAAGAGACATAGCAAGAGAGGCAGAGAGAGAAAGAGAAAGAAAGAGAGACATAGCAAGAGAGAAAGAGAGACATAGCAAGAGAGGCAGAGAGAGAAAGAGAAAGAAAGAGAGACATAGCAAGAGAGAAAGAGAGACATAGCAAGAGAGGCAGAGAGAGAGAAAGAAAGAAAGAGAGAGAGACATAGCAAGAGAGACAGAGAGATAGCAAGAGAGGCAAAGAAAGAGACATATAGCAAGAGACAGTGAAAGAGAGAGAGAGAGAGCAAGAAAGAGAGAAAAAAGCAAGAAAGAGATAGCAAGAGAGAGAGAAAGACAGAGGAAGGGAAGGAGGGAGAAAGAGCAAAAAAGAGAGGAAGAAAGAGGGATGGAGAGAGAGAAAGAAGGGAAGGAAGGAAAAGAGAGAAAGAGGGAGAAATAGAGCGAAAGGGAGGAAGAGAGAGGGTTTTTTTGTCCAAACTTTTCTTTAGCCCACCCCCCACCCCCCCTTTCAATGTTCCCCAGGATTTTGAAAATATGAATAATGTGCCGCGGCTCAAAAAAGGTTGGGAAACACTGCTCCAGACTATACAGATTGAGTTCATTAAGTCTTTCCTGATACATTTTATGCTTAAGACCTTCCACCATTCTTGTAGCCCATCTTTGGACCTGTTCAATTTTGTCAATATCTTTTTGTAGGTGAGGTCTCCAGAACTGAACACAGTATTCCAAATGTGGTCTCACCAGTGCTCTATATAGCGGGATCACAATCTCCCTCTTCCTGCTTGTTATACCTCTAGCTATGCAGCCAAGCATCCTACTTGCTTTTCCTACCGCCCGACCACACTGCTCACCCATTTTGAGACTGTCAGAAATCACTACCCCTAAATCCTTCTCTTCTGAAATTTTTGCTAACACAGAACTGCTAATGCAATACTCAGATTGAGGATTCCTTTTCCCCAAGTACATTATTTTACATTTGGAAACATTAAACTGCAGTTTCCATTGCTTTGACCATTTATCTAGTAAAGCTAAATCATTTACCATATTACAGACGCCTCTAGGAATATCAACCCTATTCCACACTTTAGAGTCATCGGCAAATAGGCAAACCTTCCCTACCAAACCTTCCCTTATGTCACTCACAAACATATTAAAAAGAATAGGACCCAGAACAGACCCTTGTGGCACACCGCTTGTAACCTGTCTCTGCTCAGAATACTCGCCATTAACAATAACTCTCTGATGTCTACACTTCAGCCAGCTGCAAATCCACTGAACTATCCAGGGATTAAGTCCAATCTTCACTAATTTATCTATCTGCTCTTTATGTGGAACCGTATCAAAGGCTTTGCTGAAGTCCAGATAGGCAATATCCACGGCACCACCTTCATCCAACACCTTTGTGACATAGTCAAAGACTCATCCAATCGACCACATCAGGCCAGCCCCCCAAAGTCAGCTACAGTTCAGATGTGGCCCTCAATGAAATTGAGTTACACCCCTGCTCTAGATGAACACCATATTTTTCGGAGTATAAGATGCACTTCCAATCCCCAACCCCCAACCCCCCCAAAATAAATGGGTGGAAATGTCTGTGCATCTTATACTCCAAATATTGTGGCGGGGTGGTGGTAATGCGCTGCTGATCAGCTGTTCTAGAATGGGCAGCAAATGGGCCACAGCAAACGGGTGGGACTGGTGAATGGGCCGCGGTGAACAGGCCACACCGAACAGTGGTGGCTAATGGGCCATGGTGAACGGGCACTGACAAACAAGTAGCAAACAGGCAGTGGTGAACAGTCCATTATGGTGGCGAATGGGTTGCGGCAAACAGGGAGACTAATGGATGGTGGGAGGCAACAGCAAGATATTTTTCCTCCCCAAATGCTAGGTGCGTCTTATAGTCCCGAGCATCTTATAGTCCGAAAAATATGATAACTGTATTGTAAACAGGGGCTGTAAATGGCTTAGTTGGTGGAACCAATCAATCAATTCATTTGTCCATCCATCCATACTCTGCAAGATGCATTCGACTGTATGCTGGGGATAGATCTATTTTCATTTTTTTAAAGTCTCCTTACAGCATCTAGACAGTGCTGTGAAAAAGTATTCATGCCTACAAAGCTTTTCTGAATTTTTAAATGTGGCTGCCACTTTAAGTAATCAGATCGCCAATGTGGGCCCTATTGATATAGAAAGGGAGTTTGGGTAAACAAACACTAACAGAGTTTGGTGCCTACTGCATTTGTTTCATAAACAAAGTAATTCAACGTGTGATACGCCAGTGCAAAAGAAGTAATCACTTCCTTAATAAATGGATGTACAGAATGATCTTTATTTGCAATAAGTACAGTACAACCAAATATTTCTTGTAATTGGTAATTGGTTTCTCAGTGTTCTGCATGTATTTTGATCCATAGCAAAGCACTTCAATTCAGTTTCTAGCATTAACTGCTTGTTTTAAGTCCTGCAACCTCTTCTTGAAGTTTAAGATTTCCCTTTTTTTCTTTCTCAACTACTTTCCTAGAATTACTAGCGCTGCAATAACTATCTTGTTGCAGAATCCACTTAACATTTCACTTTCATCTGATAGACACTCTGATAGTCTCTTGTAGAGTATTTTCCAATACTGCAAAAAGCAAAGTGTATCCTTTCTTCAACAATGCCACTAATAGCAAACAACTCATTACATTTGAAATAGCCTAGATGAGAAAATTAAGTTTACATTAATTTTATGATTACAACATCCACATAGATTCTAAGCAAATAATATATTTTGTTTCAAAAAAATTACAGGTACAGTACTTCATTTATGACCATAATTGAACTCAGAACTTCTGTTGCTAAATGAGACGGTTGAGTGAATTTTGTGCCATTTTACAATCTTTATTGCCACAGTTGTTAAGTGACTCACTGCAGTTATTCAGTTGTTACACAGATTGTTAAGCGAATCTGGCTTCTCCATTTACTTTGCTTGTCAGAAGGCCCCAAAATGTGATTGACCTCAGGACACTGCAACCATCATAAATATGGGTCAATTGCCAGGAGTCTGAATTTTGATCACATGATCTTAGGAAAGCTGCGATGCGCAAAATTCGAAAGGGGAAAATATTCCCAAAGAAGAGGAAGTTGTTAAAAAAATATTACATTGAGCTGAAATGGATATGATGACAAGATGGCTAAAAGATCAAGAAGGAACAGAATTTTATGAGATATGGAACAAAGTGTATATATGGATAAATAAGAAGAAATGAATAAAAAGCTAAGACAAACAAATAAACAAATAAGAGAATTGTATTAGTAGATATATGATTTAAGTGTTATATTAAAATTAGCAGGGATAAGATTTTAGAATTATGTTAGAATTAGTTTATGCATGAAGACCTATTATAAAAAGTTAAACAAATGTCTTCTTTTCATTTATAATAATAAGTTGACTTTAAGTATTTTTTTTTAAGTATATTCTTTTTTCTGTATTGAAATTTTTACTTTTTGAATAAGCGGGGAAGATACAACCCCATTTTTATGTTTAATGTTATGTTTGTCAGTTTGTCCATTTTATGAAAATTAATAAAATTTATTTTTTTTAAAAAAGGAAAGCTGCTAAGGTTGTTAGGAGGGATGGGTTCCTCCCAGTTAGGACCTTTAGTGACCTGCTGGTGGTGTAACATTGGCGTCACAGATCTGGTTCTGTTGTGCCGGTCTGTGCCCGCTACCATCTTTTTTTCTACATTTTTGCCAGATTTTCCTGTGTTTTTTCTTCTCATTCTCTGGTTTGAAAAAAGCCCGCCCGCCTGCCCCTGGCTTAATACTGACCTTTATTTCTTCGCCCAAAGCATAGCTGATCAGTTCCTCAGCTGTGTTTCGGGCGGAATCCATCCTCTGAGCATGCATGGAAGTGAAATTGCACAAGGGGAAGCGCACACATGCGGGAGCAAGACTGAATGCACGCATGCAAAACATGATGTGAACCAGTGGCAAAGGTAAGTGGAACTCACCCCTGGCTGTAAGTATGAAAAACGGTTTTAAGATATTTTTTTCTGGGATATTGTAACTGATCTGTTCCGTTAGCCCAGCAAATCAAACTCTTACTGTAACTCAGAACTGGCTAATTCACAAAGCTGAGTCACAAATACCACAGGATGATATGGCTAGGCAGCACACTTTAGAGGAAAGACAAGACCCAAGAGCTAGAATGCAAAGCAGATAGCTGGGATTTCCCTGTTTTTGCCTAGATTTTAGAGTGAACAGAACAGGGGGCATTTTATTTTTCAAAAATTGCAGTTTCATGTACTGTTTTGTATCTCAAAATGGTAAGAATTCACGCCTTTCATTTTCAATCAAAATTGAGTTCCTATAAAACGTTCATATACTATTCATCATTCTGAAACACACAAAAAAAAGTTTTTTAGAAAATACCTCTTAAGTAAAGAGATTGCAAAGGTAATGTGAATTTTCAAAATATGCATGAAAGGAACAATGTCGATACAGGAGATCATAGCAATAGCATTTAGAGTTATATACCACTTCACAGCCCTCTCCAAGTGGTTTACAGAGTCAGCATATCTCCTCCAACAATCTGTGTCCTCATTTCACTTACTTTGGAAGGATGGAAGGCTGAGTCAACCTTGAGCCTGGTGAGATACAGCCAGCAGTCAGCAGAAGCAGCTTGCAGTACTGCACTCTAACCACTGCACCACCAAGGCATCTTGGTGAGGGCCAAGGAGAAGGCATGGCCGGATATGTCTTACTCGGTCCCTGGCTAACAGACAAGAAGTTAACCCATTCTTCGACTCTCCAAGCAGCGCACAAGAGAAACAGCCAGCCTTGGTTGTATGATAGCCTCTTCCCCCTCAAATTCTGTACACCTTCTACATAATAAAGCTAAGAACTCTGTTCTGCAAGTGGAAGGTGGGAATCTATTAAACATGTGTTAAAGAGGGGAGGGGGAATACATTGCAACAAAGTGACTCCCTAAAGCAGGATTTCTCAAAGTTGGCCACTTTAAGATGTGTGGACTTCATCTCCCAGAATAGGCGTTGATTGCTTACCTGAACGCCTCTTCTCGTACGGTGAGCGGGTACAGCAGTCACATGGGTTGCTCATGTCCAATCCGGTGGAACTGAGCCTAGTGTTAAAAAAGCTTGCCGGATCCGCCCCTTCCCCAGAATTCGCGAATCCATAGACTAGGCTCAGCTGTGAAGCTCTGTAGTGTTCAACTCTTATTGTTAGAGGAAAAAAGGATTATAGAAAGGTAAGGAAGACACATACAAGGGCGGGAAGTGACTGCTGTACCCGCTCACCGTACGAGAAGAGGCGTTCAGGTAAGCAATCAACGCCTATTCTCCGTACTGAAGGAGCGGGTCCAGCAGTCACATGGGACATACCCAATAGATGGTCCCTAGGGTGGGATTAGATTGCTATCGTGTGAGATAACGGATTGGAGTACCCTTCTGCCGAAGGCAGCGTCCGCTGAAGCATAAGCATCAATCTTGTAGTGCCTGATGAAAGAATTTGGCGAGGCCCAAGTGGCTGCTTTGCAGACCTCCTCCAACGGGGCTTGCGTCGCCCAAGCGGCCGAGGTGGCTGCGCTTCTGGTGGAATGCGCTGTGATGTTCCTTGGAACTGAGAGGGAGGCCGATTCATAGGCCTTAGATATAGTCCCTCTGATCCAACGGCCTATTACTGTTGAAGACACTTTGGTCCCCATGACTCTGGGGTGATAGGCTATAAACAGTGCTTCTGACCTCCGAAAGGGTCCTGTGCGTTGGATATAGATTCTCAGCGCTCTAATAAGATCCAGAGTGTGCCATCTAATTGCCAAGGGATGGTCTCGTTGGAGGCAGAAGGAAGGTAGGACAATATCCTGAGTTCTGTGGAACATGGAACTGACCTTGGGTAAGAAGGTAGGGTCCAGTCGCAAGACTACCTTGTCCTGATGGAACTGACAAAGGTCCTGCCTGATTGAGAGGGCAGCCAGCTCCGAAATGCGTCGAGCAGAGGTAATAGCCACCAGGAATGCTACCTTAAAAGATAAGTACCTTAGGGACGCTGATTTTAGGGGTTCGTATGGTGCCTGCGTGAGGGAATGGAGAACCCGAGGCAAATCCCAAGATGGATACCTGTGGACCTTGGAAGGTCTGAGGTTGGCTATGCCCTTGAGAAATTCCTGAACCTCTGGAAAGGATCGGAGAGGCTGTCTGCGGGGGCCCCCTAGGACAGATGAAATGGCTGCCAGATGACGCCGGAGGGTGCTGGTAGAAAGTCCTTTATGGAAGCCTTGCATAAGGAAGGAGATGATTCTGTGTATGGGAATGCACAGAGGGGAGAGGCCTTCCTGTAGGCACCACTGGTGAAACTTGGACCACGTGTGGTCGTAGATTCGATTGGTCGAACTCCTTCTGGCCTTTAAAATGACCTCCGCTGTATCGGGGTCATGACCATGCAGTTCTAAGTCTCTCCTGATAACAGCCAGGCGGTGAGGTGGAACCACTCCGGGTCTGGATGGAATGAGGCCCCCTGCCGCAGCATATCCCCCGAAACGGGGAGTCGCCAGGGGTCCTGAACGGACAGCTGTTGGAGATCCGCGAACCAGGGTCGGCGGGGCCAATGAGGGGCGATTAGGATCACTCGGGCCCTCTCGGTGAGGACCTTGTGGATCACGTCCGGGAGAATTGGAATTGGAGGAAAGGCGTAAAGTAGGCCTGGCGGCCATGGGCTCCGGAGGGCATTGATTGCTTCCGCTCCCGGGGATGGAAATCTGGAAAAGAAGCGAGGGAGTTGGGCGTTCGCATTGGTCGCGAAGAGATCCAGAATAGGTAGGCCGAATCTGAGGCAGATCTGATGGAACAGGTCCTGATGGAGGTTCCACTCTCCTGGGTCTATCGTTGCTCGAGATAGCCAATCCGCCTGGACGTTGAGGCTCCCCGAGATGTGGTCGGCTAGGAGCGACCGAAGATGTTTTTCCGCCCAAAGGCCTAACTTGAGGGCCTCCCTCATGAGAGCCTTGGATCTCGTGCCCCCCTGTCTGCAGATATGGCTTTTTGTGGCAATGTTGTCGGTGAGAATGAGAACGTGCCGGTTGGGAATGCGAGGAGAGAAATGTTTCAGAGCCAGAGAAACGGCTCTTAATTCTAGCCAATTGATTGGCCTGGAAGCTTCCTCCGGGGACCACGTGCCCTGGGCTATCATCCCCTGGGCGTGGGCGCCCCATCCCGATAGACTGGCGTCTGTGGTGATGACAAATTGATCCGGGCACCTGAACGGGGATCCTTTGTCCATGGCCGGAGACTTCCACCACTTGAAGGATCTGCGAACACTTGGTGGAATGACAATGCGACGATTTGAGTTGCTGTGCCCCGATCTCTGAAAGGGTAATAGGAGCCACTGAAGTTCCCTAGCATGAAGGCGAGCCCAGGGAATTATGCCTATGCATGACACCATCTTCCCCAAAAGGGAAGACAGAGTTACTATGGATACTGAAGGTTTGGATAAAATGTTGGAAATTAACTCCCCTATACTGAATTTTCTCTCGGGAGAGAGAAAAACCTGGGAGGATTCCGAATTAATAATGGAACCCAGGTGTAAAATGGATGTGGAAGGTTGGAGATGACTTTTATCAAAGTTGATGGAAAATCCATGGTCCTGAAGGACTGACATGGTGACAGACAGGTCTGAAATCACTTTCTCTAGGGAGTTCCCATGAATCAAAATATCATCAAGATAACATAAAATGTGGATGGGAGACGCCCGGATATAGGCCGCCAGGGACCCCAAGAGCTTTGTAAAGACCCGAGGGGCCGAGGAAAGGCCAAATGGCATCGCCCTATATTGGAAATGCCTGCCTTGAAAGGAAAAACGTAAAAATTTTCTGTGGCATTTGGCTATAGGAATGTGGAGGTAGGCCTCAGTGAGGTCTAAGGAGACCATGAAATCTCCCGTGTGGATGGCGGCCAAAATAGAAGATAAGGAGTGCATCTTAAACTTCCTATATTTGATGAATAGGTTCAGCTTCTTTAAATCCAAAATAGCTCTCCAACCTCCGGAGGACTTTGGCACCATAAATAGGATGGAGTAAAATCCTAGGCCCTTCTGACCGGAAGGGACCGGTTGAATGGCTCTGATTGACAATAAATGAGAAATGGCCTCCTCCATACGGTTACAATCTGAGGATGACCTGGGAGAAGGGCAGGCAATAAAACGTTTCGGGGGAAGAGAAACAAATTCTAACAGAAGGCCTGTTTGAACGGTGTCAATGACCCAGGGGTCCTTGGAGGTGAGACGCCAATTAGAGGCGAAATGGGCTAGGCGACCCCCTATGGGAATTGAGGAAAAATTACCATCTAGGTTTTTTTGAAGCCCTGTTAGAGGACGCTCCCCTTTGGAAGCGAAACCCTCTGCCCCTGGAGTTCCTACCTTGGGAACGAAAGCGGGGGGAATACTGACCTGGAGATCTCTGATAGGAAGCCGCTTGATCTGGCTGGCGCCCTGGGCGACGAAAGGACTGCGTTTTGGTAGCCTTTTTGGTGGTTGGGCCCAAGACTTTCTTCTTGTCCGTGGTTTCCGTGAGGAGTGGATCCAGAAGATCACCGAAAAGAAGGTCGCGCTTTAAGGGACCCTGGGATAACTGCCACTTCTGGCGTACTCCCGCTTGCCAAGGGCGAATCCATAGGAGTCTTCTTGCCGTTGTAGAAGCTGCAATAGACTTAGCAGAAAAACTAGTAGATTGCAAGGTGGCATCAGCCACGTACTGGGCAGCTGCAAAGACCTTGTTGAAGTCTTGTTGACCTCTCAAGTCATCGGGAGGAATATGCTGTTGTAGTTGGCGAAGCCACAGAAGCATGGCTCTGGAGAAAAAGGAAGCTGCTGCAGAACTTTTAATGGCCCAGGAATCTGCGGTGAATCCTCTTTTGAGCATTTGTTCAATCCGCTTGTCCTCTGGGCGGAGGACTTCCTCTGCTTCGCCTGGCACAGCCGCTGCCGAGTGAAGGATCTTGACAGGTTCATCCGGTTTAGGAAAGGAGAGGAGCTCTTCATAGGAAGAGGAAAGTTTGTACAATTTTCTATCCTTGGTGGAGGGATTAAGGCCAGAGGCTGGGAAATCCCACTGTTTAAGTAAGGCATCTTTAAACAATTTAGGCATAGGAATTACCTCGTTATCCTCCTGTTCCTCTGTGAAGTAAGGTAAGTTCTCCTCCGGGGGATCAGTGGAAGTGGAGGCTTGTTTCTCCTGGGCCGCTAATCCCGTAGAAATTCTAGCTTAGAGAAGGAGAGATTTGAACAATTGAGAAGGAAAAATAGTAATTGGAGAAGGAATCTTTATTTGGGATTCCTCATCATCTGAGAGGCCTTGAAAGGGATCCTCATCATCCTCCAAATCTTCATATTCGTCCTGAGAGGAATCTGAATCCTCCTGAATAGGAGCTCTGACCGCTGGGGAGGAACCCAAGGGGCGGGAGGGACGAGGAGGAGGAGGAGGTACGGAAAGCTCATTGATGGTGGAGAGTTTGGCATCAATGGCCTTGGACAACACAGAAAAAATAGATTGGAACTCAGGAGGTAAACTAGAAATATCAGCAGGAATGGCAGAAGAATCCCTAAAGGCCTGGGAGGATCCTGGCTGGGGGGAATCTTCAATCATATCTGGTTCCTCTGGACCTATGCCCCATAGATTAGGTTGGGGTCTGTCTAGGTTAGGCTCATCCAGAGATAACACAGGGACCCCAGAAGGAGGTAGACTAGAAGCCTCTGGGGGGTCTTGGCTACTGAGTACTTGGGCCTGTACTTTCAAACGCTTGGCTGATTTATCATGGATTCTTTGTAGGGCTAGGTCCCTTCTCTTCTCGGCCCTGGTGACCTTGGTCGAGGGGCGGGCCCCTGGAGAAGAGGAGGAAGAGGCCTGGGGGATACTAGTAATTTCATCGCCTGTAGGCCTGGCCTCTCTGGGACCTTTAGTTGTGCCTCTCTTGGGAAAAGTAGCCATAGTCTGACAATTAACAGAAGACAAGGCTGAGCCAATAACTGAATAATTAAGGAGAAGAATTTCAAGTACTTCCCAAGAGGAATGGATCCTGCTTCGAGGCCTCGAAGCTGCTGAGACTTGAGGGCAATCTGGGCAAACCCAGAGTTCGTGTCCCCAGATCCAGCGGGGCCCAGCCTCCCTAAACTTTGTAATTAAGTAAACCAAGGCACTCTGGTTGGAGGCTTAGCCGGTGGAGAATTAAGCCTGGGCGTCCCAAGGCCCGCTCCGGGATCCACGCGGTGGACTGAGGCCTACGCGGCTGGCAGAAGGCCAACACGAGAGGCCTAAATTTAAAAATGGGCGCGAAGGCCTTCGCGCCGAAAAATCGCTCCGAGATAGGATTTTTAAAGGGGAAGCGATCGACTAAGTCCAGGAGACTAGAAAGGCGTCTCACTCCGCAGGAGGTATATTAAAGCCCTTTAATCATATTACAATAATGAATCAATAAATCAATACTTGCACCGAAACCTCCAGGCCAAAGGATTAAAGGAATCCACAAGCGGCAGCGGGAATCGTACACGGCAAAACCGCCGGGGGAAAACGAAACCGCAACTTCTCCAAAGGAAAAAAAGCCGAGCCTCAAACGGCTGGCGCTATCCGTGCAAGTAAATAATAATGGTAAAACAATTCTTACTACTTTTGAAGGAAAAGATCGAAGGGAAGGTGTTAGAATGTTGAACGAGCTATCACAATACAACCGCAGGATATGCGAACTGAGCGAATTCTGGGGAAGGGGCGGATCCGGCAAGCTTTTTTAACACTAGGCTCAGTTCCACCGGATTGGACATGAGCAACCCATGTGACTGCTGGACCCGCTCCTTCAGTACGGAGAATTCCCCAGTCAGCACAGCTAACTAGTTGTCAATGTTGGGAAACCCTGCTTGACTTCTCTTATCTACACAGACCAGTCCAGGCAATTTTCTTGGCAACAATATAGAAATAATTTTCACTGCCTTCTTTCAAGGTATTTTTTTAACTTCCCCATCTAGTCTATAGCCATGGGATCCTCTTGTAATCTGCTAGCCAAGAATTAACCATTCATTAGGTGCTGCTATCATGGATGGTTACCTATTAAACCAATCACTGATTTGTATAACCAATTTCTCTTTATTAAACAATCATAATTTTACAACAAAATCAGGGGAAATTTGTTCCTATTTTATTTCAAAATATCTTTTTGAAATGGAGAAATCTGGGGCTCTCAACATTACTTGACTCAAACCTCACTCCCATTTCCTTTTTATAATGAACGAAATTTGAAGAATCATAGATGTTAAACCAGCAGTAAGCGATCTGTTCCCTTTCAAACATATTACAATTCCTAGCCTGCCTAAGGTAGCATGGCTAATCATGAAGACTGATGGAAATTTTATATCATTAATGTAAGAATGCTACAATGTGGTTTATTATATACAGGTTTTGCAGCCTGCCTGAATCCAGGCACTACAATTCACAAATCATGGTTTATGGCTTGTTGTTATTGAAAATAAAAGCCAAATCAAGCCTCCCACAGAGTTGGCCTTCTCCGGGTCCCGTCGACTAAACAATGTCATTTGGCGGGACCCAGGAGAAGAGCCTTCTCTGTGGTGGCCCCGACCCTCTGGAACCAGCTCCCCCCAGATATCAGAGTTGCCCCCACCCTCCTTGCCTTTCGCAAGCTCCTTAAAACCCACCTCTGTCGTCAGGCATGGGGGAATTGAAAAATTTTTCTCCTTTCCCCCTAGGCTTATAGAATTTATACATGGTGTGCTTGTATGTATGATTGGTCTCTTAAATTGGGGGTTTTTTAGATTACTTTTTAATATTAGTTTTGTTACATTGTTTTTTATTGTTGCTAGCCGCCCCGAGTCTTCGGAGAGGGGCGGCATACAAATCTAAGTAAACTACAAATCTAAATAAACTAAACTAAACTAAACTAAACTCCACATAGAGTATGTGATATCAATAAGTAGTAGTACCATTGTTAATTCTCCGCAAGTTATTTTACTCGATCTTTCAACTAAATAGATATGTGCTGGGTGGTGAACGTTTTAAAACGGTTTTGTTTAAACCTGCCACTGCAACAATGGTTGATCCCCTTTTCCTGAATGTTATCACAACAAATGTAAGGTACAGCTTGTGAACTGTGGTCTTATTACGCTTCTCATGTACCGTAAACATGGACACAGTGCAAAAGAATTTCAATGCCCTCCACATAAACAAGAGCTAACAAATTCCTGATCACAAGACACACCTGTAAACTAACTGGCTACTGTCACAAAATGCTGATCTCCATCAATAATCACTTAAAATGCAAAGAGACTCCTTTCCTTTTTGTCATTTGCAAGGGAAAACAGCTATACTAGTTACTTTTTTATGAATTCAGTTTCCATAGTTCTTCAGAAAAATGAAATTACAGAATGAAAATACATGTATACCTTAGGAAAATTTAAAATGCACATTATAAAACCACAAAAACAGCAATCGCCTCAAAAGAAATTTTGAAACAAGGTAGAAAGATGCATCTTAAACAAAGATAGACGGTTGTGAGTTGAAATGGATATTGGCAGACCATGTACAGTACTCCAATTGTGGAACCACATCTCCCAATGGTTTCTACCATCCTATCATATCGGACAGAGTGGGCAAACTCCGTGTCCCATCAGTAAAGCAATGTCACTTTAAGGCAGGGGACCCCAAACTTGGTAACTTCGAGACTTGTGGACTTTAACTCTCAGAATTCTCCAGCCAGCATAGTTGGCTGGACAATCCTGAGAATTGAAGTCCACAAATCTTAAAGTTGCCAAGTTTGAAGACCTCTGCTTTAGAGGATGGGCAGCTAGGATGTGCTCCTTCTCTGTCAAAACACTTATCTTTTGAATAGCTCTCTGCTTCTAAGGCACAGATGACTCCAACATTTTGAAGACTATGAAGACCTCTATTTTTCCAGGTACAGTACTGGGGCCAAGGGAGTGTAAGTGTATAGATTGTTAGATTTCTTCCTTAATTTGCTTTTTGTGTTACAGATTGGGATTTTGTTTTGTAATTATGTATTCGTTGTCAGAATGTTTTTAATGTGGCTTTATTTATTTACAAGTGAATAAAACCTTTTTCTCTATTAAACTATTTCCCAAAGATGGCCATCATCTGGTCCTCATTTGAAACTATTCCATGAAGAAGATTCCATGACAATGCTAAGCCAACTTCAGCCTCTTTAGACACTGTGGAATAATTTGTAACACAATTTGTGTTGAGTTTGATTTTTGAGCTTTTTTACAATTAATTAGGTATGCTGGTTTCAAAACTATAGTTAGTTTTCTTCTACCATGTCAAGTTTTTTCTTTACACTTTATCAGAATATGACCATTCTCCATGGAATTGAGCATGGATCATAGGAAGCATTACTGCTCTCCTATTGGCTGACATAAACCTTCTCCGATGGGTGCCGGTGCATATAAAATTTCCACCTCTGCATATAAAATTTGGTCTCGTGAAGCAATTTATTAAAGCTTTGCCAATTGAAGGAGACTGTTTCGAATATCTCATTTCGGCATTTCCTAGCCTGTCGTGTGAAAAGATAAAGGTTGGTGTTTTTGATAGTCCACAGATTTGTCAGTTTGTTAAAGATGAACATTTCATCGGAACAATGTTACAAATTCAAAAGTATGCTTGGTTGGCATTCAAAAACATTGTTAAAGACTTCCTTGGAAATACACGAGAAGAGAATTACGCTGAAATTGTCCAACTCTTGCAGACCTTCAAACTGCTAAGTTGCAACATGAGCATCAAATTGCATTTTTTACATAGCCATCTTGCTAACTTCCTGGAAAATCTTGATGCAGTCAGTGATGAGCAGGGTGGGCGATTCCACCAAGATTTGAAGGTCATGGAGGCACGGTATCAAGGTAGATGGGATGTGCATATGATGGCTGCCTATTGTTGGAGCATCAAGCGAGATTGTCCACATATTAAACACTCCAGAAAAAGCTATAAGTGAAAATTTTTACCTTGTATACCATAAGTTTTGGAGTATAAGACATACCAGAATCTAAGATGCACCTTAGCTTTGGGGGAGGACAGTAGGGAAAAGTATTATTTTATCCCCTGGTTAGGGCTTTAAAAAAACTTTATTCGGAGAGAGTAACAATGAAAGAGCTTGCAAACCAGTAAGAGCTGGGAACATCATTAGCACCTAGTTAGGCCTGGAAAGAAACTTATTCCTAGTAAATCAGAGCAATGAAATAACCTTGCAAAGATTTAGGGCTTGGAAAACATTTCTAACAGAGAGAAACAATGAAAGACACTGAAAGGTAAGAGCTGAGAAGATTGTTAGCAGCTAGTTAGGGCTGGGGGGGGAGCTACATTTGGAATATAAGATGCACGCAAATTATCAGCCTTTTTTAGGTTGGAAAAGGGTACGTCTTGTACTCCGAAAAATTTGGTAATTACCAGTTGATTTTTTTAAAAAAAACTATTTGTATAAACACAATTTAACTTGCAGTGACTATTATAGCCTTTGTATGAATAAAATTATTCTTTGCAAGCAGTATATTTGGTAAGTTTTTACTTTACTTTCCCTTATATGCACAATTTGTATGACTTATGAGGGTATCCTGTAGTTTAAAAAGTTGATGTGATAGACAAAAACTGTGGTTATTTTTGGATCCAGAAGCCAAATGTTAGTTGAAAACAAGTCACAGATTTAAGTCAACAGAATTGCTGTTCCCCACTGATAATCAAAGACATTTGATTGTGAAAGATGCCCAGTGCATATCCCAAACACAGAGAGAGTGAGATTCAGTATTGCCAATCTGACAGCTGTTTTGCTGACTTCCTCCTCATCAGTGACTTGATCATTCAGGTCAAAACATGATGTTTCAGTTTGAACCCCTCTACATATATAATGCCTCAGCTAGACCCATTAGTTGCATACTCTGGGTCAATCAGAGTCTTTCAAAGAAATTGAGAAAATGAAAGTGGGAATACATTTGCACTTCCACATGCCTGTAAAATAAGATTAGGCTCTTCTGGTTTTATTTAACACTTAAACAAGCATTCCGAGCTTCCAGGGGGAAATATTCTGATAGTAAAGGAATACCACCACTCAACCAACCAGTCCCTCCACCCTGTACAGTGGGCACAGTTTCATGGCTGAATAAATATTAATTAACTGGAATAGTAGGCTTCTCACTTGTATGTCTCACATGAGCCTCATGGGGCTGGCTTCCAAGGAACCAAGCATAATTGAAATTACAGGTGTATTCGTATCATTTGTTTCAGCTATAAAATTAGTCAATTAGTATAATTCCTGGGCATCATCTCCATTCCTACATAAAAACATACCCTCCACTCCCACCAAATGTCCCATATACAAATACAGTGATACCTTGTCTTACAAACTTAATTGGTTCCAGGACAAGGTTCTTAAGATGAAAAGTTTGTAAGACGAAACAATGTTTCCCATAGGAATCAATGGAAAAGTGGTTAATGCATACAAGCCCAAAATTCACCCCTTTTGCCAGCCAAAGCGCCCGTTTTTGCGCTGCTGGGATTCCCATGAGGCTCCCATGCATGGGAAACCCCACCTCCGGACTTCTGTGTTTTTGCAATGCTGCAGGGAAATCCCAGTAGGGAAATCTCAGCATCGCAAAAATGAGCACTTCGCTGGCAATAGAAGTCCGGAGGTGGGGTTTCCCAGCGAAGGGAGCATCAGTGAAATGGCAGCATCACAAAAACACCGAAGTCCTCGAAACCCCACCTCCAGACCTCTGTGTTTTTGTGATGCTGCAATTTCACTGAGGCTCCCCTCGCTGGGAAACCCCACCTCCGGACTTCCGTTGCCAGCGAAGCACCCATTTTTGCGTTGCTGGGATTCCCCTGCAGCATCACAAAAACACGGAAGTCCAGAGGTGAGGTTTCCCAAGGAGGGGAGCCTCAGGGGAATCCCAGCAGCACAAAAACGGGTGCTTCGCTGGCAACGGAAGGTCTGGAGGTGGGGTATCCCAGCAGCGGCAGTGGGTTTGTAAGGTGAAAATAGTTTGTAAGAAGAAGCAAAAAAATCTTAAAACCTGGGTTTGTATCTCAAAAAGTTTGTATGACGAGGCGTTTGTAAGATGAGGTATCACTGTAGTAAGTAGTACAACAAGTTCCAAGTTATCTATTTCCTAAAATGCCAAACAACCCACGGTTGTAAGCAAGAATTTCCTCATGGTGATTAGCAGGGAACATTACAAAAAGTGGATATGCCTTTCATTTCATGCTTCAAAATATGAACAGGACTGTAACTAGGCAAAAACATCATTGACATATAACTTTATTAC
Source organism: Erythrolamprus reginae (assembly GCF_031021105.1). Lineage (NCBI taxonomy): Eukaryota > Metazoa > Chordata > Lepidosauria > Squamata > Dipsadidae > Erythrolamprus > Erythrolamprus reginae. The sequence continues at coordinate 45,603,628 of NC_091950.1, forward strand.
ACAATGTTACATATATACTACAGTCTGTAGTACAGCCTGTTTCTATACTTTACAAAAATTTTCTTTCTCTTAAAGAAAGTAAATTCATTCATCAGTCATTATCATTGTGTAGAAAGCCAGTAGAATAAGGTGGTTATGGAGTACTCTAAATCAAAGATACTATGGTTTAAATCTCCACCTGTCCAGAGTTTATTCTTTCTCAATGGAACCTACCCACCTGACTACTAAGATAAAGACTCTCATGTAAACCCTCATCCAGCCAGACATAAATACAATAAACATTGTTCCTGCTTCTGGGCAGACAACCTTTAGTAAACTAAACCAAATCTGCTGACCTCCGTTTTGTGAATTATTAAGGGTACAGAGAATTAGGATGATAATGAAAACTACAAATCCCATATCTTGACTTCAACTGTCCTTTTTGCCAAACTATATCCCATATTTAAAATCAGCAACTAAAGGATATATCAAAATATAAAAAATCAGAGGTCCCTATCAATTCCATATCCAAAGCTAAAATCAGAAAGAGAGTTTGAATATTATAGTGACAAATCAGAATACAGACAACAACTACTGCACATACATGACTACAACAAGCTAACTGAAATGTGCAAACAAAACTATTCCTGAATTAAAAATATTTGGCTATAGTGGCATTTAATATTTGACATTTAAACAGATCCATACTACAAAAACCTTGATAACAGAAGCTGGCACAATCTTGCAGTTGGCATTTCAGACTGCAAGTATTTTTAAATACAGTCCTGTGCAAACCTCCACCCTACCTCTGCATCTGGAAAAGTATTTGCGCCATTTTAACACACGTAGGATTGTTTAAAGAAATGTGTATGTCATGTTGCACACAAATCTGTGTTGTTTGGCCTGACAATTTTAATGCTTTTACTGCATCCCACTGCAAGTCAGACATTTTAGGATAACTCTTCATGAAATGATGGAAGAAAAGAAAAAGAAAAAGAGAACAAGTTGACAATAAATACTGTATTTTAGATTAGACAAGACAAGTTTTCAGAGAGGGGCGGCATACAAATCTAATAAATAATATTATTTATTAAATATTATTATTATTATTGTTGTTGTTGTTGTTGTTGTTATTATTATTATTATTATTATTATTATTATTATTATTATACCAGAGAAACAGATATGATGAAGCCAACATCTGTAAGCAAAGCAAAATGACCTGACTGTTGTAAGCTGTCAGCTTTAGACTTAGGAATTTAGACTGAAATACTGTATATAGAAGAATATTCTGACTTCATTAATATTATCACACACCTATGTAGAAGCAGAATAACTTGCACCTCTAGAAATTTGTAAACTACCCAAGCACTGCTAAGGCACTTCTTGTACATAACCACTTAGAACATTGTGCCAGAGCTGCAATGACTGGAGGCATTGCAGATACTGTATGCAGGACAATTTTTCAGAAACCAATGTGCCATCCTGCAACTCAGACTTCAGATGTGGACCACTGGTCCATCAACCAAAGAATGGGCAGGCATAAACTTTGCAGGGATCCATCATCCCAGCTGATTTTAAATTTGTCAAGATTGAACCTAGGAACCTCTTTTTTGCTTAGCATCTAATGGAGAGACTGGCCTAAAGTCACCCTTCCTGCCCCAATCCTATTTCTTAATCACTTGTTATATTGGTCACCATCAACTCCAATTCACCTATTCAGACTTTTTCTCTGGGATGCAAGAAATTTAACCTGATACCTTTTACAAATACACCATGTGCTATTATGCTATATCAATCAACAGATTCTTTCAAGAATACAATGTGCAACTTTGTTTGATACCCAGGAAAAGCTTGAAATGTGCAGGGACTTTTCTAATATACTTCACCATTTGGGGAATGCAAAAGTAAACCCCTGTCAGTTTACTGATCGTTCCCATGCATGTTGTAAAATAAATCACTCTTTTGTGCAGGAGACTTGAATCACAGTTAGCAAGGAGAAATGTTCCATTAGAATCCTACCAATTCATTTTGTTGGACATGATGACATCTTACACAACTTGAAAATACCAAAAAGAGAATGTCAAGGGTCAATGCACTGTATTTTTTAAAGCAAGTTCTCCACATAATAAAGGAAAAAAGCATCTTGTCCATTACTTTGTGCTGTTACTAGACATTTGTTGTTCAAGCACAAAATCTTAAGTGCCAATTTTTTATGGTACCATGCAGAATTTTTCTTCACCCTAGGTGAATTTGATTCATTTGTCAGATAACCTGTGGTTCACTTTGTCCTTGGCAAAAATTCACCTTGTGATACTGTCTCTCTACTGACTTACCACTAAGAACTGTTGCAAGAATAAGTGAAAAACAAATCTTGCGGAAACTATTTTGAATACCTTGAAGTGAAACAGAATATAGATGTGATATAGATAAATGAGAAATATTGTGACTGATTTTGTTACATGTTCATTTCATACATCTTTCTTCCACTAGTACATATCATTTCCCTGTAAATAAGATACTCCCAAAAATAAGCTCTCCCCCAAAATATAATAATAATTATAATAATAATAATTATTATTATTATTATAATTTATTAGATTTGTATGCCGCCCCTTTCCGAGGACTCGGAGTGGCTCACAACAACAATAAAATACAATAGAATACAAATCCAATATAAACTATATTAAAAAACCCGTATTGCTAAAAACTAGCAATTCTAAAAGTCACACCAATCTCAAGTGTTTAAGTCAGAAAAGGTGAGGGGGGGGAATTAATCCCCCCATGCTTGGCGGCATAAATGGGTCTACAATATCTTGCGGAAGGCAAGGAGGGTGGGGGCAATTCGAATCTCAGGGGGGAGTTGATTCCAGAGGGCCAGGGCCGCCACAAAGAAGGCTCTTCCCCTAGGTCCCACCAGACGACATTGTTTAGTCGACGGGACTCGGAGATATTTAAACACATACGCAGCCAGTCCCTGCCATTTCCTCTGGTTAAGGTTACGGAGTTATGGAGACAAAGCTGAAAATCATATAAGACAGTAACAGGAGCCCTGTCTTCCTCAACACATGCCAAAATAACAAGACCTCCCCAAAAGTAAGGCCAAGCACTTATTTTGGGGTTGTTTTCAGGAAAACATGGTATTATCTCTGGTAATATCTCCCTCAATATCCATCATTTCTGACACAAAGGTTTTTAAACATTAATAACTCCATTGGTCCAAGATAACTAAATGAAAATATATTGGCTATGAATAGAAAGTCAATAGTTCAGTTATAACAGCAAAAGAACTTATGAAGTTCATTTACCTGTAAACAAATATAGTGGTGATAATTAACCAGAACAGCCTTGGGAAAAAAAGACCCAGAATTTATGCTACAGTGTAAAAGGAGACTTGCTCATTGGGTACTCACAGCAAAGACAAAGGTGAATGAATTACACAAACCAAAACTGGACTGCAACCAGTTTCTGTCCTCACATTGAAATTTTTCCTCCCTGAAAGTTACTCTGTTTACTTTCTAGCAGGTACTGAGATAGAGAGGTAAAACTTCAAAAAGAAAAGAAACTGAAATAGTAACTGTTATCATACAGAGAACTCGCAAGAAAGAACCTGAATCCTGATTTTCTTGATCTAGTTTTAATACCAGGCTAGGTTCACACAAAATTATAAGACATTATATTGATTCCTGGCTTTGGTTGGTAACATGAGCCCAGCCATTTTATTTCGATCAGGGGTCCCCAAACTTGGCAACTTTTAAGACTTGTAGACTTCAACTCCCACTCCAGCCAGTTATGCTGGCTGTAGCATTCTGGGAATTGAAGTCCACAAGTCTTAAAGTTGTCAAGTTTGAAGACCTCTGGCTTAGATATCCTTGCTTTGGGGCAGGAGTACAAAACGGGTGACATCTAAACCATGTTTGTTGTCCTTTGGGGGAGGATTTTATAGACCATTAAGGGGCAAATGGATGCTCTAAGTGTAGCAGATGCTTCTGATACCAATATTAAGCTTAAAAATTCCTACATCCCCTCCAAAAGGGGACCCACCTCTTTTGGGACACAATTCTTGACATGCCATGCAAAGTCTGGTTTCATCCTTTAGCTTATAGAAGTTGCACGTCTATTGTTTAGGCTTGGGGGTGTTATACTGCTTGAATCCAGGCAATTATGATGTGTGCAATAAACTGAGGCTAAACAAACCATGGCTCAACGCAATCTATGAACCATCAATGATTGTCATATTAAAGAAGAAGAGGATATAGGCAGAAGCAGCAGTTTTTCTTGGCATTACTGTTACCTTTCTGCCAGCGGTCAATGAAACCACAGTTCGCTCCTTGGAAAGTCCTTTTAGATGTTAACTCTATCATCACAAAAACATATATTTATGTTATCAAGATTGTTCACATCAAGAAAACTGGATGTATTTGTATGGCTGGACTATTTTTGTATAGGTTCGTAGTGTTCTCTGCCATGTACACTAAGATGCACATGTGCCAAAAATGGCAGGAACTGGAATTTGCAATCAACAGCTAACCTCCATTTCAAATTCCAGCTCCTGGACATTTTCATTGTCCAGGAGCTGGACAATGGACAATTATTTAGGTTCTAGATGGTGCATAGTCTGTGGTAGATGAAGAGGTGAGCAACATTAGCCTACAACTGACAGTTAGTCTCTCATACAAATACTATCCTCTTGCGCAGCTACTACCCGTGTTTATTGAACCTTTACAGTCTGAACATGTTGTAATGCAGAGACTATACAATCTGTTATAACCTCATGAATAATGTTCAAATCAATGGGGCATTTTCAGGACATTGAAGCCATGAATGTGCTGTCCAAGATTCCACACACATAAAGTCCATCTAAGAATTTTGCTTCCAAAAAAAAAAGCTCCTCTTTTGTTTTATTTTAAGAAGTAAATCGATCAAACTATCAACGTTTCTGTGTTCTCTGTCTAAGGCAGTGGTTCTCAACCTTTCTTATGCTGTGACCCCCTCATGTTGTGGTAACCCCCAACCATAAGTCTAGCACCACTTCTCCCAACAGAGCTTTAAAGTGATTGGCAGGAAAGTCAGAGGGACACTCCCACTGTAAAACGCCTGATTGGTCAGGTTGTAAAAATATGTTTCAAGGCTCCAGAATAGAAGCTTTAATAGAAGCTTCCTAACACCATGGGAAATTTGTCTTTTCCCATAGTCTTAGGCGACCTCTGTGAAATGGTCATTCGACCCCCAAAGGAGTCCCGACCCCCAGGGTTGAGAACCACTGGTCTAAGGCAAAGGATAGGTTATATTTTGTAAGCCGGGGCATATAAACCCAACGAATAAATATATAAATAAATACTTAGTTATTTCACTTTATCCAGAGTTAACTTAAAGGGGGTGGGGGTTGGCAAGCAACTGAGCACCCTCTACTTGAGCAGTCTGGGGAGGGGGCCATTACAGCAATCCAATAGGCGTCCTCCTAGCACGACATACGGTTTTGCTTCGTTTACACTGTCTGGGCCCGCATCTTAGTAAACACAACGTGTGAACGCGCCGCGTGTATTTTTTTTTTTAAACCAAGCTGGGCTGAACGAATCAAACCCAAAGGGGATGACGCAGGGAGAGCCGTTGGGTTTCCTAGTGCTGTGAATGGCGTGGGAGGGGGGCAGGAAAAGTCATAGTGGGTGCTCCTTTCCCAAGCACCCTCCTTCCTCGCTTGCCGCGCAGGCAAGAGACCGGGGCTACCTAGGAAGTAAAGAAGGAAAGGCGAAGCGAGATCCTGTCTCTTTCCTGCTCAAACAGCTGCGGCCAGCAAATGGGGAAGCCAGAGGTAAACAAACACCGCAGAGAGAGAGAGAGGGAAAAAAAGGGGAGGGGAACCAGCCGAGCGACAATTCTTTGCATCCGATTCTCTTGCAAAGGCTACGGAAATTCTCGCAGCGGCTTTTCTCGTCTCTTTCCCCAGACTCGGGTCCAAATTTTGTCCCGCCAAGTCAACGGCGGAAAACACACACACACACACACACAAACGGAGGGGGACGCAAAGCAAGGGCGCGGAGCGGGGCAAAAAGACTCCGCCACGCACCCACCTAGAGACCCACCGCGCCGTTTGTTTTCCCTCCTTTTTCGGGTGCAACCCGTTCTCTTCCCCCCCCCCCTTCAAAGCCTGGCGCCCAGCTTGCATCTGCAGAAAGCAGCCGCCGCCACTGCAATGCACTAAAAGGTGGAGGGGGGAGAGAGAGAGAAAAAACGGGGGAGAGGGATAAAGAAATTGAATCCGGCCAGGCCTCTACGCGCCAAAGAGAGAGAGAGAGAGAGTCACTTTTTTTTTTAAACAACGAGCCATTTGCCAAACCAACAGCAGACGCAGCGGGGAGAGCGAGGAAGAGGCGCAGCGCAGCCCCGGCCGGCCGCTCAAGACAATGAGCCAAGCAAGGGCAGCCGAAAGGCAAGAGCAGGCCCCAGAAGCTGCTTCCTCCCCATCTCTAAAAACCTGGGGGGAACGGCGCGGAGGGCTCACTTACATGGCCTGGAAGGGTTGCAATGAAAGCCGCTGGCCGGAGCCGAGAGGCCTAGGCGAGCTTGTTGCAGGCGCCTCCACCTTGCTGCTGCTGCTGCTGCTGGGTCTCCCGGGGAATCAGCCCATGGAGCTCCACGCCTGCATTCGGTGGCGGACGGAGGCCAGGAAGGTCGCCCAAAGCGGCCGGAGGCGCCCGGGGCTCGGGCTCCCGCTTCTCTATCCAGGCTCCTTTTGAAAGAGAGAAACGAGGCGGGCTGGGCGTTGTGGGCTTGGAGTGTAAGCGGCTGCCGTTCCCAGTTCCTCCAGCTTCCCTTCCTTTCCCTTCTTTGACTCACTAGCGCGCACACACACACACACACAGACACACACTCTCTGTCTCTTCCCCAGAACGCCCGCGGGGTCCTACCGCCCGGCATGCTCCTTTCCTTGTTTCCATTCAATTTTTAAAAAAGAAATAAATAACAACAAACGGCGGCCTCCCGCGTCAACGTACCGAGAGACTCACAAAACATTCCCTCAGGAAGCCCTCGCCCGCTTGCCTGCCCGCCTCCCAGGTTACCAACGCGCCCCTTTTTCTTGGCTTCCTCGGTTCACCCGGCGCGGCTTTGGCGTTTGGAAGGCTGCCGACTTACCTAGATGTGTTTTACCTAGCCCTGAACTCAATGGGTCTTACTCTGGAGGAGAGACCACGCAGACCGGTAGTAATTACCGGGCTAGGTAGGCAGAGTGATAACCAATTTCAGACAATTAATTGTAAGGATTTCCTCTATATTTTTAGATCGCTTCTTTGTTGCTTGTATCCTTGAGATTTTTTATTAATATTGATTTCTTATTGGACCCCCTGTGACCATCATTAAGTGTTGTACCTCATGATTCTTGACAAATGTATCTTTTATTTTATTTATTTATTTTGTTCAATGCACAATAATACAAATGCAGGTTATAAGCAGGGGTCCCCAAACTTGGGAACTTTAAGACTTATGGACTTCAACTCCCAGAATTCTCCAACCAGCTATGCTGGCTGGAGAATTCTGGGAGTTGAAGTATCCTCGAGGATACACTCAAGTAAAATATGTTAGAGAAAGAATAGAAGAGAAAATATAGGAATAAAATATATCAATGAGAGAATAGAAGAAAAGATATAGGGATAGATACTTTTATGTACACTGAGAGCATGTGCACCAAAGATAAGTCCCTTGTGTCTCCAATCACATTTGGCCAATAAAGAATTCTATTCTATTCTATTCTTTTTTTAAAAAAAATAATCTTTATTAAGTGTCTACATATAAAAATAGAAAGAAAAGAGAAAAATTAAAAAGTCATACAAAGAAAAAAGAAAAACAAGAAAAACAAATAAACATACAAACTTGAACAACATGAAACATATTCCGTTTCACTAGTGTTCTTTATATGCACATAGATATGGTTATTTGCTTATCATCAATTAAAATTCTATTCTGTTCTGTTCTGTTCTAGTTGTTAAAAATCTCAAAAACAATTTGCAGTACTGTAGATCAAGATCAACAACCTTTTTAAAAAGTATTAAAAAAAGATGGAAAAGGGGAAAAACAATTTGTTCATTCAAAATTCATGCAAGATTTTAACAGAATATGAATAAACTATTGTGCTAGTGTCTTAAACCTTTTGTAATGTATGTAATGAAATGTGTTTGCCTTTTATCTTAGTGTGTTTTACAAACTCAGCCAATTGCTATTTATCTGGTAAATCCTAGTTAAAGCAAACTCATTTGGGATGTGTGAAACTAATCATTTTTTAAAAAAAGAAATAAAAAATACAGTGTTTGAATAAAGTTTCACAACCATGTTCAAAGTGGAAAAAACGTCAAAAGACCACACAGTACTGTAATATGTAATACCTGGAGCGCAATAACACTTATGCTTCATACAGCAGTAATTCTTAAAGGGGAAGGGACAAAGATAATATGAGATGATAAGGCCCAATTCCTGGCTTTTTTCCCCATCCAGTGTTAGCCATACAAATTATTCTTACAAAAAAAAGTATCTTGTACTGTACTTCCTTAAGGTACAGAAATCAACCAGAATTGTTATTCCTTGTTGCTCACTTTTGGAGCAGAGTATACCATAGATTATTCTTTTTAGCAGTTAATCCAGGTTGGAATACAAGTACAGTGGTACCTCGAGATACGAGTTTAATTCGTTCCGGACCTGGGCTCTTAAGTCGAGCAGCTCTTATCTCGAACGACTTTTCCCCATAGGAATTAATGTAAATAATTTTAATTGGTTCCAGCCCTCAAAAAACTCACAAAGTTAGTCTAAATTATGCAGAAAGACATGTTTTTAATGAAGAAATGTACATGTACATATAAATGAATAATGAAGTTTCTTTCACTTAACTTGTAAACTTTCTTAAACTTTTAAATTTACATATGTTCAACTTCTCTGCCACCCAATCCTGTAGGACAGAGGTCCCCAACCCTTTTTGCACCAGGGACCGGCTTTAAGCGATCAAGAGAGGAATGGGTGAATGAATGGACGGAGGGTGGGAAGGAAGGAAGGAAAGAGGGAAGGGACAGGAACAGAGGAAGGAAGCAAGGAAACTTATGAAAGGGGAGAGTAAGAGAGGAATGAGTGAAGGGAGGGAGGGAGGGAAGAAGGTGGGAAGGAGAAAGAAAAGAAGAAATAGAGGAAGGGAAGGTAAAAGAGAGAAAGAAAAAGAGCAAGAAAGCAAGAAAGAAAGAAAGAAAGAAAGAAAGGGGGAAGGGACAGGAACAGAGGAAGGAAGCAAGGAAACTTATGAAAGGGGAGAGTAAGAGAGGAATGAGTGAAGGGAGGGAGGGAGGGAAGAAGGTGGGAAGGAGAAAGAAAAGAAGAAATAGAGGAAGGGAAGGTAAAAGAGAGAAAGAAAAAGAGCAAGAAAGAAAGCTGCAAGCACCCCCCGAGCCCCCCAGGCCGGCTGCAACCTTTTAAAACACGCGCGCCGCTTCGCAGCTGTCTCCTGAAGCCGAACGCGGAAGTTAGCGTTTGGCTTCAGGAGACAGCTCCTTGGCGCTTGTATCTCGAATTTGGGCTTGTAAGTAGAACAAAAATATCTCTCCCCTCCCAGCTCTTATCTCGAGTTGCTCTTAAGTAGAGCAGCTCTTATGTCGGGGTTCCACTGTATTTCCTCTAAATTTAGTATTACTTGAGAGCCCTGGTAGAGTGTGATAGCCAAAACTCTGGAGTCTGGCAGCACCTTTTCCAACTAACAAATTTGAAAAGATACTATCCAATTTCTTCTGCAATCTCTTCTAGTAGCATCTTTTAAATATATATTTAAATATATATATATATTTAATCTTAATCCTCCATTCTGTGAGGTTCTATGGCCTCAGACCAGCCACCATTTCCAATGAACACCAACATTTGAAGCTAACTCTTAACTTTATTTTTGTGTTTCAATTCATGCTAACCAAACAGTCGGAATGGCATCAAGGTAAAACCAGGGTTTGTCAACAATGTTCCATGGAGGTTCAGAATTCTGCAACAATTTGATTCTGTGTGGAGTTCTGTGAGAGGCTAAGGGAAGTAAAAGTTGACTTCAATGTAGACAATTTTCTATTTTTAGAACTTGGCCACATGATGGGGGCGAAGGGAAGGGGGTTCTGGGTTGTTGCTTCTTAATGATTCCAGGGAGTTTGGAAATCCTTGGCTTATAGTATTGGACAAGGATTGGAGAAATCTAGATTTAAATCCATTTCCAGACATAGAATTTAGTTACTTGAGGGACTGCCTATTTTTGTAACATCTGTTCTGCTGATTCAATCTGGCAGGGTTAGCCCACCCTGGGTTCCTTAGATTAAGTAATGTCATCTATTGGGATTCCCAGAAATGTGCTCTCTCTGTGATGGCGCCTGTCTTCTGGAATGAGGTTTCCCCCAGGATTCAAATGCCCCCCAGCCCCCACCCTGCTGCTGTTTTGAAGGTTGCTGAAGACTTTCTGTAAGCATTACTGAAACCCCGTTGTTGTTGTTGTTGTTGTTGTTATTGTTGTTGTTGTTGTTTTTGTTCTTCTTCTTCTTCATCATCATCTTCTTCTTCCTCCTCCTCCTCTTCTTCTTCTTTTTCTTCCTCTTCCTCTTTTTCCTTTTCCTCTTCTTCTCCTTCTCCTTCTTCCCATCTGGGTTTATCTCTGCAGCCTTCTTTTTTGTTTTGTGTTGTGTTGTATTCTCTTAATTTTAATGTTTTTCCAACCTCATGCATGCCACCCAGAGTCACTTTCTTTCTTTCTGGTCTACTCTACAGGATTGTTGTGGGAAGTGTTTGAGGAGGTTATGTTGTCTGCACTGGCTAGAAATATGTCAGAATGTACATCTAATGAGTGAAAAGCATCTTTACACTGATTCTTTGCCCAGAGAAAAGGTGAATACACATCTCAAATGTATATTCTATATTTTATTGTTAAGCCTCACTTGAGTTGCCTTAAGTTCTATTTCAATTTACTGAATAGACTACAATGGGTTGGCTTACTTATATCACTAAGCCATGGTTTATAAATGGCACTGGCTGAATTTACACTTCAAACAGACCAACAATATTATGTCTTAACATGATGTATGAACCCAGTGTTTCCCTAGCTCTTGCTTAAGCAAAAATATTTTATCATCTTTGAAACTTTAAAAAAACCCCTTCCAATATAAGACTATATAATTGACTCAAATGTACACATAATTACATTTATGGCAAAAATAATAATTAGCAAAGTACGATGGTACCTCTCCATGACCAGGTTCTTAAGAAGAAAAGTTTGTAAAAAGAAACAATTTTTCCCATAGGAATCAATGTAAAAGCAAATAATGTGTGCGATTGGTGAAACCACATGGAGGGTGGAGGCCCTGTTTCCTCCTAGGAGATTCCTAGAGAGGCCACATGGAAACTTCTCCCCACCTTTTCCAGCCCTGTTTCCTCCCAGGAGATTCCTAGAGAGGCCCCATGGAGGCTTCTCCCTGCCTTTTCCGGTTACAGTTTCGGAAGCTGGGGTTTGTAAGTGGAAAATGGTTCTTGAGAAGAGGCAAAAAATCTTGAACACCCGGTTCTTACCTAGAAAAGTTTGTAAGTAGAGGCGTTCTTAGGTAGAGGTACCACTGTATACATAAATAGCCGGGGTGGCGCAGCAGGTAGAGTATGGTACTGCAGCCACTAAAGCTGACTGTAGATCTGTAGGTCAGCGGTTCAAATCTCATCACCGGCTCAAGGTTGACTCAACCTCCCATCCTTCCGAGGTGGGAAAAATGAGAACCCAGATTGTGGGGGCAATATGCTGGCTCTGTTAAAAAGTGCTATTGTTAACCTGTAAGCCGCCCTCAGTCTAAGGAGAAGGGCGGCATAAAAATTAATTAATTAATTAATTAATTAATTAATTCGAAAAGTTTGACATTGGATAAAGAGTTTAACAAATAATATAAATTGATAAATATTATATAAAATGTTTAAAATTATTATTTCCTAATGTGTTCATAAAGACCTGGCTTTTATAGCCATAGTTAAAAATTTGTCTGTTGCCAATGTAATTTTAGAATCTCTATCTGTGGGTAACATTTTAGCCCTACATGGCACCAGACCAGATTACCTCTGGGACCACCTTCTGCCACATGAGTCCCAGTGACCGGTTAGGTCACAGAGTCAGCCTTCTCCAGGTCCCATCAACTAGACAATGTCATTTGGTGGGACCTAGGGGAAGAGCCTTTTGTTTGGGGGGACCGGCCCTCTGGAATCAGCTTCCCCTAGAGATTCACACTGCCCCCACCCTCTTCGGCTTCTGTAAAAGTTTAAAGACCTATCTGTGCTGCCAGGCTTGGGGCAATTAGATCCTAGTCCCCTGGCTGACGAGTGTAGTGTAGTAGGTGTGAATGGGAATGAATGATTTTATATGTTATTATAGTTTTTAAAGTTTTTTAGCTATATTAATTGGATTTTTTAGATGTGTATACTGTAATGTCCAAAGATACTTCACCAGAAAATGTCCAAAGATACTTCACCAGAAGAGCCCTTCACTCCTCCACTCAAAACAGAATACCCTATGAGACTAGACTTTCAATCCTGGGCCTAGAAAGTTTAGAACTAAGAGGCCTTAAACAAGATCTAAGTATTGCCCACAAGATCATATGCTGCAACGTCCTGCCTGTCGGCGACTACTTCAGCTTCAACCACAACAACACAAGAGCACACAACAGAGTTAAACTTAATATTAACCGCTCCAAACTTGACTGTAAAAAATATGACTTCAGTAACCGAGTTGTCGAAGCGTGGAACTCATTACCGGACTCCATAGTGTCATCCCCAAACCCCCAACACTTTACCTTTAGATTATCTACGGTTGACCTATCCAGATTCCTAAGAGGTCAGTAAGGGGCGAGTACAAGTGCACTAGAGTGCCTTCCGTCCCCTGTCCTATTGCTCTCCTATACTGTATCTCCTATACCTTTCCTCTATTCCTATATCTCTTCTTCTATTCTTTCATTGATATATTCTATTCCTATATCTTCTTTTCTATTATTTCTTAGATATATTTTACTATGGGTATCTCCTCTATAACCTTCATCATGTATTTTACTATGTGTATATTGATATATACCCACTAAAACCCTCATTGTGTATTGGACAAAATAAATAAATAAATAAAAATAAATATTCTATTTTGATTTGATATGTTGTGAGGCACCCCGAGTCCTGAGAGAGGGGTGGCATACAAATCCAATAAATAAATAAACAAACCTGTAAATAGCTTTCACAATTAATTCCTGTAATATCTTTTGTATCTTTGCCTATGCACCAAGACAAATTCCTTGTGTGTGCAATCACTCTTGGCCAATAAAGAATTCTATTCTATTCTATTCTATTCTACTGAGTTTCCCCATAATCTTTGTTTAATATAATAAAATTCTGATGTCATATCCCTGGAAAACAAGTACTGTAATTAGGATCACAACCTAACCAACCTTTAGGGTAACCTATTTAAACTACGCATCTCTGTTAATAATTTGAATCAACTACAGCAGTCCCTCCTTGTTTTTGAGCACATGTATTTGCAACCAAAATGTTAACAGTACATAGTCAAGTTTTTGTTTTAAAAGGGCATTGCCCAATTTCCAGGAGAATAACAGAATTTAGAACACAATTGGGAACATTGACAAGTGTTCTAAAAAATATAGCAGGCAGTTATGTTATTGTTGCTCATATTGTATTGTATAAAATTTGAGATACAATGTTTGCATGAAAAAACTGTGTTTTTAATCTCTCCCATTTTGAATAAAGGAATTGAAGCAAGCCCATTTTAACTGGCACGTTTAGTTCTATTCTGTGGACATTATCAAAATTCTCAGGATCTGTTAAAGTAAGACAGGGGTGTCAAGATGACAATTATAACTGTATGCTTGAACCCTTGTCCCTTTGTATATGCATGTGACATTGAGGGGTGGGGTGGAACTCTTAATTATGTGGTTGCATCGGGCATCTTCACTATTGTCATGGGTATCTGCAGGATCTTGCTCCTTTTGTCAAAATGACAAGCAGCATTATGTTGTTATGCTATAACCACTCTCCCTTTTATACATGTGTGTGGCATCACAGTGCACATAGAAAAGAAGTAGCTCCTGTCAAAGTCCCCATTATTGTTAACACATCGTGTTAAATGCAGTTTATTTGGCTTACCATTTAACATACAGTTTAAATGTTATTTGTGGTTTAGAATATTGCTAGACAATTAGATTAGATTTAGATTAGATTTATTGGATTTATATGCCGCCCCTCTCCGCAAACTCGGGGAGGCTCACAACAGGGTAAAAACAGTACATAATAACAAATCCAATACCCACCAATCCAATTACAATTTTAAACTAAAAAATTCATTAAAAACAGCCCCAGAATATTAAAAAAACACGCATACAATCAATCTAACACCAAAACAACATGGGCAAGGGGGAGATTTTTCAGTTCCCCCATGCCTGACGGCAGAGGTGGGTTTTAAGAAGTTTGCGAAAGGCAAGGAGGGTGGGGGCAATCCTAATCTCAGGGGGGAGCTGATAACAGAGGGTCGGAGCCGCCACAGAGAAGACTCTTCCCCTGGGTCCCGCCATACGACATGGTTTAGTTGACGGGACCCGGAGAAGGCCAACTCTGTGGGACCGAACCGGTCGCTGGGATTCGTGCGGCAGAAGGCGGTCCCGGAGATATTCTGGTCCGATGCCATGAAGGGCTTTATAGGTCATAACCAACACTTTGAATTGTGACCAGAAACTGATCGGCAACCAATGCAGACTGCGGGGTGTTGGAGTGATATGGGCATACTTAGAGAAGCCCATAATTGCTCTCGCAGCTGCATTCTGCACGATCTGAAGTTTCCGAACACTTTTCAAAGGTAGCCCCATGTAGAGAGCGTTACAGTAGTCGAACCTCGAGGTGATGAGGGCATGAGTGACTGTGAGCAATGACTCCCGGTCCAAGGAGGGCCGCAACTGGTGCACCAGGCAAACCTGGGCAAACACCCCCCTCGCCACAGCTGAAAGATGGTTCTCTAATGTGAGCTGTGGATCGAGGAGGACGCCCAAGTTGCGGACCCTCTCTGAGGGGGTCAATAATTCCCCCCCCCCCAGGGTAATGGATGGACAGATAGAATTGTCCTTGGGAGGTAAGACCCACAGCCACTCCGTCTTGTCTGGATTGAGTTTGAGTTTGTTGACACCCATCCAGGCCCCAACAGCCTCCAGGCACCGGCACATCACTTCCACTGCTTCGTTGACTGGGCATGGGGTGGAGATGTATAACTGTATAAATTGTCGTTTATTTTAATGCCTCGTGTTTAGAACAGCCTTCACAATGAAAACTTCTGCAGGAAAACTACTGTAAGTAAACAAATAGGAAAAGTATATTTTCATCACACACACAAAAAACTAGAAAAAAATTGCTACCTTTGATTTCCTTTTGTTCTCTTCAAGAGATTGCTTTCTATGTTTTTTGGAAACTAAATGGATTTGTCAAAGTCTGTTTGCTCAGCACCTTAATGTGCACATTAAAACTAAAGTGGAGATTTGTATTTGTAGCAAAGATTTTTGAGAATCCTGATTATACAATCTCCTTGATACCTTAATAGTATCTTACAAAACTACCTTTGTAGAGGAGGTTCGCCATTAGTACGTTCTAACTTTTTTTCTTTGTTGAAATAGGCTTTCCATATGTTCATTATTTATTTATTTAGTCTGAGATGCAAAGTGCTCTTATGTGCAAATTCAGCTGAAACTGGCTGGCTTTTCTTTGTTTTAACAAGTACAGTCAAGAAATATTTGGTGCCCTTTGTCTTATTAAAATAAGCTCTCCTGTACTGAATCCAAGCTCTCCATAGCAAAACTGGGCATGGTCTTTAGAGGTTTGTTTTGCACAATGTGTTTTTACGGCAGTGTCTGTGTTCATAAATTGGGCTAAACCTAAGGGTGGGTTCCTCCTGGTTCGGACCAGATCGCCTAAATCGTTAGCTGGTGTGGTGACGTGACAATGGCGTCACGGATCCGGTTCAACCAGTGCCGATTCATAGGCGCCACCGTCTTTTTAAAATTATTTTTGGCAGAATTTTATGTCTTTGCATGGCTTCTCTTCTTTCTCTGTTTCAAAAAGAGCCCATTTCCCCACCCGCCCACCTTTATTTCCTCACCTGAAGCACAGCTGATCAACTCCTCAGCTGTGTTTGGGGCTGAATCCTGCTAGGGAGCATGCATGGAAGTGAAAGTTCACATGGGGACGTGCGCAAAACGTCGCAGTGTGAGCTGGTGTCAAAGGTAAGTAGAACCCACCCCTGGCTAAACCATAAAATGGCTAATTTAATTTTGGCTTGCCATAGTGTGCAAATTCAGCCATTTTGATTCATAAACCATGATTTGGAGCCAATGTATAAGCCAGGACTATGCAAATGGGTCAGGGGTGCGTTCTCCCAATTAAAACTAGATTGCCTGAACTGATGATTCAGCGATGGCGTCACGGATCCGGTTGAGTGCTGGTCCGTGGGATGCCACCATCTTTTTTCATGAATTTTTCATGATCTTTTCTGTTTTCCTCTTCTCTTCTTCTGCGGCTTGAAAAAGAGCCCTCCCGTCCTCCCCTGGGTTAATACTGATCTTTATTTATTTGCCCAAAGCACAGCTGATCAGCTCCTCAGTTGTGTTTCGGGCTGAATCCTGCTACTGAGCATACACGGGAGGGAAATCACATGACAGAACTGTCTCCACAAGCTCTGCTAAACCACAGTCATTAGTTAATGGGGAAAATCCATTAATAGGTACCTACATCACTATGTTAATACCACCTCAATAACTCCTTTTTTATGGAGTTTGTGATACCCTCTGAGCTTGGTGATTTGCTTGTAGGAATTTCATTACCCAACTAGTTTTTTAAAAGTTATTTATTTATTTGTTTGTTTGTTTGTTTGTTTGTTTGATTGTATGCCGCCCCTCTCCGAGGACTCGGGAAGGCTCACAACATATAAAAAAACCCAGTATACAATGTAAATCACTAAAATTCAATTAATATAACTAACTATTCTAAAACCCTAGAACATTAAAAATCATTTATTCACATTTGAACAAGAAGCATACATCATACTCATCGGCCAGCAGCTGGGGTCGAATGACCCCAAGCCTGGTGGCATAGAGAGGTTTTCAGGTTCTTACGGGAGGCGAGAAGGGTGCGGGCAGTACAAATCTCTGGGGAGAGCTGATTCCAGAGGGCCAAAGCCCTCATAGAGAAAGCTCTTCCCATAGGCCCCACAAAGCGACATTGTCTAGTTGACAGGACCTGGAGAAGGCCAACTCTGTGGGACCTAACCGATCGCTGAGACTCATGCGGCAGGAGACGGTCCCTCAAGTAATCTGGTCCGATGTCATGTAGGGCTTTATGGGTCATAACCAACACTTTGAATCATGTCCGGAAACCAATTGGCAGCCAATGCAGTCCGCGGAGTGCTGGAGAAACATGAGCATACCTCGGGAGGCCCATGACTGCTCACGCGGCTGCATTCTGCACGATTTGTAGTTTCCGAACACTCTTCAAAGGTAGAACATCTTCAGTGCGCCACAGTTTAACTTTGAGCTACATATATTCTGTCTCATTGTAACTCCCTATCTGTCCCTGGTGATTGGCTCAGCCAAAGAATAGCAACCAGCGTGATTGCCATTTCTCTGAATACAAAAAAACTTTTATTTTCAAATTACATGGCTTTAGGTATGCAAACCACACAGTGCCCAATAAAACATAGAAGACAGGAGGAAATACATCAGTAAGGTCTAGTAACAAGAATGATACTCCAATTTAAATGGAGAGTTTTATTTATCTTTGTTTTATAAAAAAAAATATTCAGGAACATATTGTTTGGAGGATTGGGTTCCCTGCCAGATTAACCTACTGCATTCATCTCTGAGTACCTCATTTGGAATGGGGGAAGTCAAGCAAAAATAAACAATTGTTGCCTTGTTTTTGTAAAAAAAAAAGTGTTTATTTCAGTCTGCATTTAGTTTATTTATATTTATTTAAAACATTTACATATAGCCACCTATCTGATAACCAACTCTGGGCTGCTCCCAGTCAAAAGTTAAAACAGCTGCTGAATTCTAAAACTACATTTTACCTAAAATTTAAAAACATTAAACATATGTTTCAGGATAGTTGGCCTAAAGTGAAATTATTTTTCTAACTTTATAATTTAGATATTGTTAATGTTACAACACCTTTATATCTTATATGCTGCCTTCAGGAATATCAATGCTTTGAAAAGCAGCACAGAAGTCCTTGAAATAAGTAAATATACAGTGGTACCTCATGATACGAACCCCTTGTCTTACAAACAACCCGAGATACGAATCCGGGGTTCAGAAATTTTTTGCCTCTTCTTACAAACTTTTTCCTTCTTACGAACCCGCCGCCACCGCCGAGAAGCCCCGCCGCCCAGTTGTTACTTTTTGAAACAGCCGGGGGGCTTCTCAGCGTCCTCCTGAACCCGAACGCCAAACCCGAACTCCAGTGGCGGCGGCTTGGGTTTGTAAGGTGAAAATAGTTTGGAAGAAGAGGCAAAAAAATCTTAAACCCTGGGTTTGTATCTCAAAAAGTTTGTACGACGAAGGGTTTATTAGACGAGGTATCACTGTATATTTATATAGGGAACACAGTGGCTCAGTGGCTAAGAGGCTGAGCTTACTGATCAAAAGGTCAGCAGTTCAGCGGTTCAAATCCCTAGTGCCACGTAACTGAGTTGTGCGCCTTTGCCGTTTAGTCATGCCGTCCACATGACTGTGGAGACGTCTTTGGACAGCGTTGGCTGTCCATCTGGCTGGAAATGTTATGGGAGCTAAAAGCCCAGATTATCTGAAGCATATTAGGTTGGGAGAGGCTCTTTTGATGAGAAACAGCCTCATGTTGCTTATTACAAGCAAAGACTGTACCTGGCCAAGGTGGTTTTCTTTACAATCAAATATTTCAATAACAACAAAATACAAAGAATGTCGTTTAGAACACATTTCAAAATATATTTTTGTGGAATAAGTTTCAGAGAGTCTTTAAAACAGGATCATAGTTTTTAGGTGCCTTTTCAGAAATGTCGTCCTTTAAAACTACCTCTCTTTTCCGTGGGACAGTGACACATTCAGAATTATGACAACAACTTATTTGAATTATTATACAGATTGTTCAATTTGGAATTTGCAGATGCTCCTGGTTCTTATATATCCCAACATAACTAAGTCACAGTTTAAGTCAAAGTCAGACATTTAATAATTGCTGAACATTATATAAATGAAAGACAGGAAAAATGTTTGGCCACCTACAACTTGAGAAATGCCTGGCTGAAAGGAATGTGCCGGCAAGGCACCCCTCGATGTGACTGACATCAAGCTGGCCACGCCCACCCAGTCATTAGGCAGATCATATTAGTGGTCCACGGAATTTAAAATTATTAATTTACTCTTCCCTGAGGTCCAAAAGGTTGGGCGGAGGGGGCTGATCTACATGAAGGGCTGCTGTTTAAGGCAAGTAGTATAAATTGGGGCTTTTTAAAGGTCAGACCCCCACCAAATTTGGCGTGAAATTCCAAAATCCTTAGCCTAAAAGAAAAGATTGACATTTTGTTCTATTATTCCAATGTGTCTTTGACTTATAATATGGGCAACCACAACGTATTTTATGTTTGCTTAATAATGAGATCCTCACTGTGACTACAGTGCATAGGTGCACCAGTGTGCCTTCCGTCCCCTGTCCAATTGTCTCTCCTTATCTCATTTATCTTTTCTTCCTTTCAAATTTGTTCACCTATACTTTTATATCTTTTCTTCTATTCGTTTCTTTAGTTATATTACTACATATCTATTCTCTTCAATGTGTATTATGTATTGGACTAAATAAATAAATAAAATAAATAATATGATCATGAAGTTATTTAGCATCATCAGGACTCCTGATCTGTTCTCATTTTAATTTTTTGAAATATTATATTTTAACTGAAAGGGATGTATACTAAACAGCAAAGCACAAACCTCCACACTTATTTTTTATTTCAAAATTTTCCTTTAAAGTCGTATAGGACCTGTAGAGAACTCAGAAAATAGAAATATTACCTAGCTGGCTTAGTTAATGGCTATCTGTTCAAAAGATAAAGTAAACCTCAGACTGATAGAAAAACTTGAAAAGGTAACAGAGTAGAAATGTACCAGTTTGCTTTCTTGTGAACAGGTACTGAGTGACTGGTCGACCTGCAAAGCCACATCTCTAAAGGCAGCCACTGTGTCCCCAAGTTGAATAACAAGGTTTCTGGTTTGTTATGATGCCCTTGGCTCAAAAAGACTTTAGGGACTTCCGGATTAAGAGCACAACTTTTTGGGAGTGATGTCAACAGCATCACATTGAAACAGATTATTTTAGCCAACAACGTGGTAGGGAAATCATGCAAAACATGGCTGTAGGAAACTTCTCCAATGCTTTTACCAGCAGGGGTCATAGGAGGCATTTGTAATTTCTTCTGTGTAATTAAGCGGGGTGTGTCTTTGTGTTTGTGTGTGTGTGTGTGTGTGTGTGTATACATGAGTATGCTGTTTCTGCCATGTATCTGTCTGTGAGAATGTAATCAGGCCAGGGCATATAAGGCGCTTCTACTATAGGTGTGCTTATGTGTGTGAAATTTTATTCAGAATTGATGCATTGCTGTGGGGAGTTCATATCTCTTCTTTTATTATGTTACTACATGTTTGTCGGTAACTATATACTGGAATCCATACGGCAGGCAACATACTGTGCACTCTGGGCTATACAATCAGAAGGAAAAGAACTTACACTACAACAGCTGACAATATTCTGAGTCACTGTCCAGCCTCTTCTCCCAGAGGGAAGGTGATTTCTTTCTAAATGCTTTTCTTCAAAACCGTGGAAAGATCTAATCCATTTTCGAACTTGACCTTCCTTTTGCTGGCTTCTCCCACCACACCGAATTTTCTCATAAAAGGTTAAATTACCTGGGTTCTAACCTACTTTGCTGCTGGTTCGCTTCCTCCCATGCTGTATGGCCGCACTTTGTGGACATGTGTGTGCTTTGCGCATGCGCAGTATTTTAAAAGTTGGGTTTTTTTTAAAAAAGAGCTGAAAACAAGGTGGTGACCACATGCACAGTGCCAGAAACTCAGCTTCTGAACATGCTCAGAAGAAAAAATGAATTAAAAAGATGGCAGTGCCCAGAGACCAGCACAGACCGAACCGGTTTCATGACATCATCGTGACGTCACCAGCAATTCGCTATCAGTTCAGCCAAACCAGTTTCAAATTGCTAACTGATGTGGTAGTTGATTCAGTCGACAACATCTAGTTAAAAACGAGCTCTTTCCATTCGAGTAGACGTAAATCGTTCAAACGACAGCAGGACAAAAAAATAAGTGCCTAATTGACAACCTGATTTTAGAATTTTTTTTAAAAAGAAAACCCAATTTGGATTGATTTTAAGAAGGTATTCAACTTCCTACCACACAACTGGATAATAATCAAGTACCTAGAAATAACAGGAGTTAAAGGGCGAAAGATTTATACGATCTGAAGAGAAACTAGACTAGCCCAAATTTATCCCAAATTAAAACCAAATTGTTGGAGATGTGCAAACACAAGTGGAACATTCTTTCACATGTGGTGGACGTGTCCAAAAATTAGAACAATATGGATCAAAATCAGAAGTTTGGATATATGAAATCACGAAAATTAAACTATTTAAACCAGAGATTTTCTTATTAGGGATAATAGACTTTAAAGTTAAGAAAAAAGAATACCACCTAATACAACACATAATAACAGCAAGCAAGATTACTATAGCACAAAACTGGAAAAAAGAAGAATCACCAACAGAGAGAGATTTGATCAAAAAAATGCTAGACTGTGCTGAATTCGATACTTTAACGCAACAACTGAAAAATAATATGAAAGTAAAAGACACAGATACTTGGGAAATTTTTTACAAATGGGTCAATGACGGGAGGAGGGAAGAATAATAATAATAAATAAAAAATTAACAATCAAGTAAAATAAATAAACAAAGAAATGAGATTGAAAATACAACAGCAACCCAAACATGGATAAACTTTACTTTATTTACTCGTTGACAGTTTTTTTCAACCGAAATTTTATTGTTATTTCAATATTTTTTTAAAAAAAAGAATAAAGATGTATATATGTATAATATATATAGATATAGGATTTCGTTGATACATATTTCCGTAAAATCAAATTAAGATCGGCTGCAAAATGGCAGCAGGGGTAGGGAGGGGGGAATTGTTGTTGTATGTTGATGTAACAGAAAAGCTATAATTGTACCTACAATTTATGAACATGCAGGTCTGTTAATGTGTGTCTTTTATATATGTATATATTTAATAAACTCTATTTTTTTAAAAAAAGAAATAACAAGAGTTAGAAACTTTGTTCAAAGGCAGAATAGAACAATATTGCTGGTCGTTGTTGATAGACTGGGAGAGGTTAACACCAAGAGAAGAATATTTGAAGGAGATTCACAATCACCATTACTGTTTGTCTCTGCATTGATCTGTCTGACAATAGTACTGAATAAATCAAGCTGTCAAACATCAAAAACATCTGCCACCTTTCAGTATCTCATCCTCTTTAAATGGGCCACCTGATGGGTGTATAAATACCATTTGAAATGGAATTGCTGCTCAACACTGTCCAGATATTGCCAAAATATTGCAATGGAATTTGGACTGGACAAATGTACTACCCGTAACAACAGCAGGAAAAAAATAATAAGAACAGAAGAAATCAAAGTGCCCAATAGAAATAATATCAAAAGTCTGGATGAAGCAGATCACTACAAATACCTGGGCATCCTTCGGATTGACAACATCCAGTCTGCTGAAATCAAGAATGTTTCAGAATAGAGAATAACAGAGTTGGAAAAGGCCTTGGTCCAATCTCCTGTCTCTCCAATCTGTTCTTAAAAGTCTCCAGTGTTGGAGCACTCACAGCTTCCAGAGACAAGCTGTTTCACTTGTTAATATTTCTAGCTGTCAGGAAATTTCTCCTTATTTCTAGGTTAGAGCTCTCCTTGATAAGTTTCCATCCTTTATTTCTTTTCCTGCTCTCAAGTGCTTTGGAGAATAGGTTGGCCCCTTCTTTGCTGTGACATCCCCTCAGATATCGGAAGACTGCTGTCACTAGCCGTTCTGTAAAAATGTAAAGTTCAAATACATGGAGGAAATACCATCAAGGCAGTGAACACATAGGCAATTTTAAGTAAGATACACAGAATAGTTGAGTGGACTCACACTGAAGTAGAAACCTTGGATAGGAAGACCAGAAAAATGATGACAATGAATTATTCCCGTTATCCATGCAGCAATATTGAAACATACTATTCACCAAGGAGCATATATGAGCATGGAATTTTGCAAATAACACCAGACAATGAAGAAGTGGAAGTGATGTGCCGGTGCCTGGAGGCTGTTAGGGTCTGGATGGATGTCAACAGACTCAAACTCAACCCTGATAAGACAGAGTGGCTGTGGGTCTTGCCTCCCAAGAGCAATTCCATCTGCCCGTCCAGTACCGTGGTGGTGGGGAATTATTGACCCCCTCATAGAGGGTCCGTAACTTGGGTGTCCTCCTCGATCCACAGCTTACATTAGAGAACCATCTTTCAGCTGTGGCGAAGGGGGCATTTGCCCAGGTTCGCCTGGTACACCAGTTGCGGCCCTACCTGGACCTGGAGTCACTGCTTACAGTCACTCATGCCTTCATCACTTCGAGGTTTGACTACTGTAATGCTCTCTACATGGGGCTACCTTTGAAGAGTGTTCGGAAACTTCAAATCGTGCAGAATGCAGCTGCGAGAGCAATCATGGGCTTTCCCAGGCATGCCCATGTTACATCAACACTCTGCAGTTTGCATTGGTTGCCGATCAGTTTCCAGTCACAATTCAAAGTGTTGGTTATGACCTATAAAGCCCTTCATGGCACTGCACGGATCCCAGCAACCGGTTAGGTCCCACAGAGTTTACCTTCTCCAGGTCCTGTCGACGAAACAATGTCGTCTGGCGGGACCCAGGGAAAGAGCCTTCTCTGTGGCGGCCCCAACCCTCTGGAATCAACTCCCCCTGGAGATTAGGATTGCCCTCACCTTCCTTGCCTTTTGTAAATTCCTTAAAACCTACCTCTGTCGTCAGGCTGGGCTGTTTCCTCTTTACGTATGGGCTGTTTCCTCTTTACGTATGGTTTGTATGAGACATATGATTGTTACATTAAGGGATTTTAAACTGTTTTAATTATTGGATTTGTACTGTTTTTATTGTTGTGAGCTGCCCTGAGTCTTCAGAGAGGGGTGGCATACAAATCTAATAAATAATAATAATAATAATAATAATAATAATAATAATAATAATAATATAATTTGAAGAAGAAAATTAGAAAAATATCTGACGGGCAAGGAAGAAATTATACTAAAGGTTTACTGAATACTGGAAACAACTTAGTTTGTAGACCAAACTCACTTACAATAAAGACCAAAGAACAGAAAAGAGATATGGCTAGGCAAAGTATTACATGACCACTAGTATGTAAAAAATACAGGTAGCAGAAGGCAAAGCATATATCAAGATCTCTCAATGGCAAAGAGCGGGAAAGTTGAAGAAAGAGACGGAGGGCTAATTCTGGCTGCATGAGACCAATGAACAATTACATTTAAAGTTAAAATTAAGAGGTTAATTTAATAACAGACAAATGATGCATTTACAAAGAAGCTAAAGAAATAGTGGACCCCTTAGTCCAGTGATGGCGAACCGTTTTTTCCTTCGAATGCCAAAAGTGTGTGCACGCACGCACGCGTGCCCACACCCATAATTCAATCCATGCCCTGTCCCCCTATTCATGTGCATGTAAACCCCCCCCCCCACACCATTTTGACCTGGTAGGCCATCCTGATGCCTCCTGTGGGTGAAAATGGCCCGTTTCCTGACTTCTGATGGACCTGGTAGGCCTATTTTGCACCCTCCCTAGGCTCCAGAGGCCTCCCTGCCCTCCCAGAGCCTCTAGACAAGCTCTGTACTTACCTGGCATCCAAAACGGACCATGACAAGATTCCTGAGAGTGGAAGGGCAATCTGAAAATCAGCTGGACGGCGAATGCACACTGGAGCTGAGCTAGGGCAATGGCTTACATGCCCACTGATACGGCTCTGTGTGCCATCTGTGGCACATGTGCCATAGGTTTGCCATCCTGGACCTAGTGAGTTGCTGCAGGAGATCATAGGCATAATAAAGTAGTAAAAACTGTGGAATGGTACTGCCAGAAGTATCACTCAGGTGAAGATTTAATAAATGAAGAAGGCTTAATTGCTCTGGGACTTCACAGTTCAGACAAACATGTTGGGGACAACACCACAGAGTTAACAATAGTTAAGAGAAAAAAGTATAGATAGTGGACCTAGTAGTACCTGAAGACCTGGAATAGAAGATTCCTGAAGACCTGGAATAGAAGATAATGAACTAGAGAAAATCACCAAATCTATAGATCTGCACATAAAACAACTGTCTGGAAAAAAGAAAAGATCATACCAATAGTAATAGGCCTCTTGGGTGCAATTCCAAAACATCTGGAGCATCACTTGAAGAGCATCAGCACTGACAAAATCACCATCAGTCAACAGCAAAAAGCAGCTTTACTTGGAATAGTTTATATCCTGCAATGATACTTTTAATATCCTCAAACAACAGCATCTGCCTATCCTAATTCCTTGGGAAGAATTCAACAGGTGAATAAAAAATGCCAAATCCAGTCTAAACATCTGCATGAATGTATGATCTACAATAATACTAATTTATTAAAATTGATATGCTGTCTCACTCTCATTGACTATTTGGGATAACAAATATGTTACATTTAATTATATTAAATGTTCATTTTATTATTTCCCCCCAAACAGATGTTTCAGCTCAGTTCCACTGGAACAGAAATCGTTATCAGACATTCTGCCAGATGTCTGCAGGGTTTATCACATAAATGAAAATCACTTTGAGTATGATGAAACTTTCTCTAAGTCTTTGTTAGTAGGATCAAAGGTTGTTTTCTTCTTTGCCATTAAAGAATTGGAAGAACTTTTTATGCCCCAAAGCTGTATGTCCAATATCATCAACAAAAATACCAGGGTTTTTTTTAGTAGAGATGTGGCAATCGCCATGCCAAAATTTGCTTAAAGTCATGGAGTGACACCACAGCACTTCCAGAATAAACGGAGTGCCGTGTTCCCACAGGCAGAAACATAGGATTCTGTCCATCTGGCTGTTGCATTCTTTGGAATATTGCCTTGATTCTCCAACAAGGTCACAACATGTGTCCATTCTAAAGTTAATTTTAGTGTCCAATAAATCATTCAGTGACCTAAAAGTACCTCCCTGAAGGTATTTGAGGATTTCTCATGAGTAACGTACCTACTTGTCTGCTAATACCAGTGCAGGCCCTTTTGCCATCTTGATTCAAAGTGTTTTCCTCAAGTACATTTTCAAAACACTGAGACAAGAACAGAAATTTTATCATCCAGGATAAATTTACGTAATGCATGAAAGCCTAGGACAGTAATGGCGAACCTTTTTCCCCTCGGGTGCCGAAAGAGCTTGCACGCACGCTATCGCAAATGCGCAAGTTCCCACACCCTTAATTCAATGCCTGGGGAGGGCAAAAACAGCTTACTCTGCCCTCCCAGAGGCCTTCTGGAGGCCAGAAACGGCCTGTCTCCCAACTTCTGGTGGCCCCAGTAGGCTCATGTTTCACCTTCCCCCAGCTCCAAAAGCTTCTCTAGAGCCGGGGGAGGTTAAAAACGCCCTCCCCTTCCCCCCGGAGGCTCTCTGGAAGCCTAAAACACCGTCCCAGAGCCTCTCTGTGAGCCAAAAATAAGCTGACCAGCACACACATGCACATTAGAGCTGAGCCAGGGCAACAGCTCGCGTGCCAGCAGATATGGTTCATGTGCCACCTGTGGCACTGTTGCCATAGATTCACCAACACTGGCCTAGGAGATATCTGTAAAGAAGCCATACTTTTATGGAATTTGGATATGATTTCATGCTATAGTTTTGTCATATGAATTCAGATCTGGGTATTCTTTTCTAAAAAGCCATTAAGAACAAGCGTGCTAGAACAACGCAATAAGTGAAATGCCATATAAATGCAGCCATTATTGGAAATCGTTTGCCATTTTCTCTCAGTTCTGCAATATTTTTGTGATTATACACGGGGAATGGTACACAACATAAATCCTGAAGACAAAATCACAATCCCGGGAGTGAGGCTTCTCAACCATAGCAATATACTAATTTATTATAATTTCCATATGTGAGATCAGGTGGATAAGTATCAGACAGGGTATTCCTAGCAGTAGGCACCAAGACTATGACATTTGCTTGTATTTCCTCTTTTTATGCCTTTATATGGGTAGTAACAGGCTCTTCATTCTAATCTACCGCTTAATGTGGTGTCGGATGAATGCTGAACCTGCTGGCCCAATCATATCCTTTGTTGGGAAATAAAAGATTAATGGCTTAGCATTTCGTTATCATTATATCTCATATTTCCTCTAAGCTCAAAATGGCATACATTGCTCTTCCTATTCCAATTCTTCCCCTCAACAACAAACATAGAAAGCAGGTTTCTCTGAGAGCATGTGACTGGGAATGGATAGCCCATTTACTTTGGCTGCTGAAATCTGTTCTCAATTATGAAGTCTCCTTATTCTTTGCATATTTTGTTCTAAACCAGTAGAAGGTGAAATATATTTTGGGACTGACAACTGTACATCTGAAGCTCAACATAGAGGGGAGCTATAGCAGTATTTATTCTGGCAGTACCATTCCAAAGTTTTTACTACTTTATTATGCCTATGATCTCCTGCAGCAACTCACTAGGTCCAGGATGGCAAACCTATGGCACATAGAGGGGAGCTATAGCAGTATTTATTTATTTGTTTATTCATTCATTCATTCATTCATTCATTCATTCATTAATAGAAACATAGAAGTCTGACGGCAGAAAAAGACCTCATGGTCCATCTAGTCTGCCCTTATACTATTTTCTGTATTTTATCTTAGGATGGATATATGTTTATCCCAGGCATGTTTAAATTCAGTTACTGTGGATTTATCTACCACGTCTGCTGGAAGTTTGTTCCAAGGATCTACTACTCTTTCAGTCAAATAATATTTTCTCATGTTGTTTTTGATCTTTCCCCCAACTAACTTCAGATTGTGTCCCCTTGTTCTTGTGTTCACTTTCTTATTAAAAACACTTCCCTCCTGGACCTTATTTAACCCTTTAACATATTTAAATGTTTCGATCATGTCCCCCCTTTTCCTTCTGTCCTCCAGACTATACAGATTGAGTTCATTAAGTCTTTCCTGATACGTTTTATGCTTAAGACCTTCCACCATTCTTGTAGCCCGTCTTTGGACCCGTTCAATTTTGTCAATATCTTTTTGTAGGTGAGGTCTCCAGAAATGTGGTCTCACCAGCACTCTATATAGCGGGATCATAATCTCCCTCTTCCTGCTTGTTATACCTCATTCATTCATTCATTCATTCATTTATTTGATTTATATGCCACCCCTCTCTGAGGACTCGGGGAGTACCATCCTATGCACATAATAGTGATAAAAATGTACAGTTTTCTTGATCTCTACAATGATACTTGAGTATACAGTAATTAAGAGCACAGTTACTATCACTAGCGCAATAAATCATTTGAACACTGCCCAAAGTCACTTGTTGAGATGGTCAGCTATAGAATAGAATGGAGTGGAACGGAACGGAATAGAATAGAATATAGACATTTCAGATTTTGATAACTGTATCTCTTGATTTATTAGATAGATCTAGCCATATAAAAATCATATGTCAAAAGAATGGGCTTTTAATAGGAAATTACATGGTAGAACTGAAAATGTCGATAAAATGGGTATGACTTCACTCAGCTAATATGTTAACCAAGATTGTATAGAGGTGACTGAGGCCTCTAGCCCCTAGAATCATTCAAGAGTTGGACTTGACTGAATGGATCATCATAATCATCAATATCATTTTGGAAGTACATTAAGGCTATTCTGACAAATTCACTAATCCAATTTTAGCCTACCATGGTTTATGAATTCAGCCTGTGTGTTTGGTTTATCGGTTAGTATGATATGTGAACACTGAACCTGGATTATTTATTTTTTTATGTTATTTAGGTACCAGTCATCTCATTCTCAAAGTGGATGAATTGTAAAAGTTTTCAGATCTGTTGGCCACTTCACTGTTTAGCATGTTTTCAATTATTTATTTTATTTTATTTTTTATTATCTTATTTATTCACTAAACGTGAAACTCAGTCAAGTGAACATTTTAAAGTATCTTCTTAAAATATAAAATGTTCCAAGTAGCACATTTTTTTGCAGTTCCACCGGTGTTACTGCAGGAAGCTGCAATTTTTTGATGGGTTTTGTGAAATTCCTGGACATAATAACATGTGGTACCATGGTACCATGACAATTGGTATCACATAGAAACATAGAAGACTGACGGCAGAAAAAGACCTCATGGTCCATCTAGTCTGCCCTTATACTATTTCCTGTATTTTATCTTACAATGGATATATGTTTATCCCAGGCATGTTTAAATTCAGTTACAGTAGTCCCTCGCTATACCGCACTTCACCTACTGCGGCTTCACTTCATTGCGGGTTTCTGAGGAAGTCGATCGGCAGATTTAAACAGCCCGCTGAACTCGACCGGCAGGTTTAAAAAAAAAAAAATCTAAAATTGTAAATACTGTATTTAAATACTGTATCTAAAATAAATACTGTGTGGGAAGGGTTTATAAACACTTAAAACAATGAAAACTTACTAAACAATTACAATATAAATACTTAAATAAGTACTATCAGTCGATAAATTCCCCATCGCGGATTTCACCTATCGCGGCCAGGTCTGGAACGTAACACCAGTGATAGGTGAGGGACAACTGTACTGTGGATTTACCAACCACGTCTGCTGGAAGTTTGTTCCAAGGATCTACTACTCTTTCAGTGAAATAATATTTTCTCGCGTTGCTTTTGATCTTTCCCCCAACTAACTTCAGATTGTGTCCCCTTGTTTTTGTGTTCACTTTCCTATTAAAAACACTTCCCTCCTGGACCTTATTTAACCCTTTCACATATTTACATGTTGGTAAATATGTTAAAGGGTTACAGTACATGTTTCATCCATATCCATGTAATTTCAATGGCCATGTCTCAATATTTCATGATTTTTTCCAGTTCTTTTTGTTCAATAAACTATATACCTCAGCCCTCAACAACTGTGATGTCTGGTGTGTTGCGTTCCAAATAATGATCTGTCTGCATTCGAAAGTCCCCCAAGATCTTCCACCTTCTCATTTTTGGTAACTTTTTCTACTTTGTGCTCCCATGACTTTTTGGGTACATGTAAGTCATATTTTTTACTACATAATCACCAGTGGATTAATTTAGCAACTCGGTCATGTCTAGCTTTGTAATCATTTAGTGCGATTTTGCTGCATTCACATATTATATGTGACAGTTACAGCAGTTGTTGTTATTATTATTTTGTCATGTTATTTTATACTAAGTATTTATGCTTTTTGGGCATAAATGGGTGGCTGTGGAAATGCATAAATACAAACAAAAATAAAATTGCAGGTGAGTCATCTGAATACCAACTAACTTTCCTGCAATGGCATTACAACTAATGTTGTAAGCCATCCAGAATCACCTGTAGTGACAGAGGCGGCAAATAAATTTAATTACCAAATAATTTATTGCTTGTCGAGGAGAGGAGCGGCATACAAATCTAATAAATTATTATTATTATTATTATTATTATTATTATTATTATTATTATTATTTTAAATAAAATTTGTTACCCACTTTTCATTACAATTATAACTATTCTAAAGGAATGTTTTATATAAAATAAAAATTACATCATTGTCAATCATCTGCATTGGTTGCCGATCAATTTCCGGTCACAATTCAAAGTGTTGGTTATGACCTATAAAGCCCTTCATGGCACCAGATCAGAGTCTGCGGAGAGGGGCGGCATACAAATCTAAATAATAAATAAATAAATAAATATCTCTGGGACCGCCTTCTGCCACACGAATCCCAGTGACCGATTAGGTCCCACAGAGTTGGCCTTCTCTGGGTCCCGTCGACTAAACAATGTCGTCTGGCGGGTCCCAGGGGAAGAGCCTTCTCTGTGGCGGCCCTGACTCTCTGGAACCAGCTCCCCTCGGAGATTAGAACTGCCCCCACCCTCCTTGCCTTCCGTAAACTCCTTAAAACTCACCTCTGCCATCAGGCATGGGGGAATTGAGGCATTCTCCCCCCCCCCCCCGGGCCTATACAATTTATGTATGGTATGTCTGTGTGTATGTCTGGTTTAATAATGTGGTTTTTAAATGTTTTTTAAATTTATTAGATTTGTTGTGAATTGTTCTATTGTATGTTGTGAGCCACCCCAAGTCTACAGAGAGGGGCAGCATACAAATCTAATAAATAAATAAACAAACAAACGAACAAACCATAGCATTAGGACATTTTAGAATCAAGTGTTAATCTTATTTAGAGGTAAAAGCAAAATACATATTACACTAAAATATGGCTTGTTTAATAATATATTACCAAATTCATTATTTCATACAGGGGTGTGTATTTGTGTCTGCTATAAACAGAGCCAGTGTTTATCATGATGCTGCAAACGGTTTCAACTTTGGTTTTTCTCCTTCTACCAGACACAAAAACAGAGGAACGTTTATACACATTGCTTTATCTCCTCCCCCACTGAATAACTGTCAGGTTGTCTTTAAAAACACAGATGCAAAGCCAAACAAAAAAAGAAAAAAAATGTGATTGGTTCCTTGTTGTCAAGTTTGACCTTGGAAAATCCCATACCTGCCTTTCTAACTAGTATTTACTTCTCTAAAGGGGTTGTGCTTTTTTTTAAATCTTTGAAACGGAACAACTAAATAACAAAAACAAAGGTAGGGCAGTGCAGACACTACTGTAACACCCAGTGAAAAAGCTCAACAGAACAGAAAATTCATCATCAGCATAGTGAAAAACAAGGAAGAGAAGTTCCTGGCAGATGGTTCTCAAGAGGAGGAACATTGTGTGACCACTCCTCTGTTTTTAATACTTTGAATACTTTATCCACAAAGGGAAGGGCTCTTGCTTGGTAATAAAACAGAGGCTTTGCATCCAGAAAGTCCCAAGTCCAATCCTTGCGGTTCTATGATGATTTTTTAAGGATCAGACTATGGGCAGAAGGCAGGAATTCAATTTGGCTTATCGTTGTGCCTTATTCAACAAATCATCATTTAACATTATGTACATACCAAGCCAGTTGTAACAATGTGATTAACAAGTGGGGATGCCCTGCATTTTTAACCTTGGTGGGGCAACAATAATCTTTTAAACCAAAGGTGGGGAAGAAACCAGTCCTAAAACTTTTAGCCATTTTTTTTTGGCCTAATCACATTATATCAATGGTCCTTGGAGATCATATATTTTCTAAAAATGGCTCTCTCCAAGCCTAAATAACTACTTTTGTGTAACATCTTACTGGTGATCAGTTGGTCCATTCTGTTGTTCCTGTTGAAAGCTGTTATATGTGTTTGTCTGGTAGTATGGGTATGATATGGCATATCAGACTTTAATACAATTGAGAGAGTCCAGAAATATTTCAAAAGAAGAGTCCTACACTCCTCCTCTCGCAACAGAATACCTTACTCCACCAGTAGAAATGCTGAAATTAGTCAATTTACAACTATGTCGCCTTCAAACTGATCTAACTCATAAAATCATGTACCAAAATGTCCTTCCT
Source organism: Erythrolamprus reginae (assembly GCF_031021105.1). NCBI lineage: Eukaryota > Metazoa > Chordata > Lepidosauria > Squamata > Dipsadidae > Erythrolamprus > Erythrolamprus reginae. The sequence continues at coordinate 45,636,507 of NC_091950.1, forward strand.
GTTAGTGACTACTTCACCTTCAACTGCAACAACACACAAGCACATAATAGATGCAAACTTAATGTAAACTGCTCCAAACTAGACTGCAGAAAATACGACTTTTCTTTTATGTATTTTTTGTTGTTAATTTAGTAAATAAACCAATAAAAACTTTTTTAAAAAATAAAAGAAAATACGACTTCAGCAACAGAGTGATCAACACCTGGAATGTTCTACCTGACTCTATGGCTTCTTCCCCAAACCCCAAAATCTTTAACCTTAGATTGTCTACATTTGACCTCTTCCCTTTTCTAAAAGGTTTGTAAGGGGCGTGCATAAGCACACCATTGTATCTACCATCCCTGTCCTACTGTCCTATTGTCTTCTTTTATCTGTTATCTAATATATGCTTAAATAAATACATAAATGAATAAAATAAATAAAATAAAAATAAATAAATAAACTAGGCCTCCTACTGATGTAATGTCCAGAATCTTGCCCAGCAGGACCCCTTCTTCAGCATTTGGATCTTATTATTAGTCATGGAAGAGCCCCCTAAGCAGGAATTCAATTCAGTCTTGGGGATTAAGTCATGTACAGTTTAGATTTTCATAGCCTCCATGTGGACTTGACTGAAAATACTTTCTTTGGCAATGTAATACCAGAGGACTATGCCAGAAAGTAGTTCTGTAAGTCCTTTATAGAAAATATAGTAATCTACAAGCAGCTCCTTCACCACCAAACATATTGTCTTGATTCTACTTATGTTGGTGCTCCACATGCCAGATCTAGATTTAAACTAGAAAGAAACAACACATGTTCACATACACTGAACATGAGAACATTTCCACCAGCCCTCTGCGATGAGCAGGTCACTGTCTGTCCAAGCCCCTTGCCCCCCTTTAAAATGTTTATGTAAAACTGTTAATAAATGTCATCTGAGGTAAGATATCATCCTCATGCTGTACTTTATTTATTTATTTATTAGAGTTGAAAGGGACCTTACAGGTCACCATGTATTGTTTTTATCACTGTTGTGAGCCACCCCGAGTCTACGGAGAGGGGAGGCATACAAATCTAATAAATACTAATACTACTACTAATAATAATCATAATCATAATAATCATAATAATAATAATAGCCCCCTGCTCAAGCAGGAAACCCTACACCTCCCCAGCCAGATGGCAGTCCAGTCTCCTTGAAAACTTCCAGAGTTGGGGCATTCACAACCTCCGCTGTCAGGCCTTTCCACTGGTTGATCGCTCTGACCGTCAGGAAGTTCTTCCTTATTTCCAGGTTGAATCTTGCCTTGGTCAGCTTCCAACTGTTGTTCCTTGTCCAGCCCTCTGGTGCCCTTTGTTACCACACGTGTGGAAGTATGTGGCATATGGATTGTGTGAGGTTCTTGAAGGCTAGAAATAAATTCAAAAGCAAATAAGCAAATAAGGAAAACAGAGTTGCTGTTTATCTAGATACACCTTGAGTCTCAGATGATCTCTCTGGTAGCTCTGGATGAGTTGCTATCTTGTTGAAGGAACATGGAATCACAGCTTCTGCTTAATAAACCGGTAAACTCATGATGGAGGGGCTTTTGTCAGCCAAGGCAATAGCATTTATTGATTGATTGATTTGATTTATTGATTTGATTTATTATTTAGATTTATATGTTGCTTCACAGTGCTTCACAGCCTTCCCTAAGCGGTTTACAGAGAGTAAGCATATTTTCCCCAACAGTCTGGGTCCTCATTTTACCGACCTTGGAAGGATGGAAGGATGAGTCAACCTTGAGCCTACTGAGATTCGATCTGCCAAAACTGATGGCAGCCAGGGATCAGCAGAAGTAGCTTGCAGTACTGCACTCTAACCACTGCGCCACCGAGGCTCCTAGGAGCTGTTTGTAGATTACTATATTTTCTATAAAGGACTTACAGAACTACTTTCTGGCATGGCCCCCTGTAGTATATTGCCAAAGAAAATATTTTCCCAAACAAGGTGCCCTGCAGATGCATTGGGCTGCAATTTTCATTATTTCCAGCCAGCATGACTAAGCCAACTAAATTCAGTGAAATAGACATCTGTCAATGACACTGTAAATTTACCAAGTCACCTTGAAAACTAAACAATAGAGAGGCAGAGGAGAAATGTTTTTTTTTAAATTGTGCACAAATAATTTTCTCACTTCAAAATTCTGATAGGAAGAAAGAAGCTGTACTACAGAAAAATTGTTTGTTCAAGTTATTATATTTTATTATCTACTTTTCTTCTTTAACACTTTCTTTTTTGACCTAGGTTCCATGATGAAGGGTAAATACGCAAAAAAATCAATTTCCAACCCAGTGGAGCTTAAAATCTGTTAGATTAATGATATGTTAATGAATTTATAGAATATCCATCCTATAATCCTAACCCTAATCTTAACCCAGAAAATGTTGTGGAGAAAAGAAACCAATTAACATACTGTACTGTTGACATGACTAAGTTTCTGAGATGAGAAAAATCCAAGTTATTGTGTGTGAGAGCAGAAGGTTTTATAGTCGCTTAGTTCAAATTCTGAAAGAAGTCAATTTCTTTCACCCTCAACCTACTTCATTGGGTTGTTGAGAGGATATAATGCAAGAAAAAGGAAGAAATTCCGCATGCCACTGTAAGATATCTTAGCTTGGATATTATGAGTTCAGACTGCATTTATACATCTAATTAAGGGTTGGTGTGTTTAAAAATGGGTTCATAAATAAACCTCAAATGGCTGGACTCATAAACATAAAAAGCAACTGACAAGCAAATCAATTGGCTGAGTTTACTGTTACTTTGTGTTCTGTCTGGGTCCCCCCAGACACCAACACCAACCAAAAAGAGTATCCAGACACACTGGTAAAAAGCAAAGGCAGTTTATATACTGGAAAGCAAACACAGGTAACAAAAACTGTTCTTACAGACAGGAACACGATGCAGTTTCACAGAGGTTTCACGAAGGCCAGGCAATAAAACACAGGATTCTTGCTGGCAAAAACAACTCTGGAGATAATAAAACCCACGCCTCCCCCAAGTCTTCCAGGCTTCTAGGCCACAAGCCAAGATCAGAGACGCCAAGAATCGAAGCAAGGTCACAGGACTCCCAGTTGATAACTCTCCACAAGACTGTAAGGGCGGGCCTGCCTTTTCAACCCTGCTGAGGAGAACCACACCCAAACCCAGCTGTTGCCAATTCAGGGATGGAAATATCTTTCTAATTGGCCCCTTCTTTGAGCTGCACGTCTCTGCCTCATGTCTATTATAGCCTGTGCGTCTTCATCCAATGAATCCAGGCTACTAGCTGGGGAGGGGGCCCCCTCCGGGGGTCTCAGGCTGCTCTCCCTCCTCCTCCTCCTGACGTTCCTCTCCCCCGTCTGCCTGGTCCTCCCCCTCCTGGTCACTGTCCTCCTCCTCTGGGCATGGATCCGGCAGAGCTCCAGCCGGTCCCTGAGGAGCCTCAGGCTGAATCACAACACTTTGCTAGATAAATCCAGAAGAACTTGTACAATTTGTGTGAAGCTAAAATAGGGTTTAGCTGTTTGCAGTTCAGGCTGTAATGCAAAGGAAGTCATTTTGGCTTAACATATAGGAGGAGCGTCCTGACAGGCCATTGACTTTCAGCACTTTTTCATGAGAATTTGTATTTTAAACCCCAAAAAACTGTCACACTGAATATTGTCAGCCATAGAGACATTCAGTAATTAAAGAGTTAACATATGTGCTTTGTCATTAATCACTCCCATATTCCATGTCATATCCTCCTATATCACTTCCGTCCTCCTCCTGTTGTTGTTCTGATTATTCTCTTCTTCTCAAGATGCCATTATGTAAGCTGTTTATATTCCTTTGTCTCTCATGACACTGCTTGTTTTCTACTTTTATAATAAAAGAAATGCTTGTTTTGATTAACACTGCTGGGATCTTTTAAATCCATCACCTCCACGGGTGTAAAGGTTCAAACGGACTTTTACTATCCGTGACATGGTAGCAGAGGATTGTTCTGCTTTAATTAATTAAGTCTGATATGCCTGCAAAGAAACAGAGGTTTTATCCTGTATCAGTCACCCTCAGTTGGTTTCTAGCTCTACAATCTAGAGCCCGAATCTCTTACGTGGTGTCCTGGTTTCCAAGGCAGAAACCTAATATATCCAACAGGTGATCCCTGGACCACTGGTGGTCCATGAGGAAATTTTGGTGGTCCACAGAAAAATTATTGCATTTTTTTATATTGCACTGAATCGCGGGAGGAAAACCCCTGATTTAGTGCAATGTAAACTCAAACTACAGATGTGTGCAATGAAGGTTTGCGTTTCTGCAGAGTCTCTCAGGGTCTTTTTGTATAGGTCAGAGGGGGACAGAAATTCCAATATGGGGTCAGCTTTGGCCTCCTGGTAGGGGGCTTTGGGCAAAGGCTGGAGGGAAGCGCCACTGGTAGCAAAGAGCTGAAGGGCCTTGTTCCAGTGGGACTGCATCATGGCCTGGAATTGGCTGACCATCTCAGCCCACTGAGGTGCTGGTTCCTGGCCTTGAACTCTTGCAGGTCTTCCCCCTGCTTGGGAAGCCTATGCTCATAGTCCTCAGTGAGTTGCTTCTGCTGAGCCTCCTTCTTGGTCAGATCCAATTTGAGCAAGCCGGCTATTTTGCCAACTGTTTCTTATGGTGGCTGCTTAGCTCCAACAACTGCTTCCTATTGGGGCCCTAAGGAGCTCTGGCAGGCAGGTGAAGGGCAAGTAGAGGCCAGCGAGGCATCCTTCGATGCGAGTGACATCACATTCGCCATTATGCCCACTCAGTCACATGACCACTAGCCACGCCCACCCAGCCAGTCATTAGGCAGATCTTATTAGTGGTCCGTGGGATTAAAAGTTATGAATTTAGTGGGTCCTAAAATCCAGAATATTGGGGACCTACACATTAAGTCAGACCAGAAGTTAAATTATGATGGCCTTATCACCTCAAGGTTCAACTACTACAATGCTCTCTACATGGGGCTACCTCTAAAGAGTGTTCGGAAACTTCAAATCGTGCAGAATGCAACTGCGTGAGTGGTCATGGGTCTTCCCAGATACATCACTCCGTGGACTGCATTGGTTGCCGATTGGTTTCCGGACACAATTAAAAGTGTTGGTGATGACCTATAAAGCCCTACATGGCATTGGACCAGATTATTTACGGGACCACCTTCTGCCACATGAGTCCCAGCAACTGGTTAGGTCCCACAGAGTTGGCCTTCTCTGGGTCCCATCGGCCAGACAATGTCATCTGGCAGGGCCCAGGGGAAGAGCCTTCTCTGTGGTGGCCCCAGCCCTCTGGAATCAGCTCCCTCCAGAGATTCGCACTGCCCCCACTCTCCTCGCCTCTCTCAAGGGTCTCATTTATGTCACCACACATGGGACAACTAGATCAAGCCCCCTTCCCCTGTCTATGAGATGTAATGTGTGGTTGTGAATGAGTTGGTTGACTTATTTTAATATACATGGGACTTTTAGTAGTAATTTTAATTATTAGATTTATTGTCGTGCTGTTTTTTGCATTCTGTGAGGCACCCCGAGTCTTCAGAGAAGGGCAGCATACAAATCTAAATAATAATAATGATGATGATGATGATGATGATGATGATGATTTGGATAAGCGCCTTAACAAATGTTATCTATGGCTCCTGAATTGTCCAAATAAGTCATAATTAGCCAGGGATAAACCATACATTGAACACAACCAAACAGAATATTTTATTGTCTTAAAGTTTTAATTTTGACCAAAATGTGTTTTCATTGCTGTGGACCTCTTAGTCGTCCCTCAGAAACCAAGTCTTCAGAGGTGACTTATGAACCACCCATTTCTCTCTGGAGAATTGCCAAAACATGATCCTAAGTACCGTAGTTACAGCAGGACAGTGAGATTTTTATTTTATATTTTTAATCTGGGATGAGATTTGATAGCTGGAATAAAGCCAGCAGGCAGAGTGGGGTTTTAGCATTTGTTATGTTTCAATTCAGATTTTAATTAGGTACTTTACATTTTTTAAAGGAATTGCTATTCAAACAGGACTTTATTTTCTAACATTGGAGTAACATCAGCTCGCCACCAAAAAGATATCTCCAGCATGGTAGTTCAGTAAACTTCAAATTTAATTGACTAGCAGAGGAATTTTACCCATTAAAGCAAAACATTGAATGGGATATTATATAGACGTAAAGGATTTTGTCTGTTATGTTATCAGTCCGTTAAACAAAAATCTGTTAAATTTGAAAGTTTACTCTGTAGAGGAATCTATTCTCTTTCTGAGTTGCCTATCAATGTGCTTTCTAATAGAAAATTGGAGAATATACTTTGTCCACATTATCTGACGGGAGCATATGAATTTTCTTATTAAATAAAGAGAATTCATTGCCCTTCACCATAATGAAAACTTCAGAAGGCTCCAAGGTGGTTTTTCCACTGTACCTCCAAAATCAAGGGCCTTGCTTACAGTTGCTAAAAACAAGCCAAATCATAATTACCTGATCACCTCACAGTCCTTAATTATCTCAAACCCAAGTATAATAACTTCATGCATTCTGCTATAAATCTTGGTTTCATTAAGTACAGAACACTGAATAACTTAGAACGGGCTAGATTTGCACATTTTGCCAAGCCATAAATTATACATCTGGTTGGATTCATACAAGAAGCTAAGTCAGAATGAAACAAACCTTATTAGTGCAATGCATGATGTGATGACCCAGGGCAAGGCACAGAGGCAACAGAGCCAGCTGATATTTCGAACTCCCCCTTATTGCTCCAACTTTCCCCCAAAAGCTCCCATGTTTATGGCAAGTCCCTGAACAAAGCACTTACACACAGGAGTCCAATAAGACAAAGGAACAAGGCAGCAATAAGGCAAGAAGTCCAGCAAACACCAGCATCAGCAACGACACACAAATTCCACGAATTCAGCACTTGTTCTTGACAAGTGTCCCTACCCACAGTGTCTCCTTAAGTCTCAGTCCCCAGGTGCTCCTTGTGAAGAGGGGCGGGGCGCTCTCCTCCCCAGTTGTCAGGTCGACCTATGCTGCTCCAGCTTCCTCTCCACTCTCTGTGCTCAGGGATCAGGTCCTTGCTCATCGCCTGATGTCTGTTGCTCCTCATTTCTGCTGCCTATCCTGTCTTCTTCACCTCTCGGTCGTACTGCCACTGTTCTTCCCTGCTGACAAACCATCCCAAGCCTGAGGGATCCAGGGCTGCCTCATCCTGCTCCATCCCACACTTTCCTCTGGGGCCAATGAGGCCACCCCTTCAACCTCCATTGGATCCAGCTCCGGCTTGTCCTCTGGGGACTCAGGCTCTGACAGGTCCATGACACACGAATTCGTTCAATCTATTACAAACTGTTGGTCCCAATCCCTATATAATTGTAGCTAAAATATAAATATTACATAGCTTGTCCCTAGTTAAATATTGGACATCTTCTACTGCTTGATACCAGTAAGCTGCAATTACTCATAAACACTGTACAACATGAGCCTAGAAATGTTGAATAAAATAAAATTTGCAATGGAACTACAAATGCTATAATGTATAACAATACTATGTATTGTTGTTGTAAGCAGCTCCGAGTCTCCAGAGAGGGGTGGCATACAAATCTAATAAATAATAATAATAATAATAATAATAATAATAATAATAATAATAATGGAAGCAGAAAATCGCCAAAATCTTGCATGCCCACGCATCCTCTTGTGAGATTTTGCTTCTGCGCATGCGCAGAAGCCAAGTCTTGCTTCGACATAACGCCCACCCAGTGGTTACCCAGAGCTCTGCATGCAGCTCCATTTTCGCTACCGGAACACTGTCCCCTGCCTGTCCAGTTAGGAACCCAATACTGTTCCCAGGTGCCATGTGGTGAGATGGGTATAAGGCTAATCCTAAATTTGAATGTCTTAATTCCATCACCCTGGAGCTGAAGTGGGGCAGGGGAAGGGAGCTACAGGAAGCTGCTTTGTCTTTAGAACATGTTTCTCCTTTTCTCCACCAGGGATATTCTATACTGCTCAAAAAATAAAATAAAGGGAACACTTAAACAACACAATATAACTCCAAGTAAACCAAACTTCTGTGAATTCAAACTGTCCACTGATGGACAATCAATTTCACCTGCTGTTGTACACACTCAACTTTGTACAGAACAAAATATTCCATGATAATATTTCATTCATTCAGATCTAGGATGTGTTCTTTGAGTGTTCCCTTTTATTTTTTCGAGCAGTGTATATAGTATTCTGCATTTCTGCTATTTCCCGAAATATTTTATTCCTCTAGTGGGGGAGTAGGTGCTAACTTCCTTACAACTTCCCAACTTGGAAGTTCTGCTGGAGAAAACAAGTTTGCTGCATTTGAGAGGAAGTTTCCATTTTTCTATTTCTGATAAGGCAACAACTGCAGCTTTAAAAGTTGCAGGCAAGCTAGAAATTCAACAAATCCGGCTTTCCTTTAATATGGAGAAGTAATATTAGAAAAAAGAGCCAATTTGGTGTGGTGGTGGTTAAAGGGGTCAGATTGGAAACTAGGTGACTGTAAGTTCTAGTTCTGCTTTGAGCACAAAGCCAGCTGGGTGGCCTTGAGCCAGCCACATACTCTCAGCTGTAGGGAGAAGGCAGCAATGGCAAACCACTTCTGAAAAATCTTGCCAAAAAACCCCCCTGCAGAGTCTTGTCCAGGCAGTTGCCAGGTGTCAACACTGACAAGAAAGAAAAAAAGTAGAAAGCTGAGCATCATATGGCAGGTTATTTACTTATTTATTTTTATTCTGTGCAAAAAGAAAGAACATTCACATCTGGGTGGTCAAATGTATGTATTTATTCAATTTTTATGCCACCCAACTCTAGGCAGATTGTATGTAGAACTGTAGAAAGAGAGAGAAGATCTATCAAATAAAATGAAATTCAATGGTGAAAAAAGTAAGGTTCTACATTTTGGCAAGAAAAACATAATGCACAGGTATAGTATATGTGGTACTTTGGTCAACAGTAGTAACTGTGAGAGGGATCTTGGAGTCCTAGTGGACAGCCATTTATGAGACAGCAGTGTGCAGCAGCTGCCAAAAAAGCCAACACGTTTCTAGGCTGCATTAACAGAGGGATAGAATCAAGATCACCTGAAATGTTAATGCCACTTTATAATACCTTGGTAAGGCCACACTTGGAATACTGCATTCAGTTTTGGTCGCCACCATGCAAAAAGGATGTTGAGACTCTAGAAAGAGTGCAGAGAATAGCAACAAAAGATGATTAGGGAACTGAAGGCTAAAACATATGAAGAACGGTTGCAGGAACTGGATATGTCTAGTTTAATGAAAAGAAGGACTTGGGGAGACAATGACAGCAGCGTTCCAATATCTAAGGGGTTACCACAAAGAAGAGGGAGTCAACCTTTTCTCCAAAACACCTGAGGGTAGACCAAGAAGCAATGGGTGGAAACTAATCAAGGAGAAGCAACTTACAATTGAGGAGAAAATTCCTGACAGAACAATTAATCAGTGGAACAGCTTGCCTCCCGAAGTTGTGAATGTGTCAACACTGGAAGTTTTTAAGATGTTGCACAACCATTTATCTGAAGTGGCGTAGGGTTTCCTGCCTAAGCAGGAGGCTGGACTAGAAGACCTTCAAGGTCCCTTCCAACTCTGCTGTTATTCGGTTACTGTGGATTTACCAGCAGACGTGGTTGGTAAATCCACAGTAACCGAATTTAAACATGCCTGGGATAAACATATATCCATCCTAAGATAAAATACAGGAAATAGTATAAGGGCAGACTAGATGGACCATGAGGTCTTTTTCTGCCGTCAGTCTTCTATGTTTCAATGTTATTGTTTTTATATTATTATTATTATTATTATTATTATTATTATTATTATTATTATTATTATTATTATTATTATTATTATATTATTGCCACCTTTTGATTTGTAAGCAGTAATAATAATATAAAAACATTATTATTACAGTATTGTTTTGTTGTTGTTGTTGCTGCTGCTGCTACTACTACTAAAATTACAAATATAATTCCAGTCTTGCGGACCCAACTTTGTTATTTAAGAGATCTATCAGAATGTTTACATACATGGCAAGACAACATTTTCATCACCTACCCAAACCTGGGTAGTAATTGTTTTACGTATTTATGTCACTACTTTATTGCTATTCCAAAATGGTTTGACAATAGAACAATTAAAATACAAGTAATATAAACAGTGCTTAAAGTAATGTAAAATAAACATAAGCATAAGGGTGAAGAGAAATCCAATATTAACCCTGCAATTACTGCAGGAAAAAGAAATACTGTACTTATATAGATGTAACCAGGCCTGCTAACCACAAGGTGTGGCTGAGCAATACATTGGCTATGTGCCAGTTAGTTATTGATCAGTTTGCTCTTGCAGGACTTTTATGCTATTTTCATGTGTTTTCTGCTCTTTTTATGTTTTGTTTTAATATGTGAACTGCAGCATAAAAATATTATTTTAATATTGTCAGTGTTTTTTTTAATATGAGATGGGCTGCCATAGAAGTGGAAATAAATAAGTATGCGTTGCAAACCAACTATCACACCCCTACAAAAATTTACATTCCCCAACCCACAACTCATTGGCCAGTTATGCCTACTCGATGACAGGCACATGGCGTCATGCCAGCCACGTGGTCCGGCTTGCAAACTCACGCACGCGCGTCTTTCCGGCAGAGGCGCCCTCCGTTTCCTCTACTATAACAGGACCGTACCGAAGACCCAACTATCACTAAGACGTTTGTAAGCGAGCATTTTGAACGGAGCCAATAGTAGCGGTAGTTGGCCAGTGTGGAATCCTTTAGGGTGCAAGTATCCTTTAGGACAAGGGTCCCTAAAGTTGGCAACTTTAAGCTTTGCTGGCTGGAGAATTCTGGGAGTTGAAGTCCACAAGTCTTAAAGTTGCCAACTTTGGGGAGTCTTGCAATATTGCGGGATTCTTAACATTCTATTTTAGGAATGAGTAAATCTTAATGTGCCCAAACCTACCGCTAAGCGTCCCTGTCCCAAAGTGACGAAAAGGTGCAAGCCTCATCAAACGGGGAAAGCCTCATCAAACTCTTCGAAAGTCGAACTCATTCCTTCCCGGGTGAATTTATGTAACCCTCGATCGCGTAGGTAGGATTGCGTATTTACGTTGGCTTCAAGACCAGTTGTCAAACTTAAGAGAAAAAGAAGATACAACAGTAATTTTGCGCGATCTTCTGGGTATTAGGATAATTTTGAATGTGGAGAAATGTGTTTTTTTTAAAAGCCCAAAATAAAACCTGTAAGTTATCCGAAACGATGTATTACGTGTTCAATTGCAGTCCATCAATTCTATGCTTGCCTACTCGAATGAATGTTAACCCCGTCAATCTGGGATTTGCAGTCAATATCGTTCCTTAGTTCCAAGGGAATTCTTTTACAAGGTGGCGTTTCTGTTTATTAAATAAATAAATAAGTCAGTCTGTCAGTCAGTCAATCACAGGTTGCACCTATCGTGTATGACAGCCTTGCAGCCGATTTGTGTGTCAATTACTGTAAACTTTGCTTTTCGGGTAATCTTACGGTGCAACTAACTCAATAAACATCCCGGTACTTGGAACTTTTATCCCATCTTCCATTGATGATTATATTGTTAGGAGATAGGATTGCAGTCCTCCTCTGATTACAATTCAATAAATGTCTGTGTAATACTTCTGATGTTCCAAAGCCCGTATTAGGACCCCATAGCGTTGGGCGACAGCTTTACTCCGTGCGCTTGGTTGGAAGGGTTCAGTTAAAAAGCAACCCGTCCGCGCAATTTTGCACATGTCTGTTAATGGGCTCTTGTGTGTGCAAAAAGCGCTCCGAGGAATCCGGCGTTATCGAGCCCCAACTACCGAGGCGGGTCTGCCAACAGAAACACTGCACCGGTCGGATGCAGTTTCAACAACTGCCAAGGGGGGCAACGAACCGCTGCTAGCAGTCGAGAAAAGTACAAGGAAAGCACCAAGTCCGAATCCAACAGTCCTCGAATTTAAATTCACTTGTTTTGCTTTTCAGTTAGCGGCGGGTTTCCTTACTTTGGGTGGGAGGGGGCAGGAGGAGGAGGAAGAATTCATCTCTTCATCCTACACTTTATTCTATTTTATTTATTTGTCAAACAAGTATAGTATTATAGTACTGTACATATTAATAGAAAGGATAATAGTACTTTAATAGAAAGGATAAAAAGACAGTAGGACAGGGACATTAGGCACAAAAGTGCACCTATGCACGCCCCTTACAGACCTCTTAGAAAAGGGGAGAGGTCAATTGTAGATAATGTAACGTTGAAGATTTTGGGGTTGGGGGAAGCAACAACAGTCAGGTAATGAGTTCCAGGCGGTGACCACTCTATTGCTGAAATCGTATTTCCCGTCACAACTTTCTCGTCACAAAACCAAACGCAGCCTAATTTTCTCCCCGACGGTTTTAAGAGTGAAACATCATTGCAGCATACAGATACCTGCTCCCCCCCTTCTTTTATATGTAGCCGTCCCCCCCCCTTTCCCAGTTGTTCAAAACGGATTTTTTTTTTTTTTGCAAAGCTACAGCGCTTCCCTAACATCTCCCTCATAGCGCCCTTTACGCCGCCAGTGAGTTGGGACTGGGACGGAGGGAGAGGGGGGGGGTTGAGTTAAGAGGAGTGGGGCGGGGAGGTTGAAGTAAAAAAAAAAAAAACCCGAGCAGGATTTACAAATGCAAAGAAGCAGCTGAGGACCCGCAGCAGCTGCTGCTTCTGCCGCCGCTGCCCAGAACAGAAGCCCTGGCAGGCTGGCTGGCGGCGGAAGGGAGGAGGGACTTGTGTGTGTGTGTGTGTTTCTTTTCTTTAAAGCGGAGGGGGTTGCCAGCAGCGGCAGCAGTCAGACGACGGTGCGTATATACAACCGGCCGCAGGCGCGTCAGGAGCAGCGCCCCGCCGGCAGCGCTTAGAGCTCGGCTCGCTATTGTGTGCGGCCCGAGAAGCGAAAAGAAAGCCCGCGCGCACTCTTTTTTCTCTCTCTCTCTCCCTCACACAAGCACTCCCTCACCACCCCGGGCCCGGAAAGTATCGCGAGAGCGCCCTGGCTTAACAACCTGCTTCGCAACACACACAGGAGCGCTGCCGCTGGGTTACCAGCAACAAGGAGCAAGCTACGCGGAGCGGCCGAGGGAGGGGGAAAGCACATCTGGGGAAGGCGGCTAAGAGTTTTGAGGTAGGGAAGTGGAGGAAGGAAGGAAAGAAAGGAGAGAGAGAGAAAAAGACTCGAGCACATGCCGGGCTCCAGCGGCACCTCTGAGCAGCCCCCGGCCAGGCGGGTGAGTAGCCCGAGCAGCATTTTTTTTCAACCCCCCCCCCCAAGCTGCAGGTCCCCCCCCCCCATCCCTCAGCCGAGCCTCCGCGGTGTGGGGTGGGCGGGTGCGGAGAGGCCTTTCGGTTCTTCCCCGGCGGAGGATCCCATTCGCTGCCCCCTCCGGAGTGTTTTCGGCTTCCGCGCTATTTTGGGCCATTTGCTGGATTTGCCTTTGGCTCCGCCGGGCGCCGAGCACAAAGAGAGGGAAGCTGAACGGGGTTGCCTTACAAAGTTAGAAAGAACTGGTGGTGTGCGTGTATGTGTGTGTGTATGTTGTTGCTACTTTAGGGGAGACCATCCAAAGGCAAATCAGCCCTAGAGGGCGATGTGCTTTTTTTAAAAAAACGGGGGCGGGTGGGGGGTGTAGAGTTGAAGGATCCTTAAAAAGTTTGCAAACTGCAAATCTCGAACTTTTGTAGGTTTCCCCCCCACCTCCCTCCCTCCCTCCTTTCTGCTGCTCCTCTTCCGCGCACCCCTCCAAAGGTCAAGCTGCGTGTCCTCCATTAAGAGCAACTAGTAATAAGATTGTTATTTAAGCAACTTTCCCGGGGTGGTGTGGAAAGAGGGGGGGGGAGGTGGCGACAGGATTTAGAAAAAAGGAGGTTTAAGTTTTATTATTTTTTGGGGGAGATTTAATAGATGGCTATAAATGGGGGGGGGGGGTGTTTGTTGCTGGAACTTTAAAAGGCAGCAAGCTGTGGTTGGCTGGTAGCTAGATTTGAAGTAACATATGGCATTAAAAGGGGCACAGCTGGAGGTAGCATTTCCATCGCAGTGAAGTCAGAGCAGCTGACTCTCCAGCTTGCGGTGTAATTAGCAAACGGAGCACTCCTCCCATCCCTCTCCTCCCTCCCTCCCAGACGCTCTTTCCTTTCTTTTTCCCCCTCCCCTCTTTCCCCCCTTTCACACACACACACACACATTCTTCCGTTACAGGCTAGCAAAAGCCTCTTCCCAAACATTTGGGTGATGGGGGAAGGGGGAGACCCAAAGAAAAAAAAAGAAGAAGCTTAGACTGTTCTAGAACTTTTGGGGAGGGGGATTCTTTTATTCCTCCCTGTGAACCCTTCACTCTGTTATTCCCTGGCTATTCAAGGTAAGATCCCTGAGATATTATGTCCTCCTCAGAGGAGCCTTAATTACAGGTAGCTGAGGAGGAACTGCAAAATACCAGGAGGGGATTTGTGTGTGTGTGTATGTGTGTGATTTTGCTTTGAATAACTTTTTCAGAGTTGCACCTTAGTTTTAACTCTGCCCCCTTATTATATAACCCTGATTTCGGCTTTGAAGGGCGTGGGGTGGTTTTAAAAGAACAAAGCCGGTGTGGTTATTATGATTTTTCTTGGATTAATAATATTTTTAAGCGTGGGGGGGGATGCAAAATACATTTTTTAAAAAAAAAAATCAAAGCAGTTGTGGCGATCCCTGGGAGTTAAGACTTCCAGGAATGCATAAAACTCTGAAGTCAATCTCCAGTCCACCCCCCCCCTCCCCAGTTTTAAAGCCTTGAGTGGCAAAGGTTGGAGGCGTTACTTCCTTGGAAGCTTTGGTTTACTTAAGAGTCAAGTTTTTCCTGTTTTTCAAGCAGGTGCTCTGATGTGGGGAGGCATGATTGAATTTTTTTTAAAGAAAAAAAGTAAAGTAAAATTTGCAATCAGTTAACAGGTGAACTGTTATCCCCAAGGTTCCAGTTATCCCCTCCCCAACCAATCTGTTTGTTTATTAATAGCTGGTTTTGAAGCCCTGTGGTTTAGAGTAGCATTCAAGTTTTTCCTGTTTTGAACAGGTTATGAAGGAAGAATGGAGTTCCCAGACCATAGCCGGCAGTTACTGCAGTGTCTGAGTCAGCAGCGTCACCAGGGCTTCCTGTGTGACTGTACTGTTTTAGTTGGAGACGCTCAGTTCCGAGCCCACAGAGCTGTTCTCGCTTCTTGCAGCATGTACTTCCATCTTTTCTACAGGGACCAGCTAGACAAAAGGGACATTGTGCATCTGAACAGTGACATTGTGACAGCCCCAGCCTTTGGCTTGCTGCTTGAATTCATGTACGAAGGCAAGCTGGAGTTCAACAGCCTCCCGGTTGAAGATGTGCTGGCTGCAGCCAGCTACCTTCACATGTACGACATTGTGAAAGTCTGCAAGGGCAAGCTGAAAGATAAGGAGTTGTGCGGGGATGAAAAGATGAACAACGGCAGTGGGATCCCTTTGGAAAGGGACATGCGGGTCCTTGATGAAGGAGTGCCCTTGGGGCGTGAGCTCAGCCCCGGGAATAAACAAAAATTGATTGCTTCAGAATACGAAAGATCAGCTGGGAAAGAAAAGGACAGTAGCTATCTGGGCTGGTCCTCTGAATTTGTAAGTATCAACTCTGCATTAGCAGAAGCAGAATTCGACACCGTGGTGGCAGCTGAGAAAACAAGAGCTAATGTCTGTAGTTCAGTGGGACCTTTGTCCCAAAGATCTCTTAACCACTCCTTGGCTTCATCTGGCATAGAGTGCGCTTTAGACTTGTCTTTCAAGCCTGTGGCTGGGAAGGATTCCTTCCACCCCTCCTATGTCTTTGGACAGCTGGCTTCCAATGGTCAGCAGCAGAGCGGCAAACCCCTGATTAAAGGTGAGCCAGAATCTTTATCAGACGGAGAAGAGAGGGAGGCAAGGTGCGTAGAAAATCAGCGTTTGGGGAATTCTGCCAAGAGCCTGATGACAGGATTGGGAACCGTGTTTGCCGGGAATGGCAATTCCCAAGAGCCAGAGGAAGACTTGGATCACGAGCGGGAGGTGAGTGAAGATGACATGGATTCCTCTGACATTCCGTCCTTGGGGGTCTTGGTGCCTCCAGGCCACATCTGTATTTGCCCGCTCTGCAGCAAAGTCTTTCCTAGCCCGCATGTCCTCCAGTTGCATCTCAGCTCTCATTTCCGCGACAAGGATGTTTCCAGAACCAGGCTTTCTCCTGATGGTTCGGTGCCTACCTGTACACTTTGTGGCAAGACTTTCTCCTGTATGTACACCTTGAAAAGACACGAGAGGACTCACTCGGGTGAGAAGCCATACACCTGTGGTCAGTGCGGGAAGAGCTTCCAGTATTCTCACAACCTGAGCCGCCATGCCGTGGTGCACACGAGGGAGAAACCCCACGGCTGCAAGTGGTGCGAGAGACGATTCACTCAGTCGGGCGATTTATACAGACACATCCGTAAATTTCACTGTGGCCTTGTAAAGTCACTGGTGGTTTGAGAGAAGTTGCCAGAAGGCCCCATTTATTGGACTTCTTTTACTCTGTCGATTCACTTCAGGCAAATTATATTTTGAGGGGTTGGGAGAATGTAATGCTACATTTCATAGAGGGAAGGCCTCAATTGGGCATTTTCCTCATCCTTAGGCCTAACGTAGGCCTGCAGTTACCCTTAATACTCTGTTCGTTTTGGAGTAACAAGCTGATTCTCAGTCTGAATTCCTGGATAGAAGCTGATTTAATCTCTTTGGTTTACTGTAATTGGTATGCTTCCGTCTTGGTGGATGTGCTTCTGATAAGTTGGAAATATGGTGCGGAAAATAGAAACCTTGATCAAAAGTGCTCCTTGGGTGAGATGTACTAGATTTGCCTGCATAACAGCTCCTCCCTCCCACTTTAGCACTGGTATCTGCAGTGCAGATGCCTCAAGTAGGCAATTTCAGAGTTCTAATGGCCCCCAGTTCCTTTCCTGCTTTGGATGTAGCTTTTTTTTTAGTCACTGTTTTTAATCTGTTCCAGACAAGCAAAAATTCAGAGGGGGAGGGGGAGGGATAGGCTTTTTATTTATGAAGTGTGTGAGAGAGAAGAAATCTGAGTTCCATGTGCCTCATGGGGGCTGTCTAGAATTCTTCTGATAATTTTCACTACAACTTGAAGAGGCCTTGAAATCAATGTAAGGTGAGGCTGAAAATCCCCCCCCCCCTTTATCAGCAGGTGATAGTTTTATTCTTTTAAAACTCTTCCCGCCAAATTGTCAGCCTCACTGGTGCTGCTACTCTTTTTGCCTTTGCCAATATTTTGGAATTTCTCTCTGAATTTACATTTATTGTCAATTGTAGTGGAATACTTGTTCTCCACCTTTCTTAGTATTGTTGCAGCTCTGATTCATCCGTGGCCCTGATTGTGTGTTGCCCCCCCCCCCCCCCAGTTATCATGTATAGAATTGTGGGTGTGAGCTTTGGCTTTTGTAGATGGAAAGCCAGAGTGGTTCCTGCATCCCCTAGTATGAATAATTACCTGCTGTGAAATGGATCACGGGTGGAATGAAAGGAGCTTACCTGTGCATTCATACCTGAATTAATGCTGAAGGGAAACCTAGGAGAGAACCTTTCAAGATGAATCTTGAAAATAGTGTAGGAGAAAATCAAGATGCAGGCATTACATTCACACTTCCTAGTGTAGTCCTCTAGTTTTGCTTCTAACAAAAGCACTTTTTTCAGGTAAATAATGATGGGGAAATTGGAATTTAAAATTTTTCTTTGCCTGTTGAGAGTTCCTAATTCCCAAAAGATCCCTTCCTTCTTTAAATTACTTGACATGCATGGTTTTTAAAATTGGGGGTGGGGTGGGATTTCAGAATCAACAAGATACTGCAGATATATTCAGTGGTGGAAACATACTGTAATAGTTTTACTTCAACAATTAAAATAAGTGGTAGTATTTGAAGGGCCATTGCATTTTTTTTAGTCCTTATTTTGCTACATGTAAAAGATCCAGCCCTCACTTACCATCAACTGTAAAGTTATGTTTGGTCTTAGATTGCCAAATGTGATTAATCCTCCCCATACCATTGTTGTTTGATTGCAGTCATTAGGAAATGGTGATGCCTTGGCTGGCTTCTATAGGTCAGAATTCTGCTCAAAGTGCAAGATCAGGCTACACTATTCTCCCTCCCCCACTGAATAATTCAAATTGAGTCTCACAGGCCTGTTTTTATTTGAATCAGGCCATGAAGACATTTCTCTATGAAGCATTCATAGCTGCTGTGCCCATCCATCTGTTCATACATAAACAGATAATTTGTGTATTAAGGATGAATGTTCTTCCTTACACATTCACACATGCTTCACTCCCATTAGCACCGACTTAGACCTATCTCTAAAACATCTGGCTGCTGCAGGAAGTCAATTGATTAGGGGGGGAGGAGAGGATGTGATTTCCTGGAAACTGAAGAATCAGCCTTTGCCTGATCCTTAAAGCACATTGGCTAGAACAGCTGATGGACATAGGCTTGGGTTTGAAGAAGAAAAATGGATTCAAATGAATGAGGGTCTTGAAAAGTTATGAGAGAATCAGATAAGCACATTGGAGGTGCAGATGGCACTCGCATTAATGCATAATTTCCTTATGAGGGAAATTTTTTTTTGGTAATATGCATGTGGCTCTTTTTTTAATCTTCAAAAAGATAGGTTTTTGAAAAGATCTCTTCTGCATTTCAAATTATGGGGGAATCTGTTGATCTCCAGAAACAAAAAAATGTGGCACTGAACATTGTTAAGACTAAATTAGTGTGAGTTATTCCATAGGACTTCAAAGGACCAGGAAGCAGCAAAGAAATCCACAGCTTACCTCTGAGGTCTCCCCATAGCTGCCTCTGCCCTTGAATACTTTGTGTTCTGATTGACAGATCAGTTCATTTTGATAGATCAAATCTTGTAAAATGCTGCTGATTCATAAATGGGGAAGGCTTGATATTGGTATCCATAATGAATTCCTTATAAGCAAAGTATTACTGCATGGCTTTCGGTTGTGTGGTATATTGCAGAGCTTAAAGCAGATTGAAATGATGTGGTACCTTTGGAACAAATTTGGGATGTTCAACTTATTTCTACCTAATTCTAGTATTCTGTTGCCTGTCATGTTATTATTAACCATGCCTTCAGATATCCACAATATATATTTTTGCATATGTTAAATATTTATATAAAAAAAAGACTAACTGGTTTGATTTCTGAGAAGTTGATGTTCAATGAATGGGACTAGAAAAGGATTGCCAAAACAAATTTACTGTCATTTTGGATGCACTGAAATATATATATATATTTTTTGAAAAGGCAAGTAATACTAATGTCGCAGAAAATATTGCCCAGCACTTCCCTTTAATTATTAGAATTCCCCAAAAGGGAGGTTGCATACGCTGCCGCAGGAGATTGTTACATGGTCAGCCAAAATTGTGATTGTGAGTGGTGTTTGGGATCTTTTTTTTTCACTACAGTTTATCCCACTGCTGAAAAGGCATGTAAACAATAACATCTCTTTATCTCCAGAGTTAATGTAAAGCAGTGTCTCAGTTTTTAATTGTTTTCCTTCCTGATTTTAAGCATTTCCCTTTGAATTGTATCCAAAATATTTAGGAAATAGTGCTATGAAAAAGCATAACTGCTACATTAACAATATACCGTTGCTGTCTTGGAGAGGGAGATGTTATGCTAAGTGACTCCTTTTTATTCAAACAAAAACTTATGGTGCAAGCTTTTTTAACTCCTATTTTAAATGATAGTGGCCATAGTGTGTGAAAATTGACATTTATGGAACCTTTGGTTGTAGGTAATTGGTGACATTCTTACTAACAAGGCGCATGGTAGAGCACCATATTCCTAAGACACGTGACAACAGTACTGTGTCCTTTCTTTACCCCACCCTTTGGCCCAGATTGGAATAGCACTGAACAAAACCTTCAAGTTAAGTTATTTCTTTTCTTTTTAAAATTTAAGTTATATATCTATATATATTTTCCTCCTGATGATACTTGATATAGTATTTATTAGATTTTTTTAAATTAAGGAATGCTTGCTGTGGAGCTTTTTCAGAATAACAAGCGTGACATTGGTGATTTTAATTTTATTTCTGTACATGTTTTACAAAGTGAATGTGTGAACATGTGAACCAGTACACAGAATGTAGTGCTCTTTATACGCTGATCCTATGCTGGGTGGAATGGCAAAAGAATGCCAATCTCAATATGGAGCTCGATTGTTTGCAAAGAGCTCTCCTTTCTTGACTACAGGGAAGAAAGATGAAGATATGCTTTATCCCAGGTGCAATAAAAGGGGCACTACAAAGAAGGATTTAAGTACCTGGGTCCCTGAACCCATTTGCCTCTTATCTTGGTACTTGTTGAAGGATTTAAAATTAAGTGCCATAGGATACTAGTGGGTTGGATTTAAGGTTTTTCTTTTTTAGCTAAGTTTAATTTTTTGGAGATGTTTTCTGCTGCAGTTAAAAAAAGGTGGCAGAGGCATCCAGCTAAGGGATGTGTTGAAGTGTTGTCTTTTTATTATTATTTCCCAAAATTTCTGTGTTAATCACTTCTTAAAAAAAAAAGATTGCACTTTTATTTAAATATCTTTTTCATTCTTTGGATTTTTTAAAAAATTGTTGCAATAGTTCTGAGCATGTTTTGTTCGGTTTTTTAATGTTTCTTTACTCCACAGAAAATTACTAAGCACTGTATACTTAGGTTTGTTCCTTAATGTTCAGCAGCTGCTCTGGTTTGCAGAGAGCATAACTGGAAATTTGGGGGCTCCGTTCTGATTTTATTCATTGGAGTCCGAAGTTTATCATAGTACGGCTTTACTTAAAACACTGAATTTGTCTTCTACTTCAAACCAATACTGTGAAGTTAATGTTTGAAAAAAAATCTGCTATTTTAAATTGCTTTTAATCTTGGTGCAGTTCAGATTCAAATATGTATATTTAAAGACACTAATTTTTGTGGGAGAGTTTTTATAGTGTATAGTATGTAGAAAAGCTATTGGATTGAACTATATTTTATTAAAAAAAAGTTCTTTCACTGTTTTATAGTGAATTATTGCCCTCACCCTCTCATTGTTGTTTTATGCTGTATTTTAGGCTAGGTTCGACAATCGCATAAAAATGACTTTGACAAACTTTAATGTCTAGTTTCTGTGTGGTTTTGTTCCTTTTTAAAAAAAAAATTGTGTGTTGGTATGTGCTTTTTTAAAAAAGGAAAACACTGTGACAATCGTGATTAGATCTGTCTTTACTGAATAAAACACACTAGAGTTATAAGTGAAGTCTTTTATTTATTTCAAAATATTTATATTGTTCAGAATGAAACCTTCAAAAAGTGATGTTCTCGGAGAAATGATACAGAAAATTCAATACAAGAAGCAAGCAGAGAAAACAGTTTTGAGTCATCCAAACTAAAGAACATGTGCAAATAAAGAAATAAATATTCAAGGTTATTCAGAAAAGGCTAAATGTACGTTAAGCTTACAAAAGAAAATCAATTAATAAAGTGTGGGGTGGCCACTAAAAAGTCCTACATCTCATGGTCATTAAGGGTAATTTTTGTTACCTGTGGATACACTAGCTATAACTAAGTAGGAGCTGGAGATTGAAGCTGTTTTCTAAATTGGGCTGATTTAAAGCCACTGAGGGTTTGAAAAGTAGATATCAACAAACTCTTAGCCTCAGGTAGACAGGAAAGGTAAGACTAACACATTTACACAGAAAGAAATATGAATTTGTCCTGAAATATACTCTACAGGCTTGATAACTCTGCAGTCAGTCACAGATGTTGCTTGTTTACCTATATATGATGTACATGCTTATGAACCCTTTCTTGAAATATGCTAAGAAATATACGAAGTGGCTTTTATTCAGTGCGCAGATATCAACAATTTTGAAGATTGCTATGACTTCTTATATAAGAATACCATGTATCTAAAATTTCCTGCTTCATGAATATTGATAGAATGCTTGTGGGAAAATTCTCTGCAAATGTACACGAGAACTTGCATGAATGCTGTTCAATCAATAATAGACTATGGCCACAATTGCCAGAATTGATGCAAACACTTTTGAAGAACGATCCTTGCTTTATAAATTGCCCAACTGTGTCCATCCCTATTACAATTTCACTGAAATGGATGAAAGAAGTCCCCCTGTTATATGTAATTGAGACTACATCCATCACAGATTCTTTGGCTCTTGAATAACTGATAAAAAGTCTTAAGAAAGATGCCCCGGAAAATGATTAAAAGTGGTTTGCAGGAGGAGAGAAAAATGGATATACACAAAGATGGGAGGGTTAAACTTTATTCGCTGCTAATTGTCCTCTGTGCTACAGGATTTGCCTTAGGAGAAAAACACGGTGTTCTCTTTTCCATGTGACTTGTAATCCAGTCCTCCCAAGCATTCCTGAATTAACAAGGCTGGGTAGGTCTCCATAGAAAGAAACCACAAGAGAACTAAATGAAATGAGCATCTCCATCTCCAAGGACTGTAGTCACATTGTCCACCATCACCACCACTACCACCACCACAATTTCCAGTTAGCTTGTTCAAGAAGCGTTACTGAAGTAAAGGGCGAGGTAGACGGGTAGATGCATGGCATTAAGGAAACCATCAGAAAGTGCCTGGCAGAGTTGCAGTTGATTGATTGAAATGGTGAGTATCTGTCCGGTCAACAGGGGCAATTGGATGATATCTCGCTGAAATAAGGTGGAATTCCTTGTCATAAATCAGGGCTGAGAGGGGGAAAGTACTCTTTAAATAATAATAATTTATTAGATTTGTATGCCGCCCCTCTCCAAAGACTCGGGGCGGCTCACAACAATAATAAACAGTCTATAAATCCAATATTTTTAAAAAAACAATTAAAAAACCCTTATAGTAAAATGATCACACAATCCAATCAAACCATACACAAACCAAGACAGTTGGGGAATACGTCAATTTCCCCATGCCTGGCTACAAAGGTGAGTTTTCAACAACTTATGAAAGGCGAGGTGGGTGGGGGCAGTTCTAATCTCGGGGGGGGAGTTGATTCCAGAGGCCACCACAGAGAGGGCTCTTCCCCTGGGTCCCGCCAGATGACATTGTTTAGTCGACGGGACACGGAGGCCAACTCTGGGACCTAATATCCTAAGATTTTTATTAATATTGCTTCTTCGTTGCTTATTTCACCCCTATGACAATCATTAAGTGTCGTACCACATGATTCTTGACAAATGTATATTTTATTTTATGTACACTGAGAGCATATGCACCAAGACAAATTCCTTGTGTGTCCAATCACACTTGGCCAATAAAATTCTATTCTATTCTAATCGGCCACTGGGATTCGTGCGGCAGAAGGCGGTCCCGGAGGTATTCTGGTCCGATGCCATGTAGGGCTTTATAGGTCATAACCAACATAAGCAAAACAGCATTTCTCAACTTTAACTTTAGAAACATAGAAACATAGAAGACTGACGGCAGAAAAAGACCTCATGGTCCATCTAGTCTGACCTTATACTATTTTCTGTATTTTATCTTAGGATGGATATATGTTTATCCCAGGCATGTTTAAATTCAGTTACTGTGGATTTACCAACCACGTCTGCTGGAAGTTTGTTCCAAGGATCTACTACTCTTTCAGTAAAATAATATTTTCTCATGTTGCCTTTGATCTTTCCCCCAACTAACTTCAGATTGTGTCCCCTTGTTCTTGTGTTCACTAACTTTAAAAATGTCTGGGTTTCATTTTGCAACTTTAAAATGTGTTGATTTCAGAATTCCCCAGTCCATATGCTGAGTGGAAATGGGAGTCCACACGTCTTGTTAAGGGAATGAAACAATCTTGTACACATTCAATGTGACTTTTTTTTTTTCTGCAGTGGCATTTTATCAAAAGCAATCTATGCAGAGGTATGTAAGTGCAGAGCTAAAGTTGCCTAAATTGGTTAAGTTCCGGAACCATAAAAATTGCTTTTACAGATCAGAAGGACAGGACAGTGTGGCACTGCCCCTCAAATCCTGAGAATTCTCCACACTGCAGCCAGACAAAGATGTCCTCCTACTACTGGCAAGTTCCTTTATCTCTCGTTAATTGGTTTTTCTTTACTTACCTATGGAAGCTAATTTCTTTATTGTAAGTTTACCCTATCCCCCAAATCTTTGGTTTTATGCCACTTTTTCTGCACAGCTGCACACTTCTGTACACACATCTGGCACTTGTGTCCTTTCAGAATGATTTACCCTAGAAAATTAAGACTTGCCAACCTTGTTTGAACAAAATAACAAAGAGGTCCATTAATATTCTTGGCCATTTATGTGCTTCAAAGTGACAGCTTCTGCAGTATCTCTGTAAGAAAAGGCTGGCACAAGTTATAGTGGGAGGAAAATCTGATGCAGCAGCAGATTCCTAGCCAAAAACAATTTACGCTGGCCAGAACTGACAGCATTTCCAAAGGCTAAGGGGTCATTGGCGGAAAGCTAGCATTTAAGCCACCTGCTTGCATTCACGCTAAGCCTCCTGCTGTTGCCCTCTGCTGGGTGCCTCCTCCAGTAGCTTCCTCCAGTTCATCAAGCAACTTCAGTTCATGACATAAACTAGAGTGAGTTCCTTTCCTCCAAGTCTTTTTCCTATTGACTTTCTGTTCTTTGCAAATGGTTGTTAAGGCTGTCAGATGATGATTCAGCTGAGTCTCACTGGCCTGCCAAAATGCAGCAAGGTCACAGGAGCCAAGGAACTTGTTTGCACAATATTTGGGTTCCTTTACTTTGTTTCAGCATTCCTACCACTCCTGCAGGTGTTTCAACGTGACAAGTTTCATATGTTGCATCAAGCCATAGCGCCGTATATTCAATTCAGAGTAAGATGCATGCCATGGTTTATTTTATTTTTATTTAACACAATGAATATGTTCAGTTCATAGAAACATAGAAGACTGACGGCAGAAAAAGACCTCATGGTCCATCTAGTCTGCCCTTATACTATTTCCTGTATTTTATCTTACAATGGATATATGTTTATCCCAGGCATGTTTAAATTCGGTTACTGTGGATTTACCAACCACGTCTGCTGGTAAATCCACAGTAACCGAATAACAGCAGAGTTGGAAGGGACCTTGAAGGTCTTCTAGTCCAGCCTCCTGCTTAGGCAGGAAACCCTACGCCACTTCAGATAAATGGTTGTGCAACATCTTAAAAACTTCCAGTGTTGACACATTCACAACTTCGGGAGGCAAGCTGTTCCACTGATTAATTGTTACTGCTGGTCTCACCAGCACTCTATATAAGGGGATCACAATCTCCCTCTTCCTGCTTGTTATACCTCTAGCTATGCAGCCAAGCATCGTACTTGCTTTTCCTACAGCCCAACCACACTGCTCACCCATTTTGAGACTGTCAGAAATCACTACCCCTAAATCCTTCTCTTCTGAAGTTTTTGCTAACCCAGAACTGCCAATGCAATACTCAGATTGAGGATTCCTTTCCCCCAAGTGCATTATTTTACATTTGGAAACATTAAACTGCAGTTTCCATTGCTTTGACCATTTATCTAGTAAAGCTAAATCATTTACCATATTACAGACCCCTCCAGGAATATCAACCCTATTGCACACTTTGGAGTCATCGGCAAATAGGCAAACTTTCCCTACCAAACCTTCCCCTATGTCACTCACAAACATTAAAAAGAATAGGACCCAGAACAGATCCTTGTGGCACACCGCTTGTAACCTGTCTCTGCTCAGAATACTCGCCATTAACAATAACTCTCTTAAGTTCTGTATTACACTAAATGTTATTCTGGTTTGCTTTAGCATGTTCTCTGCATTCGGATAAAAACCCAAATTATAACAAAGGTATTTTGCCTTAGCTATAATCTGTAACTGTGGGTTGCTTAGTTCAATTTAACTGTATCTTTGCATATCAAGACTTATTACAACCCAGACTTACAATGGTTAGGGAGACATAAATCCTTCCTCCAAAAAACACAGACAGAATGCACATGTGGTCACAACACTCATCTCCTCTTGCAGCAATAGCTCCACATCTCCCAGCGTTCCCATCCCAGCAAAGATGCTGAGTCAGGGATATGGTGAGAGTAGGAGAAGACGCAGCCTACCCTCTTCTCACCCAGGTCCTCCAACTCAATTGGAAATGTAAGCTTTTCTATGATTTACAAAGGGTCCCGTCTTGCACCAACTGATCCCATCAAAATTCCTGAGATACCAATGAGAGAAGCGGGCTGGGCAGCCCACAGTCTGACATATGTTTGCTGAGTATGTACTTGGATAATGATTCATGTCCATTGAATACCCGAGGTCACACAACATAAAAAATGTGGTTTGTTTAGATGTGGCATAGCATGAACCCACTTACTAAAGACCTGCCATTTTACGATAAGTGTATTGCACAAAGTGCGGGAAAGGAACAACTAAAAAACTGAACTAAAGAACTGAAAGAGGGAAAAGAAGAAGTAAATCTACTTGACTTTAACTTCATTCAATTTCTCTCTTGCCTTCCTGTCTCTAAAAACTATTCTTAGCTATGTTTCTAATTGTTTTCCATGTTGCCTTAGGTTCTTTAAATTCTCACCTCTGCCTTTTTCAGGATTTCATTTATTCCATCCATCACTTTCTTAGTCTTAGTTTTTATCTGAACTCAATCCTTTTTCCTTTGTGCATTGGGGTTTTTTTTTCAGTTTGGTCCACTATCTCAACAGCCCCCAATTTTTTTGGCACCAGGAAAATGTTTTGATGGAAGACAATTTTTCTTGGATGGATGGGATGGAGGATTTCAATTTCGCTCGCTCATCTCACCACTCATTTCCAGCTATGCAGCCCGGTTCCCAACAGACCATGGAATGGTAGCAGTCTGTGGCCTGGGGATTGGGGACCCCTGCTCCATCTGCCCAAAACTGCACATCCACTTATTCCTTTTCTACTGGATGCATTCTTTTGTGCCACACCTTCCTGACCAGACTTATTGAACCAGACCAGGTTATTGAAACAGGTGTCCAAGGTGGTTGAGGCAGGCAGGATTCCCTTGGGTACCATTTGTTGGGGGTCAAGGGAAAGGGAGGGTTTTGCCTTCTCTTTCTGCTCAAGATCCCCATGTACAATTGGTGGGCCACTGTGTGACACAGAATGCTGGACTCGAGATGGGCTTTGGCCTGATTCAGCATGGCTCCTCTTATGTTCTTATGACTTCTTCTAGTTTTATCACATAAACGTCTCATTGAAACGCAACTTTTATGTTTTTCCTGAGATCACTTAATTTCCACAAGAGGGAAGGGGCAAAGGGGCTCTTAAAGGCAACCCATTTGTACTTATTTTGACCTACATTCCTCCTAGCAGATAATTTTCTACTAGAATTTGCATGTTGTAACATTTCTGCATCTGTTATCTTTGGGAAACACTTTATCAATATTCACACATTCATCAACTTTCTATAGTTTTCTGTCTTCTACATTAACTTGCAATAATGCTGTTTATTGAGTTGTGGTGATGCAGTGGTTAGAATGCAGTATTGCAGACTAATTGTGCCAACTGCCAGCAGTTGGTTTCTCACTCAAAGTTGACTCTTATTCTTCCTTCCTTCTGAGGTCGGTAAAATGACAGATTGTTGGGAGCAATCTGCTGACTCTGTAAACTGCTTAGAGAGGTATGTAAAGCACTGTGAAGCAGTATGTAGGTCTAAGTACTATTGCTTTTCAAATTTTCCTCTCCAACATAATTAGCTTTGCTTTGGGTGCATTCATTTTCACACTTTACTGAATCATATAATCTTTTTAAAATTTCTTGCAAATCATTCAACTGCTTAGCAACAAGATATCTGCATATAGAGGTACACCCCACATTTACATTGTCAAGAAATACACTTCTAGTGCTAGTATGGTCATTTTATGTTTATCCCCAAAACAACCAAAGGAATGTCAGTTATCCTTGTCTTATTTCCTGCTTAGTGTTGGTTGTTAAGCATTCCATTTATTCTCTGACATGCTTTAGTTTCATCATACATCTGTTGCAAATTCAATAATCAAGTTCTATATTTGATCACTTCAATAATTCAAGGCTGTTCATTTTATCCCACAGATTCTGGAAATCAGCGCAGTGCAGTGAACTGTATTTCTCAATTCATACATTACTGCTAAACAGGAAAAATCTGGTCAGTGCATTCCTTATTTGGCATAAAGGTACACTGCACTTTTCAAAATTCGTTCACTCTCCCCTTTCAATCAAAATTATGCTAAACAGCTATCCAGGCACATTTAAAAATGTAATCTCCCTTTGTCTTTTTTGCATTCAACGCTTTGCTTAGAAGACCAAGGCTGGGAATCCTTGCAAGCAAAACACATTTATGTTGTAACATTCCTTCACCTAAGATCACCTAACTAAAGCTTTACATATTTTTTTAATAATTCTCACAGCATTTATGAGGTCCATGATTAATTCCCCTTGGGCACTTATAATGTTTGTTTTACTATATTCATGAACATAACACTATCTGTATACATCTCTTTTTTCTCCATTTCCATTCCAACTCATTTAACACTTTTGTTTTTAATCAGTTTCCCTTTTCAGAAGGTGCCTTATATAACCTTTGTCATTCAGTTCCAAAACTATTTGTTTTTGTTTCCTTCAAAATTGCTCTGAATTTTTCCCCATCTTTGTTAATCGCCATCATTCTTCATAGTACAAAAATTATCCTGTATTTAGATCTCTCACTGTCTTAATATATTCACTAATTCTATAGTATTTTAATCATAAACAATTATTTTTTTCAGATTTATATTTGTTCTTTTGTTACAGGCACATATGAATAGATTTATTAATCACCGTAACTTTGAAAAAAGGCCCTCTTCTAAGCAGATATTCACCAACTAATCTTCATTGTCATTCATTCTTACATTACCAAACCTCTTCTGTTTTTGTTGCCCAGCCTCCACAATTTTCTCAAAGCAAATGGCTCATTTTTCTTTAACCAATCATTGGTGGATTATGTGCAACTATCACTAAACTGTAGATTTCTGCTTTCATTCATACTCACAATAAGGTTTTTCAATGTCCTCCATCTCTTTCAAGTCTGACACATTTTTCTTTTCCTAATGTCCACAATTTCCCTACTATACTTATTTTCCTATCGCAGTTGTCACATTGCTTTTTAATCCTTGTTTTAGCTTGAGTTCCAGGCATTTTTTTCAGAAAATGACAAAAGAAAATTGAAGTGTTTGAAAGAACAATGGGATTTAGGAAGACAGGAAGAACTGTATGCAGAGCTCCAGCTAGACAAAATAAATAAATAAAAGGTTACTGTGTAATTTGGACCATTTGTTATTTCCTTTCTATTTATCTTTCAAGATTGTTTTGAGGATGTTGAGGAGGTGGGTAAGGGGGTTAACCAACATTGTTCCGAGCTCCTTTCAGTGTGTGTTTTCAAAATATTGTGTTCCTATTTTTCTTATTTAATACTACTCTACAGCAATGTATTCACTGGAGATAAATTTCTGGTTTGGTACTTCTTAAATCATAGCCCAAAGCCAAGATGTTTCGGGAGTTCAGTAATTATGTAGCTGGAGCATCGTTTAAAAGGGAGGGATGAAAAAGCTGAATGCTTCTGACCTATTTGGAAAACGCTCAGTAAGCTAAATTGATATAAATTCAACTGCATTTGTGGGAATGCTGAGCAACAATTCACAAGCTTTAATATCTTAGATTAGAAAGCAGAGTTCAGAATTCTCCCACTGGGGGAGAAAAGAGAGGAAAAAGACTGAGATGAAATCACGGAGGGAGCTTCCTTTTTAAATAGAAATGAAAAGTAAATTTCTGAAATGCACTTCAATCACATATAAAACATTTAAACTGAGTTTTTAGGGAATGGGTTTTTTTTTCAGATGAGCTTTCTCTGGGATTAACCTTATTAATAAGACTGTAGTATATTGTTTACTGTGCATCTCTTGCTGAAATTCAAGTTACAGTCCTAAATTCTTACAGTAATGTAATGGATCCTATACTTCTACAGTACAAGATTGCATTATCTACCAGTATTTAATTTTGGCCTAGTTCATATATTAAAGCATAATACCTGCTATTCTGCATTTACCTACATATGTCCGTTAGGAGGGGCTAAGTGCAGGCTCAATCATCTTAAATTGGGGCTATGAGAATTAGTGCAGGTCATTCTTTTTCAACTTAACATCCTCCAGATGAGTTAACACATTAGCTCCCAAAATCCTTAGCCAGCACTACAATCCTAACTCATCTGGAGCTATCAAGCTAGCAAAGGTTTTAGAAGAATAGGATATAAAGTAAAGGAGAGGGTAATTCAGTCTGTCTGTGAAATTGGTTGACTTATATTCTGGTTTTTGTTCACTTTTTGCACATGAAATTATGTCCCTAATATTAGAATTAAAATTGACTGGGTATCTTAAAGATCCATTGCAAATCATAGCAGCCAATGGTATGTTTGATAGACAAAACAACTTGATATTGTATAAGGTATTTTTCTAGTTTCACTACCCATGTGATCCTGCTGACTACCCAGACAGCCTTAAGGATCCCCTGTGTTTTCCTACTTCTTCCTAACTCTCTCTTTTAATGAATAAGCTCTTTAAGCTGCCCTATTCCTGTTTCTAAGAAGTGCTGGCATCTGGACAGATTGCATTCCTTTGGACCCTGTGATGGAAAGAATGAGCTCAAAAACAAAGAGTCAAATGGTTAGATTTGTACCCAGAAATCTGATATTCCAAAAAGGGTTTTATAGGTTAGCCTGTGTGCTTGGCATTAAATAAGGTAAAAGCTAAATATGAACACAGCACTAACTCATTGGTTTAAGCATCTGTAATATGACGAAAAGTTTTGGCTAAAAAGGTTTTGTTGTTATGATTAATTTAGTTAAAAATAGAAATCTGGATATTTTCCAATTTTATTGTTTATAGAAAAAGTTGACCGTTTTCTCCAGGTTTCTACATTATCTACATAGGTAATCCTATTTAATCAAAGGTCAGTTATTAAATGCAGTGACATCAGAACATTACATGGCTCACCAACTTTTAACTGAGCTGTAATATCAGGAAGAACTGGAATATGTAAACCACAGATGTGTAGTAAATCAAAGGACAAGTTTTATTTTTGTAACATCTGCTAGAAAACTGACAATTTTGAATAATGCCTGGAAATTTTCTAAGAACAGCACGTAGTTGCAGTGTTTTAAATGCATAGTTCCTACCATGAAGATCTCTTACCAACATAAAACTGTTTGCATACATTGGTATCCTTCAGTCTCGAAAGACCATGGTATCATGCTCTGGACTCCCCAGAGCACGAGGCCTGGGTATAGAGCTTAGACTGTTACCAGTGAAGGACTACCAACATTTTTACTACCACACTGTGGGCGTGGCTTATGCATTTTCTTTCAACATCTTTCAGTGCAAATTGTGTGCTCGGGGGTGGAGCTCCATTTTCGCTACCCCACTGCATCTCTCCCACCCACCCATCCCTGTCCAGGCAGTAGCCCACCCCTGCTTCCTATGTATCTCTTATATGATTGGGCCAATAAAAGCTGGATTGACAAATTATGCTCAGCCATTATTTTAGATATGGTTTGGTAAGTGAGTAAGCTACAGTAACTGTGATGGGCTTGCCCATAATTAACGGGACCAGGATTCATTAATTCAGCCCATGTATCTGAGTCCATATGGCATTAAGTCATGACAACTATACGTGCTGTGTTCACACAACACTTGAGGTTAAATATGCCTAGTTTGCACTTCAGTGTGCCAAGTAAACATAATGTAAAGCTGAGTTCACAAGTTATTTCAGTTTATGAAATGAAATGTAAATGTTGCAAATCCATAATAAAGCTGAACCAGGCATGTTGTAGTTTAATGTAATATTTGGATTTGGGGTGTGTGTAATTTTTTTTAAATTTTTCCTACTTTTTTCCATACATTTCAAAATAGTCAGGTTATAATAAAAACAGTATTTAGTTAGTAAATCATAGATAACTGTCCCCCCAAAAGATTAATACTTCTAAATTTAATTATTTTCGGTATCAATCATACCCCCCAAACCTTGACCTCTAATTTTGTCATCCAAATTTTCATCTAATTAACTTCCACATTGATTTCTTTTAACCTTATTACAATAATTTCATCTTCTTCTTACCAGCCCAATTAAGCCATTATATTTACTCCCCCTACTCATGTATTCTAGAAACCCTTACCACCACTTTCTAAATAAAATTAAAAAGCTTATAAGCTAAGAAAAAAAGAAAGTTTAATAGTTAAAAAAGAAAGAAAAATGAACCAAAAAACTATTACTAATATTAATATTAATAAAGAATTTAAGAATAATCAAATTAAAAAAGAATATTTGGATTTATCTCCTGTATAGGCAATTTGCACCTATAAAGTTGATCTTAATGGATGCCTCCTAGTGTACCTATAGAATTCTCAAGAAACAGCAAAGCAGCCCTCTTAGCATCTAATTGTAACTTTTTTTTACTACATCCTTAAGCTAGGTTTAATGCTCATTAAACCTATTTATGGAATCTCCCACTAACATTGCATACACAGTGGTATCTCTACCTAAGAATGCCTCTTCTTACAAACTTTTCTAGATAAGAACCAAGTGTTCAAGATTTTTTTTGCCTCTTCTCAAGAACCATTTAGAAACCTGCGCCTTCAAAACTGTAACCGGAAAAGGCAGGGAGAAGCCTCCGTGGGGCCTCTCTAGGAATCTCCTGGGAGGAAACTGGGCTGGACAAGGTAGGGAGAAGCCTCTGTGGGGCCTCTCTAGGGATCTCCTGGGAGGAAACTGGGCTGGAAAAGGTAGGGAGAAGCCTCTGTGGGAGGAAACAGGGCCAGAAAAGGCAGGGAGGAGCCTCCGTGGAGCCTCTCTAGGAATCTCCTGGGAGGGAACAGGGTCTTCACCCTCCCTGTGGTTTCCCCAATCGCACACATTATTTACTTTTACATTGATTCCTATGGGAAAAATCGCTTCTTCTTACAAACTTTTCTACTTAAGAACCTGGTCACTGAACGAATTAAGTTCTTAAGTAGAGGTACTACTGTACAAGGGTCGTCCAGAAAGTAATGCTCCAGATTTTTTTTCTCAGCCTACAGTCATGGTAGGAATGCAAAACTTTAGATATACATTTTTTGAATTGTCAGAAGTGCGTGTGTAAATTTTGTGTTTCTTCAGACAAATAGCGTAGCTGCAGCAGTGTTTTGAAATGTCATTTGTAAGTGATGTACATTACAAGCCGCATGTTGTCATTGAATTTCTCACTGCGGAGAAAGAAACTGTTGGGAACATTCACAAACATTTGTGTACAGTTAATGGAGAATCTGCAGTCATCCTGCATAAGCTATGCCCACAGTGCGGTAGTAAAAATTTTGGTAACCCTTCACTGATAGGAACAGAGTGGGCCTTCTCCGGGTCCCGTCAACTAAACAATGTCGGTTGGCGGGGCCCAGGGGAAGAGCCTTCTCTGTGGCGGCCCCAGCCCTCTGGAACCAACTCCCCCCAGAGATTAGAATAGCCCCCACCCTCCTTGCCTTTCGAAAGCTCCTCAAAACCCACCTCTGCCGTCAGGCATGGGGGAATTAAGATAATCTTTACCCCTAGGCTTCTACAATTTATGCATGGTATGTTTGTATGTATGATTGGTTTTATAACAAGGGTTTTTAGCTGTTTTTAGTATTGGATTTTTACATTCTGTTTCTGCCACTGTTGTTAGCCGCCCCAAGTTCACGGAGAGGGGCGGCATACAAATCAAATCAATTCAAATAAAATCAAATCAATAAACAAACAACCAAACAGCCAAACAAACATATACATTTGTGAGCCACTCCGAGTCTACGGAGAGGGGCGGCATACAAATCTAATAAATTATTATTATTGTTATTATTATTATTGTTGTTGTTGTTATTGCTATTGCTATTATTATTATCCAGATCTATCCATTTGGTTTTATTTGGTAGCAATGGCATGAAACATTTATGTACAATCATTACACTGTGAATTGGGCCACAGAGACTGCAATTCTCTTCAATCTTTATGAAGCAAGCAGCTTCCCAGCAATGCAAGGATGACAAACATCCTGTAGTGCATTTACTCATTTAGATTGTGCTGCTATTGTCTTCCTGGTCACCTAGTCTTACAATTGCAGACTTACACTTCAAAAGGTTAGCAAACTTATTCTATCAGAACTGCAATGGAAAAATATGTGCTATGCATTATGGTGAGACTACCCTTTCATAAACTTTCAGATCTCAGATTGGCATTGCCCCAATCATACCTATGTCCCCACAATGGGCATAATAGGGAATCTAAGAACTAATTAATTGACGCCTCAGCTTCTATTCAGATGACAAGCCTACTGAACATGTTTTCAGCAGAATTTCAGGGCAGGTGGTTTTCTATTTATCTGTCTGTCCATCCGTCCATCCATCCATCCATCCATCCATCCATCCATCCATCCATCCATCCAACTGTATTGGCAGTTCTGTGTTAGCAAAAACTTCAGAAGAAAAGGATTTAGGGGTAGTGATTTCTGACAGTCTCAAAATGGGTGAAAAGTGCAGTCAGGCGGTAGGGATGCTTGGCTGCATAGCTAGAGGTATAACAAGCAGGAAGAGGGAGATTATGATCCCGGTATATAGAGTGCTGGGGAGACCACATTTGGAATACTGTGTTCAGTTCTGGAGACCTCACCTACAAAAAGATATTGACAAAATTGAACGGGTCCAAAGACGGGCCATAAGAATGGTGGAAGGTCTTAAGCATAAAACGTATCAGGAAAGACTTAATGAACTCAATCTGTATAGTCTGGAGGACAGAAGGAAAAGGGGGGACATGATCGAAACATTTAAATATGTTGAAGGGTTAAATAAGGTCCAGGGGGAAAGTGTTTTTAATAGGAAAATGAACACAAGAGCAAGGGGACACAATCTGAAGTTAGTTGGGGGAAAGATCAAAAGCAACATGAGAAAATATTATTTTACTGAAAGAGTAGTAGATCCTTGGAACAAACTTCCAGCAGACATGGTAGATAAATCCACAGTAACTGAATTTAAACATGCCTGGGATAAACATAGATCCATCCTAAGATAAAATACAGAAAATAGTATAAGGGCAGACTAGATGGACCATGAAGTCTTTTTCTGCCGTCAGACTTCTATGTTTCTATCCATCCATCCATCCATCCATCCATCCATCCATCCATCCATCCATCCATCCATCCATCCATCTATCTATCTATCTATCTATCTTATTAAATTTATATGCTGCCCTTCTCCTTTTGGACTCAGGGTGGCTAACAACAATAAAATGGAATACAAAATGTGAAACCCCATAATAAAAAAATTCATCTCACAATCATATGACAGTCAGACTGGAGCAAGATGTCGATGCTCAATGGTCTTCCCTGGCCTGCTGACAGAGGCGTGTTTTTAGGGCCTTCTGGAAGGCCAGGAGAGTGGGGGAATTCCAGGAGTAGCAGGAATTCTACCCATTCTTTCCCAGGTACTTAAAAGGATGAGTTTGTCACTCTTCCTCAGAGTGGCCGTTCCCTCAGTTTTTCTTGCTGCAAAAAGCAACCCTGGTAAATGTTCTGTTGGGCTCTCTGGCAGAATCCTCCAAAAAAATTCACAGGTACAAATTTCAGACACACACACGTTTGAAAATTCAAAACAATGTTCTTTATAATGAAAAATCTCTTAACCTAAGCCCTTTTTTGGTATAGCAAAGAGCACTCGTCTCCAAACAAACTGGTAATTTGTACAAGCCCCTTATCAGTTCTGTGATACTTAGCTTGCAGCTGTGAGGCAATTCACAGTCCTTCTTCTTTCACAAAGTGAAACACACTTTGCTCTGGTTTAGTTTCCAAGCGGGGAAAAATCAGCACACAAAAAGTCAAAGTCAGTAAAGCAGTCACGAAACACAAAGATCAGATAATCCTCCACAATGGCCAAACCCACAGGCTGCTATTTATAGCAGCCTCACTAATCACCACAGCCCCAACCAACCACAGGTGGCCTCATTTTCTTTGATAATAATCTCTCAGTTGTTGCTGCCTATGCTTCGCTCTCCACATGCGTGGCTGTATCATTAACTCTTGTTCTGAATCCAAGGAGGAGCTAGATAATTGATCTCCTTCTGAGCTGTCTGCCACACTCTCCTCCTCCCTGTCACTCATGTCTTCTTGGTCAGAGGAGCCTTCATCAGCAGATTCCACCGGGGGCAAAACAGGCCTGCAGCATGTGGATGTCTCCCCCACATCCACAGTCCTTGGGGTAGGAGCTGGGCCAGAGCTAACCAGAACACCAAAGAGGAATACGGATAGTGAATGGAGTGGCTGCTGCTCCTTCAGCCCTCTTTGGCCAACTGGAAAGAATATTGGTGGTCCTTGAAACGAGAGTATGGTAGAATGACTCTGCTGCCAATAGGAAAGAAGTGAAAATAGTGTCTGTGTAAGTGCCCTTAATTCCAGCCCTTGGAATAAATAATTAAATACTTCATTAATCAAGAAGTTAGCAAAGTTACCAGCTGTGCGCACGATTCAATTTAAACCAAGGAGAAGAGTGAAGATCATAGTTAGCCTCCCTCCTTTTGTGAGCTGTTTAAAAAGAAATAAGATAAAACAGAAAATCCACATGCTCGTTCAGCAGCTATGATTAATTTATTTATTCACATTTATTATAGCCATTCAACTCCAATAGACTCTGGATTTATAATGGTGAATAATAATATTTGTCCAGTGATACTCCAAAGGTGAATTGGGAAAGGACAAAGTGCATCAGGGAGTAAAATAAAATAATCTACAGACTGAATTACAATACTGTATAACAATTTCTCATTCAATTCAAATTCACCTTCGGTCACAGAAACCAGTCAACCTTCTTCACAAAATTGCTGTTCTGGGGATCAAGAGAAGAAAGTCGCCATTAAGTCAACTTAAGCTCCAAGAGGAAAGTCAAGGTATGAATCTAATAAAGTTAATCATTCTGTTACGTACACAAAAATACATTACAACATGAAGCACAATCATGAGAAACACAAAAATCGCTTATCTTCTTTGTCATCTAGGAT
Organism: Erythrolamprus reginae; assembly: GCF_031021105.1. NCBI lineage: Eukaryota > Metazoa > Chordata > Lepidosauria > Squamata > Dipsadidae > Erythrolamprus > Erythrolamprus reginae. The sequence continues at coordinate 45,673,725 of NC_091950.1, forward strand.
TCTGCTGGATGGATCTACAAGCCAATAGTGGTGTGGACTTGTTTAGATGTATGATACATTTGGAATGCCTGATTTATTTGATAATAAAAGCGAATCAAGAATCATGCAGACTTCCTCTCTCTTGCAATTAATTGCCTGCTCTTGGTTGCTCCACGAATCGTGATGCTTTAAAGAGGGAGCAATCAAGAGACTTTATTATTTTTTATGGCATCAGTGGAACAGTCTGGCAAACCCAGTTTTACTCTGCAGCCCTTCATTTACACACCTTTATTTTGTTTTTCTCTATTAACAAACAGCCACAAAACTCAGAGCAAAGAACAATGCATTCTTATGCCAACAATTCTTTCTCTTGCTACTCTAAGGATTGGATTCTGCTATAATTTTCTACTATGGAAATGATCCAAGCAGCAGCAGCAATGAGTGAAAAAACTGCAGTAGCTCTTTTAAAAAGGAAATATGGCCCAGTGTTGAGCTCTGCTCCCAGTGAGAAACTTGCAAAGATTTTGGCAAGAATATGGAGGACGTTTACCATTGCGTCCTTCCAGAATTTTTTTATCTGGTTTGTCCTTCCAGACAAGCCAACTGCCCTGAAATTAACTGGTGGCCTCCTGTCCAAGTACTAAACAGGCCCAACCCTGATTCATTTCCCAGCTCAGGCCAAGCCAGGCCAGGCAGCTGCTACTACCATCTGGCTTCAGAGAGAATAATTTTTTTTGAAGAATTTCAATTTACATCATTCCTCACCATGGATTTTGTCTGCTAGAATTCATGAGTTGGAGGAGCATTGATGCAACACACCCAGGTATCTGTAGTGTTAAGAAACTTAATCATAGGTTTGTGTCAGATGACCTAGCACAGTGATGTCGAACCTTTTTTTGTCTAGTGCTGAAAGAGTGTGCGCACGCACTATTGCGCATGCCCAAGTGCCCATATCCATAATTCAATGCCTGGGGAAGACAAAAACAGCTTCCCCCACATCCTGGAGGCTCTCTGGAGGCCAGAAACGGCTTGTTTCCCAACTTCTGGTGGGCTCAGTAGCCTCATGTTTCATCCTCCCCAGGCTCCAAAGGCTTCCCTGGAGCTGGAGGAGGGTAAAAACGTCTTCCCCATCCCTCCAGAGGCGCTCTGGAAGCCAAAAACACCCTCTCAGAACCTCTGTGCAAGCCAAAAATCAGCCAGCTGGCACACACATGCACATTGGAGTTGAGCTAGTGCAGTTGTTCGTGTGCCAGTAAATATACCTAGCAGAATATTACCAACAATCTTGGTATTACTGACTCTCAACCATTTTTGTTAAAGAAGAAAAGATCCAGGTTATCCTAATTAGGATCACAGCCATTTCATGTTGGGTAGTGTTGTACATACTCCTGGTCAGTTGGAGGATGATGACGATATTGAGGACTCTGATTCAGATAGTGTTTATGAATTAGTGGGGGGCCCGGGGTTACAGGTAATAGAACAGGTGGGAGGCCAGCCACAGGATGGGGCTATGAGTTCATGATCTAGCGAGGAAGAATCAGACGCTCGCTGGGTTAACCCTAAATTCAGAAGGGCCCAAAAACATAGAGAACAGAGGTCTGGAAGAAGATATTAAGGAGAGGAATGGGTTAAATACTGTAGTGAAGTATTTGGCACGTCAGCAGGGGTCAGTGGGGAAGAAGGGTGGAGTTTCAAGGTTGCCGATGAGAAAAATGGATGTTTTTTCTTGCCGCTCTCAAGTAAGCAAAAGTATTCTGTGGATTAACAGTCAGGGCTGCTGTTTTTAGAGATCATGCATTTAGGAAAATAAATCTTGTTAAATGGAGAAGGAGAAGGAATGTGAGAAATGCGGTCAAGGGAGATAACGGACCAACAGCTAAGTGCGTGTATGAAATGTGTTTGAATTCCAGAAGAGCAGAGAAATAAATGGAGTTTCTTTATTCATGATATAATGCATTTAATAAGAGTAATTTGTAATTGCTAAATTTCTACCAGAAACCAGAACAGGTAGGAGAGGCTAAACTACGGGTGTCACACTCAAGGCCCGTGGGTTGGATGTGTCATGTGTTGACCATGCCTACTCCTGGTTTATCAAAGGGGGGGGAGTCCCAATGTGTCACATGACGATGTGACTGAGTTTGACACCCCTGGACTAAACCTTTCCTCAGTGGCCTCCTCTACCCCAGTACCTGTAGGAGATATGCTCATATACACATTTCTAATATACCTGGGTGATCCAGAAAGCGAAGTGAAGTAACATTTAATACACACACGCCCCTTTTCACTTGACACAAGAAGCCATGATTCGGACAAAAATTTGTAACGCAGACCCTGGATTTAGATTCTAATTAAAATTCTTCTTTTGCCTCACCATAGAACCATTTCTCAGTTTGGTTTGTCATAACAGTATATATGCAGTATTCGTAAAGTTCAGGACTAACCTGAAGACCATATATTGCACATCATTGGTGCATTTACTTGACCAAGAACTTATGCATGACGCAACACAAGGGCAAGTTGCATAAAATCCAGTGATTTTTCAAAACCAGATTCCTTCAGAAAGCATAAATTTCACTTCCTTATACATAGACTGAATTCTTTTTCTGTTGTCCAGGTGGAAACCAAAGGGGCTTCTTGAAGATTTGTTTATCCTTAAACAAAGCAACAACTGGGAATAACATATTGCTATTGATTGATTGATTGATTGATTGATTGGATTTGTATGCCGCCCCTCTCCGTAGACTCGGGGCGGCTAACAGTGGTAAAAACAACATGCGACAATCCAATACTAAAAACAGCTAAAAACCCTTATTTTAAAAACCAATCATACATACAAACATACCATACATAAATTGTAGAAGCCTAGGGGGAAAGAGTATCTCAGTTCCCCCATGTCTGACGGCAGAGGTGGGTTTTAACGAGCTTACGAAAGGCAAGAAGGGTGGGGGCTATTCTAATCTCTTGGGGGAGTTGGTTCCAGAGGGCCGGGCTGCCACAGAGAAGGCTCTTCCCCTGGGTCCCGCCAAACAACATTGTTTAGTTGACAGGACCCGGAGAAGGCCCATTTTGTGGGACCTAACTGGTCGCTGGGATTCGTGCGGCAGAAGACGGTCCCTGAGATAATCTGGTCCGGTGCCATGAAGGGCTTTATAGGTCATAACCAACACTTTGAATTGTGACCGGAAACTGATTGGCAACCAATGCAGACTGCGGAGTGTTGGTGTGACATGGGCATATTTAGGGAAGCCCATGATTGCTCTTGCAGCTGCATTCTGCACGATCTGAAGTTTCCGAACACTTTTCAAAGGTAGCCCCATGTACAGAGCATTACAGTAGTCGAGCCTCGAGGTGATGAGGTATTTGTTTTCTTTGTATGGTAATTCTCCCCCCCCCCTTTCTCCTTCCCCCCCCCCCCCATAACTGCCATTACATGCTATTTGACATCTAGCACTTAAAGCTATTCTTACTAAGACTTCTTATTTTTGTGGTTTCAAGCTGCATTAGTCTTAGTCAAAGTGGGCTAAGCCTACATGGTGTTGAGGTAACAACAGAAACAATTTTGACTGTAATTTTGCAGCAAGTTATGTGTTAATCGCTGAAGGGTGCATGAGTATTGGGTAGCAGAAAAGTACCGATAAGCTACAACACATAGGCTCTATGCAAAGGAAGCCTTTCCTTTATTAATGTGAATGTCCCCATATAAATAATAATTTTATTCTGTCTTTTAAGAAAATGTAATTGAACAACAATTTTGGGGGCACTATTTGCATGCAACTTTAGAGTGCAAGTCCTTTTACTTTCTACCCACTGAGTTCTTGAAAACAAATTACATACTATAAAAATAAAACATCATTGAATGTATAATCATCTGGAAATGAAAATCAGATAATATTGCATTGGCAGTTCTGTGTTAGCAAAAACTTCAGAAGAGAAGGATTTAGGGGTAGGGATTTCTGACAGTCTCAAAATGGGTGAGCAGTGTGGTCGGGCAGTAGGAAAAGCAAGTAGGTTGCTTGGCTGCATAGCTAGAGGTATAACAAGCAGGAAGAGGGAGATTGTGATCGCGCTATATAGAGCGATGGTGAGACCACATTTGGAATACTGTGTTCAGTTCTGGAGACCTCACCTACAAAAAGATATTGACAAAATTGAACGGGTCTAAAGAGGCTACAAGAATGGTGGGAGGTCTTAAGCATAAAACGTATCAGGAAAGACTTCATGAACTCCATCTGTATAGTCTGGAGGACAGAAGGAAAAGGGGGGACATGATCAAAACATTTAAATATGTTAAAGGGTTAAATAAGGTTCAGGAGGGAAGTGTTTTTAATAGGAAAGTGAACACAAGGACAAGGGAACACAATCTGAAGTTAGTTGGGAAAGATCAAAAGCAACGTGAGAAAATATTATTTAACTGAAAGAGTAGTAGATCCTTGGAACAAACTTCCAGCAGACGTGGTTGGTAAATCCACAGTAACTGAATTTAAACATGCCTGGGATAAACATATATCCATTGTAAGATAAAATACAGGAAATATTATAAGGGCAGACTAGATGGACCATGAGGTCTTTTTCTGCCGTCAGTCTTCTATGTTTCTAATACACTTTGTAAGGCTTTCTACAATAGGGCCATGATGAAACGAAAGCTTTCTTTTGCCAGGATTGATTTGCAAATGAAATCTACTTACCTTCCCTACAAGTTTGGAAGCTTCTGCCACTATTGCACTGCTTTTTCATCTTCTGTGCATGCACAGAGAATTAAAAACAAGAAAATGGTAATGTCCGGGCAGGTAGGTGGAGCCTCGTGCTGCTGCTGGTTCTTCAAACCACCAAGGGCTGCCGCTACTTGTACGCCCGGACTGGAGCATACCAGTAAGATTTCACCATTACATGGACACTAGGATTTCCCAGGATTCCCTAAGGCAGTATTTCCCAACCTTGGCAACTTGAAGATATTTGGACTTCAACTCCCAGAATTCCCCAGCCAGCGAACGCTGGCTGGGGAATTCTGGGAGTTGAAGTCCAGATATCTTCAAGTTGCCAAGGTTGGGAAACACTGCCCTAAAGAAATGATTAAGTTGTACGGAATATAATATTAACTGCATTAATAAATTAAACGAATTCAGTCAACTTTGGGGAATGTGTTCCCTCCCACCCACCAGCATATGATTCAGAGGCCAATTGTTGCACTGATTCCAAAAATATTGTGCATCTTTTTTCTACAATTAGTGATATAATTTTTTCCAGACCTTTCTCTATATGCTTGCAATTAAATTAAATATGGAACTTTCTACAGATAAATGGCAGATGCTATACCACTGAACTTAAAAATAGTCTTGACTCTTATGAGAACAGAGCACTTGTATTCTCTTAATCTGGCATTAGGCTATATTGCATTGTGTGAATACAACCATGCCATTAATTGTGCTCCAATTGTTCCTTTTTAAGAGAAAGACATTGACCAATATTCAACCCCAGACCTTCAGCACTTTGATCTTCATCCTTATACCTCCATCCTTATACCTTAGATCTTCATCCTTCACTCAGGTTGACATAAGAAAAGGTATGAAGTCATTTAACCTTGAGTTATAACTATCAGTTAAAGCAATTAAATCCAAAGGGTGAGTTAATGGGCAGCATCAAACATCCTGAGAAACATCTGGTATAATAAAAGTCTGCATTTTCACTTAATGAATAATTGATTCCCATTCTTTGAAGCAAGGTTAGCTCACAAGTGGAGATAGGATATTGACATCCCTCTGAATACTGAGCGTTCTTTCTCTCTGTTCTTTCCTAGTCCTCTGAAGGGAGACAAATTTAGTTTAAGTATCAAGTCAGAAACAGAAAGAAAAGCTGGTTTATTGCATTGGAATAAAATCTCAAAGTACGTTGCTGATAATTTGTCGCTTCGGTTTAGTACTTTAAAACATGGAGTCTTATAAAGACTTACAATAGAAACATAGAAACATAGAAGTCCGACGGCAGAAAAAGACCTCATGGTCCATCTAGTCTGCCCCCACACTACTCTCTGTATTCCATCCTAGGATGGACACATGTCCATCCCAGGCAGGTTCCAACTCAGCCACTGTGGATCCACCAACCATGTCCGCTGGAAGCCCGTTCCAAGGATCCACTACTCCTTCAGTAAAACAATACTTTCTCATGTTGCCCCTGATCCCTCCCCCAACCAACCCCAGACCGCGTCCCCCTGTTCTTGTGTTCGCCCTCCCACCAAAAACACTTCCCTCCTGGACCCCATTTAACCCTTTAAAATGTTTCGATCATGTCCCCCCCCCTCCCTCTGTCCCCCAGACTACACAGACTGAGTCCATCAAGTCCCTCCCGATACGTTCCACGCTCAAGACCTTCCACCATTCCTGCAGCCCGTCCTTGGACCCGTTCAACCCCGTCAATATCTCCTTGTAGGTGAGTCTTTCCTGACCTGATTTAAAGGTTTCTACTGAGATTCTCGGTCATACAGGTCATGGTTGTCTCAAAGATGCTTTTTTTCAAGAGGCAACTGGACTGTCTTTGTTTTTCCTTGAAGACATTTTGCTTCTCTCCCGAGAGGTTTCAGAACTGAAGAAGCTTCTTGGATGAGAAGTGAAACATCTTCAGGGAAAAACAAAGAAAGCCTAGTTGCCTCTTTAAAAAAGCACCTTTCGATTTAAAGGTGGTGAACATTTAGTCTGGAATTTTTTAGATATAAAGTCTATGCAGTAATGCTGCATAAAAGCTGGGGTGGTGCAGCAGGTAGAGTGCTGTACTGCAGGCCACTGAAGCTGACTGTAGATCTGTAGGTCAACGGTTCAAATCTCATCACCGGCTCAAGGTTAACTCAGCCTTCCATCCTTCCAAGATGGGTAAAATGAGGACCCGGATTGTGGAGGCAATATGCTGGTTCTGTTAAAAAGTGCTATTGTTAACATGTTGTAAGGCACCCTGAGTCTAAGGAGAAGGGCGGCATAAAAATTGAATGAATGAATGAATGAATGAATGAATGAATGAATGAATGAATAAAGTCTTTACAAGAGCAAGTGCTGCCACTTCCATCCTTGTTTTAAAATACAGTAACCTACATGCAGTGGTGGGCTACTCCGAGTCCACGGAGAGGGGCGGCATACAAATCTAATAAATTATTATTATTATTAATTATTACTAACCGGAACACTAAATTGCGCTCACTGCCGCGGCTCGTAACTGCTTGCGCGGCCAGAGCAATTTTGCTTTTGCACCTGCAGAGGTAGCAAAATCGCGCACGGAGCTGCAGGTGCTCCCATGCTTCGGCAAGTTATTTTTGCTTCCACACATACTGAAACACGGGCGCACCTGCGGCTCTGTGCCTGATTTAGCTACCTCCACAAGTGCAGAAGCCAAATCGTGCTGGCCCTGCAAGCACTTAGGATCCGTGGCAGCGAGTGCAATTTAGCGTTCCGGCTAGTAGGCCCCTGCTGCCTACATGCACACTTGAAAGGCAAATCAACAAGCTTGACTTTATTGAATGAGACTAGGTTCTGGTTTGATCCCAAAGATCTGAGAATGTTTCAAGGTGGAAAGAAGACAATGACTATAGATGAGATACATACAGAATGGCGATAGGAATGTTGGTCGTGAATTTGGACTGTGTACAAAGAATTTCTCTGTCCCACAAAATGCATAATCAGTTTAAGAAAATCATTAATAATAATAATAATAATAATAATAATAATAATAATAATTAAGCTGGTACGCACAACAATAATAAAAATAGTATAACAATGGAACAAATCTAATAATAAAATTACATTAAAAAATCCCAACAATTTAAAAACCATACAACACATACATACCAAACATAAAATATAAGAAAGCCTGGGGGAGATGTCTTAATTCTCCCATGTCTGGCAATATAGGTGGGTCTTGAGTAACTTGCGAAAGACAAGGAGGGTGGGGGCCGTTCTAATCTCCAGGGGGAGTTGATTCCAGAGGGCCGGGGCCGCCACAGAGAAGGCTCTTCCCCTGGGGCCCGCCAAATGACATTGTTTGGTCGACGGGACCCGGAGAAGGCCAACTCTGTGGGACTTTATCGGCCGCTTGGATTCATGCGGTAGAAGGCAGTCCCGGAGGTATTCTGGTCCAATGCCATTGAGGGCTTTAAAGGTCATTACCAACACTTTGAATTGTGACCAGAAACCGATTGGCAGCCAGTGCAGGCCACAGAGTGTTGTAGAAACGTGGGCAAATCTATGAAGCCCTACGATGGCTCTCGCGGCTGCATTCATCACGATCTGAAGTTTCCGAACACTTTTCAAAGGTAGCCCCATGTACAGAGCGTTGCAGTAGTCGAACATCGAGATGATAAGGTGTAAAATTAGCATATGGCTTTTTTAAAAGAAAGGGTTTAAAGAATTAAAAGCCATAGCATCCTATATGACTGATTAATGATTCTAGGGAACTGTCATTTTCAAAGCAGATTTTGTGTCCATAACATTCACTGGATGGGTTTCTCAGGAGCATCTGTTTGGCTGGGAGGGAGGATGCTACACTATGTGAGTCTTTGGTCCAGTAGAGCTTTTCTCATATTACTATACAGATTTCAGGGAGGAAAGCGGATTGGTTGGGTTTGAAATCAGCATAAGGAAAAGCATGATACAGTAGTCCCTCACCTATCGCTGGTGTTACGTTCCAGACCTGGCCGCGATAGGTGAAATCCGCGATGGGGAATTTATCGACTGATAGTACTTATTTAAGTATTTATATTGTAATTGTTTGGTAAGTTTTCATTGTTTTAAGTGTTTATAAACCCTTCCCACACAGTATTTATTTTAGATACAGTATTTAAATACAGTATTTACAATTTTAGATATATATTTTTTTTTAAAAAACCTGCCGATCGAGTTCGGCGGGCTGTTTAAATCTGCCGATCAGCTTCCTCAGAAACCCGCGATGAAGTGAAGTGAAGTAGGTGAAGCGCGGTATAGCGAGGGACTACTGTACTCTTTTATCTGAACGGTGCTAGAAATGGATGCAATTTTATTTTAAGTAGAGTTGCTGATGCACTCTGGCTACTGAATGCCAGATCACGCTCATGACTCAAATCATGGAGCATAATGAACTGGGTAGAATCTTTGGCTGCCAGCCGTTGATGTGAATGAGGAGATTCTGTAATGCACTGAAAGGAAACTAGTAAATATTGACAGGAAGTGACTCAGGGATTCGCTGAGACAATAAAGAAGTAATTTGTCCAAGGTCTGGAAAAGCTGAGAGTGAAGGCTAAGCTTAAACAGTTTGCTTTGTTTTAAAACAAATCTGTCCCATTATATCAGAAGAGGCATTAACCTTATCATCCCTAAGATGCCATGGGACTTGATAATCTGAAAGACACATATGAGCTTTCAGGAAGATAGTTGGACATTCCAAGTAAAATTATCAGCTGAGAAGAATGCGCAGGTTCAGATTTACTGTGATATAATTAGTAGCATCCACAGTGCCCATCAAGAAAAATACAAAACTTAGATATGTTTCTAAGCTATCTTTACAGAAGCCTTCATTTGCCAGAATGGTTGTGGCTAGAACAAGAGTGAGATATCTGCCATAATAAAGAAGGCAGCTTCTCTCTTTACTTGACCAACTAAGATATGAGGTTCGCCCAGAAAGTAATGCACCATATTTTTTTTCTTCAACAATTATTTATTGAACACAATGAAACTTACACACAAGAAAGAATGATGCTTATTCTACATTCCTTATTTTTCCACCTAATCTCTGTTCTGTCGAGCTCTCTGGTAGAATCCTCTCGAAAATTCACAGATACAAATTTCAGACACACACACGTTTGAAAATTCAAAACAATGTTCTTTATAACGAAAATTCAAATAAATTAAGCCCTCTTTTTGTATAGCAAAGAGCACTCATCTCCAAACAAACTGGTAATTGGTACAAGTCCCTTATCAGTTCTGAGATACTTAGCTTGATCTCCTTCTGAGCTGTCTGCCACACTCTCCTCCTCCCTGTCACTCATGTATTTTTGATCAGAGGAGCCTTCATCAGCAGATTCCACCGGGAGCAAAACAGGTCTGCGGCATGTGGATGTCTCCTCCACATCCACAGTCCTTGGGGCAGGAGCTGGGCCAGAGCAAACCACACCAATCTCCATCCCGTTCTATGGCCTTCGTCCAGCGAGACACAAGGGCATGTATGCCCTGTCGGTACCATTCCTTGTTCTGGTCACGAAGCCATTTCTGCACTGTGCGAATCACCCTCTATGCCCAGCGACTAACCATACTTCTGTTGACTGCAAATTCTCCATAAACTATGCAAATGTTTGTGAATGTTCCCAACAGTTTCTTTCTTTGCAGTGAGAAATTCAATGCTTCTTGTAACATACATCACTTACAGATGCCACACTGCTGCAGCTGTGCTATCTATCTGAAGAAACAATTTACACATGCATTTCTGACAATTCAAATAATGTATATCTAAAGTTTTTCATTCGTATGATTACTGTAGGCTGAGAAATTTTTTTTGATGCATTACTTTCTGGGCGATCCTCTTAGTTCTAAGAATGATGTATATTCCCCAAAACATGTAGAAAAACTCTAAAGTGGTGCATATTTTATCAATGGCCAGAATCGCCTCTCCCTCCTGTATTCTAAAGCAGTGTTTCCCAACCTTTTTTGAGCCGTGGCACATTATTCATATTTTCAAAATCCTGGGGAACACTGAACGGAGGGACGGGTGGGTGGGTGCGGGGGGGGGGGGGGCTAAAGAAAAGTTTGGACAAAAAAAATATCTCTTCCTCCATTTCACTATATTTCTCCCTCCCTCTTCCCTCCCTCCCTCTTTCCTTTCTATCTCTCCCTCCCTCCCTCCCTCTTTCCTTTCTATCTATTTTCTTTCTATCTCTCCCTCCCTCTTTCCTCCCTCCCTCTTTCCTTTCTATCTCTCCCTCCCTCTTTCCTTTCTATCCTTCTCTCCGTCCCTCAGCGGCGGCAAAGAAGAAGGAAGGCAGGCTGCAGAGGGCACCGAGGACAAGAGCGCTCGCTCGCTCCCTCGCCCTCTGACTTCCCTCCCTCGCTGCTGAAGGGACGAGCGCGGGCACGAGCGCACGCGCGGGCCTGTTGCAAGAAGTTTTTGTTTGTTTGTTTTTTCCTTCCCCCGGCTCATGGGATAGAGAGAGAGAGAAAGAAAGAGCACAGCCAGGGAAAGCGGCCTCGATCCGAGTGCTAACTGCAAGATGCGGCAAAGGACTCCTTGCCAACCAAAAAGGGGGTGGGGGTGGTGAAGGCAAAGCCTGGGAGGCGGGGAAGGGAAGAGCGGGAGACCCCCAGACAGAACGGCTGAGGGGAAGGAAAGACGGAAGGAGGGAGGGATTGAGAAGCGAAGCCAGGGAGGGCTGAGAGAAAAGGGGAGCGGCGCGCACGAGAGAGGGGGGGGGGGGCGGGCATTCCAGAAACGGATGGAGAAAGCCCTCTCTCACAGCGAAAGCGCTCCCAGCCAGGGGGCTGCGAGAGAGGGCATTCTCTGTCCATTTCGGGAAAGCCCGCCCCGGCACCGGCAGCGCTCCGCCCAGCTGGAGCTTCCCTAGGAGCTCCGTGGCACACCTGGCTGTGTCTCGCGGCACACTAGTGTGCCACGGCACACCGGTTGGGAAACGCTGTTCTAAAGCAAGCGGTGTCAATTGTGTGACAAAAACAGCTACATTCATGCAAAAAACAAAGCAGGGAAAACCCTGGGTGTTGAAAAAAATAGATAGAATTAAGAAAACAAAAATCTGGAAGGTTCTAAGGTGTTTCCTTAAAACTAATCTAACTGGATGTTAGCTATATATTATAGGACAGTGATGGCAAACCTTTTTTCCTCAGGTGCCAAAAGTATGCGAGTGCACACTATTGCGCACGTACGATTACCCACACCCATAATTCAATGTGTGTGTGATTCCCTACGTGCTGCCCCGCCTTCCGTGCATGCACACATTATTCCCCCCTCCCCCATTTCCCAACTTTGGTTGGGCCTGGTAGATTTTCAGAGGTTTTCTTAGAGCCTGGGGAGGGCGAAAATGGCTTCCCCTGCGCCCTCTAGAGACACTTGGGAAGCCGAAAACGCCCTCACAGAGCCTCCATGCAAGCCAAAAACCACTTGGCTGGCGCAACATATGTGCACTGGAGCTACGTTAGGGCAATGGCTTGCATGTCGGCAGATATGGCTTCGTGTGCCACCTGTGGCACGTGTGCCATAGGTTCGCCATCACTGTTATAGGAGACCAAACAGAAAGGAGTTGCAAGTAGTAGGACTGTTCGACACAGCAGTGTTTTGTTGCATCATCATTATTATTATTATTATTATTATTATTATTATTATTTATTAGATTTGTATGCTGCCCCTCTCCGAGGACTCGGAGCGGCTCACAACAAGAAACAGTACAAATCCAATACTTAAAACAATTTTAAACCCTTAATATAAAAACAATCATACTTCTCATACAGACCATACATAAAGTGGAAACATCCCAGGGGAATCAATTTCCCCATGCCTGATGACAGAGGTGGGTTTTGAGAAGTTTACGAAAGGCAAGGAGGGTGGGGGCAGTCCTAATCTCCGGGGGCAGTTGTTTCCAGAGGGTCAGGACCACCACAGAGAAGTCTCTTCCCCTGGGTCCCGCCAGACGACATTGTTTTGTCGACAGGACCCGGAGAAGGTCACCTCTGTGGGACCTAACCGGTCACTGGGATTTGTGTGGTAGAAGGCGGTCCCATACTGTGCTTTATATCCTAACTATGCATGTCCAAACTATGCTTTATAATCTTTATGACCTATGGAGACACTTCTGATCATGGCTGCTAAAGAATGAAATAACTAATTTTTGCTGTTCTGTGGTAACAAATGAAAACTCAAGGGTAATCCTTGAAATTGAGGTATCATAATAAAAATGTAAATTCCACCCATATGTATGCCCATTTTGTGCCCCTTGGCTGTCTCAGAAATATTGCTATTTGAAGATTGAAGACTCGTATTCCAAGGATAATTATCTCCTCAGTGAAGGCTTGTGTATAAGAAGTGTTTTTTATGATCAATCAATAGATAAGGTGTGGTGGAAAAGAAGGCAGTTCTGCAATTCGGACACCTTTTAAAGTAGTAATCAGTGTGTTTATTTGGGATTAGTGGTAGAATGGAACACTGTGGCAAAGATATGATCTTCATTTTGAATCTCAGCAATTTAATATGACCTAGATGACAAAGTGCCAGCCATATTGCATGGATTATCAATACCTTAGCAGCAATACTGGATTTCATGCCCCAAAGTCTGATCAATGTGACTTAATCAGTCTTTTAATCAATGCAGGGACTTCCAATGGTCAAGGAAAATAAGAAAAAGGAGGAAAAGCACCAGACTCCAGATTAAGGGACTTGAAATATAAATGTTTAAATTTTTTTAAAATTAAATTTTAAATGTTTACATTTTTCTGCTCCACATTAACATTATTAGACCAAGGCACTTAGTTACAGCATTCTGAAGTATTGCCTAATGCTATCATATCTGGACTGCACAATTCCAAATGAGCACTACAATGCAGAAAAAAAGTTGCCGTTTTCTATGTCTTGCTGGTGCCGTTTGTGATAGTCTGGAATTTTAAGGGTAGATACAGTAATTCTAGTCCTGTCGTTCTGGTCTTAAGCAACGTCTATTATGCTGTAGGGACTTCTTGATAAGACGACAACAGAGGATTCATATTGCTGATCTGGAAATCTATTGCTTTATCAGCAACTTTGCTGCCTGCTGTAAAAACCAATTTGCTTGTACTCCTTCAAAGAAATTTTTAAAATGCAAAGGTCTCTGGTGCTGTTTCATTCAAAGAAAATTGAAGACTACCACACATTTGAAAGTCATCAATACTATGTCAGAACATCAAATAGCGCATTCACAAAGCCAAAAAAAGAAAAAGAAAAAATAAGGAATACTAAATCCTCTATACGCACATCACTTATTCCTCAAATGTTGATAGTTCAACGGAACCGCCTTCTACCGCACAAATCCCAGCGGCCGATAAGGTCCCAAAGAGTTGGCCTTCTCTGGGTCCCGTCGACCAAACAATGTCATTTGGCGGGCCCCAGGGGAAGAGCCTTCTCTGTGGTGGCCCCAGCCCTCTGGAATCAACTCGCACCGGAGATTAGAACGGCCCCCACCCTCCTTGTCTTTCGTAAGCCACACCTATATCACCAGGCATGGGGGAATTAAGACATCTCCCCCAGGCTTTTATATTTTATGTTTGGTATGTATGTGCTGTATGGTTTTTAATTGTTGGGGTTTTATATATCTTTTTATTATTAGACTTGTTCTATTGCTATACTGCTTTTTATTACTGTTGTGAGCCGCCCTGAGTCTTTGGAGAGGGGCGGCATACAAATCTAATTAATAATAATAATAATAATAATAATAATAATAATAATAATAATATAATTATATAATTATAATTATAATTATAATTATAATTATAATTATAATTATAATTATAATTATAATTATAATTATAATTATAATTATAATTATAATTATAATTATAATTATAATTATAATTATAATTATAATTATTATAATTATTATAATTATTATAATTATTATAATTATAATTATTATTATAATAATAATAATAATAATAATAATAATAATTATTATTATTATTATTATTATTATTATTTCTGCCCTCAAGCACGGCTTAAAGTCACAAGAATCTAGAATCAGATGATCCTCCATCTTTTATGTATTACATAAAAGTACAACATACTAAGGTAACAAGTGGATTGTTACGGTTTAATATGCTTCGTGAACTTAGCTTCTGCCATTTGTAAACTATGGTGTATCATTTAGCATGATTTATACTGGAGTCACATTTATTTAGTAGACCATGTTTTAACGTAGTGTGCAAAAACAGCTTTAAAATATTTTATTTATGAGAGTGTGCCTCACCCATTTTAATCAAATATCATCAGTTTATATTTACTATTTATTCATTCTAAATTTTTTTTTTCAACCTTCATTATTGTGGATTCCAGAGTGGAAAGTATGTAAATAAAGAATATTATTTACAAGTTAACATAGCAAGCATCAGTAACAATGAGGTTGAAAATAGCAAAAACATGCAATTATAGGGAAGAATAGAATGAAGAAAGTGAATTTAAAATGTTGAGGCAGATCTTGACTTGTCGCCCTAAAAAATTTAGTGTTTCTTCTTTTCACTTAAAGTAATAGGTTGACTTAACATATTAATAATGTATTCTTTTTTCTGTAATGCAATTTAACTTCTTGAACAAGCGGGGTATCTGCAACCCCAATTTTATGTTAAATGTGTGTTTGTATGTTTGTCAATTTTAAGAAAATCAATAAAGTTTATTTAAAAAAAAATTAGTGTTAGATTTACTGTACTTTAGCTTTAGTGGAACACTAAAGAATAGATTCTTTCCTTTCATACGCATGCTTTTAGACCTGTAGCTAATGCTACTTGAAAGGGGATTCGTCTGAATAATCTTTTTTCAGAAAGAAGGTAGGGCCAAGAAATTACTTGAGGCATTTATTGATTTATAGTTTCTAAAAATGAACAACAGCACCTTAAGCTGGGCTGACAGCCAAAATAATTCATGCAAGTTTGGTGCAATGTGTTTTGATCTAATAAACACTGTTAGAAATCAATTGTCCAATTTTTAAACATTGAAATTTCTGAATCACTTACAAAAGCAACTCCATGTGGACCCTTTTACAATATTACAACCAGCAGTTTACCAGCTCATGAATCTCTGCAGTGAAAAATCACTTTCAGAAGCCGTGGTCTAAATTCTAGCTAGTTCTTTCCTATAATTGGCAACAGGAGCAGCCGCTGCAGCAAGTACACATATCCATACACATGAATTGTGTTTTTAATTGTTAATTTAAAGTGTCAGGACAAAATAAGTCACTTAACCACACACAAGCATAAGCTGTGTTTTATTAAAATCACAGAAATATACATATGAATATGCATATTAATTATACTCCTCCAATTTGATGCCCTCCAAATAAATTACAGGGTACCAGCTTAGTCTGCTGGTAATAATGGGAAGCTAACAAAAGTCAAACAAGGAAATAAACCTATTGAGACCTACTTCTCGGTTGGTAGTGGTGGTTCTCCAGACCTGTCCTTGGCATTCTGTCTGGAAATGACTGTCTGTCTGTCTGTCTGTCTGTCTGTCTGTCTGTCTGTCTGTCTATCTATCTATCTATCTATCTATCTATATAGCATGGGGTGAGGTATCATCAGTACGCTGATGATACCCAGGTGTACATCTCCACCCCATGTCCAGTCAGCAAAGCAGTGGAAGTGATGCCATGTCCAGTCAGCAAAGCAGTGGAAGTGATGTGACGGTGCCTGGAGGCTGTTGGGGTTTGGATGGGTGTCAACAGACTCAAACTCAACCCTGATAAGACGGAGTGGCTGTGGGTTTTGCCTCACAAGGACATTTCCATCTGTCCGCCAATTACCCTGGGGGGGGGGAATCACTGACCCCCTCAGAGAGGGTCCGCAACTTGGGCGTCCTCCTCAATCCACAGCTCACATTAGTGAAACATCTTTTAGCTGTAGCGAGGGGGGTGTTTGCCCAGGTTTTCCTGGTGCACCAGTTGCGGCCCTATTTGGACCGGGAGTCACTGCTCACAGTCACTCATGCCCTCATCACCTCGAGGTTCGACTACTGTAAAGCTCTCTACATGGGGCTACCTCTGAAAAGTGTTCGGAAACTTCAGATCGTGCAGAATGCAGCTGCGAGAGCAATCATGGGCTTCCCTAAGTATGCCCATGTTACACCAACACTCCGCAGTCTGCATTGGTTGCCGATCAGTTTCCGGTCACAATTCAAAGTGTTGGTTATGACCTATAAAGCCCTTCATGGCATCAGACCAGAATATCTCCGGGACCGCCTTCTGCCCCACGAATCCCAGTGACTGATTAGGTCCCACAGAGTTGGCCTTCTCCGGGTCCCGTCGACTAAACAATGTCGTTCGGCAGGTCCCAGGGGAAGAGCCTTCTCTGTGGTGGCCCTGACTCTCTGGAACCAGCTCCCCCCAGAGATTAGAATTGCCCCCACCCTCCTTGCCTTCCGTAAACTCCTTAAAACCCACTTTTGCCGCCAGGCATGGGGAATTGAGATATCTCCCCCAGGCCTATACAATTTATGCATGGTATGTTTGTTTGTATGTATGTCTGATTAATGATGGGGTTTTTAAAATGTTTTTAAATTATTAGATTTGTTATGAATTGTTCTATTGCTGTTGTGAGCCGCCCCGAGTCTATGGAGAGGGGCGATGTTAAATCCAGAAGTTTCTGTTACTAGGAAAATTAGTTAAGAAGTTGTTGTTAAGCTAAAGTCATTATATTCAGACAGGACTGTTTACTTACCTCTGATTGGCCGCTGGGCTTTGGCGCCAAACTGAAGGAGCTGTCAGGCGTTGCTTGTTGCCGGGCGAAAGTTTTCCTGTGCTACCGGGCTTACGCGTCTCCTGTCAGATTCATTCGGCAGTGAAAGTAAGTCGCGGCTGTTGTTTCTCTGTGGAAGAATAAAGCGTTTTAACTCAAAGCAGTTTATTCGGATCATTTCATTGGCGACGAGGGTCTTGAGGACAGATTTTCTCATTAAATCATTATGTCTACCCCGTCAATCATTCAGCCGCCGGAGCTTTTTGACCCTGAACGGTCAACCTGGACTGCCTATATGGCGAAATTTGAAATTTTTCTTGAAGCAGCCGGCATGCAAGATGCCGCTGACAACCGCAAAAGAGCTTTATTCCTTAACTATTGCGGCACTCAAATTTTTGAGCTGGCGGGCACCCTGACAGACCCGGAGCCTGCCAATTCCGTCGCTTGGCAAATTCTGAAAGAGAAGTTAGCCACTCATTTCAAACCCACTAAGCCCGCTAGGGTTTACCGACACCAGTTTTCCCGCACGGCCCAAGCCGAAGGGGAGACAATTAATCAGTTCGCTACTCGCCTCAGGACGATATTGGCAAAATGTCAATTTGAAAACCCTGAGGCTAGATTGACAGATGCCATTATCTTCGGCATGAAGAATGTCTCCATACGGAATAAGCTGTTAGCGACTGAAGAATCTACTCTGCAAGACGTGATCAAAGCTGCTCAGACGGCTGAAGTGGCAGAGTCTGCTGCCGCTGAATTGAAATCAAATGACAAGCTGTCAAATGTATGCAAACTCACTGCACATCCTCGCGCTCAAGTCAACTCTTCTTTAGACTACTACACCTCTGATTTTGATGCCCAGGACGACGACTGCTGCCTGATTCGAGGACCCCCTAACCGGCAACTCCGCCAAAACTTCCCTGCTTGTGCTGGCTGCCGAGGTCAACATCCACGCTCCAGATGTCCCTTCAAGGACGCCTTCTGCCGCCGCTGTGACAAACGGGGCCACATTGCTGCTGTATGCCGTGCCTCTCTGCCTGATGACAACTCAGGAAACCAAGACCTGCTGCCACCTTTCCCTACCCAGCGTTCCTACCGGCCATTCCGACAACAGGGACGGGGAAATCGGAGACCGTGGTACAACCGAGGTAACCTTGCAAGCCCTGCTTCTGCAACTACTCCTTCTCCCCTTAATAAAATTGTTGTCCCTCTTTTGTTAAATCAACATCCCTGCCACATGGAGCTAGATACGGGCTCCAAATATACTCTGATGCCGTGGCACAAACTAAGACTTTATTTACCTGACTTGTCTCGAGACTCTTTGCTGCCATCGGATATTGTTATCAAAGACTTTCAGGGACACCCAATTAATGTGTTGGGTACTGCTAGCGTCCCTATCACTTTTAAAAATGTGCAACATAGGTTGCCTCTATTAATCGTGGACGGGGCAAATCATTCTTTGTTGGGTTTGAATTGGATGGCTCCCCTAGGATTAGCCATCACTGGTGTTCACAAAATTTTTGCAACCAACACACCTGATTTTGTGAAAGAGTTTCCAGATGTCTTTAAACCAGGTTTGGGAACATATAAGGGACCCCCAATCTCCTTCTCCTTAGACCCAGCCATTCCCCCCTTGAGATTGAAACCTCGAAGGGTACCTCTGCCCTTGCTTGACAAATTAGATGCCCAATTGGACAAACTCCAATCTCAAGGCATTTTAGTTCCTATTGAGCACGCTCCATGGGAGACACCTATTGTAATCCCCCTTAAACCAGATGGATCTCTGCGTGTGTGTGCTGATTACAAATCCACTTTGAATAAGGCATTACAGCACAACTCTTATCCAATTCCAGTTGTGCAGCTCTTGCTGCACACTTTAGGGTCTGGGAAGGTCTTTGCAAGGCTGGACCTTGCCCAGGCATACCAACAGCTCCCCGTAGATGAAGCCACTTCTTTAGCCCAGACAATAGTTACCCACAGAGGCGCCTTCAAATGCACACGCCTGCAATTTGGCATTAGCGTAGCCCCAGGTATCTTCCAGAGACTAATGGAACGCTTACTATGGGGGCTTAAGGGGGTCGTCCCTTACTTCGATGATATTTTAATTTGTGGGGACACAAGGGACCAATTACATTCTAGAATCCGACAGGTGTTGACCAGGTTACAAGCAAAAGGGCTGAGGCTTAAGCCTGACAAGTGTGTATGGGGAACTCCATCTGTAGATTTCCTTGGATTCAAAATAGATGCAGCAGGAATTCACCCCACTGATGACAAGATTAGGGCCATTAGAGACGCACCTGCCCCCACTTGTAAAGCAGAGCTGCAAGCCTTTTTGGGGTTATTGAATTTTTACTTGGTTTTCCTGAAGCATAAAGCCTCTGCAGCTGAGCCGCTTCATAGACTTCTCCACAAGGGGGCGCAATGGCAATGGGGAGATACTGAACAGGCATCTTTCACTGCTGTCAAACAACTCCTAACTTCTCAAAGTGTGGTCGTGCAATATAGTCCCACATTACCCCTTAGGCTCACATGCGATGCTTCTCCTTACGGCGTGGGAGCTGTCCTAGCCCATTTATTACCCACTGGTCAAGAGGCACCTATAGCTTACTTCTCCAGGACATTATCCCAGGCTGAACGAAATTATGCCCAAATTGATAGAGAGGCTTTAGCATTGGTTGCAGGAGTTAAAAAATTCCATAATTATTTGTTGGGGCGCCCTTTCCAATTGATTACTGACCACAAACCCTTGCTGGGATTATTAGCCACTGGGAAACCTACCCCCCCATTCATGTCCCCCCACATGTCAAGGTGGGCTATATTTTTAGCTGGCTATGACTATGTTCTAGTGCATAAAGGTGGCTCTCAAATTAATCATGCCGATGGCTTGAGCCGCTGCCCATTGGGTCAACAGGTGGTAGACCCAGCCCCTGCAGGAGATGTCCTCTTAATAGACATAGGCACACCATCCCTCGTGACAGCTGAAGAGGTAGCCAAGGAAACAAAACTCGACCCTGTATTGGGAAAAGTCCTACACTATATTTTAAAAGGATGGCCAGCAAATGGAGATGACCCAATAGTGGGTGAGTTTAAAACAAAACGGTTAGAACTGTCGGTTATGCATGAATGTGTGTTGTGGGGTGATAGGGTAGTTATCCCCCATTCCCTAAGGCCTCAAGTGATGCAGATGCTGCATCAAGGGCACCCCGGGGTGGTGAGGATGAAGGCCTTGGCTAGGGGGTATTTATGGTGGCCAGGGCTGGACAGGGCTATAGAGGACTGGGTTGCCACATGTAAGCCCTGTCAAGAGACAAGACCAAATCCCCCCAAAACCACCCCTGCACAGTGGGACACCCCTAGGGGCCCTTGGTCAAGAATACATATCGACCTAGCGGGGCCAGTGAACAATAACATGTTCTTAATAGTGGTGGATGCATACTCCAAATGGCTGGAGATATTGTTACTAGGGTCCACTACAACTTCCTCAGTGACAACTGTATTACGTAAATTGTTTGCGACACATGGGTGTCCAGATGTTTTAGTTTCGGACAACGGCCCCCAATTTACTTCCAAGGAGTTTGAAATGTTCCTCGCCCAGTTGGGGGTGAAACATGCCTTAGTCTCAGTCCACGCAGCGTGGGCTAATGGGATGGCGGAAAGGTATGTCCGAGTGGCCAAGGAGGCCATCAAAAGGTCATCCCCAGGGGAAATTCAAGGTAGACTGGACACTTTCCTTCTCATGCAACATATCACACCAAGTATGACTACAAATAGAAGCCCTGCTGAATTACTGATGGGGAGGAAGTTGAGGTCACCTTTGGATAGGCTGCACCCAGCCTATGTCCAGTTAAAAACTGTAAATGTCACAACTCCGGAACGCTCGGTATGTATAGGTCAAAATGTGTATGTTAAAAACTTTGACAAGGGCACATTGTGGGAGAGTGGACTAGTCACAGAACAAACAGGTCCAAAAACATATACAATTGCCCTAAGTGATGGCCGCCTCTGGAAGAGGCACATAGATCACATCAGAGGGAGATTGGCATCTGCCAGTATAAGGGACAATATGGCTGCCATAAGTAATGGGGCCTCTCCTCCTTCACACCCCACAGGAAATTACTCAAGACCTACTAGGAACCAGGAACAAATAGACTGGGACTTACCTGGATTCACTAGTCAAGCCAGCGCAGCTGCAGCTCAGCAAGGCTCCAGCCATGGGGGTGCGGGACAGTCACATCCGGAAGAGCCATCTTCGTCGGTGGATACCCAGGTCCTCCATGAACCACGAAGGTCTGAGCGGGCACCCAGAAGACCAGCACGTTTGGACGAATTTATTACATATCTATCAGAGTAAACATCTGTAATAAACCAACCAGAAGGGGGAGGGATGTTAAATCCAGAAGTTTCTGTTACTAGGAAAATTAGTTAAGAAGTTGTTGTTAAGCTAAAGTCATTATATTCAGACAGGACTGTTTACTTACCTCTGATTGGCCGCTGGGCTTTGGCGCCAAACTGAAGGAGCTGTCAGGCGTTGCTTGTTGCCGGGCGAAAGTTTTCCTGTGCTACCGGGCTTACGCGTCTCCTGTCAGATTCATTCGGCAGTGAAAGTAAGTCGCGGCTGTTGTTTCTCTGTGGAAGAATAAAGCGTTTTAACTCAAAGCAGTTTATTCGGATCATTTCAGGCGGCATACAAATCTGATAAATAAATAAATAAGTTACAGGTAGCAGGGAACAGTTTCATTTCAGCGGAGTTCAGAGTGGAAGAGTACAGAGAGTGAGCCACACCCAGCCTTAAGCTTCAGTTTCATTTCTCTGCACAGACTCAGAAGTGTTTAACTTCCATTGGCTGATTTATTTGCTATGCCTATTCATTGGCTGAACCTATTCCAACTGACTCTCCCTTTATGAGTATTCTAACACTCCTCCCTCCATGACTGGAAGAGACATCAATCAATAGTCTTCAGATACTTGTATTTGAAGACCCACATTCAGAGTTCCCTTCAAATACTTGAGTATCCCTTTTCAATGAAACAAAGATAATCCAGAAATGCTAATAGTTGGTCATCTCTACCTTGCAACTTTCCAGTGTCTATGCAACATTCAGCCTTGCAACTTGCAGTGTACAGATTGAACCCAAGGCCATTCAATGCATTATCTAAACATATATTTCAATTCTTGGCTGATGGCTTCAGACATTAAATGGCCTTGTTCAATCTGTACACTGTGTTAGGCTTTTTACTTTCATACCCTGGTGATTGAACCATGTAAATTTCTTCCTCTAACTCAGTATTGAGGAATGCAGTGGTTATTTCAAAATGCCAAATTTTATGGCCATGTGCTACTGCCAATGCTAGTGCAAGTCTGATGCTTTAACTCTTTACTGTTGGCCCAAATATTTCATCATAGTTCTGCCGCACGAATCCCAGCGCCCGATTAGGTCCCACAGAGTGGGCCTTCTCCGGGTCCCGTCAACTAAACAATGTTGGTTGGCGGGCCCCAGGGGAAGAGCCGTCTCTATGGCAGCCCCGACTCTCTGGAACCAACTCCCCCCAGAGATTAGAACTGCCCCTACTCTCCCTGCCTTCCGTAAACTCCTTAAAACCCACCTTTGCCGTCAGGCATGGGGGAACTGAAACACCTCCCCCGGGCATGTACAATTTATGCATGGTATGTTTGTGTGTGTGCTTGTTAGTAAATGGGGTTCTTTTTTAAAACTTTTAAAAATATTTTAAATTTATTTGGATTTGTTACGATAGTTATATTTTGCTGTGAGCCGCCCCGAGTCCGCGGAGAGGGGCGGCATACAAATCTAAATAATAAATAAATAAATAAATAAATAAATAGTGTGCATTTTCACTTTCATTCATTCATTCACTGTTGCATTCCGTAAACCACCTAAGATTCTACTGATTGAGACAATCTATTAATAAAACAAATAACATCCATACCATGATATCCTGGCAAATAATCTTTGCCACAGGTTGAAGAGAAATTAGTGGATCAAATTGATTCAGTGTGATTAAGAAGCAAGTGGAGATTTGAACCTGCATCTACCAGGCCTCATCTATAGGCCTTAATCACTAAACTGCAATGACATAGACTCTGAATTAATAAAAATAATAATAACAACAAAGTTGGCAGGGACCTTGGAGGTCTTCCAGTCCAACCCCCTGGTTAGGCAGGAAACCCTACACTACTTCAGACAGATGGTTATCCAACAACTTCTTAAAACATTTCCAGTGTTGCAGCATTAACACAGGGGTGGGCTACTGCCTGGACGGTGGGGAAGACAGTGGGGTAGTGAAAATGGAGCTCCATCCAAGAGCACACAATTTGCACTGAAAGATGTTGAAAGAAAATGCAGGGCATCCTGCATAAGCCACGGCCACAGTGTGGTAGTAAAAATTTTGGTAGCCCTTCATTGCATTCATAACTTTTGGAGAAAAGCTGTTCCACTAATTAATTGTTCTAACTGTTAGGAAATTTCTCCTTAGTTCTAAGTTGCTTCTCTCCTTGTTCAGCTTCCACCCATTGCTTCTTGTTCTACCTTCAGGTGCTTTGAAGAATAGGTTGACTCCTTCATTGTGGCAACCCCTGAGATATTGGAATACTGTTATCATGTCTCCTCTGAGCCTTCTTTTCATTAAACTAGCCATGCCCAGTTCTTGCAACCATTCTTTATATGTTCTTCATAATTAGAGAATGGCAGTTCCTTGGTACAATGGCTAAGAAAATGGCATGACCATTTTCAAATGTCAATTTCAAAATGGAAGATGTTTTCACTAATCTTGGTTCATATAGAAGGAGTTATTTTTATCAAGACTCTGGAGTCTTGGCCATTTACGTATTTAAAACGTTAGTATCAGCATTTTGAATTGAATTGATCCTCTATTTACATCAGTGTGATATACATCATAAAATTAGAGCAGAATGCTCCAAGCAGTTAGCTATGCAACTTCCAATAACTTTCCAAAGAGATTATAGGTAATAGTTTACAATAGGAACTCCTGTATGTCCATAATAAAATGTATCAGAAATCTTGTTCTGCAATGTAATTCCCACCCTTATCTTGAGCCTGAAAACCAGCTTGTTATATGACTTATGATGCTGATAAGATAGCTGCTCCTTGGAGCTAGTTCTGTTTTGCTTGTGGTGGAGCAAGTTCTATTGTGCTTATAGATCTTTCCTTATTCATATCTAGATAGTACAACATTCCAAATTGTAGTTTTACAAAAATGTGGCTTGGCAGGATATGAAAACTTATCCATTGTATAGCCTCTGGCATTGCAGGTTTCTTGTCTCTTTAAAAAACCTCTTTTTGGGCCATTGGCAGGGCAGGATCAGGATCCTAAGTTGTGCAACAATATATACAAAGGACTCTAATTACAAAACAAGTCACAGCAGGATTAAGATGCTCGGGCATCCATGGAGACAACAGGTGCCTCTCTCTTTGCATGGTGATTGGTTTAATCTGCATCAAGCTCAGGCAGGTTACAACATGCCATCATGAGCTCCTGCCCATTGTAAGAGTGTAGAAATGGTCGGAGAATTCCTCATTCCATTGAAAACATATGGAGAATTCATTCACAAATTTAAAAATTTCAAAAGCCCATTGGTACCTACTGTAACTGCAAGGTTTGTTAAGTTGAGAGAAACATTGAACGATGTTGTACCTAGGAGATGCAATATCAGGAGCCAACCTAGAATAAAGAACTTGCTGTCTTTATTGATTTATCTAAGCATCAGTAACCTCCTCTAATCACTAAGCCAGTTCTAGGTAGCATACAGCTACACAGTATAAATAGTCCTCACTGAGGACCATTTGTAAATGGTCACTAAATGAGGCAGTTGCTCAGTGAGAACTACCTAGACATCAGAGAGTTATTGTTAATGGCGAGTAATCTGAGCAGGGACAGGTTACAAGCGGTGTGCCAGAAGGGTCTGTTCTGGGTCCTATTCTTTTTAATATGTTTGTGAGTGACATAGGGAAAGGTTTGGTAGGGAAGGTTTGCCTATTTGCCGATGACTCTAAAGTGTGCGATAGGGTTGATATTCCTGGAGGCGTCTGTAATATGGTAAATGGTCAAAGCAATGGAAACTGCAGTTTAATGTTTCCAAATGTAAAATAATGCACTTGGGGAAAAGGAATCCTCAATCTGAGTATTGTATTGGCAGTTCTGTGTTAGCAAAACTTCAGAAGACAAGGATTTAGGGGTAGTGATTTCAGACAGTCTCAAAATGGGTGAACAGTGCAGTTAGGCGGTAGGGAAAGCAAGTAGGATGCTTGGCCGCATAGCTAGAGGTATAACAAGCAGGAAGAGGGAGATTATGATCCCGTTATATAGAGTGCTGGTAAGACCACATTTGGAATACTGTGTTCAGTTCTGGGGACCTCACCTACAAAAAGATATTGACAAAATTGAATGGGTCCAAAGAAGGGCTACAAGAATGGTGGAAGGTCTTAAGCATAAAACGTATCAGGAAAGACTTAATGAACTCAATCTGTATAGTCTGGAGGACAGAAGGAAAAGGGGGGGGCATGATTGAAACATTTAAATATGTTAAAGGGTTAAATAAGGTCCAGGAGGGAAGTGTTTTTAATAGGAAAGTGAACACAAGAGCAAGGGGACACAATCTGAAGTTAGTTGGGGGAAAGATCAAAAGCAACATGAGAAAATATTATTTTACTGAAAGAGTAGTAGATCCTTGGAACAAACTTCCAGCAGACGTGGTAGATAAATCCACAGTAATTGAATTTCAACATGCCTGGGATAAACATATATCCATCCTAAGATAAAATACAGAAAATAGTATAAGGGCAGACTAGATGGACCATCAGGTCTTTTTCTGCCGTCAGTCTTCTCTGTTTCTATGTTTCTATATGATATACCAGTGATGGTGAACCTTATTTCCTTTGGGTGCCAAAAGTGTGCGTGTGGGCACTATTGCATGTGCACAAGTGCCCATGCCCATAAATCAATGCCCCTCCTGCACGTCCCACCCCCTGCACATGTGTGTGTGACGCCCCTGTGCCTGCGACCCTCCCCCATTTCGGCCTCAAATCCCAAAACAGCAGTGGGAGGGGGAGAAAGCCTCCCACCTCCCAAACAGCTGGCAGGGAAGTAAAGCCTCTTTTCCCCAAATGGAGATGTGATGGGGAAAACTTTCCTTCCCCAAACGGATCTGGGAGGGGAGGAAAGCCTTGTGTGCCCAAATAGTGCTGGGGTGGAATCTCCACAGACATGGGCCACAGCAAGTGAGGAGAAAGCATGGGTATGTCTGATCGGAAAACCAGCTGGCCAGCGGCAGGCAAGCACACATGTGCAGTGGAGCTAAGCTGGTCAATGGCCCGCATGCCTACAGAGAGGATTCCGTGTGCCACCTGTGGAACGCATGCCATTGGTTTGCCAGCACTGTTATATACCGTAAGTGTATGCCACCTAGAGATGAAAAAGGAACTTTGTGACCAATCCTTGCAATGATCACTTTTGCAGGTCTGTAAAATGAAGGGGAGCTGAAATAAAACCATTAAGGACAATCACGGTTTCACTTAGCGACCTCTTCTCTTTCAACAACTGAATGGTTGGCCCCAGTGGTGGTCACCAGATGAGGATTGCCTGCGGAGGTGGGCTGCTAAGGTGGAATGGTGACGTGTGTTCACCCCCGTGGCTCTGAGTGCTAGCGGAATTCAGGGCAATTCTCATAATTTATTTATTTATTTTATTATATTTGTATGCCGCCCCTCTCCGTAGATTCGGGGCGGCTCACAACATACAATAGAACAATTCACAACAAATCTAATAAATTTAAAAAACATTAAAAACCTCCATTATTAAACCAGACATACACACAGACATACCATACATAAACTGTATAGGCCCGGGGGAGAGGAAGGGAATGTCTCAATTCCCCCATGCCTGATGGCAGAGGTGAGTTTTGAGGAGTTTATGGAAGGCAAGGAGGGTGGGGGCAGTTCTAATCTCTGGGGGGAGCTGGTTCCAGAGAGTCGGGGCCGCCACAGAGAAGGCTCTTCCCCTGGGACCCGCCAGACGACATTGCTTAGACGACGGGACCCGGAGAAGGCCAACTCTGTGGGACCTAATCGGTTCGCTGGATAATCTGCACTTGGGCAGGTAGTGAAATCATGCACAGACACACAGGTGTGCCCATGATGCACCTGCGTGTTCGTGCACAATTTCGCTACCTGCCCAGGTGCAGTAGCAGAATGGTGCTGGATTCCGCTAGCATTCAGAACCATGGAGGCAAACACATGTCACCATTCCACCTTAGCAGTCAACCTCTGATTACCTGTACCTACATTTTCTCCTCACAGCAACCATTTTCTGAAGTGTGACATGAAGCCTAAGGCTAAGGCTATATTTCCTACCAAAATACAGACACTACTTTCTTCCTACAAGGTAGGTGGACATGTTTTTAACACGTTCCTTGCAGGAAATGCAATATGAACTTTACTCCTATGAAGTCACCAAACTATCTCAGAAGCCTCCTCATGTAACCAGAGCCTACGAAACTTCTAGAAAAGCAAATTCTAAAAAGCAGCTATTTTTTTTATTTTGACAAATATCAAATTAAAAGTATTTAACTTGTAAGAATATGATAACTGGAATCTTTAATTTGTCTTATGCGCTGCACTTAATGTAAAGGCATCAGATTTCATAAAAGTATATGTAAATTAAAACAGTTTAGACACAGCTATGCTCTTAATAATGAGTGGAGAGCACCCTCTTGTGTATTTCTATAGTAATATAAAGATATATTCTGCTTTGCCAAGAGTGTATATTCATGACTTTATATTACTTCCTATTTTGAAAGTCTTATGGGCCATTCCTTGGAATATACTTTACACCACTCCAAATATTTGTCTATAAAGCCCAGGAGAATAGTGCAACAGGAGCAATTTCCTATTTTTGTTGATCTTAGTCAAAGAAGACATTTTAGACCATCAGGAGTGGATTTTTCAACTTTCTGCATGAAACATAAAATAACCCTTCCTCCCAAAATCTCAATTTCAAGCAGAGAATCATCTTTTTTTAATAAAGAGATTTTATTTAAAAAATGGAGTAAAATAGAAATTAATAGATTAACCGATCCTTTGAAAGCAGCTCTAGATATTTGGTCAAAATGGCAAGGGAAATTAGCAAATAGGAATTCAAAATTATCAACGTTGCATGTTTTGAATATAAATAATGACGTTAATCTAGGTAGAGTTATAAAGGAATTAAATGATAAAGGCATAATGAGAATAGAACAATTATATGAGACAGATGGAAGAGTTAATAGAACTCACCTCGAATGGTGGTTGGGCCAACAAAAATGGTTGCAGATTAATGCAATATGCAAATATTTGAATAAAACTGAGATTAAAGAAGCATTTTTGAGAGAAGAAAACTGTCTAGAGAAAATATTGAAAGAAAAGATTAATGATTCAAAAGGACAGGCTAGTAAGATTTATAGCATGTTACTACAAGTGGAAGAGGAAGTGATTAAAGGCCTAACAAGATACTGGCAAAATGAATTACAGATCAATGAAAACGAGATGGAAGAAGTAGTAGAAAATATATATAAGATAAAGAACACAAGAATTAGAGAGATGAGAAGGAAAATTTTACATTAATGGTACCTTACACCAGTAAAACTAGCACACTTCCAGAGGAAAGGAAAAGGAAATTGCTGGCATGGTTGCCAAATAAAAGGAGTTTTTATGCATATGCTCTGGGAATGTGTTGAAGTTCAAAAATTTTGGAAGGAAGTACAGAATGAAATTAACAATATGCTAAACATTAATTGGATAATCACAAAAGAATTAGCAATACTAGTTAAACATGGGGAATTACAAGAATTAAAAGAAATCAAAACAGCAGCTTTGGAAAGCGCTCAAGCAGTAGTGGTATTAGGGTGGAAGGACAGCAATAAATGGACAATCCAGAATTGGTACTGGTACATGGTGGACCACATCCACTTCGAAATTATGGAAATAAGATGAAATAACTTTGATGAAAATAAATTAGAGAAGCTGATGGCACGATGGAATAAGGTGAAAGATTATATCTTAAGTAGAATACATGACGACAATGTGAAAAATAAATTCCAATCACTTTTTGTATGTAAAGAAATGTAAACCGGAGCCAAGGAAGAAATTGAAATTTATTGTAAATAATTTAAACCCCTAAATGGTGGTGGGGTTTAATGGTGTTGGGCACTTTTTCTTTAAGATTTTTTTGTTTGTTTGTTGTAATAAAAATGTAATAATTTTTTTTTAAAAAAGCAACTCCCCCCGGAGATCAGAACTGCCCCTACTCTTCCTGCCTTCTGTAAACTCCTCAAAACCCACCTTTACCGTCAGGCATGGGGAAACTAAACATCTCCCCCTGGGCACGTTGAAGTTATATATGGTATGCCTGTATGTGTGTATGTTAGTATAGGGGATTTTCTTAAACTTATAATATTTTAATTAATTGGATTGTATTGGATTGTTTTTCACTTGTTGTGAGCCGCCCCGAGTCTTCGGAGAGGGGCGGCATACAAATCCAAATAATAAATAAATAATAAATAATAAATAAACTCCTGAAATCCCGAAAGTTATTTTCCATTTCTAAGAGTGTTTACCCACATACATGACTATTAACTTGCTTTGAGCAAGCTACATACACATTATTATTATTATTATTATTATTATTATTATTATTATTTATTAGATTTGTATGCCGCCCCTCTCCGCAGACTTTAATAGAAATATGTTGCTGTTTTTAGTTATAGTCTAAATTCCATAAAACCAAAGATAGTGGTGGGGGAAGGAAAAAGAAGCAAGGACTCAGGTAGGGAGCAAATTATGAATTATCCAGGCTGGCTATACCAATTTGGTTTGAAATTGTATGTCTATATATAATTGTTCCTTTCATTTTCCTATATTTTCCATTTCCTCATAAACTGCTTTTCACATGTGGAAAATGTGCTTGAATTTTCATTCATTTACTTTACATTTACAGTGAAGTACTTCTTCACAGACTAAATCCTTTTACTTGGTGGTCCTATGGGAGGAGTCCACAAATGAAGTCAATATTTTATATATTCTCTTAGTTTATAACAGGGTTTAGAGGTGAAGTTATG
This sequence comes from Erythrolamprus reginae, assembly GCF_031021105.1. NCBI lineage: Eukaryota > Metazoa > Chordata > Lepidosauria > Squamata > Dipsadidae > Erythrolamprus > Erythrolamprus reginae. The sequence goes on from NC_091950.1 coordinate 45,704,243, forward strand.
GAAATTTTCACTAAAGGAGTATGGGTTAAGCTGCCTCTCCCCAACATCCATTTTAATTCAATTGGAGGACAAGCAGGATCTGCTTAGGTTTTTAAAATGATGTTTAAAATAGGCCTGAACCTTTTTTTTTAGTATTGTACATCTTTCCTAAGTATATAGGCACTTATGCTTAGCCTGCTAGGCAGGCCCAGAAATTGATTTTAACAGATGGACTGAAAAGTTAAAGATTTTTTCCACAGGGAGCATATCTAAGAAGGTCAAATTACTGTCAACAACAACAAAAAATCAAACTATTTTTCTTTGCCATTTAGAAAAAAAGATAAATATTTAATATCCTGTAGATGTATAGATCCCCTATGCAAAAATATTAAGCCCAAACGATACAACACAGTGTACACCGCTTTTAAAAAAAAATAAATTCCCTTCTGCTTCTTCTTTGCTCTTAATGTTGCCAATCATTTAATTATCTAATATCCCAAACAAAACCAAATCACCAAAAGATCTGTTCTATCAAAGCAAAATTAAAATGTGAAGTGTCCATTTCTTCTATTTTAAAGAATTTTTTTATCTATGACTAATAGCTGTGTCTGTTAAACAATAAATAATGATTATTATACAGTCTCTCTCTTATACTAACATGACCTTTGGATGTTATTTGTAATGATCTTTATCCCTAGAAATAATTGCAATAGAAGACACAATCTGCAACAAAACCTGATGATATTGTTGGAGTAACGTTTTGCAGAAGCTAGCCCACCCAGATAGCCAAAGCAGCTAGCCAACCTGCCTCAGATCAGGATATCAGGAACTGTTGTCTTGAGGATAATTGAAGATAAGTACTGCAGAGTTTCTTAGGAAAATATTTACTTCTTTCTTAGCAAACCGACACTAGCTATTTCTCTCTAGAGGTTACTATACAAAATACTCATAATTATCTATCTACTATTCTCAGTTACAATATTCAGCTATAAGTCTTCAGCTACAATAAGCCACACTAATTCACAAGCCACTCTAAACCATTAAGCCACAATACCTTCAAGTCAAGCCACATCTATGCAAAGGTGCATTGTGTATAAATACTTTTGTCAGCCAATCAGATTACATTACAATCTGCATATTCACCATGACTAAGCAGTTTTACATTGTTAAAGTCATTACAATGATTACAATTCTTCTCTCTGCAATTTGGAACATTATATCAGGTAGGCCCCGATCCTGACAGATACATCTTCATCATCTGTTGCATCTGTCTGAAGCTTTAGCAAATCAGTCTTTCCAACCAAATTTTATAATAACAACAAGAGTGGAAAGGGACCTTGGAAGTCTTCTAATCCAACCCCCTGATTAGGCAGGAAACTTTCCTTTCGTTCCTCAATCTCTCTCTCCTCTCTCTCCTTTCTACTTCCTCTTCAACCTTCTAATATCTTTCCAGAGTGTCTTCCAACTTAATAAATTAAAATAATAAACATAGCAGACTGATGCTGTACATTCAACTTTTAAAACAATACAACATTAATTTTTAATATTTACTCATGACTCCAAGAAAATAAAACTTCCAAACTTCCACCAGTAAAAAAACTAATTTTGTCATCTGGATTCTCCATCCAATTAATCCCAAATTTTAATCCAAACTTTTAATAACTATCATCTTCACTTTCCTCAAGATTTGATGTTTTTTATTCTTACCTATTTCTATGCTTATTGATCCCTCTCATTTTTTAATATCTTTTCTCAATGTTTATTTACTCTTATATTGGAACTAAATGCCTCTGCAGTACTTTTGTATAATTAAACATGCCCTCTTGTATTAATAATCATTATACATTTCAATATTTCTAGTTAATCTGCAAAAATTTCATATATTTATCCCAAATCAATTACTTAACTCAGACTTTATATATAATAAATTTAAAGTTTTCTATCCAGACAATTTCTGCATAAAGAGATAATTTCTATTTCCATAGGTGTTACATCACAAATTAATCCTCTACTAAGCAATATCTATCACAATTAAAAGAAGAGCAAGATTCTTAGTGTAATAGCATAATAGTCATATAGGTCACATCGTTCACTTCAAGATTCAAAATTCATTCTATTATTTTAAATCAATTAATAGTTTATATTTTCATATATATATTTACATTAATCCTTTATATTTATATTTATAGTCAACATTCCATTTTATCTTCAAGGATACCTCCATTTATATCTTCATTTAATCAAAATGAAGAACATCCAAAAGAAAAATAGACACATCAAAGGATGCACCTTTGTTGTTATTGTGTCCTACAGGGAGCTTCATGCCTTATTTCCCACAATCACAAAAGTCAAAAAGTAAAAATCAAGTAAGATATTTTTAAATAATTTTGCAGAATCCTCACAAGAATGTGGAACTGAAGGCAAACAAATGGCTTTAGAGTGCTACTGAGACAACAACACCCTCATCTTGTGGTCCTGTGTAACACAAGCACTCCTGTTGACACAATCTGGAGCTATCCAAGGTCCTGCTTCCTGCTGCCCTCTTCTGATAGGGTCTCATCTTTCTCAGTTGAGTCTTCTGTGCCACTTGAGGACCAATGACTTATTATCTTTCCTGTCCAAATTTAACTAATCCACTTTGATGAGATTTTCCTGATTATGTCTGACAACACTGGCTTCCCTGAAAGCATCATAAAGCTGTAGTTTAAATGCATTCGCTGCTATAGCTACACTCTGAAAAGAAATGTACTAAGGATGTGGGCCAGAAATTTATTTTTATTTTATTTATTTATTTATTTATTTATTCTTTGTCCAATATACAATACATATGAGAATAGACATTAAGTAATATATATAAAGATAGGAAGTAAAAAAGAAGAGAAGAGGATAGGAAGAGAATATATATAGAGGAGAGAATATATAAGATAAAAGGGGTAAGGAGAGAGAATTGGACAGGGACGATAGGCACATCAGTGCACTTATGTACGCCCCTTACTGGCCTCTGAGGAATCTGGAGAGGTCAATCGTGGAGAGTTTAATGGAGAAGTGTAGGGGATTGGGGGTTGACACTATTGAGTCCGGTAATGAGTTCCATGCTTTGACAACTCGATTGTTAAAGTCATATTTTTTACAGTCAAGTTTGGAGCGATTAAGTTTGAATCTGTTGTGTGCTCTTGTGTTGTTGCTGTTGAAGCTGAAGTAGTCGTTGACCGGGAGGATGTTGCAGCGTATGATCTTGTGGGCGATGCTCAAATCGTGTTTTAGGCGCCGTAGTTCTAGGCTTTCAAGGCCCAGGATGGTTAGTCTATTTTCATAGGGTATTCTGTTTCGAGTGGAGGAGTGAAGGGCTCTTCTGGTGAAGTATCTTTGGACGTTTTCGAGAGTGTTGATGTCTGAGATGTGGTATGGGTTCTAGGCAGATGAGCTGTATTTGAGAATGGGTCTGGCATAGGTTTTGTAGGCTCTTGTGAGTAGTGTGAGATTGCCGGAGCAAAAGCTGCGTAGGATCAGGTTAACAACTCTGGAGGCTTTTTTGGCGATATTGTTGCAGTGGGCTTTAGCACTTAGGTCATTGGATATTAGTATTCCAAGGTCTTTTACTGAGTGTTGGTTGGTAGTGAGGATTTGTTTATTCAGTTCATATATGTGGTTTGGATTCTTTTTGCCGATGTGGAGGGTAGAGCATTTGTTGGTTGATATTTGAAGTTGCCAGGTGTTGGACCAATCTGAAACGAAGTCAAGGTCTTTTTGGAGGGTGAGTGTGTTGTCAGTGGTGTTGAAAAGTTTCCCATGTTCTATTTTAGGCAAGCTTTGTAGTTTCAAAGTTTTTTGATGTTTGTTTTTCAAGTGACTGTTCTAAAATACCGATAAGCTAAATGTACACTGCTAACACTGATAAGCTAAATGTATACTACTATTCTATGTTCCCCAATCCTGTTTACAACATTCCAATACCAGTATTTTCTCTCCAACAAAGTTTGAAGTTCCTTTAATGTAATGTCCTAACCTCATAAAGTATACCAGATTTAATTTTTTAGCATTAAAAATAGAATTCAAATACTTATTCAAATACTCAAAAGCAACATGAGAAAATATTATTTTACTGAAAGAGTAGATGCTTGGAACAAACTTCCAGCAGACGTGGTTGGTAAATCCACTGTAACTGAATTTAAACATGCCTGGGATAAACATATATCCATCGTAAGATAAAATACAGGAAATAGTATAAGGGCAGACTAGATGGACCATGAGGTCTTTTTCTGCTGTCAATCTTCTATGTTTATATTCAGAGTATAACTTTTTTTTTTAAAGTCATCATTCAAAACATTTTTACAGAATTTTTTTCTCATTCAATTTTCCCCGGAAAAATCACATCTTGAAACGTACACTAAAAGTTCAAAAATATTTTCAAATCTTCAGTATGATACTTAGCGAAGGGTAATCTTCATCTTCAATAATAATTTATATTGACCAAATGCACCTTCATATTGATTAGTTTTTTATTCATGTTGTTTGACTTCCTCCAGCCAATTTATTCACTTTGAATAACCTTCAACTAAAACAATCATTGTCATTAAATATCAGCTGTCAGAAAGCAAATACTAAAAATAAAATAACATTCAAGATCTGGGGCCAAACTGGACTAATTTAAAATAGTTTTGAATCGAGGTGATTTAAACCAGTAGGATGACAATACTTTAACCCAATGTTTTTCAAAATTGTGATCCTTAAGATGTATGGACTAACTTTAAGCCATACTGGGAAATAATGGGAATTGAAGTCCACATTAAATTTCTCAAGGTTGAGAAACACTACCTTAATCGAATGTATCATTTCATATAATAACAATTTTTCTGGAAGTAAATGGGGTGTCCTCAAGCTGGTTATTGGCCACCTTGAGTTATATAGGGATACCTAGAGCATGATTCCTCCCTCCCTCCCTCCCCTTCCATTTATCAAGTTTTTTTTCCAATTTTTTTTTCATAAATTTTATTGATTTTCATAAAATAGACAGACAGACAAACATACATTTAACATAAAAATGGGGTTGTAATTTCCCCGCTTATTTCAAAAGTACAGATTTAAGTACAAAAAAAAGAATACATATTTGAATTCAATTCATTATTTTAAATGTAAAGAGAAAAAAAATGTGTTTAACTTATTTAACTTCTAATAATTCTTCAAATATAAACTAATTCTAATATAATTCTAAAATCATCTTCCATCTAATTCTGATATAACACTTAAATCTTATCTCTACCAGTACAATTCACTCATTTATTTACCTATTTGTTAACTTTTTACTGTTTCTTCTTATTAATCCATATATAAACTTTGTTCCATATTTCATAAAATTTTGTATCTTCTTGATCTTTTAACCGTCTTGTCATCATATCCATTTCAGCGCAATCATTTATCAAGTTTTTATAGCCATCCCTCTCACAAGAAGTGATTCTTCATGGTGTAAAGATATAAAAGAACATGTAAAAATGAAGCAAATGGATCTGCGCACACATATGCAGTTATATAGAACCACTACCACAAAGCTCCAATGCTTAGGGAACTGTGGCACAGGAACAGCCTCAGGATCTCAATAGTATCCTCAGACCCTCATGCCTGATGACGAAGCATGATAAAGGAGTTTTGGAAAGTAAGTAAGTATGAACTCAACCTTACTTCCATAATGTGGGTGCCCTTGCAGGGGAGCACCATCTCTTTGGGCCTGCAAAATGTAACTCCCTGTATACACGTCTGTTTGGAGCAGAGTGCGAGCTTCCTGGGAGGCAGATTGTCTGACTCGAATTCACCAACCAGGCTGAGTTGCCTCCATGGACGGCCCGTGCTCTTCACCAAAAAAATCCCCCCCCCCCAAAAGATGATGGTGGCCATGGACCATGCCCCCCCTCCCACTATTTGAGAAACACTGGAGTAATCCAATTGGGAGGTGACCAGGACGTGAGCTGAGGAACACAACTGGTACACAACAAGATGTTCATCCATTGTGTTCAAAGGGCACCTTGACATCTAACAGGTTGTGGGCTGTTCACGATGTATGCACGTAACTGGTAAGGCCTATAAGGGCACGAAATGTTCTGCCACATGTTGGGTAGACATGTGTGGGAATGCTCGGGATAGGCAAGTCTCTATCTCACTGAAGGTCAATGACCCAACGGCTACTCTCAACCTGGTTTGGCCAGCCTGTCAGAGCTGTTGCCTGCGCATGCTATAGCTACAGGGAGACACAGGTGAGAGCTGAGTGACAGATGGGGACCAAAGATGAAAGAGTTGCCCTCAAAAGCTGCCCTAAAATGAGCTCTCGTAAAAGGACATGACATTTATTTTATTTATTTATTCGATTTTTATGCCACCCTTCTCCTTAGACTCAGGGCGGCTTACAACATGTTAGCAATAGCACGTTTTTAACAGAGCCAGCATATTACCCCCACAATCCAGGTCCTCATTTTACGCACCTCGGAAGGATGGAAGGCTGAGTCAACCTTGAGCCGGTGATGAGATTTGAACCACTGACCTTCAGATCTAGAGCCAGCTTCAGTGGCCTGCAGTACAGCACTCTACCTGCTGCGCCACCCCTACACCAGAGGTGCTACCCTTCCCTAAATACCCCATACACCATGGGTGCACAAGATGAAAATATGCAAAAGATCTACAACCAAGAGCCGGGGTAGCGCAGTGGTTAGAGTGCAGCACTGCAGGCTACTTCAGCTAACTGCTAGCTGTAGTTCAGCAGTTCAAATCTCACCACCGGCTCAAGGTTGACTCAGCCTTCCATCCTTCCAAGGTGGGTAAAACGAGGACCCAGATTGTTGGGGGCAATATGCTGATTCTGTATATTGCTTAGAGAGGGCTATAAAAGCACTACGAAGCGGTATACAATAAACTAATAAACGGTAAACCAAAAGCATTTAGACTCATATAAGTCTAAATGCTATTGCTAATCGTTATTGCTATGCAAGATTCACTAAGAGGCATCCTCAATGTTGCAAAATGTGTCAGACTATCTGAGAGGACTGCAAGAGAGGGGGCAGCATCCAGCTGAAGAATTTGCAAAGTTATATTGTATGTATGCTGACTGCCAGTGAACATCAATGGCTTTATCCTTGATAGAACAAAATTTTTTGTTACAACAAAAAATACTCTGCAATTTGATAAGCCAACTATAACAGATAACTTCTACCCTTCAGTAAATGGGACTGCAGGCTACTTTATGTAACCGCTAGCTGTAGTTCAGCGGTTCAAATCTCACCACCGGCTCAAGGTTGACTCAGCCTTCCATCCTTCCGAGGTGGGTAAAATGAGGACCCAGATTATTGGGGGCAATATGCTGATTCTATAAACCACTTAGAGAGGGCTGTAAAAGCACTATGAAGTGGTGTATTAAATCTAAACGCTAATGCTATTGCTACTCTTCAGGAGTTTTAAATCCAAAAGGAGTCCCACGTGGCACACCAGGTCTGTCTAGGGGTATTGCAACTCCATCCAGCACCAAAGACAGCAATGACTGAATTATAATGTATGTTGGGATAAATGTGCATGATTCATGATTGGCTTTTAAAAACACTGGGGTTTTAGAATAGGAATGAGTTAGATTTTTATATTTCTTTATAACTGATGCTTTTTAGAATTTTTAAATGTTAAATTTCTTACACATTTTGTAATTGTTTTGTTGTGAGCTGCCCTGAGTTTCAGGAGAAATCTTAGAAATCTAATAAATAAAATAAAATAAATAAATAATTCTGGCAAAGGGCCCTGGTTCCCAAGATAGGGCCCACACCCCACAGGGGGGCAATTAATGGGGGCAACTGGAACCTTGTTTAAACCTAGATAATGGCCTTTTAGGTTTCCTCCACCTGAGTAGTTCACTTTTTGAATAATAAGAATTTTATTTATTTATTTATTTATTGGATTTGTATGCCGCCCCTCTCCGTGGACTTGGGGCAGCTCACAACATATCAATAATAAAACAATATACAATAATACAACTAGATCCACTCTAGCCCCCACTCTCCCTGCCTTCTGTAAAGCTCTAAAAACCCATCTCTGCTGGCAGGCTTGGGGCCATTGAAATTTTGATATCTTGCCCCGCCCAATGAATGAATGTAGGATGCATGAATCTGTTTGTCTAATTTTAACTATGGGGATTTTAGAATGTAATTTTATTTAGATTTGTTTTTTTATTTATTTATTTATTTATTCTTTGTCCAATATACAATTCATATGAAAGGGAATAGACATTAAGTGATATATAAAAGATAGGAAGTGAAGAGGAAGAGAAGTAGGTGGGAAGGAAATAATATATATGATAAAATGGAAAGGAAAGACAATTGGACAGGGGACGAAAGGCACATCAGTGCACTTATGTACGCCCCTTACTGGCCTCTTAGGAACCTGGAGAGGTCAATCGAGGAGAGTCTGAGGGAGAAATGTTGGGGGTTGACACTATTGAGTCAGGTAATGAGTTCCACGCTTCAACGACTCGATTGTTAAAGTCATATTTTTTACAGTCAAGTTTGGAGCGATTAACATTGAGTTTGAAGCTGTTGCATGCTCTTGTGTTGTTGCGGTTGAAGCTGAAGTAGTCGTTGACTGGAAGGACATTACAGCGAATGATTTTGTGGGCAATACTTAAATCTTGTTTTAGGCGCCACAGTTCTAAGCTTTCAAGATTATACAGTTGTAAGCAGCCCTGAATTTCAGGAGAAGGATGGCATAGAAATCAATCAATCAATCAATTAATCATAAGAACATAAGAAGAGACATGCTGAATCAGGCCAAAGCCCATTCTGTGTCACACAGTGGCCCACCAATTGTACATGGGGACCTTGAGCAGAAAGAGAAGGCAAAACCCTCCCTTTCCCCTGACCCCCAACAAGTGGTACTCAAGGGAATCCTGCCTGCCTCAACCAACATAGAGGCGGCACATGGACATCCATTTCAATAACTACTGATACACTTGGCATTCATGAATCTGTCTAATCCTGCCTTGAAGCTATCAAGGCTAACAGCTATCATGACCTCTTCTGGAAGTGAATTCCATAAACCAACCACCCTCTGGGTGAAGAAATATTTCCCTTTATTTGTCCTTGCTTTCTTACCTATGAGCTTTAGGGAGTGCCCCCTCGTTCTAGTATTGTGTGATAGAGAATTTTTCTCTATCCACCTTTTCTATCCCATGCATGATTTTATACACTTCAATCAAGTCACCCCTTAAACATCGTCTTTCAAAGATGAAGAGACCAAGGTATTGCAACCTGGTTTCATAAGGGAGATGCTCCATTTCCTTTATTTGATCAATCAATCAAGTAAATAAAAAATAAATAAATAAATAAATAAATAATAAAGTTAATTTAAAACATTATAAAACATTAAAAACCATTTATTCAAGTGCAAACCATGAGCATACTACACATTCAATGGCCAGAGGCTGGGGTCTAAGGACCCCAAGCCTGGCGGCATAAATAAATTCTCAGAATATATGTCATGGGGGGGGGGAGGCCTCAGGATTTTACAGATGCTTAATTGGGGCATGGCGCAAAAAAGGTTGGGAACCGCCGGTCCAAAGCCTTTAATTATAGTCTTGCTGGGATTCCTCTGAAGCGCGTTGCTTCCCACCTCCTCCAATTGCGCCCCCTTCAATTATTTGCCGCCTACTAACGCCCCCACCCAGCCTTTCTTTCCCCGCGTGTGGCCGCCGCCGCCCCTCGCGGAATCTCTCTCTTCCAACCCGTCGGTCTCTTAGTCGCAAGCGAGCAAGCTCGGGCCAAAAAAGCGAGAAAGCGAATCAGTCCCGCATTCGCCTCAGCGCGCCCAGGTCTTGGCGGGACGAGGCGTCGCTCCCGCCGTCACCTGACCTAACCTGCCGGTTTCCTGCCGGGAGCTGCCCGGAAGGGAGAATTGAGGCTGAGCATAAGGCGCTGAGAGGCGAGGGAGGGGACGGGGGAGGAGAGAGAGAGGAGGCGAGAGAGCCCGGCCCTCGGCGTCTGGAAACCTGCTGTGCAAGTCAAAGCTGGGAGGCGGCGCTGCTTGCTTGTCGGTGCCTGAGCAGCGAGGACGATCCCGGGCGCCCAGGAGGAGGAGGAGGAGGAGGAAGGGAAGGGGACCCGAAAAGCAAATGCGGGCAACGGCGGCATAATGGCAGCGCCTAGTCGAGGAGGCTGAAGCGGGGAAGAGAGACTCGGAGCTGCCGTCGCCACGCTGGGCTGGGCCGCCCTCACCTGGCGCAGCGCTGAAATCAGGACGTCGGAGCCCTTGGTGCGGGCAGGGTAAGGCGGACAGGTAACCGGGGAGTAGGCTGAGTTTACCGGGGAAGGAGAAAGCAGCCCTCCGGTCTCCCTGCCCGAAGGAAGTCCAGGCCGGGTCCTTCTCCTCCGGCAGGAAACAGCTGATCCTGCCCTTCGGGGGTTTTGTGTGGTTTTTTTTTTGCCCGCCCGCTCAAGCGGCCACCTGGGCGCTTCGCGGAGGGCGACCCAGGCGGAGGGCCTCCCTGCGGGGATGAGCAGACAGGCCCGGGATTGCGGATAGAGAGGGGAAGGGAAGGCGAAGGGGAAGGCGCCGTAGCCTTGCTGCAGGATCGGACCGCGGGGAGCGGGTGGAGCTGGTGATGTGGGAGAGGCAGACGGCGTGGGGGGTGGGAGGGGGGGAAACAACTATCGCCGCCGGATTTGGGGGTTTAGTGGCGCGGGGGGGGGGGCAGAGGAAGCAGATGTGAATATAACAAAGAGCCTCGTGATGCCCGTAAGAGAGGCTCTGGCTGGGAGCAGGGAAAGCGGGGAAGGCAAGAGAGGAGACTGCGGGTGCAGCCCGTTTTGAGACCTGGCCAGGTAAACCCGGAGGTAATAGGGCCACTTCTCCAGCTGGGATGCGGAGCTGTGGGTGTCACTGGGCGTGTCTGTGTGTGGAAAGAACAAGGAAGAAGAGGTGTGCAAGTTGCAGGGAGGGGGAGGGGGAATTAGTGTTTCAGGGACTACAGGCAGGGCATTGTTTTCGATGAAAGCAGGTGTGTACGAAAGAAACAAAACACAGGTCCCTTGCCAGGTTTCTAATATGGAATTTATTTTATTTTATTTCATACACACACACTGACACACATATGAAGGTCTTGCCATATTCAGGTTTCTTCCCGTGTAGGATTCAGAGATTTCTGTTTTGACGAGGCCCTAGAACAAGGACAGAAGCACCAGCCAAGATGACGAGTGGGACCTCATCGAAATTTCTGAATCCTACAAGGGAAGAAACCTGAATATGCCAAGATCTGGTGGCCTAGAGGTTAATTCTCTGCCTTACAAGGCAGAAGCTGCCAGATCAAATCCCAATAAGGGTATGGCTAGCTGATGAGGCCAGAACAAGGCCAAAATAGCGCTATCCTAGTCTCCCTTAATTTTAAAAATTCAGCAAAAACATGTGATACACATATACACAAAAAAAATTATATATGATTTATATCCCGCCCCTCTCCGAGGACTGGGGTGGCTTACAACATGTAAAAACAATACAATTCTAAAATCCAATAAGAACTAAAACAATCTAAAACATCCATTGACTTCTCCCCTTTCCTAAGAGGTCTGTATGGAGCATGCATAAGTGCACTATTGTGCCTACCGTCCCTGTCCTACTGTCCTATTATCCTTTTTATCACTTATTTATACTTTGTTAGGTTAATGCAAACTATTATTCTATACTTGTTTGACAAATATAATAAATAAAATAAATAAATAAAACCCCAATTTAATTTAAAAACAGTCCTTCCAATCCACCAACATACTTTCCATTCAACAGAGTGAATGGAACGGATTAGTGGAATTTTGGATTCCCTCTTTGCTTTCCTTCCTCGGTAGCTCTCCTGCCACCTGCTCTGCGGCCACCCAGCATAATTTTGATTGAACTAATAACCCCCCCCCCCCTCTGCCCCTTGCTGCTGCCTCTCAAGTCTTCTTTCTAAACAAAGAGACTGCGGTGCTCCAACCTAGGTTTTGGAACTGTGAAGGATGAAAGGTGCTTCTTCTTTCTCTTCTTGTTTCCTATTTCCCTTTCCCCCTACCACTAATCTGCCAGAGATTTTGTGAAAGAAAGGCAGTTTAACCTGGCTGGCAGTTTTGTGGTCACACCTTGGCTTGAATGGCTTTTTCCTCCACCCTTTTTCTCTAAGGTGTGGATAGCTGCTGGCAGTGGCTTCATAATGGTGAAAGATCTGGGATGAATCCTGGCCTAGCTCGCTGAATTGGCGTTTGGTGGCTGTCAACCAGGCAAACACCCTTGGGCTTGTTGTTCTTCTTTTGATCGAAGCGCCTTCCTGTCCTTCTGTTATTAAGCTTTTCCAACAATTTGTTTCATTTACTCCGTTCCACAGCTGTGCTCTCTTGCATTTTGCCTTATTCTCCTTATTAAACTCTTCTCCCCCTCCATCAGATGGATTATTGAGGCCTGCCTGTCTGTTTTTTCCCTTTAACTCTTCCCCTCCTTTTCAGAAAATGTCCATAATAAGCACTCGTGGCTGCTGAATTTGCCACCTCTGAGATTTAGCGAGATGATTAAAGATACAGCCACTGAAGGGGGGCAGGGAGGAGATAAAATAAGCATTGCAATCTTTGATTACTGCCCTGACTTGTGTGTGCATTGTGGGGCCAATAAGAGCCTGCTTAGCGTGTTTATTCCCTTCTAGTAACAGATGCAAACATGTCTTTGCAGTTAGTTTTGCATGTATTAGAAGAGCAAACAGATTGAGAAAAAGAGATGCTGTATTAAAAAGAGTAAAATTCAGACCTCCTTTTATTTCAAGTTGGATTTTGAGGAAGCATCTTGTGAGCATTTACAGTAACACATCCAGTATTTTCATAATTCTTTCAGGAATAGGTCATGTTTATATGTTAGATAGTGGCAGGACTAAGGGAGAGTGAACGGACTTTTCTACCTTGATGCTTTTCAGATGTGTTGAATGACGCTTCTAATAACTCCAGCCTGTGTTGTGTAAGTACCAATGTCCATTGGATATGTGTCAGCTTGGGAAGATGACCGGTCTGATTTGCACAATTGGAGGGTATTAAGTTCAATTTGTTTAATTTCTATATGGAATTCTGGAATAGTACCTTGTTAATATTATTTTATACATTAATGGCAGCCACATGAGTTGATACTCATCTGTTTTGTGTGGTAGAGTACACCCATGTTATGAGTTTTGCACATTTTTCCTATGAGAAGCTGTTGTGAAATTGGCAACATAGAATGCTTGTGTTATGGGATGTGAGTTATGGGAGTTATAATTCTAGTCTTTCTCCTTATGAATTTGCAACTGGTTTGAATCTGACTTGTTCTAGAGCTGAATCTTATAGAATACAATTCTAAATATATTTAATAGGGAGCAAGGCTCTTCAGTTTTAGTGAGACTTACTGTACACCTGCTTAAATGTTTTTAGGATTACAATGTTTCCAGGATTTCTCTCTCTTCATACTATGTTTACATTCTAAAATTGTATGTATTGTGTTCTGTATTCAACTCCTTCAAATGTATCTTTTCATAGGAACTGGAGTTATAGGTTAATAGGTTTGCTTTTAGTAATTTGCTGCATTAAGTTTGTGGCACAGAGAACAAATTATTTCCATGGAAACACTATAAATTGTTTTTTAGTGTTCTAGCCACCAATGTTTTTTAAATCAACTTATGGAATGATCACAGTTATTTTGAAAAAAAATAATTGTTGGCAAAGGTGATTAAAAACACAGTCAAAATGATAGACAAAATGGTCCTGGAATTGAATGGAAGCGTTACAACATACAGTATTTTCTTTTCATTTAGAAAAAGGTCACTTGAGATGAGGTAGGATAAAGACATGATTTTGAAAAGCTCATCCAGAGTCATTCATATTCCTTTCCTGTAATGCAAGGTCATTTGTCCAGCAGAATAGAGGAATCTTTGGGAACTGTCCCAAGATTTAAAGAAAGTATCAATGTGAATGTAATGGAGGGAAAAGCATAAAAGCCTCTATTATTAGTTGCTAAGAAATATGTGGAGAGGTGTTATTGTCCTTATGACTTGAGAAAGCTTGACAGAGCTGCTATGCAATCCCTGGGAATAAGATACTAAACAAAGTGAATCTGGTTTAAATTTGGCTCTTCTTGGGTTCCTAAGCTTAGATTTTAAAAAAGAATTGTGCTTAATTTGGATGTTGACATTATTTTCAGTTTCAATCTAATTTTGGAAATGCTGTGTTATTCAAATATGATTATTAAACACATTACCAAATTTGGGCTATCTGCTTACCAGATTGTTTGACGCCAATGAAATAAATATATTTAACATTACTTCTATGGAAGTTGTCTTCTTTGGCCATCCTCCACCACATTAGCTTTAGGCTTCATACTATTGTTATAAGGAGAAATAAGATCGAACATTATATAGTCTTTGAACATCTATACATTCAATAAATAATGAGAATATTTGAAAATGCATAAAATGCTTTTTAAAATAGATACACCTAATTGTGAGTATTCCTAGCCTACACACAAGTATTATTAAGCAAATTCAATGCTGCATGATAGTTAGGAGACAAGTTGTTTTTAAATTATTTAAGGTGTGTTGGAAGTGAATTTATAAGTAAAATTGTTCATACAGAAGATCTGCTATTGCTGCCAGTATTCCTATTTGATATGCTAATTTTCTGCCACTGCTACTTCCTGGATATGTTAATTTAATGCCTATTATTTATAGAAAGAGAATATAAAAATGTTGTCACCTTTTCCTTTCAAAGGAGACCAATATGCAGAAATTTATTTCTGGTTGAATATGGTTCTGTTTTCTATGTTTTATGGTTATTGTCCTTTATTTCTGTAAATTGTACTAATTTATATTTTGTGTATTATTCCCTGAAATTAATTTTTTGAAATTACAAGTTATAATGTTCTTTTTTAAAAAAACCTGTTTTCAATCTTTTTCCTTGAATGACTTGCCCCAGAGTAAATTATGTAGCCTTTCTCCATCATCTGGTCAGAGCAGATCGGTAGATCAGCAGATCAGTAAATTAAGCCAAGGCTTAACAGAAAGTCTGGTCTTTTGTGTGCCTGCTTTGGAACATGGCAATAACTGATATCACACAAATGATCGTGAAGTTTGGGCTTTGGAGATTTGGTGTGATGTTATTCCTTATACAGTATTTATATTTTGTCTTTCTTCCAGGAACTCAGTTTTGATGCATATATTACTAATTCTCATGATTTTTACCTATCCAATCTTGAGACACAGGTTGGTGTGATAGAGTAAAAAATCACTGTGTGAACTTTTCTGCCTGAGGTTATATTTGAACCTGGGTCTCGTTAGTCCTGCCAAACAAATTAATTATTACACATTTTTAAAGAAAGACTAATACTTTAATGCTTCTTTATTATTTTGGAAACAGAGTAAAAATTAGGATTGTTTTTCTTGGGAGTGTCTTTCTTAAATTTAGCAGCATAAATTCAATAAAGCTTGAAGTATTCATACATTTTATTATTACATTTGATTGGCAGGTTGTGAGTTTTCCACTACTGTACTACAGGTCAGTAGATGGATTCAGATATAACAAGCCTGGCTATTATAAAATTTTGAGAGTGGTATATATTTGAGAGTGGTTTAAATATTAATTATATCTAGTGACATTTAATTGCAGGTCTAATCTCAATTGTTCAAACACTTTGAATGACTATTGGCTAATTTCTGCTCTTCGATCAACCTATGTTATAGGACAGTTGTTGAGAGAATATTTGGATGCAAGTGTGCTATGTACATTGCCTTAAGTTTAATTTTATTGAATTTATAGGCCATCCAATTCCTGATGGACTCTGGGCGGTGTACAACATTAAAATGATATATAACAATTTAAGACCTCAATACAAAAAGCATTCATCTAGATTGGAGCAGAGTGCTATAGTTCAGCGGCCCCAGGCCTGCTGGCAGAGCCATGTTTTTAAGGCTTTCCGGAAGGCCAGGAAGGTGAGGGTGGTGCGGATCTCTGGGGATAGTTGGTCCCAGAGAGCGGGTGCTGCCACAGAGTAGGCCCTCCCCTGCGGTCCCACCAGTCGGCACTGTTTGGCCGACCGGACCCCGAGAAGGCCAATCCTGTGGGCTCTAATCGTCCTCTGAGAAGTGTTAGGCAGAAGACGGTCCCGTAAATAATAATAATAATGATGATGATGATAATGATGATTATGACTCTGGCATAAGCCAGTGAAAGTGGTTCCAGTGGTATTTGGCACGCTGGGCGCAGTGCCAAAGGATCTCAGCGGACATTTGAAAGCCATCGGAATTGACAAAATCTCCATCTGTCAATTGCAAAAGGCCGCTTTACTGGGATCGGCAAACATAATTCACCGCTACGTCACGCAGTCCTAGGTGCTTGGGAAGCACCCGACTGGTGATGAAATACGAAATCCGGCATAGGGATCTCGTTTGCTGTGTTGTATTGACACAATAATAATAATAATAATAATAATAATAATAATAATAATAATAATAATAACAATAATAATAATAATCCTATTCTTTTTAATATGTTTGTGAGTGACATAGGGGAAGGTTTGGTAGGGAAGGTTTGCCTATTTGCCGATGACTCTAAAGTGTGCAATAGGGTTGATATTCCTGGAGGGATCTGTAATATGGTAAATGATTTAGCGTTACTAGATAAATGGTCAAAGCAATGGAAACTGCAGTTTAATGTTTCCAAATGTAAAATAATGCACTTGGGGAAAAGGAATCCTCAATCTGAGTATTGCATTGGCAGTTCTGTGTTAGCAAAAACTTCAGAAGAGAAGGATTTAGGGGTAGTGATTTCTGACAGTCTCAAAATGGGTGAGCAGTGTGGTCGGGCGGTAGGAAAGGCAAGTAGGATGCTTGGCTGCATAGCTAGAGGTATAACAGGAAGAGGGAGATTGTGATCCCCTTATATAGAGCACTGGTGAGACCACATTTGGAGTACTGTGTTCAGTTCTGGAGACCTCACCTACAAAAAGATATTGACAAAATTGAACGGGTCCAAAGATGGGCTACAAGAATGGTGGAAGGTCTTAAGTATAAAACGTATCAGGAAAGACTTAATGAACTCAATCTGTATAGTCTGGAAGACAGAAGGAAAAGGGGGGACATGATCGAAACATTTAAATATGTTAAAGGGTTAAATAGGGTTCAGGAGGGAAGTGTTTTTAATAGGAAAGTGAACACAAGAACAAGGGGACACAATCTGAAGTTGGGGGAAAGATCAAAGGCAACATGAGAAAATATTATTTTACTGAAAGAGTAGTAGATCCTTGGAACAAACTTCCAGCAGACGTGGTTGGTAAATCCACAGTAACCGAATTTAAACATGCCTGGGATAAACATATATCCATTGTAAGATAAAATACAGGAAATAGTATAAGGGCAGACTAGATGGACCATGAGGTCTTTTTCTGCCGTCAGTCTTCTATGTTTCTATGTTTCTATAATAATAAAAATAAAAATAAAAATAAAAATAAAAATAAAAATAATTTTTAAAAAATTGGATTTCTATGCCGTCCCTCTCTGAAGACTCTGGTAAAGCCCTCTGTAGGGCTTTATAGGTGATAACCAACACCTTGAACTCCTGAAGTAAATGTAAATTTAATGAATTGATTAGGATTGATCAAATAAATAAACACAGACATTTTTCCTCCTCCAAGAGTAATGAGTTAAAAGCAAACCCTGAATTATAACCATAGCCTTTTAAAAGAGGAATAAATCGGGATTATCAGTTTAAATGGGGATTAAGTAGTCACAATTGTTTTTGAAGGACCACTCTTGACTACAAAGCTGAATTTATACACTTTGCTAAACCATGTCAGTTACATTTGCACAGCATACTAGATATGTTTTGTACTTTAGCATGTTGTGTAACCTTCAGTTTGTGTAAATGCCAGATAATTTAAATGGCTAACAAAATATAAATGAACCATTGAAGGAAAATATTTGTAGCTCAGGGTTGAAATGAGTTGTCTTTAGTGCTCTCTGAGCATGATTCTTTTTTTGCAGATATTTCATTACCTAAAGTATAACATCAGCGCCCAACCCCCCTCAAAATTAAATGCATAGTATATATCTTCTTTATGCTCTGTCTCTGAATCTTGTATGAGATGCACAACTTTTCCTTCTCTCTTAAAACCTCATTCATTGTTCTGCTGATATACTTGACTGTTTTGTATTGGACTGAAAAACATATTCTATTAAGACATCAGAATAATCAACAGACAAACTGTCTTGTCTCTCTGTAATGTGTTTGAGAAATTAATTTCTCAATTGGTCATTTTTTTCCAGGCTTGGCTTCTGGTGAGCTTTCACTCGTATATCAACCATTGATTGTGATTGTAATGGGACATAGACACACGTAGTGTCTATCTTCTGTAATATAAACATGATGGATTTTTAATTGGACTTCTAGAAAGATTATTATTACAAACCTAACCAGATTTTCTCTTTTGCTCAGATAGGATGGTGAAAAGTTAAAATGCCAAACAGCAAAATGAGCACGACATCATGGTTCCTGGTGAGTGGGACAGGTATTCGCCATCGGCTACCTCGAGAGATGATATTTGTTGGCAGGGAAGACTGTGAACTCATGCTCCATGTAAGTGCATTCTCTACATAACGGGGCAGAGTTTTACTTCTCATGATGAAAGCAGGATTTCAACTAACCACAATACTTACCGTTATACAGTGTTCCCTCACTTTTCGCGGGGGATGCGTTACGAGACCGCCCGCGAAAGTCGAATTTCCACAAAGTAGAGATGCGGAAATAAATACACTATTTTTGGCTATGAACAGTATCACAAGCCTTCCCTTAACACTTTAAACCCCTAAATTGTGATTTCCCATTCCCTTAGCAACCACTTAGATTATTACTCACCATATTTATTTATTAAAGTTTATTTAAAAATATATTTATTAAAGGCGGACGAATGTTTGGCAGTGACATATGACGTCATCAGGCAGGAAAAACCGTGGTATAGGGGAAAAAACTGCGAAGTATTTTTTAATTAATATTTTTGAAAAACCGTGGTATAGACTTTTCGCGAAGTTTGAACCTATGAAAATCGAGGGAACACTGTATTCTCAAACTGAAGCACATATGTTTCAGTCAGGTCCTCCATTCTGGAGGAAAAATACTGACTGCTGATTGGCTAGACCAGTGATGGTGAACCTTTTTTTAAATTTGGGTGCCGAAAGAGTGTGCGTGCATGCTATCGTAATTCAATGCCTGTGGAGGGCAAAAACATATTTCCCCGCCCCCTGGAAGACTTCTGGAGTCTGGAAACAGCCTGTTTCCCAACTTCTGGTGGGCCCAGTAAACTCGTGTTTCGCTCTCCCTAGGATCCAAAGGCTTCCCTGGAGCCAGGGGAGGGTAAAAGCGCCCCCCCCATGCCCCCAGAGGCTCTTTGGAAGCTAAAAATGCCTTCCCAGAGCCTCTGTGCAGGCCAAAAAAAATCAGCTGGCCAGCACAAACATGCATGCAATAGCTCGGGTGCCAGTAGATATGATTCTGTGTGCCACCTGTGGCACCTGTGCTATAGGTTCGCCATCACTGGGCTAGACTGTCTGCCAGCTCCCTATAAAAGGGCTGGCTGTCAAACAGAACCTTTGCTTGGTTGTAAATAGTTACCTTAGAAAGAACTCTTGTTTTGGAGCCACTTCTGTCTGACTCTTCCATTCACCCTATTTAACACACCATTATTCATATTCAGTTTTGAAGCAGGAATGGTTAGACTTAGGGTTAGGGTTAGATCCAGCCATAGGCACCTTTGCTATACAGGCAGGCTTCAGTTTATGACTGGTTGCTTAGCAATCATTCGGTTTTGAAACACTCTTTCCCACAAAAAGGTACTTATAATCTAGTTCCAAAATTCATGGTTTATGCATTTATGGCTGTTTGCAGTATCCCATGATTTCAATTTATGGTTTTGCTGAAAACCGGCATTTGCTTCCAGTTTTCAGAAAAAATGCCCCATAACTGAATTCAATTATTGACTTTGCTGATTTACTTAATGATCTCTGGAAAAGTTGTAATGTTGAGTCAGTTATATGATAATCCACTTTATGACCTTAAGCTGTGGGGTTCCATTCCCAGAATTCCCCAGTTCCAGCGATTGTCTGACCCAGTGGTTCCCAATGTGGGGCCCATGCCCCACAGCGGGACAATTTCATTTTTAATGGGAGCAATTGGAACCTTGTTTAAACCTAGTTAATGGCCTTTTAGGCTTCTTCCGCATGAGTAGTTCACTTTTTGAATAATAAGAATTATATCTTGCTTGTAAAAATGGTTTATTGGATAGTGTAATAGTGATTCCAGCATTTTAGCTTTTCAACGAACAGTGCTTAAAACAAGCCATAGTTTATTGCCATGGTAAACCAAAACAATTGAAACAACCTTAACCATATTTCTATAGGAGGACAGGTGAGATATAAATTACAACAGATAGCTTCAAATTAGTTTATTTTAATTCATCTTAAAAGGTTTACTGCATTTTGTCTAATAATTTTGGTTTCCCTAGTTGCAATAACAAACATAATGCTTCTCAAGTTGTCTTTAAGGCTGTGCCTAATGAATAGGGGAATATGCGTGTTAGAAGCTTGCTAGGGTTTGTCCTTGGGCCAAATGTTAAGACTTGGCATCACTTTCTTCTTAAGAACTGTTGAGAATATGGGGCAATAATTGACTTGGTTTAAACTAGTGTTTCCCAATCCTGCTAACTTGTATCAACTGGGAATTCTGGAAATTGGAAGTCGATACGTCTAAAGTTGCCAAGATTAGGAAAGGTTGGTTTAAACAAAGATTGTAAGCTGAACCGAATAATTATTTGCCAGTATATATTTACTTATAGAACAATAAGTTCTTTTAAATGTGATTTATTCCTAATCTTTCTATAAGCTTTCTGACCCTATTTCACAATTTGAAAATATTCAACTTGCTCATTATGATTAAGAAGGATGAAATAATTATATACTGAAAAATGGGAACTTCGTTATGGCTTTATGTTTGAACTAGTTGTGGACAAACCTCAGTTGCTTTGGGAGTTTTTTGGCCAGGAATTCACTTCTACGTCTGCTCTGAATTCTGTGTTTAGATTTGGAAATGCTCCTGGACTTGTGGAGTTGACACATGCTTGATCTGTGCTTCAGGCATTCCAACTTGCATTAAATAGCCAACACTGAAGGAAAAGGTTTATGAAGGAAATAGAACAACTCCACAAATGGATACTTGGCTGCTGTTTTAAATATTTGTTCCACTGAATGACATGGAATTTTGATCTGAATTCTTGTGCACGGGGTAGCAAAGTGTAGGCCTCTGTTAGTTAAACTAGCAGAAATATGTGATGGGACATACTCAAATACTTTAAGAGGTAGAATGAACAATTACTGTATTTTTCACAGTATAAGATGCACCGGAATATAAGACGCACCTTAGTTTTAGGGGAGGAAAATTGGGAAAATAATCTGCTTACCAGGTTTTCATTTGGCTAGCGTCCTTAGTCTGGTCAGCTTCAGCACATTATTTTATTCCCTGGTTACTACTTTAAAAAAACTTTATTCAGAGAGAGTAACAATGAAAGAGCTTGCAAGCTAGTAAGAGCTGGGAACATCATTACCACCTGGAAAGAAACAGTTGGAGCAAGTGGAGCAATGGTAAAAGCCCTGCAAAGACTTAGGGCAGCAGTCCCCAAATCATGGCCCGGGGGCCGGATGTGGCCAACTGAGGCAATTTATCTGGCCCACGGCAGCCCACGAGATTTTATCAATAGATATAATAAGCTCCCAAATCTCATGTCAACTCACCGCGGTCTGCTGCTGAGCGAGGAGGCGGTACAGAGGCAAGGGGCGGGGAGGATAGGAGCGAGGTAGAGAGAGAGGGAGAGAGAAAGAGTGAGAGATACAAAGAGGGAGAGAGAAAGAGAATGAGTGAGAGAAAGAAAGAGAGAGAGAAAGAGGGAGAGATAGAGAGGAAGAGAGAAAGGGGGATAGATGGAAAGAGTGAGAGAGAGAGAAAAGAGAAAAATGAGAAAATGATGGAGAGAAAACGAGGGAGAGGAAAATGAAACAAATGAGAGAGAAGGAAGAAAAGAGAGAGGGAACAGAGAAATGGAGAGGAAGGAGGGAGGGAGGGAAGGAAGGAGAAATGGAGGGAGTTTGTTGATTTAAGTTTAAATTTACTTGTTAATAAAGAAGTATAAATTACTTTATTACTTAATTATTTAATTACTTCTTTATTTTAAATATTGTATTTGTTCCCATTTTGTTTTTTTACTTTAAATAAGATTTGTGCAGTGTGCATAGGGATTTGTTCATAGTTTTTTTTTAATAGTCTGGCCCTCCAACAGTCTGAGGGACAGTAAACTGGCCCCCTGTGTAAAAAGTTTGGGGACCCCTGACTTAGGGCTTGGAAAACATTCTTCTTCACAGAGAGTAACCATGAAAGCACTTGCAAGCCGGTAAGTGTTGTGAGTGATCTTTGTCAGCCTCAGGAAATGTGAGATTCTGAAGACAAAGAAATAGAGACCTTAGTTTATACTGGGTTACAGAGGTTAATAGATGACAGAGGAGACGAGGGCGAAAGAGATAGTGATTCAGAACAGTCCCAGGGGGCTGAAGTTACTATGGAAAGTAGTTCCTTGTGAGACAGTGATTTATCAAACAGCGAATGGTTAAATCCAAAATATAGAAAATTGTCAAAACACAGGGAAGAAGTTCAGGAAAAAGGTTGATTTTGTAGTTATCAGATCTAGGTATGGGACATATCCTTTGTGGCAGAAAAAAGGAAAAGGAAAGCTTTATATGTGAACAATTTGCCAATAAATCATGGCATGTTTTATTTAGTCTCTTGAAGGGAAAGCTTAGAATAGAAGCTGCATGGTTTTGGGGTTTTGCACAGATTCTTAGAAGTGCTGAGACTCACTCCAGTCTTCCATTTCTTTTTTTCTTTTTTGCATCCATGTTAATATGTGAATGCCTTGTTTTGAGAAGAGTAATCTTTGCCTCTAATTCAGAAAAATGCTCCACGTCCCACAGTAATACTGATGAGGTAATCAATTTCTTTTAAGAAGAACACCATTTTCCTGAATAAATCTAATTAGAAAGTGATTGATTTATTCAGGAGAATGGTGTTCATTTTCAAGTTACTGGTACTTTGGTACCTCTACTTAAGAACTTTTCTAGATAAGAACTGGGTGTTCAAGATTTTTTTGCTTCTTCGTAAGAACCATTTTCTACTTAAGAACCCGAGCCCAGAAAAATTTCCCAGGAAATTTGAGAGCAGCACGAAGGCCCGGCCAGTTTCCTGCCATTCCCCCTGGGGTTCTCTCTCTGGCGCAGTGTATGGGAGGCAGCCTCGCGCCGGGTGTATGGGAGGCGCGTGCTCCTCATTGCCTCCTCAGAGTCCCTCTTTTTTTTTTAAGCCTTAAAGTTTTGGATATTTTTGATTCCCTTCCCCTCACCTTCTTCCTTCGGCAGTGACAGTCATAATAATAATAATAATAATAATAATAATAATAATAATAATAATTTATTAGATTTGTATGCTGCCCCTCTCTGAGGACTTCCTCTTCTTCTTCCTCCTTGTCCTACCCAAATTCCGAGCTTTTATTTCTTTCCTAATGGGTTTGCACCCATTATTTGCTTTTACATTGATTCCCATGGGAAAAATTGCTTCTACTTGCAAACCTTTCTACTTAAGAACCTGGTCATGGAACGAATTAAGTTCTTAAGTAGAAGTACCACTGTATTTTAAATATGTATGTACTTCACTATGGAACACACTCCTTTTAGACATTAAAATAACCTCTGCGGCCTTTTGTTTTTCTGCTAAATCAGCTGACAAAGCATTACTTTTCATCCTCTTTTAGTGATGAAGCAACAAAAAGTTAGAGTAATTGAAAGCCTTATTGCTGTCCTCTTAGTAAAATTCTTCCCATCTGACATTCTGGTGAAAGATTAGGAACCGAAGTTAGGAAGGATGGAATGTAGCTGAATAGGAAATCTGAAAATACCTGAAGAGAAGTGACATTGGCTATTTTCCTGGACTTCCTCCTTGAGTAATTTGCACCTCAGCAACTTCTAAGATGCTGATTTCTCTTGCTTGAATGGTATAGTATAAACTCCCTTTTCCTAATGCAGGGAGCAGAACTAATGGTACAAAAATGCTCCATTGACAAATTTGAAACCAGTTTTTCAGCTTCTATCCGTAAAAGCAACTGGATTGGCCTGTAACGTTTTTCTTTCGGAGGTAACAGGATAAATCCTGTTAGACTAAGGTAATTTCACTTTGCTGAAAAACAGGATAGCTGGGACTGTGGCCTTTGGTATCTGAGGGTGGGATTGCTACATATTAGTGGTGCAGTGTTCTGATTTTAGCCATAGGAGGGTGCTAGGTTCCTGAAGGACTGTTTTCTCCATTCAGAATTAATCTGCAAAAGTCATGCAGGATTGCTGTTTGCTGTGTTCTTTAAAATAACCTAGTTTAGGAAACAATCTATCTTTCTCTCTTTAATTGGAGTGTTTTCTCTTTTTGCTTCAGTATGTGATTATGCTGTTGCATTTTTACTGGGAAAGTTATTTAATGTTCCTTTATAATTTTCTGTGGATGTTTTAGCTTGTTGTAAGCCACTGGGAATTATTGAAGATTACATAAGTCCACACAGTGAACAAAAGAATAAAACTTTTAAAATTCCCTGCGTGTTTTCTTGGGAAAACAAGATCAAACTTGTCATTAACAAAATTTCTTTCATTCCTTTACTGTTCTTTTGCTTTTTTTATTGTTGCGCAGTGCAGTACTACTTCTACTTGTAGAGGGAATGTATCACATATTTCTAGAACTTGGACTCTCTTTCTCTTTCTCTCCATAATATTTGGAATTTTGAACTGGTTGTAAAGAAATAGCTGGTATAAATGCTTACTTTTTGAAATTTAGAAGCAATAAATGCAGGCATACACAATTTAGAAAAGAGGAAAATACAGTATATATAAGCATGTATTCTGAAGCCTGAATTTTTCTCAAAAAGATGGACTCTGCTTTTTAATGTTGTATTGGTCTACCTTATAGAGAACATCACTAGTGATGTTCTCATATCTTACTAAATCCTAACACTATTTACGTTAAGCACCAATCACAAAGAAAATAGAAACACATTACTGTGTGGCTTTAAAAGTAGACTGGGTCATGTTGAGTGCCACAACATAAATATCCATTTTAATTTAACCATATGCAGATTCAACTGAGGTATGTTTGTGCTGAATGGTATTGCTTAGTAGGTGGTGTGTTAGTGGCAGGGAGACTCACATTACTGAATGCTTTCTGTGGACAAGGGGAAGGTGGGGGTGATGGCCTTTGGAATTCTCTTTCCATTCCAGATTTGTGAAATGATTCAGACAATTAGCATCATTTTACATGGTAGTAGATAGCTAGTAGGCAAGCCAAGAAAATATGGTCACCAAGGGTAAGATCTGATTAAGTAAATCTCAAGATTAAGTATTATAAGATATTTTACTTTTATGGAGGGGGTACTACTGAGTAATATTGTCCTAATCTGTTAGGTACTGTTAAACAGATATATTTCCCTTTGTGTTAATATCTCTCTTGAGATATCATTGGAGCTATTGAAACAATCTATGATTTATAAATTCCTAATTTAATGTTGGTCTTCCCAGTCTCGCAGTGTGGATAAGCAGCATGCCGTCATCAATTATGACAAGGAAAAAGATGAGCATTGGGTGAAGGATCTTGGAAGCTTAAATGGGGTAAGTGATAAACCTGAGTGCCAAAGGGTATATATGTATGTACCATATCCAGGCTTCAATTTTGTGGGTGGGCTTTTCAATTCCAGTTTACAGAAGTGGAGTGGAGTGGAACAGAATAGAATAGAATTCTTTATTGGCCTAGTGTTATTGGACACACAAGGAATTTGTCTTTGGTGCATATGCTCTCAGTGTACATAAAGAAAAATAAAATACATTCATCAAGAATTTTAAGATACAACCCTTAATGATAGTCATAGTTACTAATAAGCAATTCAAATCATACTAGGAAACAAAACAATACAAATTGTAAAGATACAAGCAACATAGTTATAGTCATAAGTGGGAAAAGATAGGTGCCAGGAAAGATGAAAAGAAGAATAGTAGCATCTGGAGTTGTAGTTAATAGGATAGGCTCTAAAAGAAAATATTTTAAATATTTTGATAAATCTTGTGAAATCTCAGGATTTATGTAGCTGCTTCTTTATTGAGCTGATGCTTAGTTTTGCCACAAGTTCAGATTAGCTGTTCATAGACTATTCTGAGATATAGTATGACTGGCTTGAATTTTTATGTTGTGTGAAAGCAATAAGTATTTAATAAACATTGTTATTCAGTGCTATCCAAATAACTCAATCTTCTGTACTTTCAGTAGATTAATATAAATTTGTACTTATAGGAAAGCTTATTGTGACTAATTTAGGTTTCTTTTTCGGCAATCTTTATCCTTTGCCAACTGGCTGAGCTGCAATTGTTTTTTAAACCAATGTGAGATGTTATAGCTTGTTCCTAAGAATGTTAAGCCATTGCCCAGTGTTAACCCTTCAAGGTAGGCATGATCAGCAAACAGGAATTATTATGTTAAAATGCACTTTAATGCAGTTTGACTATTTTTACAGAAACTGAAAGCCCTCTCTCCTTTAATATACCAGCTTACACAATCAAATCAAAATTGTTTGCATTTCTTTTTAACACTTTCTAGTTTCTCAAGACTCAGATGAATTTTCCTGTAATAGTTTGACATTTATCTCCTTTTTTGAGTCAAACTCACATTTGTACACCTAGCTTGTTTGTAACTTAGCATGATTATTAGGTCCATTGATTATGGCTTAGCATTACGTACAAACCAAGCCATTCAAGAATTTGGAGAGTTTAATTATAGCATAGTTGGAAGGTAACAGCTTGGGAATGCTTGTTATAGCAGATAAATAATATCACTGATGTATTGGATGATTTCCAATGATGAGTAAGAGTGATTTTACCTAAAAATTAAAAACTAGAAAATTTGAGGTTTGACTAAATGTGGGTATCTACCAGGAGAAATGTGCTGTTTTAGGAAAAACTACACATTGTTCTGATAACACAAGCACTACGAGATACTGCTATTAATAGGAAGCTGACACAGAATTGCTCACATGAATTTATTACTCCTTGTTAAAGAATGTGGCTGTTCAGTCTGGAGTACTGAATCTGGAGTTAGGGAAGAGATATTTTGTGAATTTGTGTACTTGAAATACAGGTATTGAATTCAGAGTAGGGTATGAGATAAATGGCTCATATGAAATGTGTTTAAATATTAACTTTGTCCTTGTTTGCGCTTTTTGCTGTTTAGGATAAACTTCAGAGTGGCAATAAGAGCAACACTAAAACTTGATTTTTTAAAAAAGACTAACTTTTACAGCTTCATTTTTATATAAAACTAGTAACATAAAATCATTATTTAGATATTTCAACAATCATTTATCTGCCTCCTTTATTGCATGTTCATTAGTGGATAGGTACAAGAGGATTATCGTTGGAATTATGCCCTTTTTGCATGAGGCAGCTAGCAGTCAAGAATAATACCATAATGGGGGAGGACTATTAAGAGCTTCAAAGTTCAGTGTGAAAAACTTTAGTGAGCAAGAGCCTCAGAGTTGAAAACACGGTTGCATTAAGCTTTTCAGGGGGGGTTTCTCCCCTTTCCTCCCCTTCACTTTGGAGAAGATTTCTTAGATTACATTAACCTTTTTTAAGGTCAGTAAGAGCTTCAGTAGTGCATTGCTTAGAGTGCAGTACTGCAAGCTACTTCTGCTGATCACCAGCTGCCAGCAGTTTGGCAGATTGAATCTCAGTAGGCTCAAGGTTTTAAGCTGTTGAACTGTTTCAACTGTTAAAACTGAGATGGGCAGTATTTTAGAACTCAGGACTATATGCTTGACTTTGACAGTAATAAAGTTTAGTTAAAATGGGGGTATGATGAGGGGTACAGTAGATGGGAAGTGATACAGAGTGGTCATAGATGTGTTGCACTCAAGGTAAGACTTTTAACAGATTTTTTTTAAAAAAAAATCCTTGCAGGTAGGACTTGTTTAGAAACATAGAAACATAGAAGTCTGACGGCAGAAAAAGACCCCATGGTCCATCTAGTCTGCCCTTATACTATTTTCTGTATTTTATCTTAGGATGGATATATGTTTATCCCAGGCATGTTTAAATTCAGTTACTGTGGATTTATCTACCACGTCTGCTGGAAGTTTGTTCCAAGGATCTACTACTCTTTCAGTAAAATAATATTTTCTCATGTTGCTTTTGATCTTTCCCCCAACTAACCTCAGATTGTGTCCCCTTGTTCTTGTGTTCACTTTCCTATTAAAAACACTTCCCTCCTGGACCTTATTTAACCCTTTAACATATTTAAATGTTTCGATCATGTCCCCCCTTTTCCTTCTGTCCTCCAGACTATACAGATTGAGTTCATTAAGTCTTTCCTGATACGTTTTATACTTAAGACCTTCCACCATTCTTGTAGTCCGTCTTTGGACCCGTTCAATTTTGTCAATATCTTTTTGTAGGTGAGGTCTCCAGAACTGAACACAGTATTCCAAATGTGGTCTCACCAGCATTCTATATAGCGGGATCATAATCTCCCTCTTCCTGCTTGTTATACCTCTAGCTATGCAGCCAAGCATCCTACTTGCTTTCCCTACTGCCTGACTGCACTGTTCACCCATTTTGAGACTGTCAGAAATCACTACGCCTAAATCCTTTTCTTTTGAAGTATTTGCTAACACAGAACTGCCAATACAATAGTCAGATTGAGGATTCCTTTTCCCCAAGTGCATTATTTTACATTTGGAAACATTAAACTGTTTCCATTGCTTTGACCATTTATCTAGTAAAGCTAAATCATTTACCATATTGCCGACGCCTCCAGGAATATCAACCCTATTGCACACTTTAGAGTCATCGGCAAATAGGCAAACCTTCCCTACCAGACCTTCCCCTATGTCACTCACAAACATATTAAAAAGAATAGGACCCAGAACAGACCCTTGTGGCACACCGCTTGTAACCTGACTCTGCTCAGAATACTCGCCATTCACAACAACCCTCTGGTGTCTATGCTTCAGCCAGCTGCAAATCCATTGAACTATCCAGGGATTAAGTCCAATCTTCACTAATTTATCTATCAGCTCTTTATGTGGAACCGTATCAAAGGCTTTGCTGAAGTCCAGGTAGGCAATATCCACGGCACCACCTTCATCCAACACCTTTGTGACATAGTCAAAGAAATCAATGAGATTAGTCTGACATGATTTGCCTTCAGTAAAGCCATGCTGATTTGGGTCCAATAAGTTATTGTTTTTTAGGTGCTGATTTATCCTCTTTTTCAGTAGAGTCTCCATCATTTTAACGACAACTGATGTCAAGCTAACTGGCCTGTAGTTACCAGCTTCTTCTCTACTGCCCTTCTTGTGGATAGGCACAACACTTGCCATTCTCCAATCCTCAGGAACATCTCCTGTTAACAAGGATTGGTTAAACAAATCAGTCAGGGGGGTAGCAATGACAGATCTGAGTTCTTTAAGAACTCTGGGGTGGATGCCATCTGGACCCATTGCCTTATTTATCTTTAATCGTTCAAGTTCTTCTAAGACATCGGCTTCTAAGATCACTGGAGCTGAATCCGTACAGTTGGAAGCAATGCTATATCCCTCTATAGTATTATTTTGTAAGGTGTCTTTTGAGAAAACTGAACAGAAGTAGCTATTGAAATGGTCAGCGATCTCCTTATTCCCATTAATGCATGTATTTTTCCCGGTACTAAGCTTCGTGATGCCGCAGTTTTTCTTCTTCTTATCACTAATATATCTGAAGAAGGTTTTATCTCCCTTCTTTAGAGATTTGGCAATTTCTTCCTCTTTTGAGGCTTTAGCAGCATATATTATCTGTTTCGCCTCCTTCTGTCTCATTTTATACACCTCCCTATCAGCTATACTTCCAGACTCTTTATACCTCCTATAGGCAGCCTTTTTTTCATTGACTATAGTCCTTACATCATTGCTAAACCATAGCGGTTTCTTCTTCCTTTTACCTTTAGTTATTTGTCTTACATACAGTCCAGTGGCTTTTAAGATGGCCTTTTTAAATACAGTCCACTGGGTGCTCGCTCCTGCCATTTTATCCCTCCCCTTTAATTCATTATCTAAATATTCCCCCATTGCATTAAAATTTGTTTTTCTGAAATCCAATACTTTGGTTGCATTATAGGATTGCTCACAATGAGTTTTTACATCAAACCACAAACATAGATGGTCACTGCAACCTAAATTTTCTCCCACCTTGACATCTGAAACCCAATTCCCATTTGTAAAAACTAAATCTAGAATATTCTCCCCTCTAGTTGGTGTCTTAACCAGCTGTGCCAGAGCTGCTCCTGTAAAGGCCTCTACTATATTCTTACTTTTGCATGTAAGGGCACTGGGGATATTCCAGTCAACATCAGGCATGTTGAAATCACCCATAACCACAATATCTCCCTTTACTGCCATTTGGGTAATTTCATCCACCATCTTGTTGTCATATTCCTCAGATTGCCCTGGAGGCCTATAGATCACCCCAATTCTAATGACAGAACCGTCTTTATTTTGCATGCAAATCCAGAGGGTCTCTAGATCTTGACATGTATTTTGAATAAGTGTTGTTTTTAGAGTTTCTTTAACATAAATGGCTACTCCACCTCCCCTTCTCTCTATTCTATCCTTCCTATACAGTGTATATCCTGGTATGGATATTTCCCATTCATTAGAATCCTTAAACCATGTCTCAGTTATGGCAACCAGGTCCAAATTATCTCTAGATATTATGGCCATTAATTCACAGAGCTTGTTGCTCAAGCTTCGAGCATTCGTACACATTACACGAAGAACATTATTTTCATTATTAGTTTGCCCCTTATCATCAACAACTACATCTATTTTATTTGCAGCTCCCTTTTCATAAGCTTCCAAAAACTGCTTTATCCTCATTGGTCGGGGACAGAAATCACCCACATCAGTTACATCTCTGTCCCCTTTACCTAGTTTAAATGCCTGTCCAAAAAAGTTCTGAATTCCTCACCGAGTACCTGGGTACCTCTGTATGATGGATGCAAACCATCCCTCTTAAACAACTCCCTATTAGACCACCTACTGACATCATGACTTACATAGCCAAAACCTTCAGCTTTACACCACTGCTTTAACCACACATTAAACTCTATGATACACGTTGTTTTATCCTCTTGGCCACAAACCGGTAACACCTCTGAGAAAGTCACTGAATCTGCTATTTTACCCAGCTCCACACTTAGACATTGAAAATCTCTTTTTACTACATTGACATTTCTCTGGGACAAATCATTTGTGCCAAGATGCACCACCACATCAATGTTATTACCTTTACTCACAGCCTTGACAATGTTTGTAATCCTCCTCATGTCCCTGCTGGCAGTGGCCCCTGGGAGACACCTCAGCACCTTCACCACGTCCACGTTTATTTATAACTACTGTATTTTTCTGAGTATAAGACACACCTCACCCCCCTCAAAGAGGCATAAATATCAGTGCATTTTATACACTGAATATAGCCATTTTTGGCCTCCTGAAGCCCTGTCCCTCTTCCTGAGTCCTATGGGATTAGGTCAAATAAATTCAAATTCCCATTTTTGCAAAAGATGGGCCCGTTTTTCACAAAAATGGGATGGGCAGAGGGTTGGGGAGGTCTGTAGTGTGCTCCTGGGGGTGAGGGAAGGCAAAAACATCCCCTTTTTGTGAAAAAATGGGAGAAAAATGGGCCCTTTTTTGCAAAAATGAGAGCATTTTTGTAGTCCCCCAGGCCCCAGGAGCTTTCTGCAGGCCTCCCAAACCCTCTGCCCACCCCATTTTTGCAAAAAATGGGTGAAAAACGGGGTGCACAGAAGGCTTTGGAGGTTTGCAGAGTGCTACTGGGGCCGGGAGGACAAAACCTTTCCCCCCCTTTATTAACTCTTTGAAATCTTGGTGCATTTTATACATAGGTGTGTATTATAGTCCGAAAAATAAGGTTTTTGTGCCACTCATCTCACAAACCAAAGCTGAGCAGCTTTTTATTTTCTGAATAAAATTAAACTTTTTAAAAAAGTAATGTTTATTACTTGTTTTTAATATGTTTATTACTTGTTTTTAATATGTTTCCTCTCTAAAAGTGGAAAGAAACCGTGTCATCAGTTTTTAGCAATTGTGGACACAGAGGGAGTCAATTAAAAAAACACCGCATGTCGCCTGGAGTAACATGTTACCTTACTTCATGGGAGAAATCTTTGGTCAAATGCAATTCTGCATGAAGACAGTTCTTCCTATCAACGACTATTTCAGCTTCAACCACAACAACACACGAGCACACAACAGATACAAACTTAAAGTAAACTGCTCTAAACTTGACTGCAGGAAATATGATTTTAGTAACCGAGTTGTTGATGCATGGAACTCACTACCAGACTCTGTAGTATCATCATTTAACCCCCAAAACTTTATCCTTAGACTATCCACTGTTGACCGATTCCTAAGAGGTCAATAAGGGGCATGCATAAGTGCACCAGAGTGCCTTCCATCCCCTGTCCTAATGTTTCTCTTTTACTAGTATTATGTATATAAATATTATATCTTTGTATATCACCAATACGTACATGACAAAACAGACAGACAGACAGACAGACAGACAGACAGACAGACAGACAGACAGACAGACAGACAGACAAACACATTTATCTTACTTAAGTCTCTCTGGCTTTGAGATATACCATGACATGCAGTATCTACTTCTTGCAATTGTTTTGGAATAAATTTAAGAACTTTCAGTATTTCAGTAATGGTTAAGGAAGAGATGCTTGGTCCAAATGGATTAAGACAAGTAGCTGTTCCTTTCTGGGACTCTCTTTGCTGTCTTCATTATCTGGATATTTCTAACCAGCCTGTTATAAATTTGTATCTGTTATAAAGACCTTTTATGACCTTTAAATGCTTTTAAAAATATAGGTTAAGTTTGTGAAGTTGGTTCCTTTGAAGTTTTAGAAGGCTTGCTGTTTAGCCCAGAAAATGCAATAAGGGATTTTTTATGGTTTGTAAAAATAATATTGTGGTATTACTTCAGTTGCTCTGTCAAACTGGTTTGTATGGTTAACAAAAAGCAATTGCCTGTTTTTGTTTGGTTTTTTTAAAAATGCAGTTGATCAGTGTATTTTGCAGAAGCTGTTTTCAGTAACAGAAGAAAGGGGCTGTTCAACCAAGCACCAAATGATGGGGTATTGTATGTGGGAAGGAAGGAAGTACCAGTTGATCTGCAGAGGATAGACAGAGATTTTGTAAACCTAAAGACAGTTTCCTCTAAACTTCTTCACACTGACGCCCTCTTCCTCACATGTCACTTGAATGATATTTTTTTGTGTTTTAATTTCCACAGACCTTTGTGAATGACATACGAATCCCTGATCAGAAGTACATCACGCTAAAACTGAATGATGTGATTCGTTTCGGCTATGATATCCTTTTGGCTGTGTCATAGAAGCACAAGTGCACATATCGTCAAGGTTCAGGATTTATTATTTTAAGAAAAATACTGTCTTATTTTTTAATAAATTGGATTATATGAATTACAATTTTCTTGGAAGATCACCAGCACGAGCTCAAGAAAATCTATGCTCTTTTGTTGCTGTCATTCTGAGAGTTAGACCGGTATCAAATTAGAACTGGGGAGATCCAGGCTTATGTCCCACTCAGCCATGAACTGTAGGTTATCTTGGGTTATTTCTCAACATAAAAATTGTTGAGAGGATGGGACCCTGGATTTCCCTATGGCAGATTTGAATGGTCTCATTCAATGGCAGCGTTTATACTTCATGCAAAGTTACCTATGATTTGTTTGATGTTAACATATAGGTATTCCTCACAACTATGGTAATTGGATCAGCATTTATGTCACTAAGTGATGCAATTGTAAAGTGTGATGTCATGTACTGATTGCTGTAGTCAAACAAGGATTGCAAAGGTTATTAAGCAAGGACCTCAAATGACTGTGGCTTCAGACTTCCTGTTAACTTCCTATTAACTTTGTTGTGGGAAGCCAGCAGAGAAGTTTGCAAATCATGAGTGTGGTTGCAGGGATGCTTTAGTGGCTGAAATTTCAAGGACCATTCATAAGTACCACTTATTTGAATGGTCACTGAACAAGTGGTTTTTAATGAGATCCACCTGTATTATGTAAATGGAACTCTTAACAAAAAAGAAGCAGCTTATTAATACTTGTTTCATTGAGCATTCAACAAAGGAGTTTGAGGAACTTATCTTTGCTCTGGGCTTTTTTTTTTTTGGCAAAACTGAAAATGGATTCAGTTTTGATCTTGATGAAACAGCTGCTTCTTATTAGCTCCAGTGTAAGAATTTTCCTGTTGAAAGATTTTGATGGATCTTCTCTTGGCAGTAACAATATTATGTTTTTCTATGTTTATATCTTCTAAATAAGAATTGCAATCTATAACATTTTACTTGCCATTGGTTATGAAATGAAGATGTGCTCACACTTGATTCTTTTTGGAAAGATTTGCAAACTGTATCTTTGGTATTAAATCAGTATAGTCAATGCTAGTTCCGATGAACAAATAGTCTGATGTGGATAAAGAATGCAGTGTGTTTGTGAGTGCAAGCTTTATGAGGTTGGAAACTTTATCCTTCTACTTTTCGGTTTATTTCTAAAATGTGTCTTCAAAATGCAATACATACATTTTCCCACCTGTTATTGGGAGATCACATTAGTTTGTAAGTGGAGTATGCCACCCCGAGTCTCCGGAGAGGGGCGGCATACAAATCCACTTAATAATAATAATAATAATAATAATAATAATAATAATAATAATAATATTGCCAAATGCTGCTACTCTTAAGATGCAAGTTGGTCTGGAGAACAATAACTGGGCCAGTTTACTCCACCACTGGCATTTTAAGAATATTTGAAAACATTTTTATGTGATTACTCTTCGTTATGCATATTTATTATTTTCTCTTTCCCACGCCACTTTCTGAAATAAAATTTGTCCTCTATCCCTCTTTATATATTTCTTTGCTTCCAAGTTTAAGATGCCTCAGACCATAGGAGATTAATCCATCTCTTTTTATGTTGGTATTGAGAAGAGATTTGGGGTGTGCAGAATGTGTCTTATTCAGTTACAGAACAGCTTGTTCCCAGGTTAAATAGCTTGACACTTGCAGTTTCATTCTCATCACAGCTTGCCCATCAGTCTTCTCTCAATGAGCAATCTGGATGCAAAAATCAAGTCAGGGCTTAAATTCCTCTTCTCCACCTTCGGGATTGGGCGGCATAGAAGTCGAATAAATAAATAATAAATAAATAATCAACAACTTCCAGAAATATGCTTGTGATCTATACCATTTTTCAATTTTGAGTTTTTCTCCTCTTGCTTTGTTGAGTTTTTAGTATTGTGTTTTAGTGTGCAAGGCCAGGCATGGCTGTCCTATATTCTTTTCCTGTCAAGGATCCATTTCCCCCCCAAAGCTAGATTAAGGCATGGTTTACATTTTGATAGCTCTTGGCATCAGACATAGTATTGTCTGACATTTGTGTGTGTGTGTTAGAGAAAGAAGGGAGGAGAGAAAACTGGAGAGTTTTGCTGAAATAGCATCACTGAAAACAAAGTGATATGCTTCCACAATTCAGCTCAATTTATTCCTGCCTTTTCTACTGAATTATCAGCATAAAGAAACAAAAAAGAGAAACCCCCCTTCTCTCTTGACTCTTTATAGATTACTCAATTTTTACAGTCCCTGAGTCAACAAAATCCCCATACGCACATCTGTCCAATGTAGCCATCAAGCAGATTTCTGCAACTGTGCCAAAATATGGCTTGTCCTTGTTTTGTTACTGTTTTCTTTAAAGTAACATGAACAATCTTGTCTTGATTTTTCTGGCACTCTTAATTTCCTCCTGTTCCCCGCCCTTTTGAGAAAATGCAAGCCAACTGTGTTCTGGAACTGTGACATGAGCCAGTGCAAATCTTACTTTTGTCTTTTTTCATTACAATTACTTTTTTTTCCTGTGGGGATGTCCCACATGTTGAATGTTTGTAGTTAGGAATAAAAAGCTTGGGTAGTGTGCAATTCATACTAGGGTTTCAAGATTGGAAATGGATCCAAATGAGGTATTGCTTGTGGCTGTTTGCTATTTTTGTTGGGGGATGAGCAAGTTGTGGCAATCTGTTGTCCCTTGATTAGCAGTTTCTTTCTTTTTTAATATTTTTTTATTGGTTTATTTACTAAATTAACAACAAACAAAAAATACTTAAAAGAAAACGTGCCCAAC
Organism: Erythrolamprus reginae; assembly: GCF_031021105.1. Taxonomy (NCBI): domain Eukaryota; kingdom Metazoa; phylum Chordata; class Lepidosauria; order Squamata; family Dipsadidae; genus Erythrolamprus; species Erythrolamprus reginae. Next base: position 45,740,643 of record NC_091950.1, read on the forward strand.
ACCAATAAAAACCCACCACCATTTAGGGGGTTATATTATTTACAATGAGTTTCAATTTCTTCCTTAGCTCCGGTTTACATTTCTTTACATACAAAAAGTGATTGGAATTTATTTTTCACATTGTTGTCATAAATTCTACTTAAGATATAATTTTTCACCTTATTCCATCATGCCATCAGCTTCTCCAATTTATTTTCATCAAAGTTATTTAATCTTATTTCCATAATTTCGAAGTGAATGTGGTCCACCATGTACCAGTACCAATTCTGGATTGTCCATTTATTGCTATCTTTCCACCCTAATACCACCACTACTGCTTGAGCGCTTTCCAAAGCTGCTGTTTCGATTTCTTTAAATTCTCGTAATTCCCCATATTTAACTAGTATTGTTAATTCTTTTGTAAATATCCAATTAATGTTTAGCATATTATTTATTTCATTCTGTACTTCCTTCCAAAATTTTTGAATTTCAACACATTCCCAGAGCATCTTGATTAGCAGTTTCATTTGCGTGATGCTGCTGGCTGAGCAACGATTATTATTATCATTATTATTTTTATTGATTGATTGATTTGATTTGATTTGTATGCCGCCCCTCTCCGAGGACTCGGAGCGGCTCACAACAAGAAAAAAACAGTACAAATCCAATATTTAAAAAAACAGTTTAAAACCTTTAACATAACAATAATCATACATCTCATGCAAACCATACATAAAGTGGAATGATCCTTTCCTTTCCCACCACTCCATGTACATTCTGATCAAAGTTTGCTGGAAGAGGATGATCATGTTAAGATAGATGGAGATTAGAGATGCAATAGTGGCATTCCTTTGCTTGAACATAATTATGGTAGTTACTTCAGTTACAAAAATTATAGAGGTAAGTTAAATAGTCAAGCTTCAAGAATACATAAGGAGCAGCTTTATTTGAATAACAGTTTCAGTTAAGTAAGCTAACTGATTTTGTTAGTTGCTTGAAGGAGATTTCCAGGTCTCCAAATGCATTGCTACAAGGTTTTGAATAGAAGATCAGAACAGAACAGAATTAAATATTTGTCATTAAATGTACACTAATCAGCCTACATTAAAATGAAATTTCGTTGCATTCAGATCTCAAAAGAGAACTATTATGCATGTACACACATGCCTACACATATATGGCACAGAGAGACATCACAGTGTATGTCCCAAAGGTACTTTTTCCCAGAGGCAACTGGGCTTTCTGGTTTTTCTTTGAAGACGTTTCTCTTCTCTTCCAAGAAGCTTCTCCAGCTCTGACTGGATGGTGGGGAAGTTGGAGGTGAAGAAGCTTCTTGGATGAGAAGTGACATGGCTTCAAAGAAAAACCAGAAAGTTCAGTTATCTCTTGAAAAAAAAGCACTTTTGGGACAACTATGACCTGGATAAATGATAATCTCCATCAACAATCACAATCTATGATGTTTCTGTGAGATCTTCCAGAAAACGCCCAATAATTGTCGAACTCTGCCTCCTTTCCTTCAAATGCTGCAGTGCCTCTATGGAGATAGAACCTTATAACCAAAGACTGGTTTTTATAGGGAAGATCCACCCTCCTAGAAAGAAATACAGTGGTACCTCTACTTAAGAATGCCTCTACTTAAGAAGTTTTCTAGATAAGAACCAGGTGTTCAAGATTTTTTTGCCTCTTCTCAAGAATTATTTTCTGCTTAAGAATCCGAGCTGGGAAAAAATTCCCAGGAAATTTGAGAGCGGCACGAAGGCCTGGCCAATTCCCTGCCATTCCCCCTTTAATCCTGGCCATCTGGGCTGCCAGAGAAGCCTTTTGGTGATGCTTAAGGAGGCTTTGTCAGTCCAGAGCGAATAAAGCATTTTCCTTTCTAGGCGCTTGGACAGGGAATAAACCTCTGCCAGCGCCCAGAGAAAAGAAACTCCCCCTTCGCTTTGGGCAGCCAAGGGGTCACCACAGCGAAGGAAAGGTGCTAGCTACAAAGCGAGTGAGCGAGAAGAGAGGGGAGCCCTTCAGCATGGGCAGGTAGCAGCAGCAGCCAGTGTATGGGAGGCAGTGTATGGGAGGCAGCCTCACGCCGGGTGTGTTGGAGGCGCGTGCTCCTTCTTGCCGCCTCAGAGTCCCTCTTTTTTTTTTAAAGCCTTAAACTTTTGGATTTTTTTGATTCCCCTCACTTCACCTTCTTCCTTCGGCAGCGATTCTCCTTTTCTTTCTTCTCCTCCTTCTACTCCCACCCAAATTCTGAGCTTTTATTTCTTTCCTAACAGGTTTGCATGCATTATTTGCTTTTACATTGATTCCTATGGGGAAAATTGCTTCTACTTAATAACATTTCTACTTAAGAACCTGATCATGGAACTAAGTTCTTAAGTAGAGGTACTACTGTACTTTGGTTCTTGAACGCTGCAGAGCACAGGACAGAGTTCTTGCCAGGAGCTGTCATCGAGCAGAGATTGAATAAGGAGATGCTCTCTGTGCAGTGCAGACACCGAACTTAGCAGCAGCATTTGCTCACCAGCTGTGCAGCAGAGAAAACATGACACTTTTGAAGAATTAAGCCACTATTTTGGGCAGCATCCAACACTCTCCCTGCTTGTTAGAGCAGGCAGGCACCTCGGTGCATTAATATTTCTTTTCTGCTGGGAAATCGTGAGCAATGAAGGAAAGAATAAAGCTGCACCTGATTTAACCTGTGAAAGGAATGATAAATGTCCGTGATAGGCATGGCAAATCTGAGAAATATTTCCATTGTTTAGCAGGAATCATTCCATCTGTGAACTAAGCCAAGGCAAAGTTTCTAAAAGCGGTTGTGTTTATTAATCAAATTTAAAAATTGCCCATCTCAATATCTGATTGACTCAGGGCAGTTTTAATTTAGTTTTAATTGGCATCTCTTTTCCCAAGAAAGTGTTGCTTTACAGCAGCCTAAAGAAATGATTATTCTTTGAGTGGAGTGATGAAGGCAGGGGGGGGGGGTTAATTTTAATTTAGACAAGTATTTATGGCACAATACATAAAAGTTTGGGAATTGCCATGTGATGGTGATGATGTTGGTCAGGGACTGCATATTGCAGCTGGAGTTCTCCTGTTGATGTGCCCACCTTACTATCAGTCATTGTTGGAATTTGATAGGCGTGTTACTGTCCTCTGTGTCAGTGGGACATACGCTAGTATGTTTGCAACCTTTCTGGGATGTGTAAGTTGTCCCTTTTTGCTATTGTAAAAAATGACCCCTTGATAATGAACAATTCTCCATAAGAGTCCATTAATGAACCATATTGCAAATATATACCCAAACTGATACAGTCATTGAGGGATTCCTGAGTTCCTTTGGTCACTTAATATGTAATGTAGTATGATGAATAGTTGTAAGAAAAAGTAGGGAAAACAAGGAAAGGCGTGATACTGTATCCGTATCATCAATCTCATTTGGTGATGATTCACTCATTCTTTCCTGTTGGAATATCTGATAGCTTGGGCTTCCCTATCGGGAAGATTTTAAATTCAGTGAATGTTTAGAAAAGTCATGATTGTTCCTCTATTATTATTAGAATTAATATTTTCATTCTAAGCAAAGGAAAGTGCTTATAAGGAACACTTTATTGCACAACAAAAATGACCTTTAAATAGATTAGATTAGATTAGATTAGATTAGATTTATTGGATTTATTAGTAGATGTGTCTTACAAGATTTGCAATAATGCCAGAGAGCTAAATTCTCTTTTATGATGCCCAGGTATCTGTTTTACCTTCTCAAATGCTGATCAAAGGTGAAATGCTCCCAGTTCGCTTGTGCCCGTCGGTCGCCGGAGAGCCAGTTGCGAAGGCAATGCGAGGCTCTGCCCACCTGCTTGGATGTCAACATTTGGGTTCTTTTACCCTCTGCACATGCACAGAATGCTTTGTGCATGCGCAGAAGATAAAAGAACCCAAATGGCGGCATCTGGTGGATGGCCAGAGCCTCTCACTACCTTTGTGACCAGCTCTCTGACAACTGACAGGCACAAGAGAACTGGGAGCATTTCACTCCTGATGCTGATCAATGAATCAGCATTACTGCATGCACCATATGTTAACTCTTTAATAACTGCTTTATTCTGGTCCTTCCTTCCTCTCTTGCTTTCCCTCTTTTTTTTAAATAACCTATGCAAAAGGTGGCAAAAATAAAATAAGTGTGGTGGCACTGATGCATAGTTTTTCCAGTTCTTTTGAGTTTACCTTTATACCCTAGCCTTCTCCCAACATTGTAGTCCTAAAATGTTTGGAAAGCTTGTGGTGAAATGTTGCCTACCTCTGTTTAAAATAATGCATCCAAAATCGGTTTTGTTTGTTTGTTTGAATGATAGATTGCTTGAAAGTTACTGTTAACATATGTCTGAGTTCTGCTGAAGCTGCATTTTTCCTTAATACTTTTTCTACATGCAAACATGTATGTCCTAGAACACATCCAGCACAAGCTTCCAGAAGAAGTGCTAAAAGTAAGTACAGTATTTATGTTCTTTTTTAAGTGGCAAAGTAAAGAAAAATAAAATACTTAAGGTATATGTCTTAGTGGTGAATTCTGCTGAGAATTTAACTGACCAGCATTAGTGCTACTACACTTATTTTATTTTTGCCAACTTTTACATAAGTTCTTAAAAAAAGAGGGGAAGTAAGAGAGGAAGGAAGGACCAGAATTCTTAGGACTGTAGTCCTAAATAGAGTGAAAGCTCAGTATAGATTTTATATACAGTGATACCTCATCTTACAAACTTAATTGGTTCCGGGACGAGGTACTTAAGGTGAAAAATTTGTAAGACGAAACAATGTTTCCCATGGGAATCAATGGAAAAACGATTAATGCGTGCAAGGCCAAAATTCACCCCTTTTGCCAGCCGAAGCGCCCGTTTTTGCGCTGCTGGGATTCCCCTGAGGCTCCCCTCCATGGGAAACCCCACCTCTGGACTTCTGTGTTTTTGCGATGCTGCAGGGGAATCCCAGCATTGCAAAAACGAGCACTTCATTGGCAACGGAAGTCTTTGAGGTGGGGTTTCCCAGCGAAGGGAGCATCAGTGAAATCACAGCATCACAAAAACACTGAAGTCCTTGAAACCCCACCTCCGGACCTCTGTGTTTTTGCGATGCTGCGATTTCACTGATGCTCCCCTCCCTGGGAAACCCCACCTCCGGACAAAAACAGGTGCTTCGCTGGCAACGGAAGTCCGGAGGTGGGGCATCCCAGTGGTGGCGGCGGGTTTGTAAGGTGAAAATAGTTTGTAAGAAGAGGCAAAAAAATCTTAAACCCCGGGTTTGTATCTCGAAAAGTTTGTATGACGAGGCGTTTGTAAGACGAGGTATCACTGTATAAAAATGTTAACTCAGTCTTAAAGAACTTTTGTTAAAATAAGGATCAAACTAGAGAACATACTAGAAAGTGGCTGTCACTTTTAGAAAACCTGTAATACTGGTCTAGGTAGCCAAGTAGTCAATTTGCTAAATTGCTTTCTACTTATTATGTTTGTTTATTCAAATGCCCAATTCTGACTTTCTAAATGCATGTAATTTATTAGATGCCTTAGCTACTGTACTTTTCCAAACCTTGCAATGCAGTTTATAGTTCAAGAAATCTTTCCCAAATTGCATTATATTCAGGTAAATTACAAAAGCAAATGATTTGAAAATCACTGATATTTGAGTTTATATGTATAATAATTGGAATGAAATTTTCAGAAAACCCCGCATGGGACCAAGCACAATCAATTTAGATGTTTTCTTGCTTAAGCTTCTTTGGTGTGAAAGATCTGCTAAACCTGAGAAGCAGATTTGTACTATCTCTACCATATATTTTCACAAAGCTTTCCCATGAGAAATTACCAACACAATATGCTGAAATAATCTTAGATCATAGCTAATCCACCGCAAGGCAATTCTGTGCATTGCCAAGACCAGATTTATAATTTTATGCTTCCGCCTACCCCTTAGGACAGGATTCCTTCACATTTTCAGGTTTTTACTGGAAGCCATGAGTTCTAGAGACTTGATTTATTAAAACAAATCAACTAAACACATTGAAAAATCTTGGCTTGCATGAAGTAGAACTATAAGCTGTGTTTTGATTATCCAACTCTGAGAAAATAAACTTTGCAGGAAAGATGCCATCTTTCATTGAAGTCATGCCATTGCTGGTCAGAAAACATGAATCATGGGCTTTATAGCAGTGCTGATTGATAACCTTATACAAATTTCAGTGAAAAGCTAATTGAGGGCAGTATTTTTGCAAAAAGCAGCCACTTAAAATGGACATAGTGACTTACTTTCAGCAGCGGATTATATCTTCGGTAAATGCTCTTTACCTTTCTCTAAATTTGCCTACACTTTCACCCAAACAACCAAAGACTCCTAAAATTTTACCGGTTGATTTTGTCTCTGAAAATATAATAAATGAATTCAGCTGCCAGAATACTGAAATGAACTCATCTGTGTACCTTACCTCTTGTTTGTTTGTATATCCACTGCAACAGAGTCAAGTTTTTCCTGTATGCCAGGATTTGCCTAGGGTAGATTTGCATATAATTTACACTGAGATTTAATGTTACGTGCAAGAAAGTAGTTGCCTAAAGGTTTTGCCTCCTGTTCCATGTTTGGCAGCAAAAATACTTATAATTTAGTTTCATCTTTGTATATTTATAGCTTGTTCTTATTAGGGCCAATTTGGTCTAGTTTTGCTTTAGGCACCAGGTTAGAAAGGAGCAGACCATGAGTTCAAGTCCAAGCTCAACTTCATGAAAGCCAGTTGGATGACTTAGCCCAACACATCTCACAGGAATGTTGTGGTGGGGAAAATAGGAGGAGGAAGGTGGGTTTACTGCCTTGCTGCCTATTTGTAAATAATAAATGTGGAATGCAAATAAATAAACATTTAAAAAAATGCATTGAGTAATGCTTAAAGGAATTGTCAGTTTTAATCCATACACCTGATTTTTCTGCTGAAGGCAATGAAAAGGTAGTTCTAAACAGAGGTGTGTTCCATTTATCCTCACCACCAATTCGCATCATGACATTTGCCTGTGTGTGCATGCTCCATTCGCGTGCATGCGTTCCCTCACGCAGTTTGGCTTCTGCACATGCTCAGTTGCTGGAATAGGCCTGAAACACAGCTGAGGAGCTGATCAGCTGTGCTTGGGGGAAGGAATAAAGGTCAGTTTAAACCCAGTTTAAAAGGCCAGGAGGGCGCTTTTACAAGCAATAGAACAGGAAAAACTTTCAAAAAAGTTAAAAAATGCACCATAAAAAAAAAAAAAGATGGCGGCGCCCACAGAGTGGCATCAACTGAACCACATCCATGACACCATTGTCATGTCACCAGCGGGTCACTAACAGTTCCAAGTAATCTGGTCCAAAATGGGAGGAACCCACTCTTGGTCCTAAAAAAAAAAAGCTCTTCATCTTCCTGAATCAGGTGTGCTGGGGAGAGGATGGAAGTACAGTGGTACTTCGTGATACGAACCCCTCATGATACGAACACTTCGAGATACGAACCCGGGGTTCAGAAAATTTTTGCCTCTTCTTACAAACTTTTTTCGCCTTACAAACCCACCGCAGATCGCAAAATGGCGCTCCGCCGGGTGCCACCGCCCGGCTGTTACCTTTTAAAACAGCTGGGGGGCTTCTCGGCATTTTCCTGAACCCGAACCCAAACCTGAACTTTTTGGGTTCGGGTTTGGGAGGCCACCGAGAAGCACTTGGCTGTTTCAAAAGGTTACAGCCGGGCGGCGGCGCTCGGCGGAGCGCTGTTTTTGTGATCGGCGGCGGCGTTTTTGGCCGATCTGGAGGCTGGAAAGAAGGTGGGGAATCCCAATAGGGAATTCCATGGGCGGAGCCTTGACATCACAAAGACGTCCTTCCTGGAGGCCACGTTTCGGCCGAGAAGCCCCCCTGCTGTTTAAGAAGGTGACAGGCGGGCGGCGGCGCTTCTCGGTTCTGGTTCGGGAGAACGCCGAGAAGCCCCCCGGCTGTTTTAAAAGGTGACAGCCGGGCGGCGGCACCCAGCGGAGCACCATTTTGGGAATTTTTTTTGCCCCCTTGCACGCATTAATCGCTTTTACATTGTTTCCAATGGGAAACATTGTTTCGTGTTACGAACTTTTCGCCTTACGAACCTCCTTCTGGAACCAATTAGGTTCGTAAGACGAGGTATTACTGTATTTTGCTTAAAATTAGACATGTCTGGAAGAACAGGAGCCACTGGTGTTTCTTGTTCCTTCTGCTTTTTTAGCATTTGAGAAATTACTGTTCAGCCACCAAAAAGATAATTGCAGAAGCCTCCTAATTTACTTTTCTAAAACACTAATTGTGCGATACAGAGATTAGGATTAAGACCAAAACGCTAGAAAAATAGGTGAAACAATATTTCTCAGGTTATTTTCCTGGTTATAAATTCGTTTTCATCTTCTACCTTACCAAATAACCTTTCTTGGTGAGTCCCTGCTTATTTTGGAGTCTGCACACCAAGTTTCTTACCTTTCTTTTTCAGCATGAGAAATATACCAGCCAACTTCAGATGAGCTTTAAAGGCACAGCACTGAAAAGAGCAGAACAGCCAATGGAACATGATGGAAATATTGAATTCTCCCAAACCAAGCTGGAGAAAGGAGAGAAGAAAGCAACTACAGGTACCTGTTTAGAAAAACCAGTTAATTAAGATATGGGAAAGGACTTTCTTCTCTAGAATTCTGATTTATATTTATTTAGGTTGGAAACATCCTATAGTGCAGTGTTTCCCAACCTTGGCATCTGGACTTCAACTCCCAGAATTCCCCAGCCAGCGTCTGCTGGCTGGGGAATTCTGGGAGTTGAAGTCCAGATCTCTTCAAGTTGCCAAGGTTGAGAAACACTGCTATAGTGGCTGGACCAATGATGGCTAACCTTTTCCAGACCAAGTGCCCAGATGTACGCACATGCACCTGAACCCCCAAAATGTAATGTATGTGTACCCCTCCACCCCGTGCATACGTGTGTGATCCCCTGCATGTAGCCTGCCTTCTCACGCATGCGTGGCAGAGACCCGAAGACCAGTTGGCTGGGCAACAGCTTGCATGCTGTGTCCTATCTCTGACATGCTTGCCATAGGTTCGCCATCACGAGGCTAGACAATGAAGATGATTTCATTTATTTATATAGACATCCATCTCACATAAGTGATTGGGCAGCTGACAAGGATTAAAACACAGAAAAAATTACCATGTGTAACTGTCAGGGGCCAATGATAAAATGGCCTACCCATTGAGAAATACATAATTTAAACAACAGAACTCATCTGCTTGTGTAAGTAAGGACCTCTACCTCCTTTGTTTCTTACTATTGAAGTTGAAATTAGTGATTGAAGAATATTGAAGCTTGTTCATTATTTTCTAGTGAGAAACTGAGATCCAAAGGCTAAAATGATACATTTTAATAGATTGTTAGGAAAAAACCTTACTATGTGTGCTCCCAGTGTATATGCTACATTCATGTGGAACTCATTACTAGACACCGTGGTGTCAACCCCCAACCCCCAACATTTTTCCCTTAGACTTTCCACTATTGACTTCTCCAGATTCCTTAGAGGTCAGTAAGGGGCGAGCATGTGCACTAGTGTGCCTTCTGTCCCCTGTACAATTGTCTGTCCTATATTTTATATATCTTTTCTCCCATCCATATATCCTTCCTCTACTCTTCATTGATGTATTCTATTCTCATATCTCTTCTTCTATCCCTTCCCCGATATTTACTACTTCACGTTTTTATTCTCTTTAACTTTCAATTTATATTGGACAAAATAAATAAATAAATAAATAAAATAAATAAAATATTGATAAGAAATCGATTCCCACAGTGGGATCAATAATTTAATCAAAAGAGAATTGAGATGCTACGTTTATCATTTTAAAAACATTTAGAAACAAAACTCTCACTTCATTCCTTGAGCAAGGTACTAGATAATATAAGGAGAAGGAAAAAGATCCCTGCAGATTTTACTCCACTAGTCATAACTGACTATAGGGAGATCTCTGTTTCAAGCCATTGAGCCAGTGCTCAATGAAGAAGTTACCGTGGTCACGTGGCCAGCATGACATCACAGAATGGTGCTTTCCTCCCCACTAAATTGCTATCTATTAATCTATTTACATTTTTATGCTTTAGAACTGCTAGGTGGATAGAAACTAGGCGAAGATGGGAGCTCACCCAGTCGACCGACACTCTGATCTCAAACCCAGGCTGTTTTTTTCAGCTGACATGCCCGGCATCTTAACCCTGAGCCATCATGCTGCCTAGATAATATAAATGATCCCCTAATATTGCAGTCGTTTGCATTGTATATTTTCACCACAACATACTTTGACTGATAGTCCCATCTTTACTGAATTGAAAATCACATTCAAATTACCCCGGTTGAACATTAGAAGGTTATAAACGTAAAGTTGATAAACTTAAATGTTAACTATTATTGAACTTGAAAGCTATCTAAATCAGAAGGATTTTGGAGATTTATTTAAAATGAGAGAGTCCCTCCTATAAACTGGTTTATTAATTAATTTATTATGAATTTAGTAGATTTGTGTGCCACCCATCTTATCTAATAGTTTTGAAGCATATTATTATTATTTATTTATTTATTTATTTTATTTATTATTTAGATTTGTATGCCGCCCCTCTCCGCAGACTCGGGGCGGCTCACAACAAGATACGGCGAATCATAACAAATCCAAATAGATTTAAAATATTTAAAAAGATTTAAAAGGAACCCCATTTACTAACAAACACACACACAAACATACCATGTATAAATTGAACATGCCCGGGGGAGGTGTTTCAGTTCCCCCATGCCTGACGGCAAAGGTGGGTTTTAAGGAGTTTACGGAAGGCAGGTAGAGTAGGGACAGGCCTAATCTCTGGGGGGAGTTGGTTCCAGAGAGTCGGGGCCGCCACAGAGAAGGCTCTTCCCCTGGGGCCCGCCAACCGACATTGTTTAGTTGACGGGACCCAGAGAAGGCCCACTCTGTGGGACCTAATCGGTCGCTGGGATTCGTGTTGTTGTTGTTGTTGTTGCTATTATTATTATTATTATTATTATTATTATTATTATTATTATTATTATTAATTAGATTTGTATGCCGCCCCTCTCCGTAGACTTTATATCTTTAGGGTTTAAAGCAAGTTCCCTATTTTTTTCTTTCCCATTTTTTTTCTTCCTGTTTTTTTTCCTCCTGCTTGAAAACTGTACATACTTATTATGATTTTTTTTTTAGTAGGCAAATGAAAAGTGTTCCAAAATATCTGTAGGCTGGATAAACTTTCTCTTGTAAGTCATGTATGAACTGTTCAGATTATAGTTTCTCAAACTTGACAACTTTAAGATGGGTGAATCTCAACTACCAGAATTCCTCAGCCAATTGTGGTGGGGAATTCTGGGAGTTTACAACGTTCAGTTCACCATTCTGGGAGTTGACAAGGTTGAGAAACACTAGTTTAGTTGATTCATGGGGCAAAGAATGCAAAATTTCTGATGAGCATATTTCCATAGGAAACTACAATCAAATTGAATCACCTCTTGCGACTTTGGGGAAACAATAAAAACAACTTTATTTTAATTTTCCTCATTGTCTTACCATCAGTCTATCATTGGAACTATCAATTATAAACCATCTCATAAAATTTTAATATTTAGTTTGTCAGCTAAAAATGCACGAAGCAATAAAAGCACAATACTTTTAAAAATTCAAACAACAAAACAAAATATCCAACATCTCCCCCCTCCCCACGATCTATTGTAACTGGCAATATATTCAAATTTTCAAACTTCACATAGCATTTTTAAAACAAGATGTTAAGCAGAGCAGTTTTGCAGTTTAATTTTTAGTTAACTGTTTCCAAGAATAGATCAGTGGCTGAAAAGTGGCCTATTTAAGTATATATTACTACACAAGTAGCAATGCAGAAACCCAAAATTTAGAAAATGAACAATAATGAATGGATATCAAGACTGTTATGCTGTGTAGAAGTATGATCTCATGCAAACAGCCCCAAAGCAAAAAAGAAAAATGTAAAAAGGAAATTACCGTATATACTCGAGTATAAGCCAACCCGATTATAAGCCGCGGCACCTACTTTTGCCACAAAAACTGGGAAAACTTATTGACTCGAGCCTAGGATGGAAAATGCAGTGGCTACTGGTAACTTATAAAAATGGAAACCAATAAAATTACATTAATTGAGTCATCAGTAGATTAAATGTTTTAGAATATTAATTTCAAAGAAAACCTGTAAACTACAGTAGCTCTGTCAGTTTAAAAGAAAATAATTGTCCCAATATGCAGGTATAGGCATTTATAGGCAGGTAATTGTTCCCCAAAGTGAGGTATAGGCAAAAAAATTGCAATCCTCAATTCCCCGCTGTTCCGCTTCCCTGCCGCTCTGTCTTCTTGCTGGCACAGAGCGTGTGTTGTCATCACGTTGCCTGTGCAGGATACTCTGGATAGCCGCAGGTCTGCGGCTGTCCGGAGTCCACTGTGGAGCAGGGAGTGCTCGCTCACTGCTTCGCAGTGGTATCTCTTCACCTGTATGCACTTCCTGAGGAGTCGCGTATAACTGAAGTGTCCCTGCTGGCGCTCAGGCCATTGTAGCGCCCGAGTGCTGTCAGTGACTCGAGTATAAGCCAAGGTCGTATTTTTCAGCACATTTTTTGTGCTGAAAAACTCGACTTAATACTCGAGTATATACGTGTCAGGCCTGAGTCTTCATGTGGAGTTTAGAGAGTTCAGCCTGACACAACACAAGGGGGGATGGGAGGGGTAGTGAGTATTTAGAGGGGAAATATTCCAAAGATTCCTTTCTCCAAGCCAAGGCCACTGTTTGCTCTGCCTCAACTGAAGAGATGAGGAAGTTGATATGCTCCTGCACACAGACTGGCTCTCGTGATGAACTTGTGGGTGTGCGGGATGTAAGATGAACCTTAACCTAGGTGGGATTCTGGGAAGTACTCAGAATCGGAATGACAATGGCGTAGCTAACATGGCTCTGTTAATAAATCAAGCTCTGATTGAGAGAAATGGACTGGGACTTGTTTTATTTCTCAGATACTATTAGAACGCTGACAATACGGCATTCTGCCCCAGAGCAAACTAGCTTCAGCTATCTCCTTTGCTTCTTCCTGGCTCTCAGGGCATAGCCCCAAAGGAGGAAAAGACTCAACCACAAATAAGGTTAAAAGGCTTTACTTAAAGAAAGTTAAAAACAACAACTTGGCCGTTTGCCTAGACCAGCTCACTAAGATAAAAATACTTATTCGGCTGTTGTTGCAGACTTCTGGATATTCTTGCTTTCGTTCCGGATCTGGGCCTGGATTGCCCAGTATTTGTGGGGGGAGTAATTCACCCTTCTAAAAAGGATAAACTGCCAGCCCTTTCTTGCAAAGGAGGAAAAACAATAACTACTAATAGAGGCCAGAGAGCATGGTTTTCAAGCCAGCCCCCTGCATCCTCACACTTTCTGAAGTAGACAGGCACCCAGTCTCCTTCCTGGTATCTAATGCATAGATAAAACTACCCTGGAGGGCTGCAGCCACATAGGAATGTGCCGCTGAGGCATGAGAGAAATGCAATTACGAGTGTCCCAAAATGGGAAGGAGATCTACTCATTCATAGTCTTTACTATTCTGAAACTTTGGTTAAATTTTGACTAGCAAATTTGTGCCAGGAGCTATTATTATGGCATGATTCATTTAAATAAAACATGTAAGTAAATATTTAATTTGGATTAAGTGCTTTGGAACTAAATTAATGTCTTTAAAATTGAGGGGATGGGAAGGCAATGTAAAAAAAAAGCTGGCTTTTAATTGTGTTTGAGATAATTCTGTTCTTGTCAATTGGGGCAGTATTTCTTAAGGGAAAGAAAAGCATAATCTTTGTCTTAATTTCCAAAAAAGTGAACTCTCATGCTCTTGAAGACAAAAACATGGAGATGTTTAAAAGGGTGATTCTCACTGGTGGTCCCAGAATTTTTAAGCTCTAAAAACATATTTGATGACTGGAGACAATAAAGTTACTTAAAGGAAAACCCAGAAAAACTGCTGGTGCCATGCAAACCATAGATGCTGAAAAAAACTCATGGAAATATGTCCTCTTTGTCTGGATACTGATAGAAGATATATGAATACCTCATACAGTATATTTTGTCCTCTGCATTTTAAAAAAAATAGTTTTTATTAATTAAATACATTAAAAACAACAAAGAAAAAATAGCAACATATTGTAAGAAAAAAAGAAGCAGGACAAGCAAAGACTGACAAAACATTTCACATAGACATAAACAACAAATTTGTCAACTATACTGTTGACTGCTAGTTTGCAAATTTCCAAATTAAATACTACATGTTTTTGCTATATTTACATTTTGCAACTGTCAGATAGTTATCTACAGAGGGGTTTACTATTCCTCTTATCTGAAATATAATGATTTTTCTTTTGGGAGTAAATTGTATAGAATTTTAAATTATTTGTTCATTTCTTTTACTTTTTAATGTATTTATATTGTTTTAGCCAATTATGCCATTGTTCCCATGCATTATAAAAGTCTGTTTTGTCTTTGTCTTAGAGTTCATAGGTCATCTTGGTCAATTCTGTATGCTCATGTACTTTATTTATAAAATTTAAGGTGGTTGGGATTGTATCTTTCTTCCAATATTGATCTATAACATTCTGGCTGCTGTCAAAATATGTAAAATCAGATATCTGTCCTCTTTTTTGAATTTTTGCTTCTCTGCATTTAAACTGATGTGTGTATTCACGATTATTCATAGATATGCATCCTTACTATTTTTATGCTTTGATTAAACAATTCCCCCATATGTATATGCTCTATCTGTGATGGACCTAGTAATTATAGCAGGTAACATGCTGCGTTGTTTATTAGAACAGTGATTTTAAAACTGTTTGATCCAGTCTCAAATAATATAATTACTACCCCCACCCCCCCCAAATATCACCCAGACAGTTGTTTTTCACCAGTGTTTTGACAGTGGCAATCCCAGTGGATCCCCAACTCACAAACAAGCAATTACAAATTGCTCCATTACCCCCAGAATATGCCTGAATTACCCTCAGTTTAGGAACCACTGCAGTAGAAGGTGGTTAAAGCTCATATTCTCAGCCTGAAGGAAGAAACAGCTTGGTGGAAGAAATTGTAATGCAAGTCTGATTTCTGCCATATAGTTAATTTTACATGTTTTCTTCGGCAGTTGCTTAAGATTGCAAGGATGCTTTTTGTGTATGATGGGCTGTTTTCTAACTAAAGGTTTTAAAGGATTTTAGTTTTATGATATGAATACTGGATTAAAAAAGATGAGCATTCAAAATTTCTCTAATACAAAACTATGCATGCAGAAAAAAAGGAACTAGGTGTTGGCACTGATAAAGCATGGTAGGATTAATTACTCTGCTATGTTAAATACAAATAAAGATTTTTTTTAAAAAAACAAGTTTTGTTTCAACTTATAATGGACCTCCAGATGCTGGCCCTCTATGGCTGTACATAAAAGTTTTCCTCTTACGTTAGGTGGATTAAACTGAAAACGTGCATTTGGATTGTTAATTCAGTAATATCAAGACTGATATACTGTGTTGGAGTAAACAAATATGGACGAGATATCAATTGAAAGCTGCATCTGTGAGGTTTAAAAAAAATATTATAGCTCTTCTTTTATTTATCAGATTAGATTTGTGTGCCGCCTCTCTCCAAAAACTTAAATTTGATTGAATAGTATTTTTAGCACAACTGCATTCTCTGGAGAGAGTTGGCAGAGTGCTCTTTCTAATCTTCCAGTTCCTTGTCACTGACTTTTTAGTAGATATGGTTGAGCGCTGCTGTCCTTAAACCTTCCTAAATTAACATGCCTCCCACTCTCCTTCCTTTAATTTCAATTGTTTACTAGATTGTTTTTGCCCTTTCTTCTTTCTTTTGATCCCTGCCATTATCACATTTACTGCGGATTTCATACTTCATCAGCAAAACCAAGTGCAGAGTCACCAGATGATGTAAATCTAGGCAACTCTCTGTTTTTTAGAATCTTCTTAAAGGAAGCAATTTATAATTGATATACTGTATATCTCCAGTGTCATAGTAATGATGATTTAATAGCAGACCAGCTGATGTAAGGCTGTAAACTGAAATGCTGATGCAATGAGGATGAGTCAGCAGGGTTATTGCTGCTTTAAGAAGCTGTCTATGTAAAGCAGAGGTCTTCAAACTTGGCAACTTTAAGACTAATGGACTTCAACCCCCAGAATTCTCATAGCTGGCTGGAGAATTCTGGGAATTGAAGTCCACAAGTCTTAAAGTTACATAGAAACATAGAAGGCAGAAAAAGACCTCATGGTCCATCTAGTCTGCCCTTATACTATTTTCTGTATTTTATCTTAGGATGGATATATGTTTATCCCAGGCATGTTTAAATTCAGTTACTGTGGATTTATCTACCACGTCTGCTGGAAGTTTGTTCCAAGGATCTACTACTCTTTCAGTAAAATAATATTTTCTCACGTTGCTTCTGATCTTTCCCCCAACTAACGTCAGATTGTGTCCCCTTGTTCTTGTGTTCACTTTCCTATTAAAAACACTTCCCTCCTGGACCTTATTTAACCCTTTAACATATTTAAATGTTTCAATCATGTGTCCCCCCTTTTCCTTCTGTCCTCCAGACTATACAGATTGAGTTCATTAAATCTTTCCTGATACGTTTTATGCTTAAGACCTTCCACCATTCTTGCAGCCCGTCTTTGGACCCGTTCAATTTTGTCAATATCTTTTTGTAGGTGAGGTCTCCAGAACTGAACACAGTATTCCAAATGTGGTCTCACCAGCATTCTATATAGCGGGATCATAATCTCCCTCTTCCTGCTTGTTATACCTCTAGCTATGCAGCCAAGCATCCTACTTGCTTTCCCTACCGCCTGACTGCACTGTTCACCCATTTTGAGACTGTCAGAAATCAGAAGCTGCCAAGTTTGGGGACCCCTGATATAAGGGATGCCATGAAAAGCCCCCTCTCTCTGTCTCTCCTCATGTATCACTCTCCTCCTCATGTTCTATCAGCATTGTAGTTCTAGATATAGAGTTGAAGATTGTTGTTTTCTCAGTATGTGCCTACCACATGTATGTATGTATGTATGTATGTATGTGTGTGTATATATATATATATATATATATATATATATATATATATATATATATATATATAGAGAGAGAGAGAGAGAGAGAGAGAGAGAGAGAGAGAGAAATCTTGTATATAAACCACTGTTTGTAAGACAAACTTCTATGTACTGTATTTTGCTCCTGGATTGTCTCAAAATAGTAATCACACTCTGCGCATTCTGACATCCAAGGTATTTTAGTTGAAATTTATTGACTACATCTGGAGTCAAGCCATTTCATGAAACATAGTGACTGAAATGTTGATTTAATAGAGGCAGAATAAAAATATCTGCAAGTTGGCTTCCTTTTTTGCCAGCAGCTGTACAGATTGTTGTGTCTTTCTTCTGATGCCTTTAAAAAAAAACATGTTTGGCTAAAATGCTCAGCATTCTATATGCTTCTTGAAAAAATGGAAGGACATTTATTTCATGTTTCACTTTTTATGACATGATTTACATTGCCCTTCTAAAATAGAGGAAGCCTGCTACTGAATACTCAGTTCATGGTAACCTCAGATAGCTGGGATAAGAAATGTGTCTGCCTTAAAGAGCTGCTAGTAACTCAAATAAATAGTACTGGATTTGATGCAGTGACTCAACATAAGGGACATCATATATTTTTTCATTAATGTGTACTGAAACCACAGCCCTGCGAACGGAGACAATTATAGTTAGACAGTTAGAAATGTACCAGGGGAATCTACCTCCCTCTAGGCCAGTGATTCTCAATCTTTCTCATGCCACAACCCCTAAATACAGTTCCTCATGTTGTGGTGACCCCCAACCATAAGTCTAGCGCCAAATCTCCCAAAAGAGCTTTAAGCTGCAAGTGCCTGATTGGTCAGATTGTAAAAATATGTTCCAAGGCACCAGAATAGAAGTTTTAGTTCCTAACACCATGGGAAATTTGTCTTTTCCCATGGTCTTAGGTGACCCATGTGAAACAGTCATTTGACCACAAAAAGGGTCCCGACCCCCAGGTTGAGAACCACTGCTCTAGGCTATAGCCATGCACAAAATAGTTTTGGATAATTATTGTCGCCACCTCTGAGAGACAAAGCAGGCTTTCTTTCAGAATATCATTCAGTCTCAGCATAAGACTCCATCTTCTTCTCTTCCTTTAAATTCTCTGTAAGCAAAATCTACCACTGAATCAGAAAATAATCCGCCTCCCTGATCATCTGTTTCAGTTGAGGACTTTCTGCCTTTATCCTAGGTTTTCTAACATTATTTTCTTTTGGAAAAAGTTCACACCTTTGCATTCTTTTGCTCTTCAGCGTCAGTTACATTTTAAAAATGGAACTATTTGTTTGATTTGAGGACATGACACGTCATTTTCAAGAATAACATCATTTTGGTTCTATCACTCTTTCCGATAACCTCATTTGATTGTCAGCAGTGCTTTGGTTATATAAAGATTGACCTTGAATAATGACATTTGTGGTTATTTAGTGTAAAAACATAAGGATAGCCAAGGTTCACTTTTGTCTTCCACAGTAGTCAACTCAGTAATTCTTTGGGTGTGTATATACACACATTTGTGTGTATTTTCTCTCTCCCTCTAACTCCTCCCCCCCGCTCGGATGGCATACACACTATTTAATAACTTATTTAGCACATTGCTGGCACTTCAGACTGAGAAATGTGGATTAAATACCTTGCTCTAAGAACCTATGCTTATTGTTCCATTTTTGTTGATTTTAATTTGTTTAATTGCATGCTGATCCTACCACCCCAATGTTTTTAATAGGCAACAGCTGCAAGGGTCAATCTTTAAAGAGATTGCATGCTTACTGGTTGCTATCACTTTATCACACTGAGATAAATGTTTGTAGTCCTTGCTTTACAACCTAATTGGGACAAACCTCCATCGCTGAGCAATGTGGTTATTAAGTGAAATATCAGATGACAATTTGGTTTAGTAATAGCAATTCCAGCAAGACCCCATGCAGTCATTAGACCAGGACTTATTTCTACCCCAGATCCAACCCATTGTTGCAAGAAAGTGGGATTGCCTCCATTTCAGCATCCGCCTAAATCCTACCATCTCTACCCATTTGACAATGCCACCAGCTTCCCCTGCCACTCAATACTGTGTCAAGAATCAATCAGTGCAATTGTCAATTTGAACCAAATGAATGGACGTTAAGTGAGGATTACTTGTAGTTCAGTAGTCAAGTGCCCGATTGACCTTGATCCTGTCTTTATATTTTTTCCCCCTATCCTGCACTCTTTAAGCTGTCTGCTCGAATTGATGAGGCAAGAAATGTGCTTGAGGGATTAGTGCCATCTGGATAGATTGGCATAAAAACTGTGGTGGAGAGAGGGGAATAACTAATGAGCTACTGTATATTCAAAGAAACCAGTTCTAATATACAGCAGTTAAAATGACAGAGCAGGTTAGTTACTCTTTTTTTAAGCTGGAGTGAAAATTGAATGATTCAATATTCAGAGAATGGATATGTGTGTATGTGTATAGAATAGATAGATAGACCGACAGACCGACAGACACAGACAGACCTCTGTCTATGTCATGGAAGGAACGTAAAGAGTTGGCAAATACATTTCAATTCTGAAAACACATTGTGGATTTCTTACAGAAAGACCACCCTCTTGACTGTGGTTAAAGCATCCAGGTAACAGAAGGAAAACGGGCTTGTGTGTTCTCCATTACAACTCTAGGTCTTTGGAATGATCTATGCCATCCCAATTACTTTATCCTTGTTCTCCATACATATGAACCCTTCCAAGCAAATAATCATCAACTGACAACTTGTGGTCTGTTTGATAGGAACACAGTTATACAACTATGGAGGGATCCTAAGATGCCGTAGGATTTGAGTTTTAGAAGTAGTTTGTCATGAACCACTGAGTTGAAGGCTTTACAGAAGTAGATGCAATTTACTTCCCCATTGCCTTTGTTGGTCAGAAGGTTGCAAAAGTTGATCACATGACCCTGGGACTATCATAAATATGAACCAATTTCCAATCATCTGAATTTTGATCACATGGCCATTGAGGATGCTGCATTGGTTGTAAGTGTGAAAAATGATCACAAGTCTCTTTTTCCAGTGCCACTGTAGCTTTGAACAGTCAGTAAACTATTGTAAGTTGAGAACTGTATATCTGCACTGGATATAATTGTGGCTAATTTTGTCTAGATACAGTAGTCTGAATAATTATGATTTGAAACCAAAGTTTGAAGTTATTTAAAAAATATATCAATGCAGAAGTATTTATTTTCAGTTGGATAACAAGTGAATGGTTGATATTTTGTTCTTTGTTAAAATGCATACTCTATTTGCAAATAAAGAACTTACTAATTGCATAAATGTGCTTAGGAACAGTTCGCTCTAATGTGTAGGTCAACTGAAATAGTTGACCAACAGCACTCTTTTCCCTTTCTTCCCTCTTTCTTTCTTTGCTCTTCCTCCCTTTTTTCTTTTTTCCCCTTCCTTTTCTTTTTCTCCTTTCTTTCTTTTTCCATTTTACCATGCATAAATTGAGTCTAGGCTTAAGTGATAAGCCAACTATGTAACTAATATAGTATATTAAGTATATACCAATATATTAAGTAATTGATATAAAATATATAAAGAAGAAAGAATAGTAAACTGCTGAAATGTAAGCCTAAAAACCTCAACTAATGTTACAAACATGTTGGTTAATTTTGTTTATTTTAATTGTTTAATAAAGTTTACTTAAAAAAATGCATACTTCCCTGTTTGTTTCTTATTTACATTTTTTGTACCTAGAGGGGACAACTACTTATCGCACACCACTCTATGGCCGTCCATCATGGTGGGGAGAGGATGATGCTAACAATAAACTGGATTCAACAGGTGAAAGAAGGCGAGAAGAACAATATTCAGGTCAGTATAGCTTAGCTCCCATTTAGCAGCAAAGTCATGTCTTTTGTAAATAAGCTTTAGGATCCATCCCGTCCATTCTTAGTACAGTGATCCCCCGGGTATCGCGATCCCGATCATTGCGAACGGCTATATGGCGATTTTTCAACCCGGAAGTAAAAATACCATCTGCGCATGCGCGCCCTTTTTTCTATGGCCACGCATGCGTAGATGGCGCTGGGCAGATCAGCTGCTGGGCGGCTTCCCTGGGTCTTCCCCCTCTTGCTGGCGGGAGGGCGAGCGGCGGGCATCAGCAAGGAGTTTCCCCACCACCCACGCAAACTCCTCGCTGCTGCCGGGCCCGCCGCTTGTCTTGTCCGCCCGCCGCTTGTCCGCCGCC
This sequence comes from Erythrolamprus reginae, assembly GCF_031021105.1. Classification (NCBI taxonomy): domain Eukaryota; kingdom Metazoa; phylum Chordata; class Lepidosauria; order Squamata; family Dipsadidae; genus Erythrolamprus; species Erythrolamprus reginae. The sequence continues at coordinate 45,762,083 of NC_091950.1, forward strand.
TGCCTGCCCGCGCGCCCGCCGCTCGCCCGCCCTTCGCCCGCCCATGCCGTTCGCT